>NC_085844.1:190682850-191378684 GCF_035594765.1 Anolis carolinensis | reverse complement strand
AATTAAGTGTAAAAGTAAAATTGAGATTTCTTTCATGTTGTAATTTTTCAATTGTCTAAAAATTGAAAATGCTTTTTACTATTAAAATGGTTTCTACCAGATTATATTACCTCTCAGTTTTTTGTTTACAGTATATGCAAAACAATAGTACATATGATTTCTTTTTTCCTTTCATATCCCCAGATCCCACCAGATGTGCAGTACATACAAGAAGAAAATTTGAAAGCCATAACCTAGCCAAGCTGACTGGAGAATTCTGGGAGATGGAGCTCAAAAAAGTAATTTTTCCAAGTTCTGCCCATTACTGCAAGCGGATTTGCATACTGTTCTCCAGAGTTGCAATCTTAAAATGCCAATCAGCTTGCCCTGGGTTCCTAAACTAGCCAGTCTTGAGGCAAAAAAAAAAAATCATTTGCCAATCTGGTTCGCCTTTGCAAATGCATTTGCAATAGTGTATCTTGTCCTTTTCCTTGGACTGGCTTTTGTTTCCTAAACAAAGTGTTACTCTGTGAGCTATAAATCAGAAAAATCAATATTATGCTTTGTACAGGGAGGGTGTATAGTGGGTCTTCACTGGCCGTCTTCTTGGCACTTTTGGCAAAGACTTGCTACAAAACGTTCAGGTTGCACACCATTTGCAACAATGAAAGCTGTTCTCACTCCATTGCAGTCACATTCCTAAGTGGCTAGACAAACCAGACATACATGGGTAGTCATAAGACAGTGGTTTGCTCTCCAACGAATTGAATCTGGATGCCTTTGACCTCGCTACAGTCTCCCTCCCCCATGACTGGGTTTTGCATTCAATATGGTGAAGAGATCTGGTTTTCAGATGAGATCATTGTTTCCAACACCATGCTGTCCCAAGCACTTTCTGTGGAAAACATTGCATGGTTCAGATCCACTCTAGGTGAATGTTAATATTGTGCCTCTGCTATAACACATGCAGTTTCTGGATGGCTCAGAGAAGATCAGGCAAATGTATAAATTTATAATGGTGCTTATAAGAAGCTGCGGGAAATTTTTAGACTCACCAAAAAGGGCACAAAATGAGTGCAACAGTTCAGGAGTTCAAGTACATCTACCTTGCTTGTTCCCAGTGTTTCTAGTGGTTGTTTCAGGTGAATCCTAAAACACAATTGTAACGCCTGCTGAGCCCCTGGTGGTGCAATGGATTCAACCCTGAGCTGCTGAACTTGCTGACTGAAAGCTCAGCAGTTCAAATCCGGGGAGCAGGGTGAGTTCCCGCTGTTATCCCCAGCTTCTGCTAATCTAGCAGTTTGAAAACATGCAAATGTGAGTAGATCAATAGGTACCACTCTGGCGGGAAGGTAACAGCGCTCCATGCAGTCATGCCGGCCACATGTCTACGGATAATGCTGGTTCTTTGGCTTAGAAATGGAGATGAGCACCAAACTCCCACAGCTGGACACGACTAGACTTAATGTCAGGGGAAAACCTTTACCTTTACCACCTGCTAGGGTCTTATTTCAATGGGATCCAGACCCCATCCTATTCAGCACATTACAGCTGAATCTACACTGCCGAATTAATGCACTTTAATTTAATCACTTTAACTGCCATGGGTCAATGCTATGGGAATATGGGAGTCTGCAGTTATTCTCTGCCAAAAGGGCTGGTCCCTCATTAAATTACAAATCCCAGGATTCCATAGCATTGACCCATGGCAGTTAAATTACATTAATTCTACAGTGTAGAAGAGGCATCCTCAAACTTTCACAAATTCAATGTGTTGTCGAAGGCTTTCACGGCCGGGATCACAGGGTTGTTGTATGTCTTTCAGGCTGTGTGGCCATGTTCCAGAAGCATTCTCTCCTGACGTTTCACCCACATTTCCTTTCCTTACTTAGTTTATCCATACCTCACAGCCTCTGAGGATGCCTGCCATAGATGTGGGCGAAACGTCAGGAGAGAATGCTTCTGGAACATGGCCACACAGCCCGAAAGACATACAACAACTCTGTTTCACAAATTCAACACTGAATTGGTTTTCTTCCTTCCCTTCCTCCTTGCTTTTTTAAAAATAAAAGTCTTGCCTGATGAAAGTATCTGGAGATCTCAAAAGTTTGCCCCACTTTTTTGTTTCCCTTTGCTTGGTATGACAAAGTTGTCCCTCTCATAAGGATCCAAGGCTACTTTCAAAGTTAAAGACATCTAGCATTGTTTTTTGTATGAGCTGGGAGAACCAGATTTCTCAGAGAAAAAGCCCAAACCACATCAAAAGAATTGCCCAGTGTTTTTTTAGGTGCAAGTCAGACCTGTGCAATCTTTTACTTCCGCAGCTCCTTGATCCTCCTGCTGATCCATCTGCTTTGTTTGTTTTCTCTCATCATCTCTTCCTCTTTTTAGGCAATATATTCTACAGAATCTAGTGGAGAATGTGTTTTTGGCCTATAATTCTTACCTGGATGTGCAGAGCCAAGTGAGAGAGGAAATGAATGCTTCAAAGAATCTCAAAGGCAGAAATTGTCTATATCAAGAGTAGGCAAAATATAGCCTGGAGGACACATACATAATACCCCCCAACTGTCCCAATTAGACGTTTATCAATCCACTTTTTTCAGCTAATTTTAAAGTGTTTTAAAGTGGCAGGGGATTATTGAGGAAGAGCACACAAGGGAGGAGAGGCTGCAGCAATTTTCCTTTGCTTCCTGGGAAGGGCTAGGTTACCGAGTATACTGTATATACTCTACTATAAGCCGGCCCGAATATAAACCTAGCTACCTAATTTTACTACAAAAAATTGGGAAAACCTATTGACTTGAGTATAAGAAGAGGGTAGGAAATGCAGCAGCTACTGGTAAATATCAAAAATAAAAAATAAAAATAGATACCAGTAAAAATATATTAATTGGGACACCAGTAAGTTAAATGTTTTTGAATATTTACATAAAACTGCAATTTAAGATATTAATAAGACTTTAATAAAATAAGACTGTCCAACTCTGATTAACTACATACTCAAATATAAGCCGACCCAAATATAAGTCAGCCAGGACCCTCACTTGAGTATAAACCGGTGGGGGGGGGGGTCAGCCCTTAAAAAAGACTGGAAAACTCATCATATACTCGAGTATATATGGTAAGTAAATTGAGTACAAACCACTTTTACATCTTCAACTCAGGCCCCTTCTACATTGCTATATAATCCAGATTTTCAAGGCAGATAATCCACATTATCTGCTATGAACTGGATTATATGAGTCTACACTGTTATATAATTCAGTTCAAAACAAATAATGTGGACGTCATATAGCCATGTAGAAGGGGCCTAGGATAGTTGTACTTGCAATATTATGGTAGTTATAGTCCAAAGCAGGTACTTTCCTGAGTTTAGTATGTTGCATGACAGTGAGAAAGAAACACTGTGACAATCAGGGGAAAGGTGTGGAAGAGGAAAAGCAGGTAAGGATTACATCAAAAAGGACAAAGCATCTGGGAAATCAAGATTGAAGTTCCCTGTTGCCCTGGGGAAGGTGGGAACAGGTAGGGACAGTATGAAAATCTGTCAGAGCCGTAGGAGGAAGCAAGACTGGATTGGCAGGGGTATTGCAAGGGGAACCGCACTTTGTAACACCTTTAGGGCAAGGTGTGATGCAACTGACAAACTGGGAGTCAGGTGCTTGGCATATTTGGTTTGCAGTACTGCAGGATCAAACAAAATTTCATTTCCCCTTAAAGGAGTCTCAGCTAGCATTTAAAAAAAAAAAAGCACACACACATGTTGTGGGTATGTGTCAGGAGGGGGAGGCATGCACACTGAAAACCATTACTACCAAGTGTAGTATAGTGGCTAAAAGTATTGCCCCAGTCAGCTTTTATAACTGGGAGCAACAACAGATTTATTAATAATCTGTCTTTCCTCTCAAAACTTGAAAATGAGAGGAAGTATTTTTTTTCTTTCTCATCTCAAACAGAAAAAGACTATGTACGAGTCCTACTTTGTGTAGACAGCTGTGTCTGCCTATGTAGATCTGAGGAATGTTACTTTTGGGGAATTACCATTACCAGAACCCTATAGGCCACATGTCCATTGGCTGCTTGGCGTCTATCATCTCCAGCATGCCCCACAACGGTTTCAATTTGACTGGGGGCCCTTCTACACTGCTCTTTATCCTAGAATTTGATCCCAGATTATCTACTTTGAACTGGATTATATGAGTGTACTCTGTCGGATAATCTGGGATAAGAAGATAATCTGGGACCGGATCCTGGGATATAGGGCAGTGTAGATTCAACCTTATGACTTTTATCACACAGCTGCCAGAATTGCCCCACGTTGTCAGGGGGCATGGGGAACCTGGCGCCCCATGTCCCGCATCACCTAGCTCCTGTTCCAGCTGATGCCACGGGGGAAGCATGGACCATGCTGTTTCCCCCCATAGCCTCCCATGTAGCCATGGCAGTGGCATGTGCTGGCTCCACCCTACATCACTCGTGTTGTTTGATGGGGGTCGGTAGGCTCCGTGGGTGTTGTAGGTGGGGTCGACGTATGCTGCCAAAATCTGTACTAGGGATGAGGTGATGAGACCCTGTCTACACTGCCATGCATTATATGGTCCGTGTAGACCTAATGTAGACTGAATTGCATTGAATGGGATTATATGATTCTGCATTGCCATATAATCCAGTTCAACACAGTTAATCTGCATTCTGACACTGCATTATCAGGTAGTGTAGATGGGGCGATAGAAACAGTCCCAAGTAATGATTGTCTCATTTTTTGTTGCTTTCAAAATCTCGCAGCTTCTTTCACTCCTCCCAGTTTCTTCTTTGTCCTCAGTTTTATTTCAACTGCCACAAACTAAGGCCCCTTCTATACTGCCCTATATCCAAGGTTCTGATCCCAGATTATCTGTTTTGAACTGGATTATATGAGTTTCCACTGCTAATCTGTCCCCTTCTACACAGCTGTATAAAATCCAGATTATATTCTTTGAGCTGGATTATATGACTGTGTAGATTTAGATAATCCAGTTCAAAGCAGATTATATGGATTATCCGTTTGATAATATGGAAGGGGTCTACACTGCCATATAAAATCCAGATTATCTGATTTAAACTGGATGATAGGGCAGTGTAGACTCATATAATCCGGTTCAAAGCAATGCAGAAGGGCCTGAGTTCAAAGTGTGTAAGACTAACTTGGGGAAAGGAAAAGCCAAATCTTGCCCTTCCCAGGCCCCTTCTACACTGCCATATAATCCAGTTCAAAGCAGATAATCTGAATTTAATATGGCAGTGTAGAAAAGGCCCCAGTAGGCTGAGGTAAAAGCATGCTGTTCCGGCCTCTCCCAGTTAGGGTTTTTCTGTTTTTCCTCATTAATAACATTTGCTATCCTGACCCCATTCTGATGTTGCGTGGTCAAACGTGTCAATGTTCAGATGTTCAATAAGTGAAAACGACTTTTGCACTTTGAACTCAGTTTGCAGTAACAGAAGTAAACTGAAGACAAAGGGGGAAAGAGGATGAAGTTAGAGAATCCAACATTTTAAAAGAAGCTGAAAAGTGAAATAACGTTGGAAGAACTGGGAGTGTCCCTGCCAGACTGAATTAAATGGAAGGTATAACATATACATGAGGCAGGCTATGGAGATCCATTCATGGAATCTATGCTCTCTCAAGATTTATGACAGACTTTATATCTTTTGCCAGGTCAAAATAAGACAGGGTCTCTTCTGGACTGCTGGACCCTTGTAATTTATTGGTTCTCCAACAGTCCTATGTGGAATTTTTTTTATGGAAATAGAACCCTGGAGATGTGGAGGCTGAGGGCAGGGTCAGTGGGTACAACACCAATGCCTTGCCCAATGTATTTATTTTAAAGCTTCACATATGTCTCCACAATGAACTGGTGAGTTTTTCTTTTATTACCATCCATGCTAATATGGGTACCAGGAGTATATCTCCTTACTGAAATCACTGGGCAGGAGCCAGTAAGATCAGATTTAACTTTACAGTCACATATAGAGTATGCTGCTCTCACCATAACCTTTGTGTTCCCTGCTGTGTTTCAGTTGCAGTTGCATAATGTAGCCCCTTTCAGTATCCTTAACAGAGTTGTGCATGTGAGCAGTTGCATTTCTCATATTTGCACAATTTCTGATTGCTTCCTAGAAGCCAACGCAAGTGAATGCTAGCCAGATGTAGGCTAACAGGAACCAGCTGGGATCACTGCCAAGTAACTACACACACACACCCCACTATATCAGCAGTCACCTAGAGACATACCACCTTCCAAGCTAGCATCCATTAGGGGAGAGGTTTGTAAGTCCATATGTCACCCAGTTGTAGTTTGCTGGAAATTTCTCATTAGCCTGTCCCTTAACTATTATTTGGCTGAAGGATTTGTATGTCTACCAGTTGAATATTGAGATCAGAAAATTGTCTCTTTTTGTTCCTTTGGACCCTACAACTGAGGAAACTTGGATGTGAGTTACCTGAAACCACTTTGCAAGCAGTTTTGGGTTTCAACTTTCAGTACAAAGCCCTTCTAAGGACTCTTTCTAATTTACATTATTGTTTTCACTTCTTTCATGTTGGGTTTGACTATGGTGCTATCTCTGAAAAATATGTTCTGTTCAGGTCAGGAGGAGCAGAAGTTAATGAATATTAATAATCTTATTGGCCAAGATTACAGGCCCCCAAAATAACACTATGTAAACACAATTTTTCTTCCTGGGTTATTAATATAATTTCCAAATTGATTCTATCATAAAAACATGGAAAAAGTTTATCCTGCAGCAGATTTTGCTATAGTTTTTCAATGAATATCTCATAAAGTCTCTCCCAGTTCAACATAGTTTGCGGCAGCCACAAAAACAAAGTTTCTGGAGTATAATAACTACTTTCAAAGTAAGTACCACACAATTAAACAGGAAATAAAAGCCAGATTATCTGCTTTGAGCTGGATTATATTGCAGATTTGAGGGATCAGTCTCAGATAAATAAATCTATTGGGTAAAGGTCTACTTTTTATTTAAGGGTTCTTCAGATACTCAGGAGTAAACTGGGTATTTAATTTGTGTTCCTGGAAGTACCTAGGAACTGGGTGGTAATAACTGGATGGGTTAATGAACATGGAGAACAATAGTGTTTGTTATAAGAGGAAAGTGTTGGTTTGACCTTTAAAGCCCTGCATGGTTTGGGCCCAGGTTACCTACAAGATTGCCTTATCCCATACAGTCCATCCCACACACTTAGGTCCTCTGGAAGTGGCTACTCTAACCAGCCAGAATCCGACTGGCAACCATCACCCAGAGGACCTTTTCATCAGCTGCCCCAAGATTGTGGAACGACCTGCCAGAAAAACTCCAACAGCTAGATCAGATGTTAAAACACAATTGAAGACTCATCTCTTCCTGCAGGCCTACCCGGTCAACTTTAAGTTGTGAATTTTAATTTGCACTTTATCAATGGATTGTAACTTGTATCCTATCTCTGTGTATCTTATTGTCTTTTCACAGTATTTCATCTCTCATTTTAATGTAATTATATTGTATCCTGCTCAAGCCACAGGGAGAGATGGGTAATAAATTCATCATCATCATCATCATCATAGAAGTTACTTTTTTGGTAGATAGCTCCCCAAATCCCTTAGCTAGCATGGCCCCCTGGAATTTGGGAAGATGGTATCAGGAAAGAAAATTTCCCAAATTTTGCTCAGTGTACTCAAAACAAATGGGCATGGCAGGTAGATTTAATTCTGTGTGTGTGTGTGTGTGTGTGTGTACACAGCATAACTCACCTATTTTCTTCCAGCAGGAAGTCAACAGTAGAGGGCTATTGTAAACACATCCTTACTACCCAGCCATCTCCTATCTGTATCAGATAGATCGATTTAGGCAAGAGGAAAGGAGTCTCATGTTACTGGAGGTAAATGTATTTAGAAAAAGGCATTGACCTTCTTCCAACAGGAACTTGGGCCATCCTCCTCTAGTGAAGGGAAATAAATGCTAGACTATCCAGTCTCCCTGGAGCTGTATTACTTTTATAGCTTGGTATAGTAATCTTCCCTCCTGTAACTTTGATGTGCTCAGCAGCAAGCATGTTGGAGACAGGTGTTGTGCAAGATCTCCGCCCACTCCAAGCACCTGCAAACATTTCACAGGTGTATCTGAGATCCAAAAGTATTTGGCAGAGTGCATATACGCAAGCTTTTAAACTTTGCAAAAAACAAAAAACAAACTTATACAACACTTCCACTTTGGAGATCCTGATTGGTGTTTACCATGATGTCAGCATCTTTCATTCCCATGTGATGCTCTTGATTAGAAGAGTGTGTCCCAAAGAATTTACAGTTTGGCAACCCCAGACTGACAGTGCAATCCACCCAAATGCATTAGTTCATCTCAGCCTGTGTAATGGATACATTGCTGTGCCAAAGAAATTGTGTATTCTCCCACTTCCACTCTTGCAAGAAAAAAATGACTAGAAGAAATGTTTCTTCAAGATTGTGGTCCTCTTTTGCAAGTGGTCAGTATTGAATTTTTAAACTCTCTCCTGCCGTAGAGGTCACAGGGAGTAAAAGTAATGCGGTTGGACACTACTTTGAAATCTTGGGATTTGGAGTTTGGTGAGGCACCAGCACTTGTTGGCTGAAAAGGTTAAACACCTTGTAAAGCTACAACTCCCATGATTCTATAACAGTGGCTCTCAACCTTCCTAATGCCGTAACTCCTTAATAAAGTTCCTCATGTTGTGATGATCCCCAACCATAAATTGGGACAAACTTGAGAGAAATTAACAGCAATTTAAGGGAGAGGTAGTTCACCTACCTCCTGAGAACACTGTGCATTTATACATGTTTTCTGATGGTCTTTGACGATCCTCTCAGGGGTCCCAAACTCCAGGTTGAGAAACGCTGTTCTATAGCATTGAACTATGACACTTAAAGTAATGTCAAACAATTGATCAAAGAATTAATCAGTTATGTTCAAGATCTGGGCCAAGAGTTTAATTTAGGCCTCTTCTACACTGCCATATAAAATCCAGATTATCTCCTTTGAACTGGGTTATATGGCAGTGTAGACTCATATAATCCAGTTCAAAGCAGACAGTATTGATTATCTGCTTTGATAATCTGAATTATATGGCAGTGTAGAAGAGGTCTTCGTTAGATAAAGGTCTGAGCATCCTACAAAGAGCAACTGTCAGTGGAAAACACACTATGCATCCAGTAAGTTCCATTGTAGCTTTGACACTCTGAACACAGCGAGCCTTCTAGATCTGAATTAGCATGCATAGGATCAGACTGTAAAAAAATGATACAACTTTTTGCCACCCAAGCATATAAATAACTACTGAGAAGCAAGTCCAAATCGGTCTGAATGGAGCTCACTTCCAAGCAGCAGTGGGTAAATTGGGCTCCAGGTCCAAATTTTAAGAGAGCTAGTCAAGGTACTGAATGGGTTACCAATATAAAGATTAGCATCCAGAATATTTCCTTTAATGTTCAGAAACCTGGAGCAGATTCATCCCACACAAGCTGACATGGAACGCAGTAGCTGTTCCCCGTGAATATACAGAGGGCTCTTACATTCCTAAAAGCACATAATATGCTCAGTATGCATAGAATAGTAAATGTGAAGCAAGGGAGACTGAGCTGGGACCATTAGGCAGAATGAAGCAGCAGCCTTAGGTAACAGAAGTTGGGAGGCAGCAGTACGTGTTGAAAGAGAGAACTGCATATCGTGAAAATTAACCTGGTGCCTAAATTATTTTACTGTCCTCTGAATAAACACATGTAGAGCCAGTGTGCATCATCAAGTATTTAACTACAACTCTGGAATTCAGGGTTTCCAATTGCCCAGTTGGCTATGGAAAACCACTTTGACAAGTCACACATTTTCAGTCCCAAAAAACCCTTTGCCAAGAAAATTCTAATTTGCCTTAGTCACCATAAGTCAGAAATGACTTGAAGGCGCCCGATAACAACAACCAAGGATAACAACAACCAAGGATGAAGACTCGAAGAGCAAAATGACACAAATAAATCACCCATTTACTGGCAAAAACTGTGATCTACTCACTATATGTATCTTGGGATTAGATAACCTTTTGTCTTCCCCCAGATGTTTAGGACTTCCAAATCCCAGAAGGCCCAAACAGCATGACTAGCCACTGTGATGTCTCATGGGCCTTGTAGTCCTGTTCCTAGTACTATTGTGGCAGACGAGGAGGAAAACATGGGATTTCCACCGTTTCAGCCAGAAACGGAGCCCCTGCACCTGGAGGATGTTTGCCCTCAAGAAGTCAGCCAAACAAGCCTTGGGCAGAATTCTCCCCCGTTTTCTCGAAAGGACAATTATAATAGAGATAGAGGAGCGAGGGAGGCGAATCGCCGGAGCACCAGAATCGCAGCCAAACAATTAGCTGATTAGCTCTGCTTCCCTTGGGAAATTCTAAGGAGTCATGCATCTGGACACAGTTGGGTTTCACTTCTAGTTCTCCAGGGAAAGTGTTCTTCTGGCGGGAAACGAGACCCTATTTAGGGGTTTTGCCGCGAAGGAAACCTTGCGGAGTCAACTCGTCAGCTGGAGGAGTGAGATCGTGTGTGGACTACGCAACTCCAGTTCCTTGTTTCCAGGACCAAGTTCCAAGCCTGCCTTGTTCCCCGGACCTCGCCACGGACCTTGTTTTTGCTTCTTGTTGCCTCGTATCAAGTCTTGTTTGCCAAGAATCTAGTTTGTTTTCCAGCCTTGTTGTCAAGCTCCAATGGACTAAAAGACCTTGTCATTTCCCCACACTTTGCTCGGCAAAGTGTGTGTTTCGGTTATTGGATTATAACTTTGGACCTTAATTTCACATATTGGACATTGTTTTCCTGGACTATATTTGACCTTTCCTGAAAGGTCTATTTCTGAACTTTATTCTCCACTTGTTTTTATTGACTTTATATATTCCTTTAATAAAGATATTAGATAGAATCTGGCCTCTGCGCATGGTTATTGGTGCTCCGTAGCCTGGGTCCTGACAGTTTGACTCCACCACCCTAAGCACCAATTAACCTAGGCCAGGATGTCTACAGGAACCGGGGCGGAAGCCCAACCACTCAGCTACACCATTTCCAAGGATGAATTCGACAGAATCCGAGATACACTCCGTACGCAGGAGGGAGAAATACGGGGCTTGAAGGAACGCGGTGTCCAGCTCCCTGCCCTAGCGCTTCCAACCAAGTTTTCTGGAGAAGCCTCCAAGGTTCATGTTTTCCGTCGCCAGTGCCAGGCGTACATAGAAGCCCGCCAAGCCGAGTTTCCCCAAGAAGAAGTCAAGGTGGCGTGGATTTACAGCCTCCTAGAAGGGCCTGCGGCCAATTGGGCGATGGCGCTATATGATGCGGGTTCCATGCACCTAAATTCCGCGCACAACTTCCTGAATCACCTTAGAGCGACCTGGGGGATCGAGGACAACGAGGAGGCGGCCGGCCATAAACTCCGGCGCCTCTTCCAAGGGGACAGGCCGTTGTCCCAGTACATAGCCGAGTTCCGGGTGCTGGCTCAGAACACCGGCTGGAACGATATAGCCCTCAGAGGACAGTTTCGTGAGGGGCTCAACATCGAGATGCAGGAAGAAATCTCTAAGGTGGATCCTCCAGATACTCTTGAGAGACTTATTAATCATTGTTTACGAGCCGAAGTCCTGCTAGCCAACAAAAAACAGTGGCTCCGAGGCCAGAGTGGAAGAGCCGGAGTGAAACCTCCCGCTTCCGCCAGTATTCAACCACGTCCAGTGTGGAGACCCTCACCACCAGCCCAAAACCCCAGGGGAAGCAAGGAGGAGCCGATGCAATTGGGCAATGTGCGCCCCAGACTAGATGTTGCCGAAAAGGCCCGCCGCCAACGTTTAAACCTCTCTTGGTACTGCGGGAATGGGGGACACTTCGCCAAAGGATGCCCAGCCAAGGGAAAGCCCACCACCCGCCTGGCGGCGGCATCCTCCGCGGAGGCGGAAGCGGCCGCGGCGACTGAAACCAAGCCGGCGGGGGAAGCCAGCGACCGGGCGTAGAGAGGCTCGACAACCCGGTCAAAAACCCCGCTCAAGAGCCGCAAACTGGGGTCCTATTTCTCCTGGTGATCACGCTGTGGTCAGTGAAAAAGGGACCCGTCATGATCCATGCCATGATAGACTTAGGGGCAACAAACAATTTCATCGACAGAGAGTATGCCGACTCTCTGGGATTACAATATCATGATTTCAAGAATGCCAGGGTGGTGCAAGCCATAGATGGTCGTCCCCTAAAGACGGGCCCAGTAAGCCAATGGACTGAACCCACCAGGATGTGGATAAGGGAACACATGGAAGAAATTTCCTTCTTCGTGACCGAGGTTCCCCACTTCCCCGTGATTTTGGGGATTCCATGGCTGACGCTCCACGACCCAAACATCTCCTGGTCCAACAGAGAACTACAGTTTGCCTCAAAATATTGCCAAAACCATTGTCTAGTAGCCAAGGTCTGCCATGCCACAGACGCTGAGCCCATCATCACCTTGCCCAAGAAATATTCGGACTTTTGGGACATTTTCAATGAAAAGGAAACCGAAAAACTGCCCCCACATAGACCCTACGACTGTGCCATTGACTTGGTGGAGGGGGCCCCGATTCCGCGAGGACATCTCTACTCCCTGACTGAACCAGAGCAAGAAGCTCTCAGGGAGTTCATAGAGTCAAACCTTCGCAAGGGGTTCATCAGACCCTCTCAATCCCCAGCTGCTTCCCCAGTAATGTTTGTGAAAAAGAAGTCAGGGGACCTACGCTTGGTTGTGGACTATAGAGCATTGAACAATATCACGAAGCGGAACCGCTACCCCCTGCCTTTGATTTCGGACCTATTAGACCGGCTTCGAGGGGCCAAGGTTTACACCAAGCTGGATCTCCGGGGGGCTTACAATCTAGTTCGCATCAGAGAAGGGGACGAATGGAAAACCGCCTTCCAGACCAAATTCGGATTATCCGAGTCCCTAGTCATGAATTACGGATTATCCGGAGCTCCCGCAACATTCCAGCATTTTGTCAACGATATCTTCCAGGATTATCTAGATCGGTTCTTGATCATATACTTGGACGATTTTTTGGTGTTTTCTAGATCACAATCGGAGCACGAGAAACACGTCAGAATGGTGCTACAACGATTGCGGGATCATGGACTATATGCCAAGTTAGAAAAATGCGCCTTTGATCTACAAGAAGTAGACTTCCTGGGGTACCGCGTCTCGCCTCTAGGGCTCTCCATGGACCCGGCAAAGGTCTCAGCCGTATTGGAATGGCGGGCGCCAACCAACAAGAAGGAAGTGCAGCGCTTCTTGGGGTTCGCGAACTACTACCGCAAATTCATCCCAGACTTCGCTCGCTGGTCGGACCCAATCACCAGCTGCATCCGTGGGAAACAGCCTTTCCGCTGGACGGAGCAAGCAGAGAAAGGGTTCCAACAGCTAAAGAAGTTATTCACGACCCAGCCAATTCTTCAGCACCCTGATCCTAAAACCCCTTTTGTTGTACAGGCTGACGCCTCTGATGTGGCAACTGGGGCTATACTCATGCAACCAGTGGGAGAGCATCTTCATCCTTGTGCCTATTACTCCCGTCAATTAACAGCCCCAGAGAGAAATTACACTATTTGGGAGAAAGAACTTTTGGCCATAAAGGCAGCTTTTGAAAATTGGAGGCATTGGTTGGAAGGGGCCAAATTTCCCATTGAGGTCCATACTGACCATCGCAATTTGGAACATCTAAGAACTGCACGAAAGCTAAATCAAAGGCAGCAGCGCTGGGCTTTGTTCTTTGAACGTTTTGACTTCCAGATCCATTATGTGACCCCGGCTCAGACCAAGCAAGCAGATGCTCTATCACGGAAACCAGAGTATGCTGCAGGGCGCAAAGAGACCTCCGAGTCCCGATTGCTGCAGCCCGAAAACTTTGCCACGCTCACAGTGGGAAACACCAAATCCACTCCAACTGAACCAACTCCCTCTAACCCAGAATCCCTTTGCTCTCAAGAAATTAGAGCCAGTCAACAGACAGATGCCTGGGCTCAAGAACAGATTCACCAAGGACTACGTTTCCCATTTTCACTGAAAGATGGCCTGCTATGCTACAGGAACCATGTTTACATCCCTCCGGGCCCCGGCAGAGAAAAGGCACTTCGTCTGTGTCATGACAGCAAGCCAGCAGGGCATTTCGGACTATTTAAAACCATGCACTTGATCCTGCAAGACTTCTGGTGGCCCAAGATCCGCAAGGATGTGGAGAAATATGTCAATACCTGCCCTGTATGTCAGCGCTCCAAGACACGAAGGGAGAAGCCCTCAGGGCTACTTCATCCCCTTCCCACTCCTTCTCGTCCATGGGAGATAATTTCCGCGGATTTTATCACTGACTTACCACCCTCCCTTGGATTCACCACGATTCTAGTAGTGGTGGACCTTTTTACCAAATTGGCCCACTTCGTTCCCTGTGATGGCCTTCCCACGGCCAAAGAGACTGCAGATTTATTCCTTCAACATATCTTCCGCCTACATGGGTTGCCCAAGAGTTTGGTCACTGACCGTGGATCTCAATTCACCTCTCGGTTCTGGAAGGCACTGCAACAACTATTGGGCATAGACTCTCATTTATCTTCAGCTCACCATCCCCAAACGGATGGGCAAACGGAGCGCACCAATGCCACTTTGGAACAATACCTTCGCTGTTATGTAAACTACCAACAGGACAATTGGGCTTCCCTATTACCTCTGTCAGAGTTTGCCTACAACAACGGTGTCCAGGCTTCAACTAAGGAAACCCCGTTCTTTGCAAACTACGGTTTCCATCTACGTTTCTTTCCTTCTGTCATTGAAACCTCAGAAGTCCCCGCAGCGGAGGACTGGCTGCAGGAACTCACAGCAGTGCAAGAACTCTTGCACCAACAACTGGATCAAGCCAAGGAGAACTATAAACGCCACGCTGACGGTCATCGCCAGCCGGGCCCCGAGATCAAGGTAGGAGATCGGGTTCTATTGTCCACTCGCTTTTTGCCCTCCCACCGTCCCTGCCGGAAGCTAGATGCCCGTTTCATTGGTCCCTACCCAGTGGTGGCACAACTTAACCCCGTGACTTTCAAACTTCAACTTCCGCGCTCCATGCGCATTCATCCAGTGTTTCATCGTTCCCTGCTCCTTCCGGCGGATGGTGTACGCCCTGATGCGAACCGGCCGGCCCCCACCCCTGTTTTGGTGGACGGGGAGGAGGAATTCGAGGTTCAGGACATTTTGGATTCTCGCTTTCATCGCCACCGCCTTCAGTATCTCATTGACTGGGTGGGTTTTGGCCCCGAAGAACGCTCTTGGGAAGACGCTTCCGCTGTCCATGCTCCCGACTTAGTCCGCCGCTTCCATCAGGCCTATCCTGCCAAGCCGCGGCCCCGCGCCCTGCGGAGAAGGCCCATGTTGGAGAGGGGCCTTGAGGAGGGGGATAGTGTGATGTCTCATGGGCCTTGTAGTCCTGTTCCTAGTACTATTGTGGCAGACGAGGAGGAAAACATGGGATTTCCACCGTTTCAGCCAGAAACGGAGCCCCTGCACCTGGAGGATGTTTGCCCTCAAGAAGTCAGCCAAACAAGCCTTGGGCAGAATTCTCCCCCATTTTCTCGAAAGGACAATTATAATAGAGATAGAGGAGCGAGGGAGGCGAATCGCCGGAGCGCCAGAATCGCAGCCAAACAATTAGCTGATTAGCTCTGCTTCCCTTGGGAAATTCTAAGGAGTCATGCATCTGGACACAGTTGGGTTTCACTTCTAGTTCTCCAGGGAAAGTGTTCTTCTGGCGGGAAACGAGACCCTATTTAGGGGTTTTGCCGCGAAGGAAACCTTGCGGAGTCAACTCGTCAGCTGGAGGAGTGAGATCGTGTGTGGACTACGCAACTCTAGTTCCTTGTTTCCAGGACCAAGTTCCAAGCCTGCCTTGTTCCCCGGACCTCGCCACGGACCTTGTTTTTGCTTCTTGTTGCCTCGTATCAAGTCTTGTTTGCCAAGAATCTAGTTTGTTTTCCAGCCTTGTTGTCAAGCTCCAATGGACTAAAAGACCTTGTCATTTCCCCACACTTTGCTCGGCAAAGTGTGTGTTTCGGTTATTGGATTATAACTTTGGACCTTAATTTCACATATTGGACATTGTTTTCCTGGACTATATTTGACCTTTCCTGAAAGGTCTATTTCTGAACTTTATTCTCCACTTGTTTTTATTGACTTTATATATTCCTTTAATAAAGATATTAGATAGAATCTGGCCTCTGCGCATGATTATTGGTGCTCCATAGCCTGGGTCCTGACAGCCACAGAGATTAAGGAAATACCTGTGGGCCTAAGGCTCTGTTACCCTTACCATATAAAGGTAAAGGTAAAGGTTTCCCCTGACATTAAGTTCAGTCGTGACCGACTCTGGGGGTTGGTGCTCATCTCCATTTCTAAGCCAAAGAGCCGGCATTGTCCATAGACACCTCCAAGGTCATGTGGCCGGCATGACTGCATGGAGCACCGTTACCTTCCCACCGGAGCGGTACCTATTAATCTATTCACATTTGCATGTTTTCGAACTGCTAGGTTGGCAGGAGCTGGGACTAACAGCGGGCACTCATTCCGCTCCCGGGATTTGAACCTTTTGGTCCGTAAGTTCAGCAGCTCAGCATTTTAACACACTGTGCCACTAGGGGCCCCAACCCTTACCATATATTTGAACTAAAAAAACAGAATATGGAAACATCCTATTTCTTCAGCTGTCTACAAAGCTACTCTCACCAAAGCTAACAAACTAACTAAAAGTACTGATTGACCCTGCAAATTCATTTATAAATCTGATAAATTTCTCAAAGCTTGTCTTCATACACCTGGAAGCTCCCAAGCAGCACAAAACCTTTCCCTCTGGTCTGTTTTTTGATAACTAGAATTGAGCAACTGCCAGTGCATTGTATTTATTTAACTATTTTTGCAATGTTAGCTATCATGTTTAAATACACCTCATTATAGATTTCTATCCTTTGGGACAGAGCAGGATATCAGTCAAAAGGGATAAGTAAGTAATAACAGATAACTGTAACCTCAGAGTGCTCTCCTCCTGGGTAAATTGAGCAGCTAACAGAGAAAGAAATGTATATGTGCACAGAGGCACACATGGGAGGTGAACGGAATGAGATTTGACAAGTAGGATCAATCCCCAAATGCCCCCGGGGTCACATAATAGTGGAGGCCAGATTGGAACAAGCTGACCAGCTGAGAGAAAAAAGAATTAGCAGCTGATACAATACAGCTTTTCCAGAACCCTCCCACCAATCGACTGTTTATTATAAACAGCCAGTTCACTTTCAGGGAGTGACTGGTCATTTTCAGAGGTCAGTGGGAGGCAGCAAATCATGGTTAAATAGCTCTCAGTTGGAACACCTTGCCCAGGTTAATTATTTTAGACACTGCCCCAGGAGGAGTCAGTCGATTGCTTCCTGAAAGGGAGAAAATGAAAAACTGGGAATTCTGAGGTTTGTGAACGAGGGAAGAGCTGTTTCTGCCAGTGTGGATGCAAGGTACAGCTCATTACATGCAATATAGTCTTTAACATTTCACAAATGAAAAGCAGGACATGTGCAGTCAAGTAACATGAGAGTGTGGTCAAGATGGCAAAAGGTACTAATGACGAAGAACGTGCAAGCAGCTAAGAGAGGCTGCAGCAGTTTGCCTTTGACTGAGCCAGCTGGGAAATGCAAGATTCTGCCCCCTCTTCTCTTCAATTGTTGCAAATTGAATTCAAAGTGCAAAAACATATTTTGTTATTTCAGAAGGGGAAGCAGAATTTTGTCATTCCCAGTAGACTCACAAAAAAGTAAACTGCTGCATTTTCTCCTTCCATGTGTATGCTCCCTCATTAATAACGTTTGTCCTTTTCATTATACAGTACTGTGGTGTTTCTTGGCCACATGCGTTCCAGTTTTCAGCTGGAAAATACTGAAGGGTACAAAATCCTCAAAACACTTGAAAGTAACAGCAAATTATTTTTGGTTTGGAGAGATTTCTTTTTAAAAATGTGAAACAGTGCAGAGGTTTCCTGCAGCCGAGAGACAGCAGAGTCTGGTGGGGTCAAGGGCCATAAAAACATCCTGGGAAGGGGCTGGCATGTAGTCCAGTGGTCACACTTTATCCACCTTTCCTCTAAATTCCTCATATGTTCTGTCTCCCTAGTTGCTGTGTACAATAGTCATGGCTGCTCCTGTTCTACAGAGGGAAAAACTGAGGTTAGACAGTAGTGACTTGGTCAGTGACTTCAAATGTCAGTTGAACATTTAGAAATGCAGTTTAGGCATCCAGAGAAAAGGGTTGGGCAGAGTTACCAAGGAAATGCAAACACAGCATAATAGAAGAATTCTAGGCATGTACAATTTTCATTGTTTTACATTGAAACACTGGGAAATTTGTGAGGTGGGGGGCTGAATTCTTATAGGGGCATGTGGAGAGAATGTGCTCATTTGCCCCTCCTCAGCTACACCCGACTTGCAGAATTTCTAAGGGCCCTTCCACACAGCCATATAACACAGAATATCAAGGCAGATAATCCACAATATCTACTTTGAACTGGATTATCTGAGTCCCCATTGCCATATAAGTCAGTTCAATGTGGATTTTATACAGCTGTGTGGAAGGGGCCTAAATGAAGGGTTAGGCTCCTTGTGTTATTGGGTTAGGGCAGGAGTCCCCAAACTAAGGCCCGGGGGCCGGATGCGGCCCTCCAAGGTCATTTACCTGGCCCCCGCCCTCAGTATTAAGACTTAGGCTCACCCAAAGTCTGAAATGACTTGAAGGCACAGAATACCAACAATCCTACTTAACTTGACTATCTCATTGGCCAGAAGCAGGCCCACACTTCCCATTGAAATCCTGATAGGTTTATGTTGATTAAAATTGTTTTTATTTTTAAATATTGTATTGTTCTTTCATTTACTAATATTGTGCTATGGTAATACAGTAGAGTCTCACTTATCCAAGCCTCTGGATAATCCAAGCCATTTTTGTAGTCAATGTTTTCAATATATCATGATATTTTGGTGCTAAATTCGTAAATACATGCGCACAGCCAGAGAAGCCATTTTTGCCCTTAGTTTGTTGACTAAGGGCAAAATGGCCTAGCTGTGCTGTGCGCACGCGCACAGCACAGCTAGGCCATTCGGGCCTTACCTCCTGGTCGCGGCCAGGGCACGCTGGACGGGGGGCGGGGCCAACTCTGGCCCCGCCCCCAGCACTATTCGCCCTGGCCCCGCCTCCCACGCAGCGTGGGAGGCGGGGCCAGGGCATGTTGGGCGGGGCCAGGGCGTGGGAGGCGGGGCCGGTGGCGGGGGCGCTTTTTAGCACCCCCGCTTAACATTTAAAAATATCTCCGGCCGGCCCTGGCTCCTTGTGTTATTTATCAGAAAGCACTGCACACCAATTTCATGGTAGGGAAAGGGGGGAGGAAGAAGTGTTGGTAAATTAACAAAGGGTTATGGCTGGAGATGTCATTGGTCTGAAACCCCAATAAAATTCAGTGAATGAAAGTAAGGGTGTGATAAAAGCCTTGGCTGAAACAGGTTGTGCAATGTGAATGTGGCTTTAATGTTTTCCACCATCTGCTGTTTTATTGAGCTAGCTTGTAAAACCAGGTTCTGGTAAAGACTATAGGATCAGGATCTGAGAAATGCAAATCTTGGAAGAGGTACTTTTTGGAATTGTAGCTTCTGTCCTGGCTGGGTAATTCTCGAGTTATGGGATTTTATAACATCAGCCTGTTGTATCACAGTAATCACATTTTAGTCAAATAGAAACATACCAATATGGAAACAATAGTTGTTACACTTCTCTGCAATTATGCTATGGTGCTGCTTTGGTGATGAATGGTTCCACAATCACTTTTCTGCACTACCATGCTAAGCCCACTACCTAGCACATGTGCACCTTTTTAATTTACTTTTGCTTTTATTTATCTTATCATAGGCAATCACATGTGACCAAGTAGAACTGCCCTCCAGAGATAGTCTTGGCAATGAATTAGTGAGTGTGAAGACCTATTCTGGATTCACATGGTCTTTCACATTGAGGATGTAGATTTCCAGATGGAAGGCAGTCACGACAAGGGTTTGCTTGGCATGCCTTCCTCTTGGCATGTTTCTTCCTTTCACCCCGTATTCATGCCTCTTCAAAATCCATATCACAGTTGGTAAAACTGGACCTCCAATTACAACACTTGAGTGCCAGGGCTTCCCAGTTCTTGGTGTGTATACTGTTGGACAGTATCAGCACCATTCCCACTCATGCCACATGATTGCAAGACTATTGGAACTGCAGTGGAAGGGTCCAATCACAGTAGTCCAGTATTGAAACATCATCAGTATTAGGAGCCATTGAGTTTTTCCATCAATGAAAAGATGAGCTTTATTAGCAATTGAAATGTAAAGTGGGCCCCTAGTGGTGGCTCAGTGTGTTAAAGCGCTGAGCTGCTGAACTTGCAGACTGAAAAGTCCCAGGTTCAAATCCCAGGAGTGGAATGAGCGCCTACTGTTAGCCCCAGCTCCTGCCAACCTACTAGTTCGAAAACATGCAAATGTGAGTAGATCAATCGGTACTGCTCCGGCGGGAAGGTAACGGCACTCCATGCAGTCATGCCAGCCATATGACCTTGGAGGTGTCTACGGACAACGCTGGCTCTTCGGCTTAGAAATGGAGATGAGCACCAACCCCCAGAGTCGGTCATGACTGGACTTAACGTCAGGGGAAAACCTTTATCTTTACCTTTTAATGTAAAGCAGCAGTGGGAGAGGCAAGATGAGTAATAAGTACCAGCCAAAGACACCACTATTTCCTGCAGTAATTTACCAGCCTTGCCTGATATAGTCCTAGTCTTAAAAAGCAATGTTTCCATACCCATACTCATGTTATGAAGACTGGTGACTCTTGTCTCACCCCAGAGTCTTGTAGTTTTATCTGACAGATTCCTCCTGGGGTCATAACTGGATCTAAGTTAACTCCATTCTGTATCATGACCACATCTTAAAAAATTAGAACTTGACAACTATAGAAAGTGATGAACAGTGGGCACATATTTTGATAGCAGCAGCACATAATAATGTATGACAGAACAGAAAGGGTTCCTTAGTTAGAACCAAAAGTAAAGATGAGGAATGGAGTACATAAGCAGCTTATATTTTCTTCTCCTTCAAAAGGTTTTAAGTAGAGGGCTGGATAAACATTGGTAAGGGATAATTTGATGTCATTGCTTATTTTATTAAACATTTGATACTGTCCTCCAGCTGGCAGTTTCTCAAGGCAATTTACACAGTGTTCTGAAAACCAAACTAAAATTTAGAAAGAAATGAACCCATAATGAGCAAAGAAAAAAATGAGATACAGTACAGCAGTTAAATACAATAGTAGCAACGGAAGGCATTTAAATAACTAGATTTAAATCAATTTGTGATGGGCCTAGGCAATTTAAAAAAAACTGCCAGAAAAATGTCAGATTTGATGACAGATGAGCTTCCTTGGAAAAGTCACAGTGCAAGTTGAATGCACAATTGAGAAGGCCTTTCAGCTGGTCACCATCTGCCACATAGGGATGCCTCCATGTTTCACAGACTTGGGCAAAGTTCCTTCTTGAGGTGGCAGGAAGGTCCTCTCCTGGTGGGATATTTCTTTTTTTGGCTGTAGCAAAATTCAGGAGGACCATTCCAAGCTGTACCAGATGGCAGAAGGCTATTGTTTAATCTCACACAGTGTTGCAGATTGATATTTTGGTGACATTCTGGGAGACCAAAAGGGCAGCTCAAAACATAAGGCTGAACATTTTGAAAGATTGGGCCCGGATGTCAGAAGTAGACCTGTTAAGAGCAATCGGGCTGCAACATTTGCCAAGGATGTTGATGCTGACCCCTTTCAGAAAATGTAGGAACCAAAATAAAGGCCTAGAATGGTGAAGATAGCAGCTGTATGGGTTCTGTGGGAAGAGAGACTTGTATTTAGGTAATTTCCCATTTGATGCTTACCCTGATGGTAAAATGTGGATGTTGTGTTTCCCCTTTGCACATTAGGGTTGGAATCCAAGTCAATATATAAGTAAATGCCATTGATTCAGTTACTCTGGTCTAGTGGGGATTAACATTAGAATTTGGGCCCTTGGTTCCTCTTTTTCTACCATGTATGGACTTGGCTAGCACAATTTATTTGTTATTTGAAGTGTGATCTGGAAGAATTGCTTTCCTCACATTCATTAACAGAATGCCATAGTACTGTTTGTGAACTCATTGCTAGATGCCAAGCCAGGAAAGGAGAAAAAGAGAGACTCTAGGAAGCACCTCACCAAGTATTACTATGGCGGTGATGTGATGCAATCATAACATTATTCCACCAAGCCTCATGAGAGCTAACTAAAAAGAAATCATCCACTTGGAAGGAACTGAGATTCTGTGTAAAGCAAAGTGCTGAAACTTATTAATGCTGCTGAGGTCTCTGCAGCCCTCAGGGGATGTCGATGGGGAGGGAAGATGGATGTGCCTGGTACCTTTTGGAGACAAGCTATTCTGACTGGAGGGGAAACATTGCTGAGCCATGCCACCTACCCCTAAGCTTGAGCCCCCTTGGTCCCACACGTTCTCTCCTGAGGTGTCTTGCTGCCTGGATGGCAGACAAGCAAGCAAGCAGGTCACAACTTGCTATGTTGCTCAGGGAGGAAACCTGCACAAGGCTTTTACCTGCTCATTATCTATGATTCACCTGTGACTTTGCCTTCCGCTTCCACGCCAGGATGTATACGTTTCAAAGGGATGTGGCTGAAGAGGAAATCTGTGACTCCCTTTCATCTGAAAGTGAGGTTGACAAGCAATACAGGAGCCTGGAGTTTGGGCTGAGCCCGTGACTGCAGGAAAGGGTGGCGAAAGTCATAAGTCTGACTCACCCTCATTTTATACCTTAACCTAGTAGCAAACCCAGCACACCTGATGCTCATTTGTATCAACACTGTGATGAAAAGAATGCAAAAGGCCCTAGAGGAAGGGAGGAAAAAATAGTTGGTTGGATACTTTTCTGTTTACCAGATGCATTTGGAGAGGAAGATGTTGGCCACAGATTTCCTATGTGTCTTTGCCTCTCAGAAGATATATTGACTACATGAAAATAAATCATAGTGTCGTAAGAAGTCTGGTAGGACATCTAGTACTATCCTTTGCTTGGTGTCTAAAACCTATCACCTAAATTTTAGGTCAGTGTCCCATAGAGTGATGCCCCTCAGGTGTGTTGAGCTGGAGCCCTACTATGGAATTGGGGGAAGCTGTTTTAGGTGTGGCCAAAAACACTCCTCCAAAATTATGCACTTGTGTACTAATATCATGCAAGGCAACAAAGAAATGCAATGTATACTAACTGCAGTTGGAAAAGGGTTTTTTTGTAGACTGCAGACTTTATCACACTAGGCAAATAAACTGGCGTTGTAGCAGGACCATCATCATTGCAGACTGCTCCTATCACATGTCCTGTGTGTATCCCAGTACTATTTTCCTTTTAATTTATCTACACCTTTGCCATTAGGGGT
Organism: Anolis carolinensis; assembly: GCF_035594765.1. NCBI lineage: Eukaryota > Metazoa > Chordata > Lepidosauria > Squamata > Anolidae > Anolis > Anolis carolinensis. The sequence continues at coordinate 191,355,097 of NC_085844.1, read as the reverse complement.
TTTTTAATGCTGAAATTGTGAAATTGCACTAAAAACTATCTATCTATCTATCTATCTATCTATCTATCTATCTATCTATCTATCTATCTATATAAACATAACTATTGTGCTACTGGAAAGAGCTGCAATGCTGAAGCTGTTTAATTCTTGCATGCATTATCTAAAGCAGAGTTTCTCAAACTGTGCTCCTCCAGATGTTTAGGACTTCAGCTCTCACAATTCCTAACAGCTGGTAAACTGGCTGGGATTTCTGGGAGTTGTAGGCCAAAACACCTGGAGACCCACAGGTTGCGAACCATTGCTGTAATTGAATAAAGGATTGGTGTGACAAAGTTCTACAACTTCCAGAATTCCCTAATCAGTTGTGTGCTCTTGAAGTACCTTTGGCAAACTCTCATATTAACTACATGCTTGCTGCTGTAGGTCTTTTTCCTTCTTAATTTAAAGATAAAATTCTAAGACAGTCCTAAGTAGTGGGGGGCACTCAGGTCACAATATGCATCCACAAACATTTCACATTCATTTGGGGGGGGGGGGATTTGATGAATTTCTCACAGAAGGTATCTTTGTCTCAGCTAGAATGCTTAAGACGAGAGCTTTGATAACAGATGTCTCAATTAAAAACAAGCTCCCATTATATGACATGTGTTGTACAGGAAATTAGTAACACAGAGACCTTTGAAAAATATTTCTTTAATCCTCAGGAATCATAAAACAGGCAGTACAGCTTATCCTCCAATGACTATGCCTGAAACCGAGCTATTAAAAATCTTTGAGTGGGGAGATGCTAACACCCTGGACTGCAGCCATGCAAACGCACTACTGTAATAATAATAATAGGGACAATAGCTTCACCTTCAGGAGCGTCTGTGGGTGCTTAATCATTATATGCCTATGAACTGTTTGTTTATAGTCCTACCCTGTGGAAGCTCTGGGAGAGAAAATCACCCCTTCCGATCTGTTTTGGAGATACTGTAACTATATTTTGACTCTGTGTTGCAACTGATGCACTGCTGAATATACTATATTCATATATAATACTTGCTACGTCAAGCCTATAATACTACCTCTTTTCTCATTGCAGTACATTTTGAACGTTTTTGGAATGAGATTGATTCCATGTATACAGAGAGGGAGAGAGGGAGAAGAGGAAGGACGGACAGAAAGAAAGAAGGAAGAGTCTAATATATACACCCTGCTAAACTTTATTAGAATTTAGTGTATTTTGAAATTAAGCTCTCAAAATAGCTTTAATGGATACACACCCAGAAGCTGTTTTCTTACTACTGTTATATACAATTTCTTGAATACTTAGAGTCAAACCAGTGCATATCATTTTCCTCAATTGAATATTAAAGGTTACGGGTAAGAACTGAGCACAACTTGGTTCAAGTTTCAACTAGATGTATGTATGTGCTTCAAATAACCTATTGACATGCCATGAGTTTCATAGGATATTCGTAGGAAAGGGATACTCAGAGGTGTTTTCCCAATTAGTTCCTCTGAAATATAGCCAAGAGCTCCTGGCATTAATTGGCAGTCTCCCATCAACATACTCACCAGGGGTGACCCTGCTTAGTTTTCTAGATTAAATAGGATCTGGAGTCTTGAGGGTATTTAGGCCCTCACTAGATCTCATGAACTAATTAAATCAAGCTCTTTTTAATTTGGCTGTCACCTTTTCATGAGGTTATCACTTTTTTTTGCTGCCTGGTTCCTTGTGCGATTAGCAATTAGACAGTGAGCACTAGTTCAACCCGTGTAGCTTGCCCATTAAAGTTTACCTCTGGTAGGGAAACCTACTGTATATACTCGAGTATAAGCCAATCCGAATATAAGCCAAGGCACCTAATTTTACCACAAAAATTGGGAAAACCTATTGACTCGAGTATAAGACGAGAGTGGGAAATAAGCAGATATGGGTCAAATTCAAAAATAAAAATAGATATTAATAAAATTGCATTATTTGAGGCATCAGTAGGTTAAATGTTTTTGAATATTTATATAAAACTATAATTTAAGATAATAATAAGATTTTAATAAGGTAAGACTGTCTAACTCTGAATACCTATATATACTCAAGTATAAGCCGACCTGAATAGAAGCCAGCCAGGACCCTCACTCGAGTATAAGCCGAGGGGAGCTTTTTCAGCCCTAAAAAAGGGCTGAAAAACTAGGCTTATACTTGAGTATATACAGTATATATTTTAGATTTCTTTCTTTCATGCAGCTATTAAAAAGATGGATTCCCTCTAAGAAAATATCAATAATAAGAGGTAATTTTCATGATCCTGGTTGCACACCCCCCACCTACCCAACTGTTCAGCAACAGCCATTGTTAGCAGATGTTATTGTGCAAATTGCTTTTTCTTGGCTGTGTGTGTCCCAGTTTATATAATTTTTTATCTTGAGAAAGACTACACTCCACACTTTACCTCTGATTTGTAAGTACGAGTCTTCTTGTGGAGAGAAAAAGTAGAATATAAATATAGTAGGAGTAGTAGAAGTAATTAAAGGTAAAGGTTTTCCCCTGACGTTAACTCTAGTTGTGTCTGACTCTGGGGATTGGTGCTCATCTTCATTTCTAAGCCGAAGAGCTGGCGTTGTCCGTAGACACCTCTAAGGTCATGTGGCTGGTATGACTGCATGGAATGCTGTTACCTTCCCGCCAGAGCATGTTTGCATGTTTCAAACTGCTAGGTTGGCAGAAGCTGGGGCTGACAGTGGAAGCTCATCCTGCTCCCTGGATTCAAACCACCAACCTTTCAGTCAGCACATTCAGCAGCTCAGCGTCTTTACCCACTGCATCACCAGGGGCCCCCAGTAGTAGTAGTAGTAGTAGTAGTAGTAGTAGTAATAATAATAATAATAATAATAATGATATGAGTCAGAGATAGAAAATATGCCCCCAAAATATGGAATTTCCTTCTTAAGAAGTTTATATAAATATTATTAATTTAGGAAGTCAAGACTGCATCTATGTGTATGTGTGCATGTATTAACGTGTAAATAAGCAAACAAGTACTATGTTATTTTTAAACAGTGGTAACCTTGCCTCAGATGGTAACCCAGTTACTGAAAAGTAATTCAGAAAGAGCTCTGATAGCTGTAGATTGAAATAAATAGGTCAAACTGATCTGAGGTGAAATCTCTCCCCAATTGTACGAGCTCAGGTCTCTTGAACATCACTTCATTAGGTATCCCAGATTGGATGCAGACTAAAGAGAACTGAAAGAACAACACAAATATCAAAATCATAAATCTAGTAGGCAGCAAAGACAGCATAACACCATTTACATTAAATAAAACTTTTCCCCTCTGAGTTTTCATTGGAATTGTACAATTCTTACCCCTGAAAGCTGAATACACAATTATTGTAGTCTAATTGTTGTCTAATTAATTTTGCTGGAATAGGGACCAAATCTAGAAGGGTTGATATACACACACTTTCCCAAGTTGAGTACTCCCATCACCTACAATATTTCAAAAGCAGCAATGGAAAAGGGTAATTATCACAGATGCTTTAGCTGTCTCTTTGTGCATAGCTACGAGTTGGTCTACATCGCCCTTGGGATCCCTTTAAGCTTTCTGATTCAAATTCCAAGAAAAGATATTCCATCTAAATGTTTGGAAGAAGCGGTTTCCAGATGGCCTCAGTGTGGAATAAATTCGCCTTCTTTGGAGGATTCTTTAAAGAGAGGTTGGACAGGCCTCACTTGAGTATTCCTGCATGGCAAACGGTTGAACTAGATGGCCTTTGCAACCCCTTCCACCTCTAAGAGTTTATGATTGAGACAACATAGTAAGATTGTCTTAACCCTGGGCAGTACTGCACATAGAAATGCTAACATATTTTTTCATTTAAATGCAGAGTTGTTCGGAATGTGTTCTACCTGAATGATGCATGCGATAAGATGAATTTAAACCACTTTGCTTCTGAACAAAGCATAGTTCTGAGTTTTCCAATGGCCACATCATAATATCTAAAGTAGACCTTTGATCAAACATACTGAGGTGACTTCTTCCAGTGACTGTACAACCTGCTCTGCAGGGCACTTTTACAACTGGGTTCATTCCGTTGTGTAGTAACAAGCCACAATTTGTCCCCAGCCTCCTGCGTTATCAAGGGACAGCTCACTGTATCACTCACTAGAGAATTGGGCAATGCTCAAAGAACAGGAAAAGACTCTGAACGCTGCCTTCTCACCCTTCCAAAGTCCAGGCAGCTTTAAAAAAAAAACCTTGATGTTCTTTTTCTCGTTTCCTTTTGTTGTGAAAGAGAAGTAGCGTAATACTCAGAAAACCCAGCTTCCAGGAAAGGAAGGAAGTATTGGGTCATTCACTCCACTACCACCCACTTTCCAGCAAACAAGCAAAGCATGCTGATAACACATCCGATGGTATGCACTGTAGAGGAATGTGTGTCAATAGGGAAAATATGTGAGCCAGTATGCAATACGGAAATATTAAATTTTACAATACTTTCTCTCCAACAGAAGCTGGATGGAGCCACCCAGCAGGATTATAGAGCCAAACAAAGGATGGCAGGGGCATTGCATTATGGTGGTGGGGATTGGGGAATGGGATGTTCTGATGATAGCCCTTACACATTTGCTACAAAGAACTGGAGAGGTGCATCCAAAGAGGAAAGACCCCTTTGATCCATGCAAAGAACAGGATTCTATTCCATTAATGGAATCCATTCCAGCTGTGACCATACTTCATGAAGTCAGATCTGGCCTTGGTGGTCCATGCCTTAGTTACCTCTAGATTGGATTATTGCAATGTGCTCTACATGGGGCTGCCCTTGAAGACGGCCCGGAAACTTGAACTGGTCCAGCGCTCGGTAGCCAGATTATTAACTGGAGCGAATTACAAGGTGCAGTCAAACCCCCTATTTAAGGAGCTCCATTGGCTGCCGTTTATTTTCCGAGCCCAATTCAAGGTGCAGGTTATCACCTACAAAGCCCTAAACGGTTCGGGACTCACCTACCTTCGTGACCGCATCTCCCCCTATGAACCTGCATGGTCTCTTCATTCATTGGGGGAGGCCCTCCTCTCGCTCCCACCACTTTTGCAATCGCGGTTGGTGGGGACGAGGGGGAGGGTCTTCTCCATCGTGGCCCCCGGCTCTGGAACTCCCTTCCCAGGGAGATTGGGCAGACCCCTACCCTCCTAACTTTTTGGAACAGCCTGAAAACTTGGCTCTTCCAACAGACCTTTGGCAAATTATTTTCACCCTCATGGTTAGGAATCGTCCTGTTGTTTACAGCATCTCTGCTGCATTTTATTCCATTCCTACAGTCAGATATAGTTTCTGTGTTTACGCCTTCCCAAGCACCTTATCTGGATAACAGTTCCGGGTATCTATCTCTCCCCCAGTTTACATTCTACACTATATGCACTTTCTCTGGCCCAGTTTATTCTCAGGAGCCTACCCAGGTTTTTATCCAAGTATGTTTTACTGTAAATGTGACTTTAATATGTTTTTTTGATTTGTTTTTATATTGCTGTGTTTCTTATATTGTCTGTACTCACTTGGGCCTGGCCCCATGTAAGCCACCCCAAGTCCCTTCGGGGAGATGGAGGTGGGGTATAAAAATAAAGTTGTTATTATGTTAAAAGTTTAAAAGCAATGCTTTTGGGTTGGAAAGATTAGCCGTTTACAAGAAACGTTGCCCGGGGGACACCCGACTGGATTCACTCGGTCTTCGAGGAGGCTCTATGGAGGAGGCAAAAGAATGGTTTACCTCACGGCAGCATTCTTGCACCGACCTTATTTAACATCTTCATGAACGATCAGCCACAACCATCACTCACAAAGAGTTTTATATATGCTGATGACCTTGGCCTAACAACACAAGCAAAAGATTTTGAAACAGTCGAAAACCAACTCATTAATGCCTTGAAAGATCTCTCTAGCTACTACAAAGAGAACCACCTAAAGCCTAACCCAGAGGTCCCCAAACTAAGGCCCGGGGGCCGGATGCAGCCCTTCAAGGTCATTTACCTGGCCCCCAACCTCAGTTTTATAATATGTTTTTATATCAGTTTTAATAAGATAATATATTGTATATACATATAATATTGATAAAAATATTATGTTATATAATATAATACTAATAATAATACCATATAATAATATTAATTACAGTAGAGTCTCACTTATCCAAGCCTCACTTATCCAAGCCTCTGGATAATCCAAGCCATTTTTGTAGTCAATGTTTTCAATATATCGTGATATTTTGGTGCTAAATTTGTAAATACAGTAATTACAACATAACATTACTGTGTATTGAACGACTTTTTCTGTCAAATTTGTTGTATAACATAATGTTTTGGTGCTTCATTTGTAAACTCATAACCTAATTTGATGTTTAATAGGCTTTTCCTTAATCCCTCCTTATTATCCAAGATATTCGCTTATCCAAGCTTCTGCCAGCCCGTTTAGCTTGGATAAGTGAGACTCTACTGTATAGGTTATATATTACATATAGTATTACAGTATAGTGGTATAGTTCAATATAGTAATGTATAATGCTAATATTGTGCTATGCTAATAATATAATGTATTGTATGTACATACAGCTGCTTTGAGTCCCCTTCGGGGTGAGAAGGGTGGGATATAAATGTAGTAAATACATGTAGCAAATAAATAAATAAATAATTTTGGATTTAGGCACACAACAACAACAACAATCCTAATTAACTTGACTATCTCATTGGCCAGTAGCAGGCCCACACTTTCCATTGAAATCCTGATAGGTTTATGTTGGTTAAGATTGTTTTCATTTTTAAATTTTGTATTGTTCTTTCATTGTTGTTGTTGTTTTGCACTACAAATAAGACATGTGCAGTGAGCATAGGAATTTGTTTGTATTTTTTTTCAAATGATAATTCGGCCCCTCCACAGTCTGAAGGATCGTGGACCGGCCCTCTGCTTTAAAAGTTTGAGGACCCCTGGCCTAACCCTTCCAAGACACAAGTGTGTGCTTTCCACCTACGTAACCGTGAAGCCAACAAGAAACCGAAAGTTACTTGGGAAGGCCAAGAGCTCAAACACTGTTTCCATCCTAAATACCTTGGTGTCACCTTAGATCGAACACTAACATATGGGAAACACTGCATGAACACCAAGCACAAAGTAACTGCACACAACAACATCCTGCGGAAACTTACTGGCAGTGCATGGGGTCCAGACCCACAATTAATAAGAACATCAGCCCTGGCCTTGTCTTTCTCGACTGGAGAGTACGCCTGTCCTGTCTGGCACAAGTCTGCCCATGCGAAGCAGGTGGACATAGCACTGAATGAAACATGCAGAATAATCACAGGATGCCTTAAACCTACACCTGTAGATAAACTCTACAAGTTAGCAGGCATTGCCCCTCCTGACATGAGGCAGGAAGTTACTGCTAACTGTGAGAGAAATAAGGTCGAACACCCACTGCATGACTATCAGCCTCCTCCCACTAGACTCAAATCAAGGAAGGGCTTCATGAGAACCACTACTACCACGGCTCCCAAAGTGACCCATTTAAGGTGGAATCAGGTGTCAAGCAGGGGTGTGTTATTGCCCCTACCTTATTTTCCATCTTCATCGCTATGATACTTCACCTTGTTGATGGGAAGCTTCCCACCGGAGTGGAAATTATCTATTAGACAGATGGCAAGCTATTTAACCTCAGCAGACTGAAAGCCAAAACCAAGGTCACCACAACATCTGTTATAGAACTCCAATATGCTGATGACAACGTAGTCTGTGCGCATTCAGAAGAAGACCTACAAGCCACTCTAAACACCTTCGCAGAAGCATACGAGAAGCTCGGCCTCTCACTGAACATCGAGAAAACCAAAGTGCTCTTCCAACAGGCACCAGCTAATCCCTCTCCAAAGCCAGGAATACAGCTTAACGGTGTAACATTAGAAAATGTTGACCACTTCCGCTACCTTGGCAGCCACCTCTCCACAAAAGTCAACATCGACACTGAAATACAACACCGCCTGAGCTCTGCGAGTGCAGCATTTTTCCATATGAAGCAGAGAGTGTTTGATGACCGGGACATCCGTAGAGATACCAAGGTGCTTGTTTACAAAGCCATTGTCCTCCCAACCCTGCTCTACGCCTGCTAAACGTGGACTGTCTACAGACGTCACACCAAACTCCTGGAGCGTTTCCATCAGCGTTGCCTCAGGAAAATCCTGCAAATCTCTTGGGAAGACAGGCGGACAAATGTCAGCGTGCTTGAGGAAGCAAAGACCACCAGCATTGAAGCGATGCTCCTACGCCATCAACTCTGCTGGACTGGCCACGTTGTCTGAATGCCCGATCACCGTCTCCCAAAGCAGTTACTCTACTCCGAACTCAAGAATGGGAAACGTAATGTTGGTGGGAAGGAAAAGAGATTTAAAGATGGGCTCAAAGCCAGCCTTAAAAACTGTGGCAGAGACACTGAGAACTGGGAAGCCCTGGCCCTTGAGCGCTCTAATTGGAGGTCAGCTGTGACCAGCAGTGCTGCGGAGTTCGAAGAGGCACGAACGGAGGGCCTAAGGGTGAAACATGCCAAGAGGAAGGAGCGTCAAGCTAACCCCGACCGGGACCGCCTTCCACCTGGAAACCCATGTCCTCACTGCGGGAGAATATGCGGGTCAAGAATCGGTCTCTTTAGCCACCTAAGAACCAACCCCCAGGACATCAAGGATGGAAGACAATCGTCCTCGAGCTACGAGGGATCGCCTAAGTAAGTCCTCTTGATGTTCCTCCAGCAGCAGCAAGGGTGTCCCTCTGGGCAGCTAAATTCCAACTGGGTGGCCCCCCATGAGGGTCTTCCTCCAGGGGCAAACCAAGAATGGGCAACTTGGAAGTCCCTAAACAGACTCAGAAGTGGAGTGGGCAGATCAAAAGACAACTTGGCAAGGTGGCACTACCTGGAGGAATCCTCCACCTTGTGTGACTGTGGAGCAGAACAAACAACTCTGCACATGTATGCTTGCCCACAATGTCCTGCCTCATGTACAGAGGAAAAGTTGTTTAAAACTATGGACAATGTGGTTGCTGTTGCCTGCTTTTGGTCTAAAACTATTTAGCTGCTTGTGATTTCCTTTATTTCATCACTTTTAAATTAATTTATTATGCAATGCTTTTGACATGAAATAATATAATAATAATAATAATGATAATAATAATAATAATAATAGTTGTTGTTGTTGTTGTTGTTGTTATTATATTCCCAGATCTCGGACTGTTCTGTTTTCTTTGGTTCTCAGGACAAAAGGAAAGAGTCTCAGGGCAAGTGCACTGCCTTGAAAATGTATGTGTGTGTGCATATGCACACACAAGTGCATAACATAACAAGGGCCTACCCGTCTGTGACATTACAGAGGTCATCCATAGAACTCAGGATCTGGCCTGGAATACTCCTGACAACACAACTATTAAATCAAGAGTAATTCCATAAACTGAAAGATCACCTGAAGACACATACTGTGAGCCCTGGTATCCATTGGGGTTTGGTTCCAGGATGGGCTTGTAGATATTCAAATCCATGGTTGCTCAAATCCCATTATATTAAATGGCATAGTAAAATGCTGTTCTTTATATAAAACGGCAAAATTATAAAATTGGAATTTATAAAAATATTTTCACACCATTGATGGTTGAATCTATGGATGAAGAATCAATGGATACTGAGAGGAGACTATACACAGAAGTCCACTCTGTATTCCTTCACCAGAGAGTATCTCTCAACCAGGGCCGGCACAACACGGAGGCCACCTGAGGCGGCCGCTTCGGGCGCAGGTCCCCGGGGGCACCGTCAAGGTTCCCCCCCCCCCAGCGGGGACCATGGGCTCGCTCGCCGGCAAACAGGAAGGCCTGTTCGGCGACGAGCAAGCTCTCCCGCTGCAGCATGGCCGGCTGGGCAAGGCCAGCCAGGCCAGGGCGCACTGGGAGGGAGGCAGGGCACCGTCAGGACTTTCCCGCCGCCTGGCCAGCTGGGCAGGGTGCGCAGGGTGGGAGGCGGGGTCCCGTCAGGGCGGTGCCCCGCCTCCCGCCCAGCGCGCCCTGGCCCCGCCTCCCAGACCTCTGCTGCAGTCTGGCCACCTGGAAAAGGCCAGGGCGCGCGGAGCAGGAGGCAAGGCCCTGTCTGGGCGGAGCCCTGCCTCCCTGCCTGCGCACCCTGGCCCCGCCTCTCATGCTGCATGAGAGGCGGGGTCAGGGTGAGCAGCACGGGAGGCGGGGTCAGGGCTGGCCCCACCTCCCGCGCTGCTCACCCTCGCCCGTCTGGCCTTTTCCAGGTGGCCAGAGTGCAGCGGAGGTCCCTCCAGGCTGCGATCGCTGCAGTCTGGCCAGCTGGCCTGGGCCAGGGTGCACGGAGCGGGGGGCAGGGCCCCATCTGGGCGGAGCCCCGCCTCTTGCCCTGCGTGCCCTGGCCCCGCCTCCCACACTGCGCAAGAGGCGGGGCCAGGGCGCGGGAGGCGGGGCCAGGTCTGGCCATGCCCCGCCTCCCGCGGTGCATGGCCACACCTCCCACAGCGCGAGGGGCGCAATTTTCGCCCCCCGCTTAATAGTTACAATTTTCTCGGGCTGGCCCTGCTCTCATCCACCATATTGCTTTTTCACTACTACTGAAATAAGTGATATATACCTAAGCAGAAAGGAAAATGCCTAATCCATTTGTTGTGCACATTCTATCCATCATTAAAAAAATTATTCAGGCAGCATAATGCAAGAAAGTGATGTGTGCCTCTGTTTAAGCCTTATTCATATTAATGAGATTTAGATATCCTCTCTTGTAGGCAAATGCAGCAATTGATATGCTTGATTAAAATAGGTGTGGCATTTTTTTTGTTTTAAAATTTCATTCAAAAGGAGCTTTGCATACTTTGGGGCTGCTGTTTCCACCCTGTGATATGGCATGAGCAGTTTTGTGCACGGCTGTTGCTCCTTCCCTGTATGGAGACCAGAGTTTGCAACTGTGCCATGAGGTGGCTTGCAAGAATCATATGGATTGACAGAGCTCCCATGTGACAACATGAGACAACCATCTCCATTAGTAGATGATGTGGGGAACAGCTGTAGCCACCAATGTTCCCCCTGAATCTCCATTCACCTCCATTCACCTCCATTGGAGGATCAAGCTATTGCATGGCCTGTTCTAACTCACCTAACAAGCCTCCTATCATAACGGGCCATGTAGGACACTGTACCATTGCCAATGCAGAGATCAGATTCAATTGCAAGTTTAGTTTGCTTTCATATGTGGAATTTAATGAGAGAAAGGGAGCAAACTTTTCTTTGCCCTCAAACGTCTTGGGACAGCCCTGTGGACTGAACATGGTATTGGTTCTTATTTGAAAAGTTTCATACTCAGAACTCAGTACCAAAGGACAAAGTTCAGTCTTTGCACCATGCACTATAAAGGGGCATGAATGTGTCTCTGTCAAAGGAATAAAACTCAGGCTGTGTTTTCCCATCCAGGAAACTGCAGGCATACAAACAGGAAATAGGTCAGGGGTACTCTGATGGGCTATGGCGCCAAAGAGGATACATTTTTACAAGAATACTGGTTAGTAGTACTGAGCATTTGCACGATACCACTTTTAGCACTTGCCTATTTATTAGTTCACTTCCTGTTCTCCTACTGCGCACGTGCCAAGGTTAGTGCATCTAAGTAACTTTCATTTTAGACCTTTTCCTGATAATGTAATTTTGTGCACTTCTTCCAAGCCCTGCTATGCCCCCAGTGCCATGATTATGAACAGATTCAGAGTTTCCAGTAGTAACTGTATTATTTATGATTGATTGATGGTATATTTGTTTCTGTATCAGGATTCTATCTTGTAAGAAATTGAAAACCATCAGTGGATTTCCTTTGTCCCAGTTTATCTACTCAACAACACTATGAGGTAGCCTGAGAAAGTAAGATTCATGACTCAGTTGGGATGTATTGTATTTCTTATAGCCATCATTTCTAGGCCTCCACCTATTCATATAAGCCAACATACGCAAATGTTATGTAAATGTATGTCCACTTTTATTGGAAACATGTTTGCACCATTTGTATGAATGCATAAATGGCTCCCCTCAGTCGAACTACCCATGACCTAAATAGCAAATGCCAGAGACAGGTTGTCAGCATTGTACAATACTCCATACTAGATGTTTTGGCCTTCAACTTCCATCCACTGGCTATGCTGGTGTAGACCTGCTGGGACTTGCAGTTCAACAATATCTGGAAAGCTACATGGTTTCTACCCCTGCTTTGTACCAAGGTCCATGCAGACTACTACTACTACTACTACTACTACTGATAATTTTATTACTATATCTCCTTGAGGCCAATGAAAAGGACCTCTGGGTGAAGGTCACCAGTCGGGTTCTGGCTGGCTGGAGTAGTTGCCCCACAGAGGACCTAAGTGTTCTAAAAGGCAAATTGTACAGAAGAAGGCAATCCTGTAGAAAACCTGGAGCCAAAACATGTAGGGCTTTAAAGGTGAAAACCAACACTTCGTACTTTGCCTGGCAACCAGTGGAGTAACTTTAATATGGGTGTAATATTAATACCCATTAATGTAAGGAAAGGAAGTCTACGTGGTTTTGTAGATATTTTGTGATTTCTACCGTGGAGGCAAAGTGTGTTAAAGTGCTGAGCTGCTGAACTTGCAGACCAAAAGGTCCCAGGTTCAAATCCCAGGAGCGGAATAAGAGCCCGCTGTTAGCCCCAGCTCCTGCCAACCTAGCAGTTTGAAAACATGCAAATGTGAGTAGATCAATAGGTACTGCTCCGGTGGGAAGGTAACGGCGCTCCATGCAGTCATGCCGGCCACATGGCCTTGGAGGTGTCTATGGACAACGCCGGCTCTTTGGCTTAGAAATGGAGATGAGCACCCACTCCCAGAGTCGATCACGACTGGACTTAACTTCAGGGGAAATCTTTACCTTTTTTTAGCATGGAGTCCTGGCTCAGAACTATTATGCCTTACAACAACAACAACAATAACAACAGTAGTAGTAGTAGGGGTAAGTACAGTTACAATCCCTGTATCCATAGGAGATATATTCCTGTACAAAACCGCAAATAACTACCCCTATTGAAAGGAAGAACTTTGGATGTATAATACCGGTTGAACTGGAAGATCTAAAAAATGCCTAGAGAGGCCATATTTTGTTGGAAGAATATATATGAAACTGTGGGTTCTGGTTCCACAGATGGGGGGGGGGTGTATTCCTATAATGCATAAATAAAATAAAATAAAATAAAATAAAATAAAATAAAATAAAATAAAACGGAAGCTCCTTTATCTCTCCTTCCCCAAGATGCTACATCTACCCTTAGGAATGAAACTCCCTGTGCTAGATTTCTGCCAACTTTTGTTTGTGAAAACTCTTGACAGGCTCGTCTCCATGTCTGTTCCTAGACTTTGGATCTCCTAGGTTGGAGTTGCCGGGTCCTCAAATTCTCTCTATGCACAGGTGGAGCATTTTTATAGTATTTCTACAGACCCTTTAGACATGAAGATATTTAAGGAAAGGGCTTTTAAGAGTGTTGCAATGTTTTTATTTCAGTATAGCTTTTTTTTTAAAAAAAAAAACCTGCTTTTTAATATTTTATTTTAAATATTAATACTCTTTTTAATGTTAACAATTTAATTTTGTAACTATATCATAGGTTTTTGTTTTTTTTAAAGTAAGTCGCAATGTGTCAGTCTGGGGAAAAAGCTGGATGATGATGATGATAATGACAACAGCAATAGTAATAGTAATAGTATTAATAATACATTCTAAAATTAAGAGTTGATGCTGGCAGAGATCACAAAAGAGATTTCTTGTTAGATTATTACAGTTTGCCTATGCGAAGTTTTTGCATTTGGGATCACAGTAGGAATTTGATTATTATTTAAAGAGGTAAGTAGATTGTGATGAATAAAGAAATTAAAGGGAGAAAGGAGCTAGCACACTGAGAAAATTCTCTCAAAAGGAAAGATTAACTTGCAGTTAATCAATGTGGAAATGTGACTGAATTTCTATTTTCTCCCAAGAGATGGTATAAAAAAGAGGGAAGGGGAACAGACAGAAAATGAAAGAGGGAATGGTGAAAATCTCTTTATCAATAGTATGTTTATAGACAAGAGCTTTTCTGGATACCGATGATTTAGGACAGGAGTGGGGAAAGCATAGTAGACCCATTTTTGCAGCCCCTGAATGGTTCCAGGGATAAGTTTAATGTATTATGAGAATCCTGCAAGAAGCAATTTAATTTGATGCCCAAAAACTATTTGACAAATTTTCCCATGATGCTTTGGTGAGCCATGTAATTATATACTTGACAATATAAAATGAGATAACTTTGTAGGATGCTCCTCTTTGCTAGCAAAATGGAAGTTTGAAGTGAGGTCTCCAAATCCCTCTTCTCGGCCAATACTCTTGGGGAAGGGCTAAAGGGAATATTTATCAAATATGCAGATAATGCAAAATTAGGAGGACAGGAGGCAGGAATGGAATTCAGTCTAAACTTGAGGGGATGAAAAACAAACAAAAGTAAACAAAAATAAAATTCAACAATGACAAATGCAACGCTGGATCATTATTGTCATCCTTGTCATGATCCAGTGCTCAAGTATAGAACGAAGTTCTCTGGTACAGGTGAAAGGAATTTCAGGTTTATAGCCAAACATATGCTGAACATGTGTTATTAATTCAAAAGAGAGAGAAATATTTATGCAATGTTGGACTATGTTGATAGGACAGCATTTTCTCTGTCATAAGAATAGGTCCACCTTATTTCATGCTAGTGACACCTCTTTTGGAATTCTGTGTGCCTTTCTGAGAATCAGAACGTAAGAAATAGCTAGACAAATTTAAAACCAGCTTAAAGGGGGAGGGGGTACATGATGACGACACTAAATCAGTTGACCAGGATATGTGGGAAACAAATATGAAGCGTGATTACTGTCAGAGGTTTAAAGAATAATAAAACAACTGATAGTGCGGAAGGGACTCTAATAATTCCAGCTACTGAACCAAATATCCACAGATAGGTGTCATGGACTTCTGCACAAACAAGAACACACAAAGTTGTTCTTTTCAAAATACACAGGAAGGCTTTTTTCATCTTTAGTTGCAGCAATAAATTTGGAATATACAATTTTTACAATTTCTCCCTCTACTAACAACAACTCTCCAAACTCTCTCCAACAACCACCATCCATCCCTCATCAAGGAGAACACAACTTTTATACATCTCCCATTATATCAGCCTCCATCCCCTGATTACAGTGACACAGCACTTTTAGTTAGGCCAGAGGTATTACTCCTGTTATCACTTAAGAAATGCCAGGCAATTTAAAAATCCTGACAATTACTACTTGGGGCAAGAGAGACACAATTGTAGCCAATGGGCACAAATATGGCACATTGGAGGAAAATGCTGGTCCATTACTTAAGATAGTTAGGATGACTGCAATGGCCTACAAGATATATCTGGATATATAGGCTAGTTGTAGGAGCCCCGGGTGGCGCAATGTATTAAACTGCTGAGCTGCTGAACTTGCTGACCGAAAGGTCGGCGGTTAGAATCTGGGGAGTGGGGTGAGCTCCTGCTGTTAGGCCCAGCTTCTGCCAATCTAGCAGTTTGAAAACATGCAAATGTGAGTAGATCAATAGGTACTGCTTCAGCAGGAAAGTAATGGCACTCCGTGCAGTCAAGCCGGCCACATGATCTTGGAAGCATCTATGGACAACACCGGCTCTTCAGCTTAGAAATGGAGATGAGCAACAACCCCCAGAGTCGGACACGACTGGTCTTGATGTCAGGGAAAACCTTTACCTTTACCTTATAGACCAGTTGTGGGAGGGATATGGATTTTGACAGATGGATTAATATCTTCTTCAGAATCCCTGTTTGACTTCAGGATCTCAGACCACAATCCTAAATTGTCTTATGTTGGGGCAAGGTAAATAGTACATTATGGCTATGTTGTTGAGTTTGAACATTTGATGGTTTTCTCCCTGCTTATTGCTCTGTCATATCTGTTTCACTTATGATTTATTGAGATCAGGGTGCATCAAAACAGGACGACACTTTCCTCAGCATGAAATTCCTTGTGCTCTGTCCAAGTGATGTTGCCAAAGTTTTGTTTTGATGAAGAACCGCCACCTGTTTAGACAGTACAAAGAGATAATACAGAGATAATGCAAGCAAAACATATTGTTCATATTTTGACTCATATTGTGGATTCTGTGTAAGGGAAAATGAATAGACACCAAGTTCTTTGAGGCCAAAATCATCATCTTGGAACAATGTGTGCAAATTCTCCTTTGTTTTCCAAAAGCTGTTTCAATAAACCATCTTGTCTCATGCATTATAACAGGTGTCTTTCAAAGGGCCTTAATCAGGGGGTGGGGAATCTTTGACCTTCCAGATGTTCAGGCCTCCCAGAAGTTCCACCCAGTGGCCAATGATAAGGAATTATGACAGCTGTAGTCTAAAACATCTGGAGGACCGAAGCTTCCCACTCCTGTGCTGTTGTGTGCAATGTACTGGGATCACCTCGACCAATGGTTTAGCCTTCAACTCACAGAAATCCTAACAGCTGGTAAACTGGCTGGGATTTCTGGGAGTTGTAGGCCAAAACACCTAGGGACCCACAGGTTGAGAACCACTGACCTAGCCCTATGATAAAGCTGAATCAAAGACTGAGGAGCTTATCAGGGTGGGCATGAGAGACCGCAAGGGCCACTGCATAAAGTCAACTTTCATATGGAGCTATAAGGCTCCCAGATCCTGGCAAAGTTCCTTCTTCAAATGATAACTATCCAAACCTTCAGCTGGTCATACTATCCAAAAATGTAATTTTTCCAAACTCTGGAGACAGATTGATCCACCAGCACTTGCAGCATCATAAGGGTGATTACAAAGGAAGCTTTCTCTGTTTATTTAGAACTATAGGACAAAATCTGTGGAAACAAGATCGAATGTCTTGAAAAAGAATCCTAGGAGGGTTGTGTGTTAGGGCCTTTCACATTATACAATTATACAGCTATGATTTAAATTTAATGCGAAAGGGCCATAACACATTACACAGGGCCCTGTAGAATCCTGGGATCTGTAGTTTGGGGAGACAAATTCTGTGGCTGACTAACCCTTGCTAAATTGTAGATCCTGGGATTCCATTTGAATGTTTGTTAAAGTGGAACTATAGTGCTATAACTGTGCAGTGCAAAAAGAAGTTAGTTCCTGGCAATAACACCAGAAAAGTGTATTTTGTGGCCATAAAGCTTAACCAGGTCTTTTTTTTTGGGGGGGGGGGGTGCATAAGCTCTCTTGGACTTCAGGTTCTAAAACAGCATTTCCCATCATATTTTTTCATGATCAGAGTGCTTCTGTCATCAGCTTCACCACAGTTGGTCATGGGAAGATGCTATGAAATTTTGTTGGCACTATACATATCAGGATTTGAATGTGCACTGGGTGTATTTCTGCCTCCTCCAAAATTATGGTATTGAATAACTTGATCTTATTATTATTGGATTCTATAAGGGGGTGTTATCTTTATCAAAACTGGCCTAATGTTTTCTTTCTATGACTTTCTTTTTCCTGTCCTGAGATAACCTGGAGGATTTTTTAAAAACATTATTACTGTATTTTATTTGGCTCCTGTTCCTGCTGCAAGTGCACCATCTACGTCACCATAATTACATCTGTACATGATTATGCGCACTGTGCCCTTTTGAGGCACTGCCCCTTGTGCTACGTGCACCTCACCCATGCTCAGCTGTAGGGATACATCTTCCTTATGGAGAATTGTTTCTCCCCACAGAACAGTCACTGAAGGGAGAAACATAAAGAAGAGCTACATAAGAAACCATTCTCCCATCAGTCAGTTAACCTTGAGCAAATGCCTCCCCTTTCTGCCATCTCAAGCTATGTTTTTCTTTCCACTGTAAATCCTTTGGGGAAGATCTGTGTTTTTTATTTGGCCTAGAACAATGGGATTCTGCTCCCCACTGGCCTTAACACTGCCATGTTATTAACTAGTTACTGATAATGTACTATCCTTTATCGAGCAAATAGTGGGTTATGTGATCGCTCCTCTGGGGCCATTTACTGTCAAGGCAACATAGAAGATCAAGTTTGCAGATACTGAGGAAAATGTACGCCTCTGTACACATTTGGAAGGCAGAGGTTGGGAAACGTTACCCTTTGGGATCATGGCTCCCAGAATTGTCCAGTCAGCATGGCTTGTGGGGGCATCTGGGAATTGCATAATGGTCACATTCCCAAGGAACCCCCAGCAGCGCAGCGTGTTAAAGCTCTGAGCTGCTGAACTTATGGACCGAAAGGTCGCAGGTTCGAATCCAGGGAGAAGAGTTTGTGCCCGCTGTTAGCCCCGGCTTCTGCCAACCTAGCAGTTTGAAAACATGCAAATGTGAGTAGATCAATAGGTACTGCTCCCGCAGAAAGATAACAGCGCTCCATGCAGTCATGCCAGCCACATGATCTTGGAGGTGTCTACAGACAATGCCGGCTCTTCAGCTTAGAAATGGAGATGAGCACCAACCCCCAGAGTCAGACACGACTGGACTTAATGTCAGGGGGAAAACTTTACCTTTACCTACCCACATATTCCAAGAAAGAGTATTGTCATCATTGCCCATCAGGACTATTGTACAAGTGGAATGAGCAACATGGTGATTCTGATGTGTAATGGTACAACACATTGAGGGAGCGAGAATAGCCCCCAGCAGTCATGCGGCACTGGTAGTCCAGAATGTAGGACTGTCAAAGTCATGGGTGCCCTGCTGCAGGTCCAAAATATGTCCCCACCAGTTGTGGTGGCTCCTTGTATAATGGGAGTTTCCTTTGCACAATGGGATATCTTCTGTACTTTGTTACACATCATTGCAGTTCACTAATCTGGTGTAACAATCAGAAGTTTTTATGCAGACAAGAAACATTGGGATATTCAATTTTCAGTATTATTTTTGTTAATGGTGTCCAAAGTTCAAATGGGAATGGGAGGTTTTGCTTGCATTATGTGCAAACTCAGGAAGGCAGCATGGAATGGAATCAATGACCGACTTCTGAAAGTACAATCATTTCATTCTTAAAGTCCAAAGATGCAGATAGTCCCAACATAGAAAGACAAAGGAAATTTGCAATACAGGCAATTCCCAAGTTACAAACAGTAATGAGACAACAGAAAGTGAGAGAAATCTGTCCCTAGGAAGGGAAATGCATTCCTAAAAGAGTTATTATGAGGAAAAGGTGTCTCCACTAAAATTTTATTTCCACAACAAGCCAAATTTTTCAAAATCAAATCATCACAGGCACAGAAAGTGAGGTGAAATCTTTTAAAGAGAGGCATAGACAGCAAAGTAAATGGGCTCGGGCTCGGACTGTGGCACAGGCTGGAGAGCAGCTGCAATGAATCACTGCAATGAATCACTCTGACCAGGAGGTCATGAGTTCGAGGCCTGCTCGGAGCCTATGTTTGTCTTGTCTTTGTTCTATGTTAAAAGGCATTGAATGTTTGCCTATATGTGTAATGTGATCCGCCCTGAGTCCCCTTCGGGGTGAGAAGGGCGGAATATAAATGCTGTAAATAAATAAATAAATGTCATAGGAGTGCTAACCCTCCCCTGTACTATCCTCTCTCTGTGTGTGTGTGTGTGTGTGTGTGTATGTATCTGGAGATATACTTAAAAATGTACCTGTTCTGACTTACATACAATTCAACTTAAGAACCAACCTACAGAACCTATCTTGTTTGTATCTTGGGGACTGCCAGTACAAAGGATGACAAAGGTTTTATGAACAGTGCACTAGCATGTTGGTATTCTTTCAAGGGACTTTGTGTGCTGCTAAGATGATGTCATTCTCTATATCTTTTGGGCTGGGGCACCCGGTAGCTTTCATGTCAGTGGGGTGGTGAATCCACTCTGGAATGTAGCTTTTGTTTTAAAGGAACTATTCAGTCTTATGAAAACGGTCTCCAGAATAAGTTTAGTACATTGGGTTGCTCCTTTAAACTCGGATCTGAAAAAGGAGTGGGTTCCCTACTAACATGGGATTCTCAAATAGGCATTGCTTGTTTGTTGTAGCTGTTTATTTTATATCCCATCTTTTCTCCTGGCATGAGACTCAACATAGCAACAAAAATCGCAATTTCCTAAATCCTCCAATCAAAAGATATGCCTAGCTTTCCTTTGTACTAAGAAGACATAGCGTCAATGTGGCGCAGTGATTTAAGTGTTGGACTACAACACTCAAAGATCAGTAATTAAATCCCCAGACAGCCATGGAAACCCACTGTGTGTCTTGGGCAAATCACACATTGAGCCTCAGAAGAAGACAAGGGCAAACCCCTTCTGAACAAATGTTGTGTAAAAGCCACGATAGATTCACTTTAAGGTCAGAAATCACTTGAGGGTACACAACAACAACAACACAATTTGACATTGAAGTAAACAATCCAAAAAGTATCATTGGTTCTAGTACTTACTATATAATCAAGGATCCAACCTGTGCCTTTTAAAATCTTGTTTTGAACTAGCAATACCCCTGCAGCATTCTCAATGCCTAACTATTATTAAGGACTTGTCTTCAAAGGAAATCTTCTTTATGAACTACATGAAACTAGATCCTCTGTTTCCCACAGGCAGGAGGTGCCCTTCTGCTGTTCCTTGCTTTCCCAGTGTCACCAAAGGTGTGAAAGTTGTCTCAATTGTTAGGGCATTGGTTAGAGGCTTATTCTGTGACAACCCTTTTGTGTGACTTTCAGAAAAACAACTCCGCCTTTTTGGTCTGAGATTCATGGTTTAAATGTTAAATTGTAGAGCTCTGTCTTGCTGAAATGCTAAGGGGATATTCAAAGGCTCCTAAGATCATAGTTATCCAAAGACACACAATCAGTATCATTATACATTATACACTGTAGGCATGTTCACTCAGGCCAGAGACCCCACATTGTTCAGTGAGACATATCTAGTGCCATAGGCCTTCATAGCACTGTCAGTGTGCATGGTACTTGATTACAAGTGAAAATAGGTCCATGTCCTAGGGGGCTCTTGGTCTAAATTCTGAGATTTATTATTTATTTATTACAATATTTACCGGTATATCCCGCCCTTCTCACCCAATAGGGGACTCAGGGTGGCTTAAAATAAAACACATATATAAAATTGTACAATACATTGTGAATCAATTAAAAAGTTATTAAATTACATCAGACATTCATAAAAACACTTATAAAATACAGATGGGCATGTTTCAGTCTAAAAGACTGGGTCTGTCAATTGAGTTCCAGCATACATAATAATAATTAGTACTGCTAATTGTTTTTCAAAAGCCTGGCCCCACAACCAAGTTTTAACTTTCCTACAGAAAGATAGGAGGGAGGGAGTCTGCCTGATTTCACTGGGGAGGGCGTTCCATAGGCGGGGAGCCACTACTGAAAAGGCCCTGTCTCTCGTCCCTGCCAGCCGCACCTGTGAGGCTGACGGGACCGCGAGCAGGGCCTCACCTGATGATCTTAAGTTTTGAGGTGGGTCGTAGCGGGGGACACGTTCAGACAGATAAGACATTGGCTGGGATCCTCTTGGTTAGTCCCAGCTAGAGTATGTATGTACTTTCAAGTTATGTCATCTGTTGATGTAGGGCACCCTCAGATTTCATAGAATTTTCTTAGGCAAGGAAACTTCAGAAGTGGTTTTGCCAATTCCTTCCTCTGAAATATAGTCCACATCATCTCATATTCATTGGCAATCTCCCATCCAAATCCTAACCAGAACTGATGCCGTTTAGCTTCCAATATTGTATCAATATTTAGGCCCATTAGGCTGATTGTTGAAGAGTAAGTTAACACATAGCTAAACCCAATTGATTCAATCCTTCTACTAGTTAGAACTAGCAATAGGATTTAAGCTGGTGTGTCGAAACAGAAACATGGAAAAATTGTTTTGAGAGAATGCAACTCTGAGAAACGCCAAGCATTTTGGAAGCTGTCATTCAGAAAAGTAACTTTTCCAGGCTTTATGTAGGCCAAGCCTAAATAGATTATAGTGGGGAGAGAGGTTGTCCGAAAAGTTCTACCCATTCCATAAACCCTCCATAATTTCCCAGTAACATAAAGAAAAAAGTTACCTATACAGCAGCAGTTTCCCACTTTTCCATGAGCCTTTCATGCTCAGGCCTGAAAGGTGGATATAAGCAGCAAATGGAGATTTAGGATATTTGCAGACAAGAATTTTTATTGCACAGTTGCTTCGGCAAGTTAATATGGCATCCCCATATAAAGAAAAGCATAATTAAAAAGAGGGCATTGATTTGCATAACATTTGCAGGTGCTACTTTGTATGTAGTGAAACAAATGTAGGAATAATTATTATAATATAGACAGAAATATAATACATTTTTCCATAGTAGCCATGTGGTCTGCAAATCTTTTGGACCCAAATGAAGGTGCTGTTTTTCTTTTCTCCTTGATCAGCAATAGCATCATAGACAGAACCAAAATAGTCGTCCGATTTCCAACAGATTTATCAATGCAGTGCTTCTGAGTATAGAAAGAGTGCTTTCCCATTCCAGCAGAAATTAATTTTTATTTTTTAAAAGGTATGGACAATCTCTAAGCCTGTAAAAGGTGCATTTTTGAAGAGTTTCCTATTTTGTTTTTTAATATTGATGCTATGGGTAATGTAGCAGCTCTTGAATATTTTATTTAAAGACCCTAAAAATCCCTTACCTAGATGACCCTTACTCAAAAATCTTTTTTTTCCATGAAAGTGTTGACAGGACATGTTCTGCCTGACATTTGCTCTTTGCTCACATGTAAGGTCATGCAAACTACAGTAATGATTTGGCTGCTGGATGAACTATGAACATGTCACCTGAGGATAGTGCATACGTGGAGCAAACTATGGACACTTCACCTGATGTGATGAGTAATGAGTTATATAAGTTACAAGGCAACTACGCATGTCCAAAAGGATTGTAATAGTCAGCAAATTCCATTGTCAGTTAGCTTCTGCGCATGCTCTGTAAAATTGTATAAATTGGAAAGCCACTACAGGCAAGGTGTGGCATTGCGTTTTCTGGGCATTAGCTAACATTGTCACCTGCTCTTGGCCAAAAGTAAACTATCTTGAAGACAACTTCTGCTGTCAGTCTGCTTTCTTCACCCGCGTCCAAACGAAATTCCACAACATGGGCCCTTAGTATATGTTGTGGTTTGGTTCCAGGATACCAAAATCTGTGAATGCTCAAATCCCATTGTATACTATGGCATAGTAAAATTGTCTCCCTTATATAAAATGTCAAAATCAAGACTTGATTTTTGTAATTTTTAAAAACATATTTTGAAGCCATGGGTGGCTGAATCCATGGATACAAAATCCATGGATATGAAGGTCCAACTCTACCTTGCAGCAATAAATGCTCTCTCTGCTGTATGCTCCCTCTCTTCTGGCTTCTGACCAATCCTTTCCCCCACATGTGGATGACAGTGGCCAAATAACCAACTCAAAGGTTTTGCCAATGAAGCCATCCATATTTGAGCTGGTTGTTTGGCCACTGTCATCTTCAAGCAGGAGTGAGGGTTTAGAGCTATTAATGACCAAAGAGAGATGGCAGAAGAATCCTTATGATATGCCAGAGGGCTGGGTGTGTAGTGTTGTTTCTTCCTCCTTACCCAAAGTTTCTAGTCTTGCAGCATTCAGTACAATTACCTTTTACACACAGAAAGAAAGAGACTGGTCTTAATCAAAGCTTCATCAAACAGAGTGTGAAGTTGTGTGCCAGGTTGATGCAACAGGCCCACTCAGGGCACTCCTTGCCCCATGGCTTACAGATGTGGTACGATGGTTTCAGCATCCAAACAGTGCCTTCCTGATGCAACATGTGGGAGAATGAGGTGATGCTCACAAGGGCATAGATGAGAAGTTGGTGCAGGGAAAACCTCCACTGATATCCCTGCTGTCTTGCTATCCCCTGCAAAAGAAACACAAGCTTCTGGATGATCTGGTTAGTTCTGACTGAATGACAATTGGCTTGCTCTGCACAGAGTAAATGTCAACCAACCTTACACCTGGTATGCAACCCTCTCCTCCAACATTTTGGTGTCAATTCCCAGCATCTACTCCCTTGCGGTAGGACCATCCATGCATGTATACCATTCCACAGCCTGACCACAAGAATTGAAGAGGCAAGGATGGTTTCTTTGATTGTCAGGAACAGATTCCTCACTGGAACTCTGTTAAGTGTCACAAGACTGCTATGAAATTCCTGGTCAGGACACAAACATTGTGTGGGTGGGTTAGGCAGGGTTTGGGTAGAAGAGGGCAGAGAAGGACAAGCTGCTTGGCAAAGAACCCTATTTTGTAATCAGCTTCTCAACCAGCGAAGGCTCGCCTTGTTCCATAGGATCAGGCTGGGGGGAAAAGAGCAAAGCAGGTGCAAATTTTGATCAAGATGTCACCTTCTAATGCCAGCAGCATCTGTACCAGATCACAATGTAACTGGCTGCAATGTGACTAGTAAGTGTTGATAGTCAGTCTCCAGTTTCAGGGCATGACAGCAGGCCACTTCCCCTCTCAGGTTCACATTTAGCAACAGGTCAAGTACAAAATGCCCTTCATTGCTCATTCTGTGACTTTTCCTTCCATGGGCATACGCCACCTTATCCTCTCCCGAATTATTTGTGCTATTTTAGAGAGACAGAGAGATCAATTTTGGGAGGTTGCTGGGAGAGGGAACATTAGTTAGTTTTGAGATCTGTAACAATTTGTTAAGCTTTACTTGGAATCTATCAGCCCCTTTGCATTGGAAATACAAGGATCATAAAATTCTGCAGCAAATGGTGGATTGGGTAAAAATTTGTGTGGAGCTCAATGAATAAATGTAGGTATAACCTGTGGGAAGAATGATTGTTTTGATCGACAGTCATCTCCCTTTATCCCAAATAGTTCTTCTGCCAAAGTACTGTATTGCTTCACAGCTCCAAATATTTAATCCAGGGGTGGGCCACTTATGACCTCCCAACATGCTGTTGGATGACAACTCCTATCAGCCCTAATCAGCATATCTAGTGGTCAGGAACCATGGCAGCAGTGCTGGATTCACCATTGTGGTTAGGTGCGCTGAAGCACAGAGTCTCATTGGTCAGTGGGGAGGTGGCATCTTCCTTTATAATTATGTATTAAGTTGTCGTGATAGGGTTGTTTTTTATATTGTTGTATTTTTTGTACATTGTTGGGCTTGGTTCCCTATGTTAGCCACCCTGAGTCCCTTCGGGGAGATGGGGCAGGATACAAGAATAAAGTTGTCGTTGTTGTTGTTGTTGTTGTCTAATTTTTTATGATGGATTTTGCTTATGTTGTGCAATTCTAAATTTGAAGGTGTTTTGTTTCACAGTGATTCCAGACATAATGATAGAGTTGATAATCTTTGGGAGTGTGCCACAAAGCAGGCAGTGTAGATCTACCAGGCTTACCTCCTTCAGGGCCCAAGTAAGTAAGGGGCTTCATAAGTGAACTAGCATAGGGCCTCATTTGTCCTAAATCTGGCACATCATGACAATTAAAGACCTACATTCAGAAGATCCTTTGATTCAGTCTGAAGGATCAAACGAATAATACACATGATGGCTTAGACTGATCTTACTTCACTGTGAAATTTCAAATATTTGATCAGTATATTAAATCTGATTTTCTTCAGGCATATCTCTGGCAGCCAGGGATAACTATATGTCTGTCTGTCTGGACAAATCCAGTAGTTAGTCCTGCTTATATCTACAGAGTGTACTTATGTAAGTCTCATTGATTCAATAGGTCTTCTTTAATTAGCACAAACAAATGGATTTAGGGTTTGTCTACACTGCATAATTATAGCATTTTACCCCACTTTGAGTGCCCTACTGTATCCTAAGACTTGTAGCTTCATAAAGCACATAGCAGTGCATTCCCTAACAGTATTGCCACCCTCAGGCCAAGACATCTAAGGGCCCATCTACATTGTAGAATTAATGTAGTTTTACACAACTCTAACTGCCATGGCTCAATGCTATGGAATCATAGGAATTGTCATTTTTTTGCCAGCTCTGCCAAAGTGTACTGATGATTCGACAAAAGCCTAATCTGAGGATTCCATACCATTGAGCCACAGCAATTAAACGGATGTCAAACTGTATTGATTCTACAGTATAAATGTATCTGTATCTCTCAAAAAATAGAGATCCAGGATTCCATAGGATGGAGCCATGGCATTTGAAGGAATATCGAAGTACTATAACCGTACAGTGTGGACACACCCAGTTCTGTGAATGCACACACATGTGTGTATGTGTATCTGGGTGCCCATTTACATGTGTTTTCTTCATGTAAATTTTTTACATATTTACCTTTGAAGTTCTCAATAGTGAATACTCAATGTATTGGTAGCTGTCCACAGCTCCGGTGCAGCTGAGCATAATAAAACTAGAACAAACAAATGATTTCTTCTGCCCATTTCCTGTATACGTTTACCTTGCTTTTTATTTCAAGATAAAATTACTCCATGCTGCATGATGCAAAAACATGATGGGGGATACTTTACTGGAAATTCGGCTAAAGAGTTTTCTCTTCCAGTTGTTGCCCTTCCCTTGATGATAAGCATCGGCGTGGAGGTCAAGGGGGCAATGCCAAAGCAGCAGGGGAGAGGAGGTAGTGAACTTTAAAACCACATTCCTCCTGAGATACACTTCTCCAAAGATTTGTCCCACTGTGTGGCCTGGGCCACTAAACTTGGAACAAATTATGCTTTCCCAAAGAAAAGTTGTCTTTGGTTCTGCTTATGCTGTACTCCAACATCATTGCCTCTCATCGACATATTTTCATTTGATTCATTTAAATAATAATAATATTTGTTACCCATCTCTCCTCATGGCTCGGAGTGAGTTACAACACAGTTAAAACACATCACCATAAAATACATACATTAAAACATACCATTAAGGATTAAAATACAATATAAATATACATATTAAAATACAAATAGAGCATAATTGACTTTTATCCCAGTTATTTCCTTGGGGTTCAGGTCATTTACTAATAGATCCAAGTATAGGCAAAAGTAGATTAAAAGAAATCCAGATAAAAACAGACAAAACATTCTAATGTTAAAACATAATTAAACTGATTACAATCTTACAACTCTCTCTCTCTCTCTCTCTCTCTCTCTCTCTCTCTCTCTATATATATATATATATATATATATATATATATATACACACAAACACACACACACACACACACACACACACACACACACACACCATGGTATCCAATAGAGAACAGACAACAATTTCAAAACACACAGGATCTGAATCCCTTTCTGGAATTGTTGAGCAAAAGAGAGGCGATTGTCTTCTCATGGGCCTTCGTTTTCCTTGGGGCCTCCCAGGTTGCTTGCGCTGGCTCTGTGTAGCAAGAGACCATGAAAAGATGAAAGGCCCCTTTGCCCCGACTTCCTCCTCCCCTTCTTGATCCCTGGGACCTGCCTGTTTCCCTATAGCAGAAAGCAAGCCTTCCCATGGTCAGCGAGGTCAGCATTCCTGCCTGTACTCACAAAGCCAGGAATGTGGGGAATGCACCTGAGAAATGAGCAATTCTTTTCATTCCGGGAGGCAACATGCAGAGACAGAGAATGCTGCCCAGAGCCGGCTCAGCTCTGGTCAAAGAAGCAGCAGCTCCAGTTTTGCACAATGCCAAGGATGGTGCTTCGGGGAAATATTTAATGGGAAATGTCTCCTGATCTATTTGCTCTCATTTCCAAAGCCCAGATGCTCCAGGGTGAACAGGACAGGAACTTCCTAGCCATGGGTGCATCTACATTGTAGAATAAATGCTTTTTGACACCACTTTAATTGCTATGGCTCAATGCTATGGAATCCTGAAGTCTGTAGTTTGGTAAGTCACCAGAATTCTTTGACAGAGAAAGATAAAGACCTTGTAAGACCACCATGTCAGTTAAAATGATGTCAAACTGTATTAATTCTACAGTGAAGATCAGTGGTTCCCAGTCTTTTTTTTTTTTTTTTTGGGCCAGGGACCACTTGACCAGGGACCACTTGAACCAGGGACCACATGGAACAGCTCTGCTCAGGGGGATGGAGGAGGAGGAGAAACAGCAGCCAGAAGGCTTGTTGTCATGCTTTTTGTGGGTAGTCAGCTTCTCCACTCCCAACTTCCCCATTCCCTCGGCACTATAAATGGGTTTCAGGAGACCAGTCACTCTTGTTGCAATGATGTAGTAACAGTGAGGCTGTGGACCAT
Source organism: Anolis carolinensis (assembly GCF_035594765.1). Classification (NCBI taxonomy): domain Eukaryota; kingdom Metazoa; phylum Chordata; class Lepidosauria; order Squamata; family Anolidae; genus Anolis; species Anolis carolinensis. Next base: position 191,326,788 of record NC_085844.1, on the reverse strand, counting down.
ATTTTAGTTCTTGGGGACCACTGGTGGTCCACAAACCACAGGTTGGAAACCACTGGTGAAGACGAACCCTTGTCTTCAGTGAATGGAACACTGCTGAGAATCTTTCCTTTTTTCATCAAAGTATACTCCATCTACCCCTAATATGAGTCCCTTCATGTGAGTTGGACAATTACCTCCATCACTTCAGCCATCACACTAGCTTCTTGATGGTTGCTGTAGTCTAAGTCCTCTGGAAGGGCCTGGGTGAAGAGAGGCTAGTGTTCTCTGCTTGTAAAGAATGTTTTCCAAGGTGTTTCCACAAATTCCTTTTCAGTGATAACAGTATGATATTACTTCTATGGATCATAGAATGAGTACCATGATGATGGTGGTGAGTGATGGGGGAACAGCAGGCAGCCCCCTTGTAGGTTCTGTAGGTTTGTTCTGAAGTTGAATTTGTGTGTAATGGCACTTCCAGACATGGCAGAAGCCCAAACGGAAGCAGATTAAAATAACCCGCTTCCTCCCGGGTTTCTGTCCCAACCCCCACCCAAAGACCGGGCTTTCCCTTGAGGGATGGCATCCAGTCCCCCTCCAGCCCCCCATTCCCCCTCCCAAAAAAAGCTTACTGAAGGGGCCTGCTGGCAGCGCAGAGTACTCCTGATGTGTGAAAATGACAACATGAGGTGGGGGGGGGAGGGGAAAGGTTGCTGGCAAGCCCATCTGGTAAGTTTTTTGGGGAAAATGGGGGGCTGAATAGGAGCCCTTCCATTCCTTCAGGCTCCAGGAGCACAAAGAACTGAGATGGCTGTGGGGATTAACCCCCAGGACCCCTTTTTCCCATAATAACTCTTCCAGGAGTGAATTTCCTTTCTGAGGGGTAGATTTCTCTCACTTCCTGTTTTCTCACTCCCGTTCTTAACTATGAGTTGTTTGTAAGTCAGATGTGTGTAACTCAAGGACTGCCTGTGTACCATAAATGAACTTCTGAGAGCTGGGATTCCAAAACAGCTGGAGGACCAAAGTTTGGAAACCACTGCAGCAGAAGTACAGTCACCAACACTTCTGCTAGTACCCTTAAGCATAAGAGAATCTGTGTACACACCTCCAGACAATAAAAAAAATCTAAATAAATGTATTGAGAATGGTTTGAAAAGTGTAGGCAGAAGGAATTTCCTCCCTCTCATTTCAAATGTTACAGCTTGGAGTCACTTAAAGAAATGTGTTGGCAGTTGATTGCTCTGAGACAGCATGTACAATTCAACAATTCTGGCTCAAAACATGGCTCTGAACCCAGCTTACCTATATGCCCCCCTCTGAAAACAAGCTTGTGGCACAATTTTCTGATACAATGGGCAAACCTTGGGATGTGGTGCCACTATTGGCTGTAGAATTTTATATCCTGGGAATCTCAGCTTTCATATATATATACATTTTTAAAAAACACTTTCTAATCCTTATGATTGCAGAGGGAGGTATAGAAGTAGGGGAGAGAGAGGAGGAGGCCAGTCCAGCTGAAGTCGTAGAACTGTCTCTGATGTTACTGTAAAGGTGCTGCTCTGTTCTAGAGAGACTAGTGTAACTACTGTGCAGACAACTATGAGAATAACCAGTATAATTAGCAAAAGCAACATAAAAAACCTTGGGAGTTACCTAAAGTGTTATGTACCACAACTGGTGAAAATGCTTGTAGCCCATGGGACAGATCCTGCAAGGCTTTGTGTAACTAATGGGAATCTTGTGACCCTATAGACATCGGTAGACTACAACTTCCAGTAGTGAGGAATGCTAGGAATTGTCATCCACCAACACCTCATCTCTATTTGCCTGCCCAAGGAAAGATCTGTCAGAGAACACTTTCTCTATAATCCATGGGCTGGTGGACTGCGAAAAGACATGGGACAGGCTCTTCTCTGCACCCCAACTGCTGTCATTCAGATGCCAAGTCAAAACATGGCTTTCCAGTAAAGCTTTCATAACCTAATTCATTTTGTCCATTTGCAAATGTATTGTGGTCAGCATTATTTTAAATGGGGTTAAGTAAATCTAAATATTGGAGCTTAAGGGAGATATTATTTAATTATTTTAGTCATTTAAAATTATTAAGCTCCTACATCACTGTATTTTGTCTCCTGATCCTGAGTTGAAGTATGCTGCCTTGAAGTGTGGTGGAGTCCCCTTCTCTGGAGGTTTTTCAGCAGAAGCTGGGTGGTCATCTGTCAGAGGTGATTTGATTGTATGTTACTGCATGGAAAGGGGTTGAACTGGCTGGCCCTTGTGGTCCCTTCCAACCATGATTCTATGACTTTCCAAGCCTACCTTAATAAACAACAGCAACATTGAGCAAGAGAACAAGCCTAAATGAAATGGCACCAATGGATCTAGCCCTCAAAAGTCAGAGGAGCTCCTGAGTGCCAGCAGTCATGGAGTGCAGAGCTTCAGCTACCTGTACAGATTCGGCACCTCCCTGTGATGAGCAAGAGCAGGATCAGTTATGCAAAATATGATAAGTCATAGATTCAGTATGTGTTGTTGCTGCTGCTGGGGGATTTAGGTCATGTTTTTGTGTGTCTGTGCCTTCACGTTGTGTGTCAACTTATAGTGGCCCCATGAATTTTATAGGATTTTCTTAGACAAAGAATACTGCTGAAATAAATTGAGTACACCAACTGTTTGATACCAGTAGAGACCATTTCATGTGGTCCCTGGGGTTGTGTCGTTTCACCAGCAGTCACCAGTGAAAGGGCAAGCACATGCACACCCTCCCTCCTTCCCCCATCATATGGTGGGGATGGGATAAGGCATGTTGTCACCCTGTCCCTATCATATGGGTAAAAGGATGGCAATACACATTGTCACGTTGCCCTTTCCCCAATCTTCCAATGCTTCTCCTCCACTTTGGGAGGAATGGAGGTGGAGCCAAGCCAGCGGTTGTTTGATAGCACTCTACAGGCCCCATCCAGAAGAGGGAAAAGGGGCCTATAAACCCCCAAAGTGATGAGGTCATAAGAAGCATACAGCAAGGGATCAATTACTGCTCCTCTAATTTCTTCAGTAGCACCCATGATAGGTAACAGTATACCCAAGGAAGTAAATGCAAGAAAGAACATCCTTATTACAACACCATGGACAATTTTCCCCTTGAACTCCCCAAAGAGAAGACATCAATCTCCCATGCCTAAAGATTGTGAAATGGAAATAGAGCAAGAGTAAATTCTGAAGACACTGTACCAGTTTCTGAAATCTGGTGAAGTTTTCAGGTGCTTTCAGAACAATGGACAGAAGAAATTACTGCAATAATGAAATGATATGCCTCAGTTCGGTTTTTCAAGTTGTGCTACTATTTTGCAAATCCACTCTGGAAAAAAAATGAAATCATTTGTAAAATCACTAGTTGCTGTGGCCAAAGATTTTATTTTTGTACAGGTGACAAGTTTGGAGGGTGAGGCAGCTGTCCACAGACATGTCAGCTTCACCGTGCCAATCACATTTTGATTTAGCTTTTGGATGCCTTCTCAGGACTCATCGTTCCTCTTTTAAATCCTCCTGATACTGACTATTTAAAAGCAAATGTCCTTTCTCCCCCTTAGATGTTCTACAGATAGGCCTAATTTGACTGGATCAGAGAGAACGAGAGAGACAGATGTCACTCCAACCTTGAAGAAGACGGCGGTGAATGAGGGGATGTTAGGGCACACTCTAAATATGACATGCTTTCAAAGTGAAACAGCAAGTGACAGCTGAGACAAGCTTTAGCCTTGGGGAAAGTTTCCTCGGGCTGTTTCATTCTCTTGCACTGGCTCTGACTCTGCCTTGATGGAAATACAGTGTCATAGTGTTGCCCATGGGCCACATCCTTTCTCTGGACATCCGTTTGTCTGAACTCGCCCACCTCCTTTTCCAGGCTTCTCATATCTCCAAATATGTGAAAACATATTAAAATCCCCTAGCACATCCCAATTAGCATGGCACAACCTTGTAGTTCTCCTCCAAATAACTCTGTTTTTCTCTATAGTCCCTCTCAAGATTGTGACAGTAAGTTACAAGTGGCCTCACATTTTCTGAGGATGCCTGCCATAGATGTGCGTGAAACATCTAGGAGAGAATGCTTATAGAACATGGCCTTACAGCCTGGAAAACTCACAGCAACCTAGTATTACTTATTGTTACAATTTTGAGAAGGCCTGCAGAACAACATGGGGGTATTTGGATTTCTGGTGAGAGCACTCAGAAGAGGGAAATTAACCCTTTATTCCCTAAACAGTTTCCCACCTATTCTTTAAGGGCACTAAGAAGTGCTGCCATGTGGATGTAGCCCAGGGATATTTCCTGCCAGGTATAGGTAAACTACAGTTCCTTGAATTTCTCATCCTTAGTCATGCGGACTAGGACTTTGGGGAGCTACAGCACATTTCAGTCATGGAGATCCATTGGGTGAACCTTGCATACATCATACTCCCCCAGCCTTCAGGGACACCAATAGCAAATCTCCTCTGAATAAATCCTATGATAGGGTCACTATAAGAGGGACTATAAGAAATGGGCCATAAGGAAGGCTGAGCGAAGGAAGAGATTCACTTTTGAACTGTGGTGTGGGAGGAAAAATTCCGAGAGTGCCTTGGACCACAAGAAGATCAAACCAGTCCATACTCCAGGAGATAGTGTCCGACTGCTCACTGGAGGGAAGGATATTGGAGGCAAAGATGAGAAGACAAGAAAGCTTGGTGGAGAGAATGAGCCTAAGGAAAATGGAAGGAAAAAGGAAGAAGGGCCGACCAAGGGCAAGATGGATGGATGGTATCCTTGAAGTGACTGGCTTGACCTTGAAGGATCTGGGGGTGATGATGGCTGACAGGGACCTCTGGCGTGGGTTGGTCCATGAGGTCATGAAGATTTGGAAGCGACTGAATGAATAAACAACAACAACAACAACAAGAAATTCATTTAATTGCACACAACAAACAGTGTGTGTTCTCTTTTCTGAATATGCTGCAAGACCTTTTGTAACTTCTTAATGATTTCCCACTACTGGCTACATAATAGCAACTGGATAATATTCAGGAACAACTTTGCCCAATGTGTTCTTCTGCCATGCAGGAACACATAGTCAAAGCACTCCTGACAGATGGCCAGCCTCTGCTTAAAAACCTTCAGCTACTATCCTCTCACTCCAACCCCAATTCTTATTTTTCCCCTCCCAAGCTTCTCTCACTATATTCTCCTCTCTTCACTCAGATGCAGAAGATTTTTTTCTGCATCCCAACTCCATGTTCTCTCCTCTGTGATCTAGACTTGATGCACCCAGTTAACTCAATTTCAAGTAACATTGTGGGGCTTTCTTCTTACAAGCCTGCTTTAGAACAGACCAGCTTGTTATCTCTATTCCCATTCTGAAAGATAAACAAAGAAACAACTTGGATCCAGGAGGAGCCCCTTACATGGAGATGCTCTGGGATTGCTGGGATTCCTTCTGCTGCACCACTTGGGAGGGAAAATACGACACTTGCTCCCAGCAGTAAGAGAGGAGTGCACTATGAACCCAAAGTTGCATGGTTCTTGCAAAAGAGACAAGCTGGTTTTAGAAGGCTTTACTGATCTTGCTCCCACTCTTAGGCTGTTCATTTGCAAAAGTGAAATTTCAGAGAGAGAAAGGGAAAGAGAGAGAGAAACTGTGGAACATCCCCCTTCTTTTCCATTCCACCCCACTCATATACTAAGCCATGTGTGATTGTGCTTTCTCTCTCTCCAACCCAGTTGCTACCCCGGTCTGGGGTCCCCATACATGACATCATTTCTCACCAATCACAACTCTAGTTGGCTTTCAGGGACTGGATGAGGGGAAGGGGGGCATTCTTCCCCCCCTTTTAAATACATCCACTACAAGTTCAATGGCAAGCAAGTGAAAACTGAGTCTGCTCAAATCAGAGAGGGGAGGAGGCAGCACGCCTGTTTCGAACAAGGACTATCAAGCTGTTCATGCAACTGACCATCCCCAGGCAACTGCCTGGGCCCCATGCATCCAGCAGAAGACCATCACTTTCTAACAGACTCCCTCTAACCCTGAACTGGTGCTACCCCAAGTTTCCACAAAGTCACTAAACACTTCATGTGCCTGCCTTCCTATAGTCCATAAACTACCATCCCTCCCTCTGCCCATCTGTCTCCATGCTTCCCAGTTACTTCTTAGGCAAGTTAATCCTTAAGCAAGAGGGGCAAACAAAGAACCACTGGGCAAATAGCCTTCTTTTCAACTGTGTTAAATGTGTGAAATCTCCACCTTTTGGGTTGTATGGGGCATATTTTGCTGTTGCAATCAATTCTGTTGATGCAGCAGAAACACATGAGCATTAAAATAATGATGTACCGTACACAGAGGTTCTTCCAAAGTTTTTGTCTACTATCACAACTGCTCATGATAAAGAAAAATGGTAATCAAAAGCTTGCACAGTCACCAAAGAAAAGGCTCTAAATCAGGGGTTCTCAAACCTTTTCAGCATGGAGCCCTTTTTGAAGCAAAAGTTTAGTGTGGAGCCCCAAGAAATGTATTGTATTGTATTGTATTGTATTGTATTGTATTGTATTGTATTGTATTGTATTGTATTTAATGTATATATATATCAGGCATGGGCCGGGCCAGTGGCAGATGGATGGAGAGTGTTTGTATGAACTAATCACACAGTGCAAAAAAAAAAGGAAAGAAAGAACAATACAATATTTAAAATGAAGAAGAATTTTAATCAACATAAACTTAACAGTATTTAAGTTGACAACCCCAGGGGCTAACTAGTCCAACCCCCTTCTGTCATGCAGGAAAAGCACAATCAAAGCACCCCCAACAGTTGCCTATCCAGCCTTTGTAGTAGTAGTAGTAGTAGTAGTAGTAATGATAATAATAGTAGTAGTAGTAGTAATAGTAATAAAAATAGAAACCCCAGAGGCCATCCAGTCCAATCCCCTTCTGACATGCAGAAAAAACACAGTCAAAGCACCCCCAACAGATGGCCATTCAGCCTTAACAACAACAACAACAACAACAACAACAACAACAAACCCAGAGGCCATTCGGTCCAATCCCCTTTTGCCATGAAGAAAAACATAAATCAAAGCACCCCCTGAGCAGTGGGAGGGAAATAGGGTTTTGAAAGCAAAGAAGTGGATCAATGAAACTGCAAGCACTGGTCCACCGACTGAGGGCCCAAAATACTGATCTACCAATATCATTACCATTTTAAAAAGTGGCTCTTTCTTTCTATGTTTCTCCAAAGTATGCATAATCATTGTTTTAATTATTTATGAATTTATTTCTATCCTGCTTTTTTCCCAGAGCGCGACTCAAAGAATTAAAAGAATTCTACAAACTGCTGACTTGTAGAACATAACAGAGTCTCATCACATCTACTTCATTGTCACCTCAATACCCATAATAGAGCACATGGCACAGTGCAAGGCACAGAATGAGAAAACACTTGTGATATTCCCCCTCCACCATTTAGTGAGGCTATTCTGCTGCAACTATAGAATAAAGGCTTACTTACTATGCCTTATAGAAATTAACTACAAGGAAGAAGTTATTTGCAATTTGTTGCTTCCAACTTCTGAATGATAAATTGTATTGATTTTTAAACACGTGTGCCATATATCTTCAGAAGCGTATCCAACCATGTAAGTTTATCAGGTAATGCTAAATGTGGCATCTATGGAATTTCTGTCTCTTGTGATTCCATTGTAGTCACAGTCAGAAAAGGAATTGTGTTCCCTAAAAATGTTAGGACTTGTATCCAGCTCCAGATTAGAGGGAACTTTTGCAAAACGGCCCTGATCTGTGCATTCCCCCATGTGAATGTTTCTGAAGAGAGCAGCTGAAAGCAGTAGGCTTGTGCACCAATTTGGTTTGGTTGGTTCCCTTTGGCCAATCCAGCTGGCTCGAGTGACTGTAACATTAAGGACTCATCTGTAATTTCCCCCCCATAACTGGGCCACATAGCAGCCAATCCCAGCTCCTCCTCCCCTATTTAGCACCATGTGGAGAGGTTGCCGCATGCTGCTCACATGGGGTTTCCCTGTGAACCCTGCCTGTTGGGCCAATCAGAATAGAAGACTGCCATGATACATCTTACACACTGCTTTTTTAAGCCTGTTGCTCAAATCCAGCCTTCCTTGAAATGAAGAAAAAAAGGGGGTCCAATGAAGGATGCTTCTTTAACCCCGTTCTTCAAACCCAGGCTCCCTTGAAAGTAAGAAAGGAAAGGATCCAAGGAATGGAAAGAGGAGCCTCATAAGTTCCCCATTTCTACCAATGGACTGGATCTTCCTGGATCTTTCACCTGCGAACTGGAAATGGCTATTCGGCAATCCGTCCATTTTGGGAGGCACGCAAAAACGGATTTGCGGGTCTCCCGGAATTTGGCCAGCAGAAAAAGATTGAGGTTTGGACTAAATGCACAAGTTTAGAAAGCAGTAGCTCTGCAGTCAGTGGCAGGCAGGCAGGGGCACCATTTTAACTATCATCATCAGCTTCCTGGCTTTAATTATCATCATCAGCTTTTCACATTTGCTGCCAAACACGCCTGGGGTAAAATATGGATTGTTTGGAAAACTGTAGATTATTGTGAGCTATCCCATGTTGTTATTTGGGGGTGACTAGGTCTGAAATGGGATGTTAAGGTCCTCTGCGATTACAGAAGTTCAGTTGCTAGTAGAGAAGAAAACTGCTTGAAGTATTTATATGGATAAACACATTTACTTGTCTTTTTTGGATTATCCTTGGGGCAAGAGCATGGGAGCTCACATAATGAATGTTTTCATTTTAAAATTCAGCACTACACCACTGATGTAGCAGGGATTCATGCCAAATGAAGAGACCTGTTTAGTTTAATAGTGATTCAGAATATGTAGCAAATCACCCAGGTAGCCTTTTTAGTATGCAACCATCTGCAATATTTGCACTCCTGAATGGATGGATATAATCCTGTTGTCTTTAAAGTTCTTGATCACAGGAAGGGGAAAGTCATCATTCAAGAATTAAAACATTCCTATTTTCCATGTCAGCAGCCTTCCGTCAAAGGTTTGGTCATATTGCTGGCTGGGGAGTCCTAGGAAGTGTAGTCAAAAAAAGAAACCTTTTCAAACTCTGTTCAAAGAGATAACTCTGGAAGAAATCACATCAAACTGTCTTTGATTGACAAATCATTGCAAATAGTGTGGTTTGTAATTGACCACAGCTGGGAGAACCAGCTTCAAACCTTTCCTGACCTGAGCTCAACCTCTGCCAAACTCCCGTATATTCTTGGATATATTACCTTCTTTTGATCTCATATTGTTATGTGTAAAAGTGAACTATTACTGACATAACCTGCAATGTTGTAATGCAATTATAATAAAACATATTATTTGAATACAAAATAATGCAGTTTGACACTACTTTAACTGCCATGGCTTAATGCTAGGAAGTCCTGAGATTTGTAGTTTGATTAAGCACCAGAACTTTTTGGCAGAAAAGACTGAAGAACTTGGAAAACTCCAACTGCCACTATCCCATAGCATTGAGCCCTAGCAGTTAAAGTGGTATCTATGTATTAATTCTACAGTGTAGATGCACCCAAAAATAGGAAATCACTGCCATCTGAACTGCAATAATACATGCTCTACTGTTTTCCTATCAAAACTACATTTTCAGCAACCTCCTGCATGCACACAACTTTGAGATCAAAATTGGTGTGTATTCTGGCGAACACACTTGGGCTTTCTGAATAGACAGTCTAGCAAGGGTGGTGTCCATTCAAGAAGCAGACCTTGGCAACAATACCCCATGCAACATGGCTCTTTTTGTTCCTTGCAATTATATGATTTCACTTACTACGTTTCACTGAATAGGCTAAGCCCAGAGAAGGCATGTGTTCATTATCCCTTCCCAAGAGGAAAGAAAATATGAATGAGTGGACTAGGGAAAAGATACACAGAGGTATTTATAAAATGTAGGAATGACTGCATTTGTGATTAGAGAATGTTGCATAAAATCTAAGCTAAAGCCTTGATCACTAGTCATAGCCCTGCTATGACTAGACCCAGTAACAAAACTGTCTGGCTGCTCCAGCTGGGAATTCTCCCAATGACTCCTAATAAAGTGCTGCTTGGATTGCACTTTTATCTAGAGACTTATAAGGGAAGATGAGAGAATCCATTCCCCTGATGGACGACTGGAGGGAAACATTATTTAGCCAAAGTGGAGGGAGCAGCCAGAGCCACCCAGGACCAAGGTTGGCTGAACTTTGGATCTACTCAGTGAGCATAGGATACAGGGGCTGTAGTTTATATTTTAACAGTGTCACTGACTGTAACTGAAATCAGCAGTGGGCATTTTTGCAGCACTCCAGAGCCTGTCCGACTATTAAACAGAGTTAGACAGAATGCACAGAAAACAGATTTTGAATGTCATGACAAGACATTTGTTATGGAATTTGTTATGGAATTTGTTGCTGTATTTTTACTGTCAGGGAAAGAGGGAGGTAGAAGTATTGGAGGGCTTTTCTGTCTCAGGTGTCAGAACAATTTGTCTGGATTGCCATACTATGAACCTTGATTTATCCCATCTCAGGTAGCAAAATGTCTTAGGCCAGGCCTATATTAGACAGTGAGCTGCCTTTATGTTCTCAATGATGACTACATGGTAGTAGGATGAAAAGAGCAGAATTGGACAAGTTTTGCCTTAGCTCCTTTCTCCAGAGAATTACTCTTTTGTTGGAGAGGTTGAGCTCTCAGGGTCGAGGGCAGTCCAGTTTGCCACAGTGCACTTCCAAGGGTTCTTTAATGGCCATTTTCTAAAAGATTGTAACTGGGAACTGGAACAAGATTTTTATGCTGAAGGTTGCCAGTGAAAGCCACTTCAAAGACATCTCAAGTATTTCTGTTGAGAGCTTCCATGTCAGCTGTCTTCTATGTGTAGTAAGGCAGTGGATACAAACAATGCCACTAGCTGTCACCCTCAACTCTCAGCTGGAGGTTCTCCAGCGTACCGTAGTGATCGGTGGCTTTAATATCACTGAGATGGTAAATCCAGTCTTGGGTATAATCTGATCCTAAAATGATCTATCCAAGGTGCTGAATCCCACCCCTAAAACAGATTCAGTTTCTTCTTTGATAGCTTCTTCAAAGTTCAGACTAAATTCCAGAGCAGTTCCAATTTCTCAGAGCCTCTAGCCGCCCTTGCCAGCATCAAGTACTTACCACCTCCTATGAACCCATAACTACTTAAGCAATACTCAATGAACTTCTTCTTCATTCTTCTTCATTCACTCAGTCATTTCCGACTCTTTGTGACCTCATGGACCAGTCCACGCCAGAGCTCCCTTTTGGCTGTCGCCACCCCCAGTTCCTTCAAGGTCAAGCCAGTCACTTCAAGGATACCATCCATCCATCTTGCCCTTGGTCAGCCTCTCTTCCTTTTTCCTTCCATTTTCCCCAGCATCATGATCAATGGACACTGTAGCTGAAACCATATTATGGCGGGTTTACTTAATGGCACATACCTTCTAACATGATATATGTCAGGATCACTTTCTGCTGTTAATCAGAACCAGCCCTACTGTTTGGCAGAGTGAAATGGTGGTAACAGCTGTTTTGAGTGTTATGAAAGGGCAGCCAACTGTTAATTCTTTTAAATTTATTATTATTGTATATTTACAGCCAGAGAAGTGGAAAGGCACATGTGTGGTTTCAAGTGCCAAATATCTTTGTTGGTCTTAATTACTACTGTAATATGACTTGGGGAAGGAGCCTCTGATGGCCTAGGGGATAAAAGCCTCGTGACTTGAAGGTTGGGTTGCTGACCTGAAAGCTGCCAGGTTCGAATCCCACCCGGGGACAGCGTGGATGAGCTCCCTCTTTCAGCTGCAGCTCCATGCGGGGACATGAGAGAAGCCTCCCACAAGGATGGTAAAACATCAAAACATCCGGGCGTCCCCTGAGCAATGTCCTTGCAGACGGCCAATTCTCTCACTCCAGAAGCTCCTGACACAAGAAAAAAAACTTGGGGATAGAGAAAGGAATGACAAACGCTGCTCTGCTTCAGACAGCAGCATTTTTTGGGCAGTTCTAATATTTTCATTAGCAAAATTGGTGTGTTTCGACTTCACAACAAGCACAGACCAGACCTTACATATGGTAATACTCAGACACCATTTCTTTCCCTCTGAAAAATCATATTTCTTTCAAAACAGTTTCAGAGGGAGTCTCTAGTGTGAATTTGAGCATTGAAATTCATATGTAGATGTGATGCTATCAGACAGATTTGAATGGAAGTTGGATATACCCATCTCACTATAGACATTTTCTTCTCTATGTGTTCCTCGTGTTTTGGACAATCAAATCTACAGGGAGTGGGCCAATCCCAATTTGATTAGAACTTTTACCCATTCCATTGGGCCTTGGTTGCTTGGCATGGTAATGGGACACATCTGTCTCTGGCATAGCTGAAAGATGAGGTCTTTTGCAAATGCTATTATGCTTTGTTTGGTTCTTATGCCTCTGCCAGTGGGGGTGGCTAGAACTCCAGGTAAAGAAGTGGGCTCTCCCTCACTTGTAAATGCTCATGCAGAGAACTGTTCATCTTCAAGAGGCTTCAAGATTGTGTTGACTTGGGCGCAACTGGTGGGAGAGTAAAAGGAGGGCATTGCCCCTCAAGGAAGAAATCTACCCACTCAAATGAAATTTTCCTTAATTCACCAAACATCTAGCATTGCAGAAGATCATTCACATCTAGAAGTTTTATACTTGAGCAATGCCTTTATTTTTAAACCTTCAATGTTGAATTGAGGTTTTAAGTTACTGCACTAAAATAGATCTTTTGTATCTGCTGGAGTTTGGTTCTGGAACCCTTGCACATACCAAAATGTGTAGATGCTCAAGTCACAATACATACAATATTGTATTAAAATGGTGTCCTTATATAAAACAGCAAAACTAAGGTTTCAGGAACCACATGTGGTTTTCAGGTCATAGGTTGTACATTGATGCTTTTTAGAGAATAACAAACCAAAGAAAAGTAACTGCTCCTGTCAGCTGATAACTGCGACAAAAGAATGGGAACAACAGAAGTAGCAAGAAATGGAATGTGAATAAGTCCACTGAAACCAGATATGGGAATTTGTGCCCCTTGATCAGTTGTTGGATAGCAACTCCCAACATTCCCTATCATCAACTGGCTAAGAATGAAGAGAGTTATAGTGCAACAACATCTGGAGGGTCACAGGATTTCCACCCAAGTTAAAATTTTCCAAGTTAGTGTCCTTCAAATGTGCTGAACTTCAGCTCATATCATCCTCAGTCATTATGACTAATAGCTATGTTGGCTGAATATGTTGGGAACTGTAATTCAGGCCATTAGAAAGGCAAATGTAGGAAAAGTTTCAGATAATAACATCTCAAATACATTGTGGGAATAAAATCCCACATACTGCACTTTGTGAAATAGCTTGGTTTATTCTGACATTTGCATACAAGCTATTCTTTAAAATATTTCCCCTGAAGCTTCTCCTTGTGGCAATCTGTCATGAGCCTGTGCTTGAAAATCACAGCTTCAAGTGGTTCCTCCTCCACCTCCCAAAAACTCAATCGAAACTTATAGCATTTTAATCAGATTATACCCTGACCCTTTAGATCTCTCCCCATTAGAACCCTTAAGTGCTGCTGAAACATTGCAGTTTTTTCCAATCAGCTCGAAGCAGATCTATAGCCAGGGTTTCTATAATACAACATTTTTTATTCGGTTATTCATAATTTTAGGCATTTCTCTGCTACCTGTCAGTAAAATTGTCAGGATGTTGAGCAACCACACAGTTTCATGTGGAAAAAAACCAGAGCAAATATGCAGTAATATCACCTGCTGTTCTTTATTTGGGTTCCTCAGTACCCACCTTGTCAGAACAAGCTAATCTGGGCAACATAAAAATATGTCTGCCACACGAACCTCAAGCAAAGATCTTTTACTTGTTGGTTTTTTTAAAAAAAACAACAACAACACTGCCTTAGATTATATAAAATAGCAAAAATATGAGCTTCACATGCAGTTTAAAAACCCACTGATTCACTATTTGGAAGGAAATTGGGACTGAATTTAGCACCACTCTGGAAACATTTGTTCTTTTTCTTTTTTTAATTGTTAAGCAGGACCAGGTCTGGTTAGTACTTCAGTAGGAGACCATCAGGAATATCCAGGTTGGGCTAGGAACTTTAGACATCTGGTGCCAGTCTGAGCTGATAATCTAGATGAGCCAAATTTTAGATAGATCAAAGCTTTGTATAGTTCTTCTTCCAAGTTGATGGTTCTGAGAATTTTATTTTTTTGGTAAGTGAAAGATGGAGGTGTAAGGGTCTAAATACGCAAGGGCATTAGATCTTGTCTTGGAAGCTTAGCAGGGTCAGCCCTGGTTAGTATGTGGATGAGAAATCACCTATGAATACCAGGTGCTGTAGGCTATATTTCAGAGAAAGAAACCTTCAAAACTTCCTGAATATTCCTTGCTGTTAAAAAAAACTGTGAAATTCTTTAGATCACTATAAGTTGGTGAGCAGTTTGAAGATACATACACTTCAACAGATACCGTAGCTGCAGGACTAATAATGACAACACTACAACAAGGAAATGATGGACAAACAAACCAAGCGGGCATCAAAATTGTAGAATTAATGTAGTTTGAAACCACTTTAACTGACATAGCTCAATGCTATGTAATCATAGGAGGCGTAGTTTACAAGGATCTTTGAGCCTTTTGTGCCTAATTATACAATTGTCTCACCTACCTACAATTTCCAGGATTCCACATTATTGAGCCATGGTAGTGGTGACAAACTGCATTAATTCTGCAATGTAGGTGCACCCCAAAACTTGGAAGCTCCATCAACAAGGTTGTCCATGGCCTCATAGACAGATGCCCCAGTAATCCTTCCCAATCTATCTTGAAAGACAGGTGCTGCAACAACACTGAAAGCTGGGAACAGGGCCATAGCCAGAAAAAATTTGGGGGGGGGGGACTTTTTTTTAGCGAATCATGAAGAGTAGTTCCATAATGCAAAATAATTTAGAAATCAGGCTCCATCGATAAACTTCAGTGGGCACTCAAGACAGATAAATTTCAGTGGACACTCATGGGGATTTAGTTAACTGGTTAAATTTCATGAGTAAACCAGTTTTTTAAAAAAACCTGAAAATTTTGGGGGGTGGTTGAATTCCTATCCCCCTTGGCTACAGTCCTGGCTGGGACAATCATCCCAAAGCAGCCAGTTTTTTAAAAACAGCTGGAGGCCAATAGAGAAATCACTGCAGAGTTTGCCAGCAGCTTTTGTCAGAATTCTTTGGAAAACTTGAATGAGGAAGTCATGTCAGTTCTAAAGAAATGGGTCGGCATGAAAGTCAACAATCAACTACTAAGAATGTGGCTTTAAAAAAAAAAAAAGCATAAGCAATAATCCAGCGTTAAGGGGAGGGGTCATTTACCTGCCCCCCCCCCCCCGCCTTCAGTTCGAAGGAACACAACAACGACAATCCTAATTAACTTGACTATCTTATTGGCCAGAAGCAGGCCCATACTTTCTATTGAAATCCTGATAGGTTTATGGTGGTTAAAATTGTTTTTATTTTTTAATACTGTATTGTTCTTTCAGTGTTGTTGGGGTTTTTTTGCACTGCAATAAGACATGTGCAGTATGCATAGGAATTTGTTAGTATTTTTTTAAATGGTAATTCAGCCCCCCAACAGTCTGAAGGATTGTGGACCGGCCCTCTGCTTTTAAAGTTTGAGGACCCCTGGTTAAGGGTATTCCACAATGAAGAAAGAGCTTCTTTTTCAAAATGACATATCTAGGAATGTGAGCAGGTTCTCCTGTGAATCTCCTTGACACTGTTATCCAGTTGAGTAACCTGCAGACTGCACTGGACAAGATCAAACTTCAGTCACAAACCTACACTGACTACATCAAAAACAAAACAATACACCTCCAAAAATTCTTCCTCTTCTTCTTTAGAATTAAAATGTATCTTGATATACTGCTAGACTTCAGAGTGATCTGCAATAAAATGGAAAGGTTTTCTGGCTCCACTTGTTTAACAAGAGCAGGAAAAAAAACATGTCCAAATTCTTTTCTCCTCCCAATACAATTCAAAATTCAAATAAAAAGGCCTGGAGAAGCCAGGAACACATTACTGTGGCTAAATGACTGTGAGACTAAGAAAATGTAATTCTCCCAAGATCACCCTAGGGTGGGGATTCAAACCCGGATCTTCAGAGTCCCAGTACTCAAACTACTACACCACATTGGCTCTCTTTAGCAGCATACCTTCTGATATTTCACAGATGAAAACTAGAACATGTGTGGCCAATCAACATCAGAGTGTGATCAGGAAGGTATACGTTTACATTAGGAAGAACACAGAAGCCAAGGCTGACTAAAACAGTTTAGGTTTGCAGAAATCTACCTGGGAATGAGAAGGTATTACTCCCTCTTCTCTTCCACCCCCTCCCCCCCCCCCCCCCCACACACACACTAAGTCAATTAAGTACAACCTACTTTTGCACTTTAAACACTTGAGGTAAATCAAGGATAATGGGGGAAGTGGGAGGATGAGAAAAAAACAGAGACTTTTAAAAAGCAACTGAAATGGTGAGACAACAGAGAATTAATGGGGACTGTCCTTGCCAAATCAGGCCAGTTGGATGGTATGCAGTTGGTGGATCACAAGATGTTAATTGAATCAATAGTTGATCCCTTAACTCTGGCATTTTCCCACCTCTGGCATTGTCTGTCTGCCACACATCCCTCAAATATTTCATGTAACTATGGCAGATATTCAGGTAGGAGGATGCAATTTTTAGACACAGATAAGGCAGAGTTAAGCAACTAGCTGGGTTCTTACCATGGGACCACTAGTCATACTTTTTAACTCTTTCTTATTGAGACAAAGAAAGGTTTAGTTTTGACTGGGCCACTATTTAGCTACCCATTGCAAATTCCTGATGAGTGCTATCAATCAGAAGCTATCAATCAGAAAACAGAAAGATATCCAGTGTTGTTAGGATGGTAAAATGGAACATTTCAGTTTAGAAGAAATATCTTAATGTCCTGTTTGAAGGGGATGAGAGGGTCCAGAGATATCTAGTTAGCTACTGGGCAAAAAAAAAAAAAGATGTAGGCATAATGTGATCAGATCCAGCCAGCTCTTCTTATGTCCTGATACTACTAGCACATTTATGTGGACACTTAGCCCCAAAGGAGATGCGAATCAGCTCCATGGCAGCTATATGACCTATGGAGCTGATTCAGGTTAACACAACCTTGAACTACATTAATAAAAGTTACAGGTTGCACCAGAGTTTTCCTGAGAATCGGAAGCAGGCTGTGAGTTCAGGCCCAAGTAAGTTCTGAGAAGGAAGTGGCTGCAAGTGTTTGCATGGCCATCCTATGTTCCTAGGCTTGAGCAGCTTGGGGCGCAGGATGGCACTTACCAACTTCCTCTTGTTCTTATTATAGAAGAGTTCACTGGGTGTTAAATGTCTGGTGGCCATTGCTTGTCACCAAGAGTGTTTTTGTGTGTGTCAAGGAGCGACTTGAGAAACTGCAAGTTTCTTCTGGTGTGAGAGAATTGGCCATCTGCAAGCACTTTGCCCAGGGGATGCCTGGATGTTTTGATGTTTTATCTTCCTGTGGGAGGCCTCTCTCATATCCCCACATGGGGAGCTGGAACTAATAGAGGGAGCTCACCTTCTCTCCCTGGATTTGCACCCCCGACCTGTTGGTCAGCAGTCCTGCTGGCACAAGGGTATAACCCATTATGCCACCGGGGGCTCCAGAGTAATGTTGATCAGAGCACAAAATTGATCACAGAAGAGAGGGGGGAAATAAGAAGTAACTTCTCCTTTCTCCCCATTCCTCCTTCTCAGTGTTCTGACACCCCAGCCAATGTCTTTTTTGTGGCTGCTATAAAGTATGTTGGATTGGTTGAGACTCTAATGACCTTGTCACACAGCTGCCGGAGGTGCTCTGCTTCATAGAGAGACATGGGGTACCCGGCACCCTGCATCGCCCGGCTTCAGTTGAGGGCGATCATATGGGGGAAGTGTGAGCGCACGTGGAGGGCACGGCTTCTCCCCATGGATTCCAGTGGCAACAGGGGAGCCCTCCTGTGTTGCAGTGGCAGCAGCATGTGCCGGCTCCACCCTCCTTCACCCATGGAGCCACGCCAACGTCATGTGATGGGACCCAGCGAGCTCCATGGGTGACCTGGGCTAAACTGGTGCATGCCATTGATTTTAGCCCTTTGTGAGGAGATCGTATGAGATATTCATTGAAAAACAATAGCAAAATGTGCAGCAGGATGTCCTGCAGTTTAATAAATGTTTTCCATGTTCTTATGATAGAACCAATTAAGAAATGACATTTATAATCCAGGAACAAAAATCTTGTTATATGGTGTTATGCCACAAATCCAGAATGCTGGTGGTGTGCTATATGACATGAGTCCACTTTCTCAAGGATTGTACAAAGGCAGTAACGGAAGAAAAACAAAACCTGCCAGTTCTGTATAATAGACCCTCCATATCCAGATTCTGTAACCACAGCTTGAAAATATTTTTCAAATATCTTTAAAGCATTTTATAAATGTCACCATATTACTACATCATTATATATAATGGGACTTGAGCAACCACAGATTTTGGTATCCACCGGGGTGAGCGGTTCTGGAACTAAACCCCAGTAGATACCAAGGACCCACTGTTCCTGTGAGGACTCTCTTCATGGGTGAAGCATCTGCATTTTTCTTCAATAGTGATTCTGGCATAGTACACCAACAAAATTCTGGCTAAAGTTTGCAGTCCTAGACACCCTATTTAAATTAAATTAGCAAGTTTAAAATGTCTGATTTTGTATCTATAAATATAGATATGTGCATACATTGCTGTGTATGTGTGCTAATGATATACTTGCACAGAAATGAGTGTAAACACATAACTTCCACTCATTGTCATCACGAGGCTTCATGGATCAACCACACAATTAGAAACCTCTTCCACACCCAGCCAGACCTCTCTTTCCACACCGCTGCAGGAGGCTTTGCTTGTAAACAGCAGTCACTTAGTAACATTCTTAATCGGTTGCTGCTGGACTATTATTCATCCCAGGCTAACCTTAAACCCTGCTCCTCCTCTTCACTAGGCACCCCCAGAACAAGAGGAAATTCCACAGCTCTGATGTGATGTGAAACAAAACATGAGCTGCCATCCCAAGTCCCAGCCAAGCTCTCTCTCTCTCTCTCTCTCCTCTCTGGCCTCTCTTTCCCCCCCTCTTGGTGGCACTTTCTAATAAAGCGGGTGGAGAGAAGGGGGAGAGGACGGAGGGCTCTCCCTCTACAAATTCACCCCTTCCCCCCTTTTCTTCATCCTTTTCTGGTTTAGGCATTGTAACCTGATAGGCTGGAAATGCAGTTCCTTTCATCTTCCATTTCCCACATCCTGAGAGTCTGGCAAGAAGGAGCCCACCCAGCCAAAGGAATTTCAGGCATGTGGCTTCCTTTCCTTGCCCCAGCAGCCCCCCATGAGGCTCCATTCACAAAGCAGATTAGCAATGGCCATAGGGCCTCCATTGAGCTTCTCCCTCCCCTCCCCAATGCAGTTCCCCAAAAATAAAGGGGAAGAAAAGGAAGAAGGAAAAGAAAAAGAAGCAGCACTCAATGGAAGCTCAGCAACCAGTCCAGGTATAGCAGCGCCTTTTCTGTATCTGTAGCATCAAGGTGCAACCCTTTTGTGGCCCTCTGTTGCTACATTTGTCTTTTCTCTATTCCAGGGAGTGGAATTTGGATTCCCACAGAAAAGGATTTATGCTGGTGTAAAAGAAGCAAAATTACAAATGTGCTTACATCCAAGAAACACTATAGGATTAGCATCTAAATCTTTAATCAACCTCAAAGCACATATGATAGTGGATGACAGGCGTTGTAGTCCAAAACACCTGGAAGATATATCAAAGGGAAAATATAACTTTTCAAAAATTCATCCCCAAATAATCTCATACACTATCAGTCTTCAAAAACATATAGAACCGAGAACTCCTTGTTTTTAAGAACTCAGCCTAGATTTTGTGTATTCCTACTAAACATTTGGAGCTGCCTCAAATCAACCCTAATCAAGGATAAACTTATGAAAAATGTTTAGTTGGAGGGGGTGTTGCATGATTTTTTTTCCCTGAGGAGCCTTTTTCTAAGGCTGAGAGAATGTAACTTTCTGAAGTTCACCCAGCAAGTTTCTATGGCTGGGAATTTGCATCTGAGTCTCCTGGAGTCAAACCACTACACCACTCAAGAAATAGTATTCCCCCTCCAACCCCCCCCCCCCCCTCAATGTTACGAATACAAGGTTGATATTTACTTAGTTACTTCCCCTATATTCTTGTTGAACTCAAGAATACGTGGTTTTAAATGGAGAAGGAGCACTCAACTACAAGTATTCATCATTTCCTATTTCCTGAGTGAACTTAGCTACTGAAGAGCAATTACATTGCATGAAGTTGAAAAATTGTTATGGTAGGTAGTTTGTCTCTATTGGAGTCTGCCATGTGTTTTCTTTCAGACAATAGTACTTTCCTTTCTATCAGAAGTGATCCAGAATTTCTAACTGAGATCCTAATTTTATTTTATTATTCTATTAGTTTATTTATACAATACTCTTTACCCAAAGCTGGGATTCATTTCAGAGATGGTGAACATTGGATATTCCAAATGATAATCCTTAACATTGATCACGGCAACCAGGTCTTAAAGAAGTTGAGATCCAAAATATCTGGAGGACCAGGGTTTCTTCTCTTCCATACATTTTGTGGAGAAGGTGGCACCTCCTTCTCTGGAGCTTTTAAGCAGAAGCTGGATAGCCATCTGTCATGAGTGCTTTGATTGTGTGGTCCAGCTTGGCAGGGGTTGGAATGGGTGGCTCTTTGGTCTCTTCCAACTC
Organism: Anolis carolinensis; assembly: GCF_035594765.1. Classification (NCBI taxonomy): domain Eukaryota; kingdom Metazoa; phylum Chordata; class Lepidosauria; order Squamata; family Anolidae; genus Anolis; species Anolis carolinensis. The sequence continues at coordinate 191,305,819 of NC_085844.1, read as the reverse complement.
TACGATTCTGTGATTCTATTATATTCCAGTTTATCTAGTAGCTTTCTAATGCCACCTTTAACCAAATGTTTAAGATGTGATCACATGCACTTTACATTTACTCTTAGGCATGGGGTTCACACATTCTTATAAAAGGAAGCCATATTGGATACAATTGATTGACTCTGAGGCCAGTTGCTCTAAGTTAGAAGTTTCTTACCTTGCCTGTTTCTTAACACTTTGTATTTACTCTCAGGCCCCTTCTAAGATGCCATATCATCCAGATTATCAAAGTAGATAATCCATATTATCTGCTTTGAACAGGGTTATATGTTTTTAACCCATCCAGCAAAGATTGGTGCATTTTGCTTCACCATATAATTCCAGACTGATTTATCAAGCTCTGTGGTCAAGTTCATGTTAGACCTGAGAAAGTGCAGTGTAGCAGATAGGGACAGGACATATATGCACTAGTAACCCCCAGATTCAAATTCCCACTTAGGCATGAAATGCACTGAATGAACTGGAGTCAATTAAGCTTGCTTAGTCTGATCATCTGGAGGGGTAATACTAGAATTTAAGAAAAGAGGTATGGTTACCTGAACTCCCCAGAAGAGCAAGTTGTTCATTCTTGTGCTCCTTCACACACAAAAACCAGCAATATATATCACCAACTATTTGGGTTTTTCTGATAGAAAAACCTTGCTTTCTTCAGAGTCTGGAAAATACACTGGCTGAGAATCTAAAAAATGTAGACTTTCCAAGCTCTGGTTTCACTTTGCAGTCTCCTGGGAGTTTGATCAGCTGCATCTAGCCATTGCTACAAAGAGCCACAATCATGATTGGCCACATCTGCAAGTATCATTCTGGCAAAGCATTCTCCAAATGAGTATCATCCATGCCTTTGCTGTTATTAACTACCATTAAATCAGCTTTGACTTATGATAATGTTATGAAAGCGAGATCTCCAAGACACCCTGTCATCAGGTTCTACAAACTCAGGGCTATAACTTCCTTGATTTAATCTGTCACCCATAACATTGCCTTCCTCTTTTCCTAATGCCTCCCCCTTTAACAAAAATTAAAGTTTTATTCCTAATAGTTCATGTTGTTTCATGACAACGCTACGATATTCTCAGTTTGCGCGTTCTGGCTTCAAGGGAGACTTCAGGCTTGATTTACTTTAGAATCCATTCTTTGTATTTTTGTCATTCCATGGTATTTGTAGAACTCTCCTCCAGCACCACATTTCAGATGAATTAATTCTCTTCCACTCAGCTTTATCCAATTTTCACTGTTATATATAGAAACTGCAAATATTATGGCAATCTATGCCATACTCATTCCAAAATTATGGTCACAAAGCACATTGCTCCATAACAGTTCCTCCACATGAATGTAGGTTTTAGTCTTTACTGCTTTTTCATTTAGAGATCAGTTTTTTGGTGCAGAATACAAGTACATATTTAGATTGTGTCTTTGGCTAATGCTAAAGTTCAAACAACTCTTCAGTCCATTCATGGCCATTTCTTGTATTTATTTTGAACTATGTATCCATTTCAACGAAGCATGTATCCATTTCAACGAAGGTACTGGGCATCAATATATTGTGTTTCCATGCACAAATTAGACTCCTTGGAAGGGGCTTTATCCTGTGTTTCAGGCCCTTTTTACACTACCATATAAAATCCAGATTATCTGCTTTGTACTGGATTATATGATAGTGTAGACTCATATAATCCAGTTCAAAGCAGATAATGTAGATTTTCTGCTTTGATAATCTGGATTATATGGCAGTGTAGAAGGGGCCTCAGACTCACATGTATAAACAGAGAAAGCAAGAACAAGCTATTTAACTTTTATTGTGAACGTGTGTTGATGGGTCCACTGATCCGTGGAAAAGTGAAGTAACAATAATCCTTGAAAATCTGGAAATAAAACATTGATTTTTATAGCTATATTGTATTTGCCAACATAAACTAGAATGAATGACGCTCCTAATTGTTTTGGCTCACATGCTGAATCTATTGATTTTAGAGGAAGTTTCCTATCTTTGTCATTTTGCGGCACCATCAGAATGCTCATAGTTAGAGTATGTTAGTGTTATCTTTGTTTCAGCCGTGAATTTAGTAATGAGCCCAGAAACATCTCAGGACTGAATGGATTGCAAAAATTGTCTCTGATAGCCATGGAAAGACATTCCAGTTATTTGTGCTCAGTGAATTAAACCACAAGCCTTTAAAAAAAAACTATCATTCATTTAGGGTGGTTGTGTTTTTTTGTTTTTTTTTAAAAGAAACCTGTTCACTAATTATAATGGCAAAATCCTAAGAGACCAAAAAAGCTAAATAATAGGAGGGTGAGGGAGAGCTGAGGGGTGGGCGAAGGAATATACATGTAAACTTCGAAAGGGACACTACATTTCTAAAGGCCCAGCTCAACAATCAAGGGATAAGGCAGTAATTAGGCCTGATTATCATGCAAGGCAGCTCTGGTTAGATTGGAATGTAGCTGAAGAGACTGCAGAACTGGATGGATTGTTTGCAATGTTGGGAACGGACCCTTTGATGTCTGCATGGAAGCTGCCTTTCCGCCAACCCAGCACACTCAGTCGGAAAAATTGGTTGCAAATGCAGCATGTGATTTTGTACAACACAATCTATTGCTAGAAGAATTGTGGAAATGTGTGTGTATGACGTGGGGGATAATGCAAACATCTGGGACGGATGAGGGCTTTCTTCACAAGCTATAGAAGCTAACTTTTTGCCTCATTCTCATCCTTCCACAAAAGCACCTCTTTGCAGGCTATTCAGTTTCACAGATGAACTCGTCCAAATTGGCTTCATTGTAATGTTCAGATGCATGTTTCTTGTCGGAATCTAAAATAATTAAAACCAGATTCTATTAATGAGGTGGCCACGTGTGTATTGACTTTTACCCAGTGAGAACACCCACCACAAAAAAGATAACCAAAAGAACAAATTGTACATATGTACATATGCAGAGTTGAAAATATGTATTATAATTTAAATAGATATCGAATACCAGTACCTCTTCATACCATGGGAAGGCTGTGACTTGCTGATCAATAGGTCTGTTCAGTTAAGTACCCAAGCACGAGATTTTTGACAGTCAAGCTTCTTCTTATGTTTTTTCATAACCTTTAAACTGGACTTTGTGAGACAGCATAGTCTCCAAATGTCTCAATTTGACAGGGACAACTTCAGTTAGGCCCCTTCTACACTGTCCTTATATCCCAGGATCTGATCCCAGATTATTTGCTTTGAACTGGATTATATGAGTCTACACTGCCAGATATTCTGAGATAACCAGATAATCTGAGATCAAATCCTGGGATATAGGGCAGTGTGGAAGGGGCCTTAATCTTCCGTCATCCCATTTTTCAGCTACTTTAAAATGTCCCAGTATTTCTTTCCCTTTCCCCCTTTATCCCCAGCTTATTTCAGTTGTTGCATTGATCAAAGTGCAAAAGTAATGTGTTTATTAATAACTTGGTAGTAGGTGGGAGATAAAAGGAGGGGGCTTCCCAGTAAACTCAGGGCAAAGCAAATTGCTACCGCTTCATCAAGCTCCTCGGTTCTTCCCCTTTTGGTGCTTTGATCATGCTTTTTATAGTTGCCTGGCCACATGCCGCCATTTTCGCCTGTGAAATGCCCTGTAAACAGAATACCTTCAAATTGTAATCTTCTGTAACATAGGAATTAAGACTACCCTACCAGTAAAGAATTATTGTTTAGTTAAATAATTTTAGATCCCAGATTTATTAGTCTTATGCTGGATCTTTTCTTTAGAACATTATGCATATTTCTTGACTGAAGCTCAACATATCATAAACCATTTCACTTGTTTTGCTTCTGTTCCCCCATGCACGTCCTTTTGCATAGGATGTGTTCCTCTGCCCTCAAGGCTTTCCTGGATGCACCACTGCAGTCAGGGTTCAGCAAATGAGGGCAATCCCAGTGACAGAGTTATTAATTGATGGGAGAAACCCCTGCTGCTTCCTGGCAGTGTAACTGATGTCAGAAAGGAGCAATAATCAGCATGGATCCCTCTTGTTTTCCTAATTCATGCTTTAATGAACAACTAGACATGAGGACAGGAATTTGATACGAAGTCCCATTAGCAACACTCTGCTTTCCCATGTATGTGTTGACTGCATTGTCCATGAGCAACCAGGGATTCACTATGTGTGTGAGCAAATAGGGAGCTGGGGGAAATTGTCATCTATATTGTACATGTTTGGAATGAATGTACAAGAGAATCCAAAGTATTGTTGCCGGGCACAGACCCCCCCCCCCCCCCAGAGTAAAAATATATTAAATTCCATTGCGGGGACCGCGGCGGAGACGAGCCACAGCTAGCGAGGACCTTTTATTTGGCCATTTTCCCGTTTGCAAACGTTTAAAGGTCTGGAGGAGCTCGGCAGCAGCTAACATCACCCAGGATACTTTTTGAAACAATCTTTCCCCATTTTTAGTTATATTGTTTCCCTAACCCTAAATAAATGTGCACCTTGGTGTGTTGTCCTCTACTTTTGCCTCCTTTGAATCTTTCTCTTCCACTTTTACCCTTCAGAGCCGGCCCTGGTGGCGACATGGGCCACATGGCCCTCGCGGCCCTCCAACGTCCCTTGCAACAGGACTCATTTTCCTTCTTTCCCCAAACTAACCACCTTCGCACCTCCCTGAATCTCCGCTAACCTCCCACTTCCGTGGGTGCCCTGGTTGCCTTGGTAGGAGCCCTGGCATCTGCAGATCTTTATTTCTCCCCTTTCTAATATGTATATTTAATATAGAATTCTCTCTCTCCCATTTTCCTTGCATCCAGTTAGCCCTTGCCTCTGAGAACCCCATGCTAACTCTAACCTCCCCTGTAGATCCTGAGACCTACCCAACCACAGGTTTCCCCCAGGTATCCATGGATCTCTTGTGTATGTCTTCCCTTCCCATGGGTGCCCAGCTATCCATCCACAATATTTTCCTTGGCATCTATGGACCTTTTTATGTGTATATTTACTATATTATATTTTATGTCTCAATATAAACTCCTTTTGGAGTATATATGCCACTGACCAGGTCCTTGTGGTGACCTTTCGCCTACATCTCCCGACCCAGGGAGTCTATTCAGCCATCTTCCTGGGGTTCATATACATAAGAAGGATTCAATCACACATCATCTTTGGGCCAGCCTATCTCTACTGATCCCATAGACTCTTGACTGGGTGAAGGATGACAGGATTCATCTGCAGGGCCACCCGTCCTTTGTCCCAGTCATCTGGACATTACTGCCATTCATCACATGGCATGACTACCAGTACGCCAGGAGGTCATGCCCCGTTCTCCAACAATGACACTTCCCCATTTGCAGGAACAGACCACTTAATACTATCAGCATGGACAACAGTCCTATTTTGGACTCAGTGGACAGCAGAATCTGCATTGGAAGCAGGGAACACTCTACTATTGGCTGGTGAGTGCCGCAGTCCCACCTCTGCAGGGAATCCTCTCAATTGAGCTCAGCCAATCACTGCGAAGCATGCTTGAGCTGAGGTGGGAGAGGGAAAATCAAGAATTTCTGTCTATAAAAATATCTGTTTTTGTACTGTACGAGCTGGCATCACTTTCAGCTGATTGAATAAAATATCTCGGTGGCTTCTTCTTCAACTTGGTGAGATTTCTTAATTTGGGAACATTGGGTTAGCTTCTTCATCTCGCTAGGTGCACGGATCCACAATCGGCCCACTGTCAGTACTGGCCACCTGCTTAGCAGGACTCAGTATCTGCACTTCAGGTTTCACTATCCATGGCCTGGGTCTCACTATCTGTGACCGCTTTAAATTGCTCTATTTCAGTATCACTGTGTAAAAAGAACCCTAAAGAAGGTGCTAAAATGAACTGTACTAGTTAAGGAGGAACTGATATCCTTGGCAGCCAGAATTTGTAACTTGAGGTGAGGGTGAGAGGAGGGATGTTTGATGATATCAACAAGGAAAGTAGGTTACTCTAAACAAATAGGTAGCATGCTGGAAAGCCTTCTTTACATCAGAGGCAGTCTAATTGCTGAAAGCTGAATTTTGAGGAAGAAGTAAAGCAAAGAAACTCTTAAATGAAAATATTATGTAAAAAGATATTGTTATACACAAGCAATTATATTTGGAAATATAACTAAGCAACACACTTTCTTCCTAAGTAGGATATATTACAATGTAGCCTTTGCTATTCCAGGGAGGGCTCAACTACAATAATTATCTTAAATATTGTATGTTGTGCTCATTAGTGTTTGGTCATTTATATACTTCTGACTGATCATTCCTACAGGGTACTCAGCTACACAGAAATCATAGTAGTCCAATTTTGCTTAATTATTTCATCCTAAGTCTCAACCTTCTCTTTCCACGTTTCCATGGTCCATGCAGATAGGTACACAATAAGAGTTGTAGTTTCTCAAACAGCAAGTTTCAGTGTCATTTAAAACTTTATACCAAACAGCTTGAATAGATCCTAGAAAAGAACTGATTGCCAATCCAGGCTTTTCTTGATAATAATGAGATGAGCACAATGCAGTCCACTAGTTAGCAACCTAGCTGTCACATTTTGCACCTATGAAGCTTTTAGACATTCTTCAGAGTGAGTCCTTTGCAGAATACAGAGCAATAATCCTAATGTAATCAGTGCTGCCAGATAAGACTGATTCAGGAATAGTCACAGAGAGTGACTTAACATAGTTTTGGAAATGCAGTCTTTTCTACTGAAGATTTAAGAAGCAGTTGCATAGAAACAAGGAGACTCCCAGTCTATAGACCTGATCTTTGAAAGGGGGGTACAACATCTTCCAGAAAACATTCAACCCTTCTGAGTTTCAGAAAAAAGATAAAGACCTGGCTTTGCGAACAAGCGTTTAATGAATGAATTATGATGGCTTTAACTTGGTCCGGACTAAGGTTTACGTGCAAGGTTTATGTGGACGAATGGATCAAGTATTTTATTATACTGTTTTAAATGTATTTATGGGATTGTTTTAAATTGATTGTTTTATATTGCTATGTTTTATTTTTCTACTGTATTGTGAGCCGCCCTGAGTCCCTTCGGGTGAGAAGGGCGGCATATAAATGATGGAAATAAATAAATAAATAAATAAACCCCAGTCCAGAAGCACTTTTACCCAACCACACTTCCTTCTTACCAGGGCTTCATTTCATATTGTAGATTATCAGCCAGTACTTTATTATGACCAGAAAGTGATGAAGCACGTTGCCTACTTCTTTGGAGTTGGGCAAGAAATAATCATGAACAAATTAATACCACCTCATTCCGAAACTTTGATTAATATCTTACAGTGGTTTAAAGTTATATCAATAACATAGAGGTAGATAATCGAGGCACAAAAGACCAAAAGCTTTGGTGCCCAACAGAAATCCTGCCCATATTCTTGGTGTCTTCAAGCTGAAAAAAAACAAGGCAAGAAGATACACCATAGGTTAAGGTGACTTGAAGGCCATTACCAGCAACAAAAGACTTGCCAAGTATGAATCCATCTGACCTGTTTGAATATTAGAATCCAAACTGAAGCCAACTTGAGTAATTTCATCAGCAAAGAAGAAAGCAAATAATTTCCAGTAATAAGATGTTGTTCTGGCTATTCCTTTCCAGCATCTTGATGGAGAAGCATTGTATTGTCCATCTATTCCGCATGAATGTGAATAAGCTTTCTTTTGCAACCTTCTCCACCATGTAATACATCTCCAAATGGATTCAGTGGTCTGTCTTTTGTCTGATATTTTCTCATCAGCATGCTAGTGATCATCCAAATTTGCCTCCAGTTTGAATCCTATGTGGACACTCTTTAGAACATGTTTACACAATCAGGGATATATCAAATGATGTGCCATAGTGATTTAGGTTGGGTTTTTAAAATTTGCAATGAGCAGAGGAGAAAGGGAGACAGGAGAAATAAGTAAAGTAGAGTCTCGCTTATCCAACCTTCGTTTATCCAACGTTCTGTATTCTCCAACACAGTCTGCCTTTTAGTAATCAGTGTTTTTGTAGTTAATGTTTTCAATACATTGCGATGTTTTGGTGCTAAATTCATAAATACAGTAATTACTACATAACGTTACTGTGTATTGAACTGCTTTTTCTGTCAATTTGTTGTAAAACATGATGTTTTGGTGCTTAATTTAAAAAATCATAACGTAATTTGAAGTTTAATAGGCTTTTTATTAATTCCTCCTTATTATCCAGCATTTTCGCTTATCCAACGTTCTGCTGGCCCGTTTATGTTGAATAAGCAAGTCTCTACTGTACATCAGAAAGTGGCCACAGAGAAAGAGAGAGGGAAAGACCAAAGTTACTTTTGAGATGAACAGCTCCAAGCACTAACAATCAAAAGACACTGTAGAATCATTTCATCCTCCCTTCTTGGTGGATTTTGTTTGGTAAAAAATCTATGGAAGAAACAGTGGGAAAAGACCAGAGGGCTACAAATGGAAACCCAGAATATCAAAGCAAATAATCCACAATATCTGCTTTGAACTGGATTATCTGAGTCCACACTGCCAGTTCAATAATCCAGTTCAATGTGGATTTTATACAGCTGTGTGGAAGGGGACATAGAGAGCTTTGTCTAAACAATAATGTTTATATGGCTGTGTGGAAGGGCCCTATGCCTCCCTTTCCAAAGAATTATAGGAACAATTGGGCAGTTTGCAAAAAAGAAACAAAACCCAAAGCCTAACATTGAACCATCCTAAGATGATAACTATTAGGCTTGCTCAAATAATTCGTTTTCCCCGTTAACCGTTATTAATTCGTTATTTTCGTTTGTTTTGAAGCAATTTTGAAGCATTGGTTGTCACACGTCTGGATATCGCGGTTTCGAATCGCGAGAGGCCGTTTTTCGTTATGTCGTCGTTTTTTTCGTTAGGAAAAAAAAGCTTTTGCAAAGCACCCAAACTCCCACCATTCAGGCCCTTCCCTTTTGCCCCTCAGCAAAAGGGGCATCACGGGCTCAGCCAATGGGAGGGGGCGAGGGGGAAGGAGGCCGAGGAGGAGGAGGAAGACGGAGGGGGGAAATGGCCGCCGCCGCCTCGCCTCAGCAGCTGATAATAATTTATTATTATTACCTCCCAAGGGTGATCTCCCAATAGCCTACCGAGGAAGGACTGGGCCAGGTTTCTGTCTTCGGGAGGGAGGCTCTCGCGTGTCAGCGCCCAGGAAGGCGAGGCCCGCACGTCGGAAAGGAGGCGCGTCCACGTGTCTTTCCTTTCTTCTTCCAGGAGGGAAGGAGGGGGAGAGGGAGGTCCCCCCTTGGTTGCCCTCTTTCCCTCCCGAAGTGGCTCTTGAAAATGGGGCGCTTTTCCCCTTCCCCTCCCGCCCTTCCCGCGACCTTCCCCAAGGTCTCCCCCGAAGAGCCCACCGACCTTTCCTTTCCTTCGGGCGGCGTCCTCTCCTCCTCTTCCTCGGAAGCCTTGCGGGGAGGATGGGGCTGGGAGGGAGGGAGGGTCGCTTAGGAGGCGGAAGGCGAAGGCGGGCGAGGGGCGCGGGCGGCGCTGCTCATGCCTCCCTCACTGCCTGCCTCTGCTTCTCCCTCTGCCGCCCCCTCCTCCGCTTCCTCCGCCTCCTCCTCGCAAGGCGCATCCAGGCGGGCGGAGGCGGCGGATCGAGACCCCTTCCCCTCTGCTTCGTCCTCCTCCGGCGGCTGTCCTCCCTTCGCTTGCTCGCCCTTCCCTGCCTGCCAGGCCTGATACTCAGAGGTTTTGACGTCTGTGCGAAGCTAGGCAAGTGGGGTTTATATATCTGTGGAAGGTCCAGGGTGGGAGAAAGAACTCTTGTCTGTGGGAGGCAAGTGTGACTGTTGCAATTGGTCACCTTGATTAGCATTGAATAGCCTTGCAGCTTCAAAGCCTGGCTGCTTCCTACCTGGGGGAATCCTTTGTTGGGAGGTATTAGCTGGCCCTGATTGTTTCCTGTCTGGAATTCCCATTTTCTGGGTGTTTCTGGGAAGGTAATGGCACTCCATGTAGTCATGCCGGCCACATGACCTTGGAGGTGTCTATGGACAACACTGGCTCTTGGGCTTAGAAATGGAGATGAGCACCAACCCCCAGAGTCAGACATGACTGAACTTAACGTCAAGGGATACCTTTACCTTTACCTATACACACACACACATTATGCAGGGACTATATATTATATATATACACAGTATATATCACACACACACCAATTTAACAAAGTTTCAGCCACAAAAACAAAGTTTCTGAAGTAGAACAATGACTTTCACAGTAAAGACAACCCAATTTAACAGGAAATAAGACTTTCAAACCAGGAACAGATTTCTGCAATTATTAAAAAATGGTTTATTATAAAAGCTATGAAAATTCGCCAAAAATCAGAGGATAAGGGAAACGTTCCAAATTTTGGTGAGCTATCAGTTTTAAATGTGTTCTACCACTGTACCAAGTTGGAAGAAGATCACTCAAAAAATGAGGGTGGGAGAGTCCTGTAAAGTCCTCTCCCTCTGTGCTGTTTTTGGGAATTGCGCATGCGCGTCCGCCATTAACGAATTAATTTAGAAAATAACGAATTTTCGTTAATTTCGAAAATTTTTGGGGGCCAAATTCGTAAATAGCAACAAAAACGAAAAACTGCCCCCTCTAGTTTTGAAACGAGTTTAGAATCAAATTTTTCATGGATCGATCAAGCCTAGTAACTATGTAACTATAATTGGCCCCCTCCTTACTGGCTTTTTAATCACAAATCAAAACTTTTTGTGGAGCCAGGCCTTCCAAGATGAATGATAAATGCTAGTAACATTTATCTCTGAATGCTTTATTGGTCCCGACAACTGCAACATCTTCTATATATATAAAAGAGTGATGGCATCATGGCAACTCACAAAACAACAAAAGTACAGGCCCCCCAACCTCAAAATTTGACAACACAACCCATCATTCACGCCTCTAGGTTGATACAACAAAAAGAAAAGAAAAACAAAGTCCTAATTAGAGGGAGAGCAATAATTTTTTTTATCCAATTGCTGCCAGTTTAGAGGGCTAATCTCTGCCCACTTGGTTGCCTAGCAACCAAGGGACAGCCAGGTTTCAGTTAGGGGACAGGCAGATTTAGGCCTCACTTAGGTCTCTTCCACAGATTATCTAATTTGCACTGGATTATATGGCAGTGTAGACTCAAGGCCCTTCTACACAGCTATATAACCCATTTATAATCTTATATTATCTGCTTTGAACTGGATTATCTTGACTCCACACTGCCATATAATCCACTTCAGTGTGCATTTTATACAGCTGCGAAGAAGGGGCCTCATATAATCCAGTTCTAAGCAGATAATATAAAATTAGAAATATACAGTAGAGTCTCACTTATCCAACGTAAACAGGCCAGCAGGATTAGTGAATATGTTGGATAATAAGAAGGGATTCAGGAAAAGCCAATTAAACGTCAAATTAGGTAATCGTTATACAAATTAAGCACCAAAACATCATATTATACAACAAATTTGACAGAAAAAGTAGTTTCATGCGCAGTAATGCTATGTAGTAATTACAGTAGAGTCTCACTTATCCAACACTCGCTTATCCAACGTTCTGGATTATTCAACGCATTTTTGTAGTCAATGCTTTCAAAATATGATATTTTGGTGCTAAATTCATAAATACAGTAATTACTATATAGCATTACTGTGTATTGAACTACTTTTTCTGACAAATTTGTTGTCTAACATGATGTTTTGGTGCTTCATTTATAAAATCATAACCTAATTTGATGTTTAATAGGGTTATCCTTAATTCCTCCTTATTATCCAACATATTCGCTTATCCAACGTTCTGCCGGCCTGTTTATGTTGGATAAGTGAGACTCTACTGTACTGTATTTACAAATTTACTACTAAAATATCACAATGAATTTAAAACACTGACTACAAAAACATTGATTATGAAAAGGCAGACTGCGTTGGATAATCCAGAACATTGTATAAGCGAATGTTGGATAAGTGAGATTCTTCTTTAATATGAAATAATTACTGGGATAGAATAATGCAGAACAATATAATCTCTAAAACCAGGACAGTAAATAAACAGGGGAATTCCACACAGGAAGCAATCAGGGCCAGCTAACACCTCCCAACAAAGTATTCCCATCATCAAAATCAGGCAAATCCTGTTTTCTCAGGGCCACAGACAGTAGAAGCACATAAAATATCGCAAACAATACCACTCTGAAAACAAGGGAATTCCAGACAGGAAACAATCAGGGCCAGCTAACACCTCCCAACAAAAAATTCACTCAGGGAGGAAACAGCCAGGCTTTAAAGCTGCAAGGCCATTACATCCTAATCATTTTTCCTAATTGCAGCATTCATACTTCCCTTCAACAGACAAAAAAAAACAATCAGAAATATTGTATATTCACAACCTTTAGGAAATAATATCCCCTGATGGCGCAGCGTGTTAAAGCGCTGAGCTGCTGAACTTCTGGACTGAAAGGCCGCAGGTTTGAATTGGGGGAGCGGAGAGAGCCCCCACTGTTAGCCCCAGCTTCTGCCAACCCAGAAGTTCAAAAACATGCAAATGTGAGTGCATCAATAGGTACTGCTCCGGCGGGAAGGTAACGCCGCTCCATGCAGTCATCCCACATGACCTTGGAGGAGTCTATGGACAACGCCGGCTCTTCGGCTTAGAAATGGAGATGAGCACCAACCCCCAGAGTCAGACATGACTGGACTTAATGTCAGGGGAAAACCTTTACCTTAACTACCACCAATTCCTCAATATTTTATTTCCCATACCACCAGACTTCGCCACAGCAACGCGTGGCCGGGCACAGCTAGTGGCCTTATAAAAATGGAGTGTCTTAGGAGTTGTACCACTTATTTTTGCAAATAACCTCAGTGACCTGAGGTTAGGAAAAATTTTAATGGTAGTTGTTGTAAGGTATTAATTGTTATATATGGGGCGTTCAAGTGGGGTTATTTCTTTAAATTGGTGTATGATGTTTTCGTTAATTATGTGTTTTATGTATTGCTTTATATGTATTTGTGTTTTTTAAACTTTTGTACACTGCTTTGAATCCCACTCATGGAGAAAAGTGGGATAGAAAGGAATAAATACTACTACTGCTACTGCTACTGCTAATAATAATAATAATAATAATAATAATAATAATAATAATAATAATAATAATAATAATAAAACTGAAGAGATACACAAGGAAGATAATGACCTCCTTTTCTGATTTCTTGATTGGATTATCTAGATGGCTAGTGAAAGGGGACAGTTACACTGGAATTTATTTCCAATTATATGGAAATATATTTTAAAGACAAGCCTAAGGGAAATGGGATGAGAGAGCAGATCCTCAATCACTCTCAAAACCCTATTAATTTATGTTGGACAGGATAAGCAACAGAGTACTTTCTGTACTTGGTTTAGAAAAAGAAACCATGATCAGTAGAAGTGCTATGGATTCATCAACCCCAAAGCCACTCCCCCCCTTTTCCTAGAATATTTCTTTCAAGTGGAAATACAATTGGTGTAGAAATGTGCTAGTACTAGAGCAGTGGTTCTCAACTTGAGGGTTCCCAGGTATTTTGGCCTACAACTCCCAGAAAGTTTACCAGCAGTTAGAATTTCTGGGAGTTGAAGGCCAAAACATCTGGGGGCCCACAGGCTGAGAACCACTGGACTAGAGCCTCTTGGAGTACCACCTATTGAAACTCCCCTGTGATGGTTGGAGGCTTGTCTAACCCATCCAACCCCTGACAGTGCCAACAAAGATTGAAAGCATTATTAACTCAGGCTGTGTGTGTGTGTGTGTATCCCTTGAAAATATAAGGACCTAGCCCCAGTAATGCAGATCTTCAGTGAACAATAGGAATTTAAAATAAGATTTGCATCCATTTATCTTTAAATGTGGAATGTCAGGAGGGTTGCAGTGATTTCTATTTAACCCATTTGCAAAGCCAAAGGCAAACATCAGTATTCAGGAAAGATGTGCCATTGGGGCAGTTACCAGCATAATTTGTACTAAACAGGTTACTGTAGAGATGCATCTAAAACTAATGGCTGCAACGAAGGCAATGCCCACAAGTACTAAGGCCTTGGGGTACACAGATTTGTGCTCTTCTGGTTGCAAGATCAATCTAACAGCACGTCCTTCGGCACAGCTCAATGCTACTCACCAAGAATTCACCCTCATCCCTTGCGCTCTTGGAAGCACCACAGCATGTTGACACAAATCAGTTTCGACATATAGATCATGGAAACAGTCAGACAGCTTTCAGTTGATTGTATATCCCCGCAGGTCAGATGATGCATGTTAATAGGGCCGCTTTGTCTAGTGTTTGTAAACAGAGAAGATTAGTTCGAGGGCTGCCAGTTTTGCCATGGGTTTAAACAAATTCAGGAATAATCCATTCACAGAACAGAGTGCAGGCTTCTTAGTGCGGATTCACATGACTGCTGAGCACTAGGAAGCTGGGCCCTTTTAAATAGCAGCTTGCAGTTTGCTTGAGGTAACCAGGTCATGTGAGGCCCAGTGTGCGAGGATGTACCTCACGGTAAATGTGGGCCAACCGTGAAGCCCTCTCTTGACCCGTTCACCAAGCCCAAGTCTGAGATCTAAGCAGATAGCAAAACAAACAATCCAATCAAGCAAGGAGGCTGGTAATCAGCTGCAAACAGAAAAGAAAACAAAAACTCCGTCAGCAGGGAAGCACACGTCAGGAAATAAATGTTCTTCAACAAGCACTTCACACTCCAATTTTTTGTCAGACGAATATGGGCTTTCCCCCACCCCCCACCCCACTTTTTCCTGTTGCTGTTAATAAAAGGTGAATATGTTACAGCCGGGTGGCATTTAATGTTTTCTTTGATTTAATTTAGTTGGGTAAAAGAAAGGGATAAGAGCAAAATCATTGCATTTGGTAGAGCAGGACAACCACCTCAGGTAGTAGATGCTAGGCAGAGAAAGAGCAAGCAGTGGCTGCCATTGAGTTGCCTGCTCTTTCTCTCCTCCATTATCATCCCTCACTCTTGGAAAACAGAGTTAAACTAGCCTGCAGCATCAGACATGGTAGACATGGCTTCGAGCTGTTGGAATGGGTTGAAAGCACCTTAAATTATTCCGCTGACAAAGATAAACCATTCCATCCCCTATAAAAGACCATGACCTCTTGGATTAAAATGCTAATAGCAAAGACCTTGGACTCAGGTAGACGTTAGCCTCTGGGAAGCCATCTATGCTACACAATTGTAGCCTAATTATTCCACTTAACTGCCATGATTTCATCCTGTAGAAATCCTGTGGTTGTCGTTTGATGAGGCAATACAGCTCTCAGGTTTGGGATTCCAAACAACCCTCTCTAAATGGCAATTAATATAGAATAATAGCGCTATAATTGGGTAGTGTGAACAAGTTCCTGGCCTACATACCACAACCTAGGGGTGGCTAGCTATTTCCAACGGACTCCTTAAAGCAGCTTTTGGCAAGGTGACCCAAGGAAGACTACCACTGATAAACAATTAGATGAGACATGAAATTGATGGAGTAGAATATTCTGAACTCTTCTGTTCATTTATGAGAAAGACTGTCATGCCCTAAATCATGGTTCAGATTACAGACATGCCAAGAAAATTATTCAGATACTTTATCCTGAATATGCTGCCTGAGCGTTAAGGAGCCTAGTGTGATCAAACTTGGAGAGATAAGGATGGACCCTTAGTTACTTGCTTTGGTAAATTTGCTAAGCACCTTGAGGAGAAAGTCATTTCTATTTGCTCTGAACTTGATACCACAATTCTAGCTTTCCAACTGATCACGTTTCTTGGGATCAATTTCAGTTGTTGCCATCTCATGATGAGAACAAGAAACATGAATCATTTCATCCCACTATTTGTAAGCATGTCCCTTGCCCATCTGGACTGATAAGTTCCATCAGAACTGGACATTGGTGTAACATATATGTAACAAAACAATAGATCCAGCTGTTAGTCTCTATTGATGTAGATCCATTGAATCAACGAGAACCAATCTTTATATGAAATCTACTGATTAAAGGGGTTTAATCAACTTGGAACTGAAAGCTGAATTTAGTCCAGGTGTGGGTTTTATGAAGCTCACCAGATATTAGTAAACTGTATGTCCTCTGAGCATCACCAGGCATTGCTGATGGGAGGTGCAATCCAACAACATATAGAGGATGTCATTATTCCCACCCTTGATTTAGCTCAATGAAATAATAGAATGAGATGAAATATTCTATAGTGAGACAAGAAAAAAATCTTTTTTATCTAAGAATGGCGAGAAAAACCTGGTTGGATCAGGAGAAAGGTGGGAGCAAGACCAATATCCACCTGTCTAATTTGGTATATCCAGACTTTCATTAATCCGAACATATCTCCTCCTATGAGCCCATGAGAACTTTAAGATCGTCTGGGGAGGCCCTGCTCTAGGTCCCACCTGCCTCACAAGTGCGGTGGGAAGGAGGGACAGGGCCTTCTCGGTGGTGGCTCCTCGGCTGTGGAACTCCCTCCCCAGTGACATCCGGCAGGCTCCATCCCTTCTGAGTTTCAGAAAAAAGGTGAAGACCTGGCTTTGCGAACAAGCGTTTAATGAATGAATTATTATGGCTTTAACTCGGTCCGGACTAAGGTTTACGTGCAAGGTTTATGTGGACGAATGGATTAAGTATTTTATTATACTGTTTTAAATGCATTTATTGGATTGTTTTAAATTGATTGTTTTAATTGCTATGTTTATTTTTGTACTGTATACGGGCATCGAATTTGCCAGATTGTGAGCCGCCCTGAGTCCCTTCAGGTGAGAAGGGCGGCATATAAATGATGGAAATAAATAAATAATAAATAAATAAATAAATAAAATAATCCCACTGTTATTTTTATTATAATTACATTGTTTTTCATGGAGTTGTCATAAGTCAACAGGTGACCTGAAGGCACATAGACACACATATGGTATGTGCCATCAAGTTGCCTATCAATGTATGGCAACTCAATGCATCTCCTAGGGTTTTGCTAGGCAAGAATTACTCAGTTTGCCATTTCCTTCATCAGAAGTGAATCCTAAAGCATCTGTATTTATTGGCAGTATCCCATCCAAGTACTAACCAGGACTGACTCTGCTTAGTTTCCAGGATCAGAAGAATCTAAACACTTCAGAGTATTTTGGTCAGTGCTCTTTCACACTAAATATTGTCACCAGCAGACCCCAATAGGTGATTTGATTGTTTAAGAAAGATAGTAGTAAGTGAGAAAGTTAGTGAGGAAATTAGGTAGTGTTCCCCTGCTTTTTTTTTTTCCCGTGTCAGGAGCAACCAGAGTTGCTTCTGGAGTGAGAGAATTGGCCGTCTGCAAGGACGTTGCCCAGGGGGACGCTCGGATGTTTTGATGTTTTACCATCCTTGTGGGAAGCTTCTCTCATGTCCCCGCATGGAGCTGGAGCTGATAAAGGGAGCTCATCCGCGCTCTCCCCAGGTGGGATTCGAACCTGGCAGCCTTCAGGTCAGCAACCCAACCTTCAAGTCGCGCGGCTTTTATCCCCTAGGCCACCGGAGGCTCCCCTGCTTGTGAATAGTAGTTTGTCTGTTTCCTCACTGAACAGTCGGTGAATATGAAAACAGCATTTTGTTATAGGTATCTAGGAGCTCACCTAAATAGATTTTTGTACATACAAAACAAAGGTGGAGTATCTCTTTGCCATCCTTTCATCGTTGCCAAGTTTCCAGCAACAACACAAAGCTTACTAAGTAAATCCACATTAGATGAAGCAGGATGCCATCTATGAAAGCTTGTGCCAAATAAAACTTCTTGTCCTTTATGATACCACAAGACTAAGCAAAACATCTATTGTTTCTGCTGCAAAGACTAACACAATTATGGCCTTATAGGATTAGAGAGAACTTTTCAGCTCAAAAGAAGCATGATTCCAAAGTCAGGCAAGAGTGATTTTAAAATAATTACAAATTCCTTTTCTTTTTCCAATTGCCATTTGTCAGATGGAAAAACGAAACATGAGATTAGATGTTTTGAAAGACAAGTATATGACTTAATGAATGGAAAGGATACTTATTTTAGTGCCTGTTTTGTCACATGTACTCGGCTTATCCTAGCAGAATATGACTCACGTTTTATAGTTATGAAGATTTCAAAAGGATTGGTATGCATAACATCTACAGGTGTGACTCTCATCTCCCTTTGTCCTCCTTCACTTACAAAATTAAAAATAGACTGCTCAAACATTTGCGTCCTCTTGTATATGCATAGTATAGATTCTGAAATTGAGAACAGTGTTAAGAAAATGTTGTATCACAGTTCAAATTTCTTCAGAAATGTCTCATGAGATAATTTAACAATGAAATAATCAGCTCTCTCCACATTCACTGGAGTTAGGGGCATGGGGCTCATGTGAAAGTAAAAGAAGTTATGAATAGAAATGCTATCTTAACACTTCTCTAGAATTTTTAAGTGATCCAGCGTGACTCTGTGGTTGATGTATCCTGGAAGTTCACCATATATTCACATTGGAGGATCAGGACAGTCCTGAGAGGTGTTCTCTCTTGAAATCTCTTGGTCCTTCAGCATGACTGGATAAAGTTGACTATAGATTCACAGTGGAGGGCATAGAAATTCCTAAAAAGAACATTTTAAATGAAATCATCACTAATCAAATCTATCAAAACCACAAATGTGGAGGAATGGCTGTATCTGATTTTGGGTGACTCTGGAAAAATACTTACAGTACGTTTGTTACAGCTCAGCAAGAAGCCTGAACAAGCTCTGTATGGGTCTCTGTGAATTCAAACACAACAAGAAAACAACATTCATTAGCATTGAATATGAATCCCATCCAAGCTATTCGCTTCCTGGGTCTGTTTGGGATGCTGGATGCCTGTGGTCCCCAAATATTATTGGACTTCGGCTCTCATCCTCCCTGACCAGCATGGCTGGTGGTAAGAAACAAGGAGGAAGGTGACAGTTTGCTAACCCTGTTGTAAAATGATAACAAAAGTAGACAGATGCGCTTCATCTGTAATAATTTAGATATTCCTGGCATGAGCGCTTTGCTGTAAATGCTAAGAGACTGAGTAATCAGAACTCCATGACGGTAAATTATTTGTCTTATCTATGGAATTCTGCAAAGCATTTCATCCAGCGACTTCTGTGGAAAGATGCTGTGCTCAAAAATTCTCCACTGGGATTTTTTACTTGAGCTAAGAAAGGAGGAGGAGGTGAAGGGAGTTCAGCTGCCAAGATTTCCCTGCTGGTGTTTTCAGGAAGAGATGAAGTCATGACAGGATTAGCAGAGAAATTCAATCAAAGCTGACTTTACCATGGCAGCCAAACAGGTCGAGATTGTGCTGATGACGAAGACATTTGCTGCTATTCTCAGAAAGCTCCAAATGCTTGTTAATAACCATGCCATTTCTTTCACCGGAGTCTAGAATATTACGTGAATTCACATAAAATAGAAGGATGTTTCAATATCTACTTTATTTCCTAGTTGGAGTCAAGTGAATTTGTTTCCTAATTTCTTGCAATAGCTACAGCTTCATCTATATAATCACAATATACAGTAGAGCTGCAGTTATCCGAGATAAAGGGGCAGGCCCCATCTTGGATAACCGAACGGCTCGGATAGGCTGAGGGCTCACTGAGGGATGTCTCCCCGGATCTCCCTTGGCCGGGACCTTGCTGGAGGAGAGAGTTTCCTCCAGCAATGGCCTGGCCGAGGAAAACCCGCGGCACGCTTCTCGTTTCTCAGAGGGACGCCAGGCCATTGCTGGAGAAACACTTTCCTCTGGCAAGGGCCCGGCCTAGGGAGATCCGGGGAGATGTCCCTTGGCGAGCCCTCACCCATTGGGAGGCAGCAGTGCTCGTGGGCTGCTTCCCAAGGGGCAAGGGCTCGGTCCAGGGAGGCAGCCCATGAGTGCTGCTGCTGCACTTCCTCCTCTGGGCACTTCCTCCTCCCTCTCCCTCCCCTTCTCTCGAGCTCCCTTCGCACAAGAGAAGGAGAGGCGGGGGGCTTCCGGGGGGCTTCCTCCTCCCGCTCCCTCTCCTCTTGAGCTCCCTTCACTTGAGAGAAGGAGAAGTAGGGGTGCCCCGGGCAGCGCCTCCGATAAAGCGGATCTTGGTTAACCAGAACTCGGTTAACCGGGGCTCTACTGTATATAGCCCCTGGTGGTACAGCAGATTAAAACGCTGAACTGCTGAACTTGCTGACCAAAAGGTTGTCGGTTTGAATCCGGGGAGCAGGGTGAGCTCCCGCTGTTAGTCCTACCTTCTGCCAACCTAGCATATGAAAACATGCAAATGTGAGTAGATCAACAGATACTGCTCTGGTGGGAAGCTAATGGCACTCCATGCAGTCATGCCAGCCACATGACCTAGGAGTTGTCTACAGACAATGCCAGCTCTTCGGCTTAGAAATGGAGATGAGCATCAACCCCCAGAGTCCGACACGACTAGACAATGTCTAGAAGCTGGGGCCAATAACGGGAGCTTACCCCGCTCCATGGATTCAAACCTTTTGGTTTTAACCCGCTGCGCCATCAGGGGTTCCGATGCTAGTTAGGAGTTAATATTACATATAGTCAATTGCTGGCTTCTTTTCTTAATAACCATTTCTTGGATATATGAGGCACTGATACATTTCACTTTGAGTAAAAGTAATGAGGATGAAAAAATATTTTGCTTCAGTACTTCATAAGCCTTGCTAAATCTGACTAGCAATGAAAGGCCGTTTGCTTTTGTAATTTTCCCAACTCTCTTTAGTCTAGCATAGCCAAAGGGGTCTCTCCCACATTCACAGAGCTGATTTCTTTTGGGAAGGATGCCTCGCTGTCCCTGTCCTATCACCTCTCTGAAAGTTGTCTGAAAGGACTGGGATTGTTCTGCCCCAGGTAATGCATGTCTCAGGTACATCCTTTAGTGGCCCACTTTTTATTGCTACCGCTATGATTGTGCAAATGTAGGATAATAGAAGCACTAAAAATGGAACATATTAAACTGGTTTTCCTGAACTCTCACCTTTCAAATCTCCCTGATTTTGTAAAAGAAGTTGAGTGGATAAATCCATTTTCATTGCATGTATACCATTGCTTAAGGGGGAAAAGGAAGGGGCCCGAGGCTGTTAGGAATGGTGGGAGTCAAAATTCAAAACACCTGAAGGACCCAAGTTTGCCCAAACCTGGTTTATATTGTTTCATCTGTGTGCCACCAAGAAATCTCACACTAAGAAGCCAAATTAAAATATATTTTTATCTTACTAGAAGAAATAAATCTTAATATTACAGAAGATGCAAACCTGAAATCACCCCTTGCCACCTTTTTCTCCACTGCTGAACTTGTTCCCGGCATTTCTCTTGACAAAAAGTTACTAGTTTCACTTGTATTAATAGAGTTTCACTTTCAGATTACCAAAATAATTGGCTTCCCATAAACTGTGTTTGTTTTTCAAAACCAGCTGTTCCCCCTTGAGTTCACTTGAAACAAAATGTTGCAAAATGCTCTATTTTTTATTCACATATTTAAGTGTAATAAAAACAAGGAAAAAAACTTAATCTGACAACCTTCCCTTAAATCTGGCATGTTTGTTTGTCTTTTATCATTGTAGAACTGACAGGACACATAGTGCTTCTGAGAACAAGACAAAGGTTGCGGAAAGCTTTATTATCAGCAGTGCAAAACAGCCAAAGAAAACACTTTTTCTTGCTGCAATTACAAAAAATGTCTATACTGTACATAGTAAAATTCTAATTTAAATTTTTCTCAAAGCATTAGATTCCATCTGATCTTGGAAACCAATAGGGTTAAACCTGGTTAGTACCTGAATTTTTTTTAATCGTGTCAGAAGCAACTTAAGAACACACTGCAAGTCACTTCTGGTGTGAGAGAATTGGCTGTCTACAAAGACATTGCCCAGATGTATTACCATCCTGCTGGGAAACTTCTCTCATGTCCCTGCAAGCTAGAGCTGACAGACAGGTGCTCATCCCATCTCGCGGATTCAACCCGGCAACCTTCAGGTCAGCAACCCAACCTTCAGGTCAGCAGTCCAGCAGGCACAAGGGTTTAACCCACTGCCCCACTGTGGCCCCGGTACATGGATGAGAGACCGCTAAAGAATACCAGCATTGTAGGGTATATGTCTGAGGAAGAAACCTACAAAAGCACTTCTGAGTATCTCTTAAGAAGAACCCAATAAAATTCATGGGGTTACTGTAAGTTAATAGGTGACTAAGAGGCACTTACACAGAGATGTACATGAATTTATAATGTGAAACAAGAGTAGTCAGAGTGCAAATTTATCCAAATAATTAGGGATGTTGTTATGCTTGTTCCCAGAATTAAAAAAGCCTGCTGACAATATGAACTCTCCACTTCAAAGGGAGCATTACTCCTATCCTGTAGGAAGCAGAGTCTGCACCAGATTAGATTTGAGTACTCATCCAGCGTCCAGCTTTACATCGAGGACCTCCTGGCCTAATTGGCTGCAGTAAGCATTTGCGGTAATCTTTTCTTTCGCCTCTGTATCATTCCGCACTTTCTATTTCAGAGACGACTTGCATTAGTTCAGCCGATAGCCATTTGGTGCTACCTGAGAAAATGTGGACAAGCAGGGCTAGGAAATCATATGGCCCTCTCAACATTGTTGGACTTTGATTGCCAGTAACACCAGCTAATAAGTTAATGGTGACAGCCTGAGTGGTGTAGTGGTTTGAGTACTGGACTTGGACTTTGGGAGATTGAGCCCTCATCAACACTGCCATATAATCCAGTTTGGAATTGCATTATATAGTCAGTGTAGATTGAATGCAGTGTAATGCATTGAATTGCATTACAGGAGTTTACACTAACCATATAATGCAGTTTCAAACTTGATTATAAGGGAGTATAGATGAGGCCCAAGATTCAAATCCCGGAGCAGTCACAGTACATTTACTTTTATAGTTTCACATTGCTGTGCCACCCTTTTGGGGCATCACTGAATCATTGTCAGGCACAATTGGTTAAAGGACAATCAGGCAATTTCACATCATGGTCCATGTCCCCAACCTGTAGCCTCCCTTTGTTACGGGGTGCTCACAATGGAAACCCACTGGGTGACCATGGTCAAGTCAACTGGCCCTGATTGTTTCTTGTCTGGAATTCCCCGGTTTTCAGAGTTCTTTATTTACTGTCTTGATTTTAGAATTTTTAAAATATTGGTAGCCAGAATGGTTCATTTTCATAGTTTCCCCCTTTCTTTTGAAATTGTCCACATGCTTGTGGATTTCAATGGCTGTGTAGTCTGACATGGTGATTGTTAACGTGGTCCAGCATTTTCGTGTTCTCAAAGAATATGCTGGACCACGCTAGGAAGGGGCCTGAGGCTGTTAGGAATGGTGGGAGTTGACGTCCAAAACACCTGCAGGGCCCAAGTTTGCCCATGCCTGCAATAGGTGGGGCTAGCGTCTCCCCCCTTCCTCGCCATCTCCGTTATACTGTGTATATACAGTATAGTAGGTATATTTTCCCGCCAAGGAGTCAGGGCTTCCTTTTAACCCTTGCCTCGTTGCTCCTCCCCCCGCCCCTCCCCTCCCCGCGCGCCCTGCTTTGGCGCCTTTTCCTTCCCGCCACGTCGAGCCCTCCTTGGAGCAGCTCCCCATTCTGACGGCGAGTAGGGCGCCTGCGATTGGCGGAGGCGGCGCCGGGTGGGCGTGGCCAGGCAACGCCGGCAGCCCTGGGCTGGAGGGAGGCCCCGCCCCTCCGCCCGCGCCGCTCCCGCCCCTTTTTCACTACAGGCGGCTGGAGCCGGGCCGCCGCGCCACACGGGAGGGAGAAGCCTGGCCCGGCGCGACCCCGCCCGAAGCAGCTCCCGCTTGGAGAGAAGACGCCGCCGCTGCTGCCGCCGCTGTTGCTGATCTCTCCATCGCCACCTTGGAGCATGCTGCTCTCCAAGATCAACTCGCTGGCGCATTTGTGCTCCGCGCCTGGAGGGGACTTGCACCCGCTGAAGCCTCTCCCAGGTCAGAACGAGGAGAGTTTGGGGAGATCCATCCTTTCCACCCATTCATTCATTCATTCCCTTTGTCTTTTGGGATCTGCAGCGAACTGACCCCCCTTCTCTCTCTCTCTCTCATCAGGGAAGGAGAAGGAGCCCCTGGAGAAGCTCTACCAGGTGGGTCCGCTGCTGGGAAGCGGCGGCTTCGGGTCGGTCTACTCCGGCACCAGGCTGGCCGACGGCGCTCCGGTGAGTCGAGGCGACGGATGCTTTCTGTTTAGACTATTGAGACCCCCTTCCGCCTCCTCCTCCTGGCATAACCTTCCCGCCTTCCCTTAAGCGGCCCCTTTCATCCCCATCAGCATCATCCTTATTTTGTCTCTGTCTCTCTTCGCAGGTGGCCATTAAGCATGTGTCCCGAGACCGGGTTTCTGAATGGGGGGAACTGGTGAGTGTCTGGGTATGGGATGCGTGGGAAGGGGAGTCCTATTGGAAAGCCACAGGCCGCTAGGAAATAATAACAACAACAATAACTATTACAGTCGGGAGGGGGGGGGGGGCTTTTCTATAGAAAACCCACAGCCTGCTAGAAAATAATAACAACTATTACAGTCGACTTTCAGTTAACTATAACTCTCAAGCAACCAGCACCCAAAATTAATATTTTAATATAATATTATTATTTTACTTCACACAGTTAATTGAAACTCTCAAGCAACCAGCACTAAGAATAAAAATACTTTACATTTAAAAAATATTACTACAGACCCGGTTAACTGGAACTCTCAGGCAACCAGCACTAACAACAGGAAATACTTTACATTAAAAATATTACTATAGGCTCAGTTAACTGAGACTCTCACGCAACCAGCACTAACAATAGAAAATATTTTACATTTTAAGAAAATATATTACTATAGACTCAGTTAATTGAAACTCTCAAGCAACCAGCACTAAAAATAGAATAAATCATTAAATTGAAAATAGGTTATGATACAGTGAAACTGTAGGTTACATTTCTCTGATTTTGCTTTTAATTACTATATTTCGATATTAATGTCAGATCAGGACAGTGTTTTATGATATAGTATAGGGTATAGTATTAGGCTTGTTTTGGATAGCAACTCAAGTAACTAGAAACTACACTTATTTGTCACCTACGAATCCTCATGGGTGCTGGTTAACAGAGTGCTGTATTGCTATATTCATTATTATATGCATTTGCATACTTTATATTTATATTAATTATTATATTTGTTTACATCCCGCTTTCTTTTACGTATGACTCATGTTTCAGAGAAGGTTTAATATTGTATTTATTATTATATTTAGTTGTATTACATGACTCGAAAGCAACTTACAACACTAAACAGAATAATTCAAGTTCAGAACATCTTCTAAAACCATGAAAAACTGTAGAAATGTTTCCAGCACTACACAGCACCCTTCTGGTTCACTCTTCAGAACTTTTTCAAAGCCTGTTTAAATAGGAAGGTTTGGGCCTCTCACTGTGTGGGTCAGCTCTTCATGGGCCGTGTCTTCTCCTTTCCCTTCCAATAGCCCGGTGGGACAAGGGTGCCCATGGAGATCCTGCTGCTGAAAAAGGTGGGCTCCGGCTTCCGCGGCGTGATCCGGCTCCTGGATTGGTTTGAGAGGCCGGACAGCTTTGTGTTGGTGCTGGAGCGGCCAGAGCCCGTGCAGGACCTCTTTGACTTCATCACAGAGCGAGGAGCTCTTCCTGAGGACTTGGCCCGCAGCTTTTTCCGGCAGGTCTTGGAAGCCGTCCGGCATTGCCACAGCTGTGGGGTCCTGCATCGGGATATCAAAGACGAGAATATCCTCATTGACCTCAGTACCGGGGAACTCAAACTTATAGACTTTGGATCTGGGGCACTGCTCAAGGACACAGTGTACACCGATTTTGATGGTGAGCATGATGTTTCCATTTGCTGCTGTGAGCCAGGGAGTTTTTTTTCCCCTTTGACAACATTCTGTTCCCTGCCTCTGAGTGCTCAGTAACTTCTCAGGAGAGGAACATGTTCCTCCAAACTGGATGGCTTGTCCCTGGGAAATTAATTTTGTCTTGATTTACTGTTTGCCTACAAACTCGTCTGTTGCTAGGAGATTTTGCTTCCTATCAATTACGAGTCCTTACTGTTGATGAGAGATTGCTCTTCTCTAAGTCCCAGGGACCCACAAACCTACTTGCAGTGTGGACATAGAAAGTGAAGTTAGGTGATAGATCTCTTGTCAATCTCCCGAGATTATGGCTGCTAATTCACCTGCTAGGTAATGCAGATGAGCTTGGGTCTTAGAGACCTAAGCTGAATGTAAACATGCATGGAGCCCTGCTGTTCAAAACTACAGTGCTAATCTAGCCTTGCAACTGTAATGGAAAGCTTAGACTGTATTATGGCTGTTTTTCTGAATGTAGTAGATGGGGGGGAAAAGCTTATATATTTTGCCCTTCTCAGTGATGGCTAAGTACAAAAGGAGAGAGGAGGGAGGCGATGTTTCAGAAGAATTGTTTCTGCCATCTCACTAAATTAATCATCTCAACTGGGAAGTTGCTTTGCGTCATGGCATGAATGTTGTGAAATTTAATCTGTGAGAGATCAGTTACAGCTACTTTCCTTTCCTACTAAGTACGCATATGCTATTTCTAGGGCGGTTTTTTTGGAGGGAGTCTGGGGATTGTAATTCAAATATCACAGTGTTTAGATTAGAACAAGAACTTGATCTGCTGGTGACACAAATTGTGAAGGAAAAAACAACAAACCATGCTTACTGTGTTGCTAACGGCAGCCGTTGACTTAAAAAAAAGTCTCGGTTTGTTTTGTGTGTTTTTTGTACATGCGGCATGAGCTGCCTTGCCTTTTTTGTTTTGTTTTGTTTTTAATTTAATAACGGTTAATGACCAGGGATGGGTTAGCTCCTCCCCATGTTGCCCTCTTTCTGGCTTTATTTCTCAATCGTGTGCTGCCCCCTGGTGGATCAGGGAGTATTTTTTTACAACCCAAAGTTTGTAAACAACAGTCACGTGGCTGGAAACCAGACAAGCTGCTTTGACCTCAGTATCCTTGCTTTCTGTGAGGGAATGGGGAGAGATCAGATATTTGCAGTGCGTCACCCCCAGCTGCCTCAGAGCGGTTCATTTATAATTGGTTTTCAACAGCCAGTGCATAGTGGCCTTCCTACAACAGAAAATGATTGCTTTTTCAGTTCTGGTATATTCATCTACATGACCAAACACTGAATAGATTAGTTGAATAAGAATTGTTCGACAGGGAGTGAAACCTTTCTGGTTTTTGAATTCTCCACATGTTTAGTTCCCTTACTGATGAAAGCTGCTTTTTTTTAGGAACACGTGTCTATAGTCCTCCAGAATGGATCCGGTTTCACAGATACCATGGCAGGTCTGCTGCTGTCTGGTCACTTGGGGTACTGCTTTACGACATGGTCTGCGGTGATATCCCCTTCGAGCACGACGAAGAGATAATAAGGGCTCAAGTCTATTTTCGGCAAAGGGTTTCTCCAGGTCAGTGTTTTGCCCTTGTGCGGTAACCTATGCAGGGAGGGGGTGTAACTGAAGTTCTGCCCATAAAACACCTTCAATCATGATTGGTTTTGGCATTCACGAAGCTATTTAAAGAATTGTAGGATGCCTGGGGCATATTTTCCCTCTCATCTGTGGGGAGGTTACTTTAAACGATTCCAAACACTAATACTAGATATGGGGTGGAATAATCTGACACCCAGATGTTAAGCTTCAGCTTCAACATTCCTGTGTCTTGAAAGCCACGTGATAGTTATTTATATTAAATATGTTATACTGAATAGGCTGCAACATGCAAGGATGATTCAAACCAACTCACGGAATTTGAACTTTCACCAGACTGTACAATAGTATTTTGCAAATGATCTGTTCTTAGCCTTTCAAGAGCTCTTCTTGTTGCCAGTTTTTGGGGGTTTTTTGCCTACACAAGGAATTTTTATGTTACCAAATTTTGGCAGAGTGAATTAACTAGTTTAGCATGGTTCTGGCCACATGAACCAACCTTATCTTATGAAGCAAATCAAAGGGATTTTGCTGCAGAGATGTGCTTTGCATATTCTCTTCAGTGGTGCTAACTTTCTGCTTTCTTTCTTTTTTTAGAATGCCAACATCTCATAAAGTGGTGTTTAGCTTTGAGGCCTTCAGACCGGCCATCTTTTGAAGACCTTCTGAACCATTCTTGGATGCAAGATGTCCTTCTGCCTCAGGAAACAGCTGAGATCCATTTGCACAGTCTGATTCAAGAATCCAGCAAATAGCAATGGATCTCCACAATTGGATGCAAAGCAGAATTCTGTCCTACTGAGCCTGGCTGAGTGGGGATTTTTACAAGAACACAAACTCATCTCATTCCAGATACAGGCCACCTCAGAGACTTTTCCAAGCCTGAAGAAACCCCTCTCCTGCTAGAGTGGACTAGAAGTCTTTGGGGCTTGTCTTGCAAGCTTCCTTGCTACTTCCTTGCAAGCCCATGGGTGTCCATAACCTGCTGAATCCTACAATATGAAATGAGTGGAGCAGAGGATTAAGCCACTGTTTCACTTGGGAGAATCTGGGTACAGGAGCAGGGTGGGAAAGTATTGATTTGGAGTGGCTGCCCTTCTTCACTGTGTCATCTGATCTGAGTGCCTTCAGTTGCAAATTCAGCTGTGCTGGGGGAAAATACTTGAATATTCCTTCATTGCTGCTGTCTCAAGATTCTCCTGGGTTATTCCACCTTTCAAAAGAATGGCTTCAGAAGAGGCTGGAGTGATAGACTTGAACTGTTTGGAGTCCAATATGAAATCTTTTTGAGTTTGCTCTTGCAGCCTATTGAAAGCAAAGGTGTCTTCAAGTGCACAAACAATGCAAACAAACTAACTGTAAATTTGTATAGAACGATACAAGAACAAAGCTTGGTGTACAGAAGATTGTAGTTTATAATGTTTTTACTTCTGTTGTTTTTTTTAATTTATTTCTAGGCTTTTAAGAAAAGAATGTCCTAACTTGTAGGATCTTATTTATTTTATTTATGAATCACCTCACTGCTACAGCTGCTGACCTGGTTTCCTGTTTCACTGCCCCTTCCCCCTTGCTTCCAATTCCTTCCTCATTGGGTTGTCTTTTCTCTGTTCTGTTTGATGTCTTGTCACTGTATGGAGCAACTGATCACCTCTCGGCTATCTACATATTTCCAGCTGTGGCTGTTCAGCCTCTCAATGTTTGAGACATGTTTCCACAGGTTTTAGAGTGTCTGTGTGTACATAGCATTTGTATATAGTGCTCTGACTGAAATGGGGCAAGATACTCTGGACTTCAACACTGTCAACCTTGTATAAGTAATTGGTGTGTAGTCTGCTGTTTTTTTTAAAATAGCTAATATTGTACAGGGAATTCAGAAATGCTATTTTTTTTTATACATGCCGTTTTAAATAAAATTGAATCACTTGATTTAATTAGAGTCTGCCTCTTGATGATCACAGCAGTTCAAATTATTCTTTTCATTGGTTGCTCCTATCTTCAGTTGGAGACATTTGGCTATAAGTTATGGTTCAACTCTGTTATATAGCACACACTAATTTTATCGTTATTGGGGCCAAGCACAGAACTTGATGTAACATTTATGAGTGCCTTATGTGCCTTAACTTGAATTTTTTTGCCACACTTCCAAGTGCTCTTTCTCTGCTAGGACCCTCATGATAATTGTTTATCACTATTTGCACTTTTGCCCATATACCAGAAGCAAACGTATTCCAGCTGGGACCAACACTACACTACATTGGTGCAATGGGTTAAACTCTTGTGCCAGCAGGACTGCTGATCGAAAGGTTGGCGGTTCAAATCTGGGAAGTGGGGTGAGCCCCCATCTGTCAGCTCTAGCTTCCCATGCAGGGACATGAGAGAAGCCTCCCACAGGATGGTAGAACATCCGGGCATCCTCAGGGCAACGTCCTTGTAGATGGCCAATTCTCTCACACCAGAATCGACTTGCAGTTTCTCAAGTTGTTCCTGACACAAAAAATATGGTGTGAATTAAAATGAACATATTTCCTGTGGATATAGAGGTGGTGGTTATTATTATTGCACCATCAAATGTACATGGCACTTTAGAAGCAGAAAGAATCCAAAATAAATGTGTATGCATATACACCCAGATGCAAGAAATAATGAGAAATATAGATTTAAACCTTATTACTTTCAATGGAATAGGCAAGCACAGGTGTTGGTATTACCACCCTAGACCTTTATTCCATTAGATATTGGTTGACTGTTACTTATTCTAAGAAACCTTCCCACAAAAGTGACAAAAACGTGACCAGAAATCAAGCGGCATAGAGGCTGATTCAGTGATAGTGACTTCCTCCTGTGGCTTGTTTCATTCTTCCACACTCTTTGTTAAACCAGTAAGGGAAATGCTGAGAGACTCTGGAGATCCCAACACAATGAAAAGCTCATTAAAAAATAAAGAGCCACATACTGTACTGCCATTCATATCTCCAACAGGCTTTGAAAA
The DNA here is from genome assembly GCF_035594765.1 of Anolis carolinensis. NCBI lineage: Eukaryota > Metazoa > Chordata > Lepidosauria > Squamata > Anolidae > Anolis > Anolis carolinensis. The sequence continues at coordinate 191,275,251 of NC_085844.1, read as the reverse complement.
TAATGCATTGGATTGTGCATTTTGTGTGGGAGTGAGGATGTGCAGATGTTCAAAAAGCAAGGCCTGTAGGAAAATGGCCAAGACAATGATGTGGATGCGGTGCTACAGCCAATTTAAATGACTACTGTATTTTTTCTTGTTCTGGTTTCTTGATATCTGCATTGTGCTGTGCTGTGACATCATAGTGCTCTGGATTTGAGTTGTGGCATCACAGCACCCTGGCAGATTGTCTGGGGCATCATGACACAAAGGATATTAATTCTTCCATACCTCAAAGGTGGTAGCTATCAGGCTTTAGCTTTAGGACCTTCTTTATCCTTTAATTAAGATGGCAAATCTTGCGTGTTTAACACATTTTCACATACCAGTCTTCAGCCTGGATTGCACTGTTTGGGAACTTCCATTCACAAGCCCAAATCCCAAACTTGCATGCTACAGCTCAGCTCACATGCAGACGTATGCCTACAACACTGTCACTTTTCCGCCCAAGACTAATGACTGGTAATCCGGTTCCTTTGGCAGTTATGAATCCCAGTTAGAAAAATGTATGCAGTGGCCTATGACTTGGCCATGAGGCAACCTAACATGAAGTGTGGAACATTCAACACCACACATTGGTTTTATTCATCCTGTTTTATTAATCATGCATTTTCTCAAGTTGCTCCTGACACGAAAAAGAAATTCATCTTGTTTCTAAGTCATGGGGGTCTTAGAGCAAACTTCCAAACCTTTTTTTCCTTTATTCTTTCAGTTACAGTTTGCTCCCTTTACTAGAGAAAGAATAAAAACCACAAATAACTATCTGGAAGAGGTTCTATAAATCAAATTGTAGAAAGAGCTGATGATCAGAATATTGCATTACTTTTCTGTTGCAGTTTTGCAGAACAACAATAACTTTTGTGTGTGTGTTGTGGATGAACTTGTTTCCTGACAAATTAATTTCCTGCTGTTTTTTATCTAAATTACTCATTTGTTTCAGATTGTCTGGTTTTGTATCTCTGGGCTGAAGAAGGAACTAAGAACCAACAAGCACTCTCTAACGTTAATGGACCTCAGTAGTGTTTACTTGTTATTCCTCAATTTCATTGCTACATCAATTACCATTGATTGATTCCGATGTGGCAAAAAAACCATATCTAACAGTAACCTAAAAATATTACTTTTTGCTAGGAAGTGTTATCTACTCCTTAAATCATTCTCAGAGGTAGAGTTCATGAGCAAGATAGAAGGTTATGCATCTCCCTTGGGTGGGGAGACTAAGGCTCCATCTACACTGATCATTTAATGCAGTTTCAAACCAGTATTGAAGAAAGTGGTTTCACTGTGCAAATGATTACATAGGAAATCCTGGAATCAGTTTGAGGCCCGAATGGTGATTACATAAACCACAGAGCATTAATGCACATTAAAGACTGTCTTTTGCACACTTTTATGGGAGTTTGTTTTCTGGCCACACAGTTTGAATGAAGCTAGCTTTGAACATAAAGCTGTGATATTATCTTTTGCAATCTCTTTTGTGTTTTTGCTAGGGCTCTTGTGACCCAAAAGGAAATAACACCCCGCTCAAGCCTGTTGCCAAACAACACTGAATATACAGTGGGCTTTTACTATTCTTCTAGGATTTTGGTTCTAGGACTCCCCATTGTTATCAAAATTTAGGGATGCTCAAGTTCAATTATATACACAGTGGCATAGTAAAATGCAGTTTGTGTTGACATACTTAACAGGAAATACAAGCACCAATATTAACACCATGATGGAGTGTTTGGTTACTGTTACATAGCAACTAGAGTTAGGAGTCCTGGCAAGATTTCCAAGGCGTCATATGAGAAATACGCTCATGTATATTCTTTTGCTAAGAGCAACCATCTCCTAGAAGAATGCTTTGCCTCACATAGTAAGAGAATCTTGTGCTCAAATAAATCAAGGGCCAAAATTATATGACCTTCCTTGTGTTAGTACACTATAGACCCCATCAGCTCTAACCAAATGTGGGGATTATTGGGAATTGCAGCCCAGCAACACACTTAAGGTTGATTTACTCCTCTCCCCCTGTAAATATAAATGAAAGGTATAATGGCTTACTTTTATGTATAATGAGGAATACACAAGGCCAATGTACCCCAATCAAACTCAATACCTCAGCACTGTGCTTGTATAGAACTATTCCTTGCACTATACTTGTACTAATTCAGAACTCCTTGCCAGTAGTGTAGTATAATTCTTCAAGTCAAGCTAGTAAATCTTCTAGAACTTTTACTTAGTGAAAAGAATGTCAAGTGCAGACTTTATGGAATGAGAAACGTACATAAATATCTAGTGTTTTCTTTGAAACAAAATCTTCCAATACATTTCACAAATAACATTGTAACAGTGTTCTAGTAGTATGGTCATGCAACCAGCAAACTATATAACATTTCGTCCTTACAATATTTGTGGAACCGCAATGTTAATCTGTCACTAGAGGAATTGTTCCACTCTTACATCTGGGATAGAAAAAAAGAATACTATTTTAATACTTTACATCTAGTGCTGGGATGATATGATGTCCCCACAATTTGGAGGAAAGCACCAGGCCACTGCTTTATAATTGTGGTCTCACAAAATAATTGGATTCTAAATCCCATCACATGTACAAAGTATCAATGGTTAAAGATGATGGGAGTTGAAATCCAATAAAAATTGAATGTTCCCCACCCCTCCTACATAAATAGGAAACCATTACATTTTTTTGTTGCATTACAAATAGATTTTAGAGGGAAAGATCAAAATTGTTCATTTCAGTTTCTCAAAGGGACCAACTGAAGTCTGTCATCCATAATTCAGTTCTGTCCACATTTTCTTTTTAAATGAAATTTAGCTGTGGTTCATTATCAACTTGAACTGAGCAATAGCTTTGGAGGAAATGATACTTAATCTTGTGCTATTTTCTTACCTAGCATTGCTGCCAATGATGCTGTTTCCTCCAGTTTCCATAGCTAATTATGAAAGTCCACTCAAGGGCTGTCTTACATTCTAACTTATAGCAGTTAAGGAAATGGCACCACCTGCTGTTTCACTTATGACATATTTTTGTTGTATTTGGTTCTGTGTTGTGCTTTTCACTTCCTAAAATGACAAGATGTTTTTGGGGCTCCTATTTACAGAAGAGAGAGTAATGGGTGGTTGTAATTTTGTTTTGTAATATTGTTTGCTACACAAATGGCCAAGAAATGGCCAAATACATAGCATTCAGGCAAAAAGTGCTAGTATCGTGATATCTAGTAGGCTTGTATTTGGATTCCTCCAAGTTCCCGGCTTATCAGCCAGCAGCTAAAACTTAACACTGCATCAAAATTGCCAAAATGAGGTGCATGGGGACAAAAAAGGGAAATAGTTTTTAAAATTAATTAAAAGAGCAACATTTTTTGCATTGAATCCAAAGTCTGCCGTTTCTATAAACAGGGCTACAAGGTATATATTCCCCGTTAAAAATATCACTGCACATGTCAAAACAATGCCCCTTTAAAAGTCAGAAAACAGAGCTAAAGGAATCAACATTTGCAGAGACTCTCTGCACTCCTTTCTGTATCTATGCTTTCAAGGCATCTATCAATTTATGGTGACCTCATGCATTTCATAGGGGTTTCATGGGCGAGGAATACTTAAAACTGATTTTGTCAGTTTCTTCCTTCGAAATAGAGTCTATAATACTTGGGGTTCATTGATGGTCTCCCATCCAAGCAACTCAATCAAAATAACCAAAAATGAATCGGTAAATGTCTGGATTAAGACGGAAACATGGTAACAACCTGTTCCAACATTTCAGTCCTGAGATGTTGCTGTACTACTAAGGAATCCCAGACAGTGATCAGGAATAATAGGAGATGCAGTCCAACATCAGCTAAGGATTTAAGGTTTTAAAAGGCTAGTGTAGAGGATGTGAATGTACAAAAAATGCTGTTTTAAATATAGATATCCAATGTGGAACCTCCCTTGTTCTCATAGCTTTCTATAGAAAAGTTACTTGTTCTTTGAGAGGGAAAAAAAACTTTGCATGGAAGATTTTTTCTTGTCATAGAAATCTATAATGTGACTATCCGTATTTACTAGAATCTAGTATGCTATCGTATGTAATGCACACCACTATTTTCAAAATCCTGGGACCAAAAGAAGTATTTGCTGGCTATTGACACCAAAGTTAGAACACCAAAGATTCCAGCAATAGAAAGTAAAGCCAGAGAAACAGGTAACCCTTCTCTGAAGAAACCTCTTCTGTTTGTCCCAGCTCAGTTTCCTTGGGTGAATCTATCTATGCTAGAATGGATGTAGCCAGATACCACTTTCACTGCCCTGGCTCAATGCTATGGAATCTTGGGGGCTGTGGTTTTAAAAGGTCTTGAGTCTTCTCAGCCAAATGTGTGGCTGCCTTGCCAAACTACAAATCCCAGGATTTTGTAGCTCTTCCCAAAAGCCTACTTGTCATGTGTGCTTCCTCCCCCTCCCAAGTGTTTTCCAGGCTTCTCTTTCACACACACACTTGTGTGTGTGCACCCTTCACTTTCTTCTCTTTCCCAAAGCCATTTCCAGGCTTCTCTCTCTCACTCCTGCATCTCCCCTCACCTTCCTCCCCCCTCCCAAAGCATTTCCAGGCTTCTCTCTCTCTCCCACTTGCCATGTGGGATTCCTCCCCACCTCTCAAGCAATCTCCCAGCTCCTTTCCCCTCTTTCCTCTTTGCCTCCCAGATCCTGCTGGCTGTGTGCTCCTGAAGTGGTTTCATTTTGCTTTACCTATTCCATGAATGTAACGTGCATGATGATTTTGGCAACATAATTTAGCCAAAAAAGGGTTTGTGTTATATTTGAGTAAATAAGGCATTTATTGTGAGTTCAAAGATATCAGTGATTTCAAGGACACTTTGTCAAGATCTTCACGCATTTCCCCTAGGAATAAAAAGACACTCCAATTTACTTTTAAAACAAATACTCGTATGTGTGGTAAAAAATACTGTTGCAATAAATGTGAACTAATTAAACTTTCCAGTTTAAAATATGAAACTTTATTAGATTTTCACCAAAATCATAATTCAGGAAGATTTCAGAGTAGGAACATATTACATATTTAAATACTACAAATCAATATGTATGTTCATAAATATTAGGAATATATTAGAGGACCATATAGTGCTTTATAGATCTCAGCACAATCTCTTCTGCAATGCCATACAGTTGTGGTACAATTAAATACATTTCAAATGACAGCACTAAGAGAGATCTGTATGTGGGGTTATTGCTACATTTCATGCACGCAAACATGGGTTCCCTTCCCAATCCTGGTTTTGCTGAAACACATACATGAAAAGTTGACATTTGCAAGGAAGATGTGAAGAGAGTAAGGCTTTGTATATTGAGCCAGTCCTGCTAGAGCATCCTCCTGAACAGGTTTTTTTCAGACCTGATTGAGAAAAAGCAGATGATAGAAAAGAGCACCAAAGGAAGTTAAATATATAGTTGGCACTCCACATTTGTGGGGTTAGGGGAGCAAGAAGCCGTGAAAGTGGGGAAACCACGAATATCTCCTGGGACGGGTCAAGGCTTCTTTGTGGAGCTGGCAGATATGGGGCTTGCTCTTCCTCCACCTATTCCAAAGTAGCAAAGAAGGAGAAACCATCAGCAGTAATACTCTTTACCAATCAGTTCTGGAAGCCTAGACATAGCTGGTTCAACTGTTCTTACTTGCAAATTTCTGCTTTCTTTTTTGTGCCCACATGTCAGACTATATCAAACCCTCCTCAGCTGGGAAGTTCCTTTTTCCCCTCCCCATTTTTCCTTTCCTGCTGGCATTCTTAGTCTCCTCCCTCTTTCTCTTGCAAGTACCCACCTGTTGGGTTTGGTATCTCTCCCTTTGCTGCTTCGCTACCTGACCCAAATGTGAGTTTTTCTTTCAGAGGTGGCATCATTGTCTGACAAGATCTCCCACTTGGAAAGGCCAGCAATGGCAGGCTCTCCCTGCACCCTGATGCTGTTTCTCTAATCTCAGCTGGATCCTAGCGATGACACCCAGACAGTTGGGGCAAGAATGATTAAGGAAAAGGACCGCTGTTGGTATAGGAGAAACCAGGGCAAGGAAAACTAAAGTAGCCAACTCTCCTAGAGAGTGGGGGGTGGTCTCTCCCAGGATTTAAATCTTTGCCTTATGACTGCTACAGCAACTGACTTGCAGAGTTAGTGGCATCCGGTGCTTCCCCATACCTTCACAGCTATCAGTTGAGAGTGTCAGGACTTGGTGAGAGAATTTTGTGCCGGAATGGTAGCAGAGCAAATATGCCCAGAATCTTGCTACCCAGAAAGACATTTCATCTAAGTGAAAAAGTCATGCTCAACTCAGCATTCAGCCCGCCTGCTGAGTGAAGAGAGAGAAACCAAACCTGACAGGTAGATTCTTTAAAGAAAGAGTCTCAGACATCAGGTGGGAAGCAAGGAACAGTGATGTGATAAAAAGGGACTTTCTCAGCTACAGAGGACTTGTCCTGGCCCCACATGTCTCTAGAGCCTTGGAGGAAGGGGAAGGCAAACCCGTGAATGATCAAATCTGCAAACCCCAAACTTGTGAATGTGGAGGGCCAACTGTATAGTTATTTCCTCTCTGCAAATTCCCCATATCTGCATACACATTATTAAGCAACTATGTGGGAATATGTAAGTCTGGTCCATGAAAGAGAACTAGTTCTTCTTTAGCATTTAGCAATAAAACATTTCCATTGCACAGTTTAATATATACATAGATACATATCTCAAAATACTTTATACATGATTGGAAGCTTTACACCTCTCCACTACAATATACAATCAAGAATTCCAGAGGCACATAATTGTGATTATGGACTAGAAACAGAACCATCACCTGCCCCAATATTTTAGGGTCATAGTTCTAATTTCCTTACATTCAATTATGCAAAACCTGGGTGAAAATAATCCCAAATGAAAAAGATAGACAATTTACATCTACTAAGTCCATCAGGTCAATGTTATAAGGTAACTAAATAAAAACAAGTTAAACTAATTAAAACACTACTCAGGATTTACAAACCAGTCTTTCATTTTGGGCTCACGAAACATAGCCTACTAGCTAAATTTTGTGGTTTTCCAAGTACTTGACAACTCCCACTTCAGCAATTCCAGGCAGGCAGCAATAACAAGAGGCTAATTAGGCACACAGTACATGGAAATATATAGTTGGTGAGCTACATATTTCTTTATGCTTCCAACATTGTGGTGGCAGTGTCCACAAATGCATAGAGAAGTAACCTGATAATGCTCATACAATTCCCCTCGAATGGACGCCCAGTCGAAACTTGGGAGGTTCTGCCACATGTCTTGATACTCTTCTTGTCCTCAGTGATGTTCGCCCTGCTCTTCTGCCTTCAATAATAATCATAGCAAAAGCTACAATGAAGGAGAGCCATATGAAATCGCAGAGGATCCTAGTGATCAATCCAAACCATTCCAAAGGACTGATGGAAAAATTAGCTCTCTTTGCAGCCCTGCTAGTCAAGGTTACAATGATGAAATTGGTTATGTCATAAATAATTATCCAAGTAAGGTAGATAAATAATCCCACTGTGTCTCGCTTCTGGACAGAATAGAGAAAGTATATACATACTACAAAAGTGACACAGGCTAAGCCAATTGCTACATAATAGCAATATGGAATAATCCTTACTATGCCCACAGAATGTCTTGTATCACTTGCCTCCAAGTGATACAAGGCCCGGTTTAGGTGTCCAAACTCAAAGATAAGGTACATAACTGTCATTAGAATCATATATGCACCACCCAGAACACATCCTCCTTTTGGTGTTAGGCCACAGACGCCACCTGAGCACAGCTGAAATACTTTTTTGGGCAAATCTTTCTGAAAGAGAAAGAATGTTGAAATAGTAGAGCAAGATATAATAAATAATAACACAAAAACAACAACAACAACCATAATAGTAATAATAATATGAAAGATGTTTCCAAATAAACACTATGACAGAGGGTAGGTTTCCGAACTTACTGTGGAAACTGGAGATCATGGATAACAGTGAATCCTCTTAAAATAAACAATGTCAGCCAAAAGTTACCACTGAGTCATCCTGGGAGACCTCTCTAGGGATTTGCTAGGTCTTCCAGGGTGCCACTATGGTAATTTCCAGTGAAAGTACCATAGAATTGCTTGGAGGACTTAGACATTTTTAGAGAGAAGGCACGATCATCAAGTTTGCAGATGACACCAAACTGGGAGGGATAGCCAACACTCCAGAAGACAGGAGCAGAATTCAAAGCAATCTTAACAGACTAGAGAGATGGGCCGAAACTAACAAAATGAAGTTCAACAGGGATAAATGCAAGATACTTCACTTCGGCAGAAAAAATGGAATGCAAAGATACAGAATCGGGGACGCCTGGCTAGTCAGCAGTACGTGTGAAAAAGATCTTGGAGTCCTTGTGGACAACAAGTTAAACATGAGCCAACAATGTGATACAGCTGCTAAGAAAGCCAATGGGATTTTGGCCTGCATCAATAGGGGTATAGCGTCTAGATCCAGCGAAGTCATGCTACCCCTCTATTCTGCCTTGGTCAGACCACACCTGGAATCACACTGTGTCCAATTCTGGGCACCACAGTTGAAGGGAGATGTTGACAAGCTGGAATGTGTCCAGAGGAGGGCAACTAAAACGATCAAAGGTCTGGAGAACAAGCCCTATGAGGAGCGGCTTAAAGAACTGGGCATGTTTAGCCTGCAGAAGAGAAGGCTAAGAGGAGACATGATAGCCATGTATAAATATGTGAGGAGAACTCATAGGGAGGAGGGAGCAAGCTTGTTTTCTGCTGCCCTGCAGACTAGGACACGGAACAATGGCTTCAAACTACAGGAAAGGAGATTCCACCTGAACATCAGGAAGAACTTCCTGACTGTGAGAGCTATTCGGCAATGGAACTCTCTCCCCCGGACTGTGGTGGAGGCTCCTTCTTTGGAGGCTTTTAACCAGAGGCTAGATGGCCGTCTGTCGGGGGTGCTTTGAGTGTGATTTCCTGCTTCTTGGCAGGGGGTTGGACTGGATGGCCCATGAGGTCTCTTCTAACTCTACTAGTCTATGATTCTATGACATATTTCATTGCAGGTAGATGGGTGAAACTTGTTCATACAAGTATATGAACAATGTTTTATTTTTATTTTGCTCACAGTGCTGCAATTATACAGTAGGATCATTACTCTTATTTCACCTAAAAACTTATAAAGCAACATAACAAGTGTTTTTCTTTTGCATAAGAATAATAAAGCAAAGGACAGAGCTGTACTAACAATGCTACTCTTTACTTAAGTACTGTGGAAATGCCCCCTAGCTATATGCTGAGCTTTAACATTAAGTGTCCTACTAAATAGTGAGCACATTTTTAAAAGAAGAAAAACCCCACATTCTTTTTTCTTGGGGGGGGGGGGGAGCAGATCATGAGCAACACTTTTTTACATTATGGAGCACAAAGAAAATTTAAATAGAACACAAATAATAATAAAAAAACATTCCCCTTGGATTTGAAACCACACTTTCAAAACAAATGTCATTGCTATTGTAAAACAAGGCCTTGTTATTTCCTTTATATTATTAATGAAAAACAAAAGTCATTATTAATAGCATGCTGTGCAATGCATTTGCTAAGTAAATGTAAGTAAATTAACATAAACCACTTTTCTAGAAATGGCTTATATAGGCAGAAATGAATTGCACTCGTGATTTATGTTGACATTTGATCCATTATTACAGGCTGTTGTGTTTCTTCAAGTCATTTCTAGCTTATGGCAACTACTTGGCAAGTTGTTCAGAGGGGAGTTGCCCTTGGCTTCCTCTGCAATGGTTGTGTCTTGTGTCTGGTCTTGGGAGCTAAGTGGGATCATTCTTGCTTAGTACTTGAATTGAAAAATGCCAATGAATCCAAGTGCACTAAGTGATATTTTAGATAAGGAACTGGTAAAGTCACATTTGAGTATTCCTTGCCTAAGAAAATAATTTATCACCTTCCATTTTTTCAGTGTTGGCTATGAGAACTCATTCAGCCACTGCTGTCATTCACACTCACTTCCCTATGAAGATACTTCAGAATAGGTACTGATCCATGTGTTCTTGCTCTCTCAAGTTTCTATGGATATTAATTGCTATCAGAGGTAAAATCGGTACTGTATTTCAGATTTATTCTCACCATTTTTAATCTGGCGCCTTCCATACTGGGTCTTCCCCCCGAAAACATTGCTGGCGCACTGAGAATCCTGAAATCACTTCCTATGCAATTTCTGTGAAGAAAAAATAAAAAATGATCTTTTAAAATATATTTATCTGTTCTGAATTACAGACAATGGCCATGCAAGGCACTTAATCAATCTAAATGAAAAATGAGGGCTTGTAGACACTTTTTCGGGCAAAGATCAATGCAGATTGGAAGTGCCTGCAATAAACACTAGCCTCATTTCTTATGAAATGTAAAATCATACTCATTAGCAAAATTGGCATGTAATATAACCTATATATTCATGTAGGTAAAGGTAAAGGTTTTCCCCTGACGTTAAGTCAAGTCGTAACCGACTCTGGGGGTTGGTGCTCATCTCCATTTCTAAGCCGAAGAGCCGGCGTTGTCCGTAGACACCTCCAAGGTCATGTGGCTGGCATGACTGCATGGAGCGCCATTACCTTCCTGCCGGAGCGGTACCTATTGATCTACTCACATTTGCATGTTTTTGAACTGCTAGGTTGGCAGGAGCTGGGGCTAACAGCGGGCGCTCATTCTGCTCCCGGGATTTGAGCCTGTGACTTTTCAGTCTGCAAGTTCAGCAGCTCAGTGCTTTAACACACTGCGCCTTCACCACAAATCCACAAGACACAGAAAGAGTAATCAATGACTTGGATGGCAGACTAGAGGGCATGCTTATCAAATTTGCAGATAACACCTTTTTTTTTGGGGGGGGGGGGAGGGGGGTAGTTAATATGCCAGAGGACAGATTCAGAATCCAGAAGGACCTTAACAGATAAGAGAGTTGGGCAGAGGAACTTCAACAGGGAAAAGTGTACAGAAGGACACTGGCAATAAAAATGAAATGCACTGATACAGCATGGGTGATAGTGGGCTTGAACACAGCCCATGTGAAAGGGATCAAGGTGTAGAATGGATGTAATCCACAGTTGAAAAGAATTATTCCCCTATCCCTGAACAAGAAGTTCAGCCAGGGAAAGGCTCTTGGACTTAGTAGGGAGGGGATACCTTACCCTACACAGCAGGGCGATGTGCCCTCTTGCACATACCGCAAGATGCCATGGAGTTAACCTACTTTGCGGAAGAGAAAAACCTCACTCAAAAGAGGATTATCAGATGTGAGTAACTAAAAATCGTGCCAGTAATCTTCATATTGATGGGATGGGGGGGGGGCTTTTAATTCTTTATTGCAGCAGTTATTTAGTCACTGTCTCTCTCCTTATGACTGTGTAACCAATTCAGCACTGAAGCAATAAAACAATACTGTGGACACTCAAAATGTCAATAGCACATTTCACAGGACAGGGAAAAACTCTGTTCCACATCTATTCCTTAGAAGAATTTTTCAAAGCACATCTGACAGAAAAGCCGTCTTTCTTACTGCCACTCTGGCAAACCTATGTATGGGACAATTCTGCAGCAGAGGCATTTGAAAGATTTCCTGAGAAGAGGCATTTGCTCACTATTTACAGAGCATTCCTATAGATCAGTGGTTTCCAAGAACTAAAATATGGTCCACGGCCTCACCGTTACTACACTGTTGCAATAAGAAGGGCTGGTCTCGCGAAACCCTTTTATAGTGCCAAGGTAACAGGGATGTTGGGAGAGGAAAGGCTGACTACCCACAAAAGGTGCAACAACAAGCCTCCTGACTGTTGCTTCTCCTCTTCCTCCCTCCCCCAGAGCGGAGCCATTCAATGTGGTGACTTGAAGCAGGGGCTCCTTGGTGTCTTCCTTTTTAGGCCTGTTCCTGGGGTTATTTGGGGTGCTGATTCAGAAAATTGGATGGTATATGTTTTGTATTAGAAACTAGAGCTGATGTGGTCTATCCAATGCAATTTTCTGAATTGGCACCCCAAAAAACCAAACCAAATCTAAAGCTGACCAAAAACTGATTTGTAACCCTTTTGGTATTAATGTTGGGGAGTGGTTCCTGGTCAAAGTGGTCCCTGGTCAAAAAAAAAAGTTTGGGAACCACTGCTATGGATGTCTATCCACATGAAGTTCACTGAGATACTTCTCAGGCAAGCCTGTCCAGGTGTACAGCCTTAACCAGGTAATTCTAGGCCAGGCATGTGCAAACTTCAGTCCTCCAGGTGTTTTGGACTTCAACTCCCACAATTCCTAACAGCCTTAATCGGCTGAAGTGGGGAAAGGAAGGGGTCTGAAGCTATTAGGAATTGTGGGAGTTGAAGTCCAAAACACTTGGACGGCCAAAGCTTGCCCATGCCTGCTCTAGGTGATCTTGTTTCAGCTGATCCCATCTCATTGCACAGTTCTAGCACAATTATTCCATGGTGGGTGCATCTCTGCTGTAGAATTAATGCAGTTTGACACCCTTTAAACTAACCATGGCTCCATGCTTTGGGATCATGGGAGTTGTAATTTGGCAAGGTCTTTAGCCTTCTCTGCCAAAGAGAGCTGGTGCCTCCGCAAACCACAAACCCTTGGATTTCACAGCACTAAAGTGTAGAGAAACTACCCTAATTCCACAGTGTAGGTTCGCCCTAAGGATCTTCCCCAAAGGTTCCTCCTGAGGTCTCCTTCAGCTCTGCCTGATTTATGTATTGCAGTGGTCCCCAACCTTTGGTCCTCCGGGTGTTTTGGACTTCAGCTCCCGCAATTCCTAACAGTTGGTAACATGGCTGGAATTTCTAGGAGTTGAAGTCCAAAACACCTCTCACCAGCTCAAAGGTTGGGAACCACTGGTGTATTGGCTGGGGACAGCAGCCCCATCTTGTGCTACTTCTCAAACCACAGAGGCTGCATGGTGAGACGGAATGCGCTTGGACGCCTCATTAACTGCCATGGCTCCATGCTGTGGAATCCTGGGAGTTGTAATTTGGAGAGGCACCAGCACTATTTGGGAGAGAATTCCCAAAACTTCCTATGGGCTTCATCACACTAGAGTTTGGATCCAGTTTAAATCCACTTTAGGGAGGGGCCTTTAAACAGATCAGCCAGACAGGTCCTGGACCTCACCAAACTACAAACCCTAGAATTCTGCAGAAGGCAGAAACCGGATTTACAGTGGATAGATGCTCAAGCGTGATGAGGCCCTGGGCCACACATGGAATCATGGTAGTTACAGTGGTGTCAGATTGCATTCATTCTATCTACAGTATAGTGCAGTGGTTCTCAACCTGTGAGTCCCCAGATGTTTTGGCCTACAACTCCCAGAAATCCCAACCAGTTTTACAGCTGTTAGGATTTCTGGGAGTTGAAGGCCAAAACATCTGGGGACCCACAGGTTGAGAACCACTGGTGTAGTGGAAGATGCACGCAGAGAGAGGTGAATGTTAAATCTGCCGCTGGTTTGAAAGCAATTGGCTCGCGGCTTGGAAGATTCAGGCGGTAGCAGAGGGCTGCCTCGAGCCCCTCAGCGCCCGTGCTTCTTTTGGAACCGCCTCTTCTCTCCTTGCCTCCCGCCCACATTTCATTACCGCGCCCTCCTCTTCGCGCTCCTTCCAAACCCGCGACCAGTTTTGACAGTTAAACCGCCGAACGGAATGTGGGCTCCTGACTTTTTGACCCCGCCCCTTTCCCTTCCCTTCGCCCCGCCCCTTCGTTTCTATTGGGCCAACTGACCCGCCTCGCGCGCCCTTTCCGCGGCTTTCGATTCCTCGCTTCTGCCCTTCGCTGCTGGCTCAGGATTGGCTGTCTCGGTGGACGTCCGGCGAGGTAGCCAATGGCTGGAGCGTGCTCGCCCGGATCCAAGATGGCGGTGCTAGGGACTGGCGAGGGGGCCCCCAAAGGAAGGAGCTGAAGCGGCCTCGGCCGGAGGCTTTGGGCCCCGGCTCCTGCCTTCACTTAGAGCTGGCTTCTGCTCCAGCGATGGCTGCAGAAAGCAGCAAGCAGTTCTGGAAGCGGAGCGCCAAGCTGCCGGGCAGGTGAGTGAGGCGAGGAGGATCGGGCTCCTAGTGATGCCGGTTTAGCCCCTCATGTCATGTGTGGCGCCTTTCGCTGTTTAGAGGATCCAGGCTCTCTTCCTGAAGCAGAGAAGCGCCAACCATTAATGGTTTCACCAAGGATTGGACGATTGAGGGGATCCCCCCCCCCCTCTCTCTGAGGCTACTGCGGCCGGGAATTAGCAGCCTTGTTGACCCCAACGGTCTTTTTGCGGCGCTTGGCAACCACTTTGTTCGGCTTCCACCGCTTGAAGCTTCGAAATAGAGTTATCTCAAGGAGCCTCAGGACCTTATCACACTAGAGCTTGGTTCCACTTTAAACACACTTTAGGGAGAGGGCTTTAAACAGCTCAGTCAGACTGGTCCTGGGCCTCACCAAACTACAAACCCCAGAATTCTGCAGAAGGCAGAAACCGGATTTAAAGTGAATTCGTGCTTTAATGTGAACAGTCAGTCTAACTGGAGAATCTACAGTTTGACACCACTTTGATTGCTATGGCTCAGTGCTATAAAATTGTAGTTTTACAGGGACTTCAGCCTTTTTTACCCGAGTGCGCTGAGGCCTCACCAAACTACAGCTCCTATGAGTCTATAGCACAGAGCCATTACCATGGAAGTGGTGTCAGCTGCATTGGTTCTACAAAATAGATGTGCTCTTGGAGTCCAGCAAGACAGAGCTTTGTGAATAGGTTAGGGCAGGCATAGGCATAGGCAAACTTGGGCCCTACCTCCGGGTGTTTTGGACTTGAACTCCCCCCATTCCTCACAGCCTCAGGCCCCTTCCTTTCCCCTGTCAGCCACAGCTGAGGGGGGAAAGGAAAGGGCCTGAGGCTGTGAGGAATGGGGGGAGTTCAAGTCCAAAACACCCAGAGGGAGGGCCCAAGTTTGCTCATGCCTGGGCTAGGGACCTTCTCCTCAGAGGAGAAGTTTCTCCTTTATTTGCGTGAGTCAATCGGAGTTGATCAATATACGCTTATTATGCTGATCTGTTGCTGAACACTTCTATTAAAGTTGTGTGCCAAACCAAGCAATGAGGACTATCCTAGAGCACTGCTTCTTAAACTGTGGATGCCCAGCCCAGATGGGATCCCCTTATCTCAATCTTGGTGTCCCAAAAATTTGGCAACAGTAGAAGTTTTCTGAATGTCACGTAGTGACTGCTTTAAACATTTACACAAATCCTAACAAAGGATTCCCCCAGGCAGCCCTTGAAGCTGCAAGGCCATTCAGTGTTTATCAAAGTGGCCAACTGCTACATTAACATTTATTTATTTATTTATTTACAGCATTTATATTCCGCCCTTCTCACCCCAAAGGGGACTCAGGGCGGATCACATTACACATATAGGCAAACATTCAATGCCTTTTAACATAGAACAAAGACAAGACAAACATAGGCTCCGAGCGGGCCTCGAACTCATGACCTCCTGGTCAGAGTGATTCATTGCAGTGATTCATTGCAGCTGCTCTCCAGCCTGCGCCATAGCCCAAGCCCAAAAAGACAAGTCTCCCACCCTGCACTTTCCACAGATATATAAACCCCTCTTGCCTAGTTTTTCAACAGACCTCACTACCTCTGAGGATGCCTGCCATAGATGCAAGTGAAACGTTAGGAGAGAATGCTCTGGAACATGGCCATACAGCCCAGAAAATTCAAAGCAACTCGATTGTGCAGTGTTTACTCTGCAGAAAATGCCTCATCTGTATTTCATAAAAAAGGAAAACCGGCCTGTTTAGCAAGCCTTGTAAATGCTGATTTAATGTTTGATATTATTACTACTTATATACCCAGGGTCACGTAAAAATCACTTGGGCAGAAAGGGATCCCTAATGGAAACGTATAAGAAGCCCTGTCTTAGAGTACCCTTTTCCTGTCGAAACTGGAAATGTTTATGAAGAAGTTCAAGACATGAGTCTGATATTACTATAAGAACACACACACAAACAAAATACATAGCACAATTTCTAGGGCAGGAGTCCTCAAACTTTTTAAACAGAGGGCCAGTTCATGGTTGCTCAGCAGAAGCTAGAGTGAGTGCACTAGATTCTGAACAAATTGTAGCGGTTCTTTGCTCTATGTTGCTATGGTTTAGACTTCACTGGAAAGAATATGCCAAGACACACAGCGGCTAAAGTTACCATGCATATTTATTGGAATCCAAGAATTATACATTCTGCCCATGTATATAGGGTCTAAACTACAACATCATAAATCATTCAATGACTGTGGTGCCTTTGCCACATACCAGAACCCACCTCCTCCCATCTCAGTGCAATTGTCTTTTATGGCTGGTTCATATGTCCTTCCAGAATCCTGTCCTCCCTTTTTGGCAAAGGACATGTGTTCTATCTCAGGGCTGTTAGTTGGGTGGCATGAATGAGTGATCATGACACTCAGACTGTTGGAGGACCAGACTGTAGTTCAGGGGAAAAAAATGAATGAATTCCTGTGCACACTGCACATATCCTATTTGTTGTGCAAAGAAATCTGAAGGAACAATAGAGTACAAACCTGACACAACCAATGACGAACAATTTTAATCAACATAAAAACTTATTAGTATTTCAATGGGAAGTGTGGGATTGCTTTTCTCAGATGAGATAGTCAAGTTAATTAGGATTGTTATTGTATGCCTTCAAGTCATTTCAGACTTAGGGCAACCCGAAGTCTAAAGTTTAGGGTGGGGGTTGGATAAATTACCTTGGAGGACCGCATCCTGTCTGCTGGCCTTAGTTTGGGGACCCCTAGTTTAGGGTGTATCTGAACTGTCAAATACAGTTGGGCACAAATTCAGCTGCCATGGCTGAATACTTTGGAATCATAATAATTGTACTTTGGTGAGATACCAATATTCTTTCGCACAGGAGGCGAAAGAATGTGCAAATCTACAACTCCTATGGATCCATACCATATAGCCATTGCAGTTGAAGTGATGTCAAACTTCATTAATTCTACAGTGTAGATGCACCCTAGTCTTCTACTACAGAAATCCTTTTATTAGTTGTGACATCAGATCTTCCCATAGCATCCCATTTCAAAACAGGTGAGGCCATGGTCTGTGGTGCTTGAATTATAGAGAGTCCAGACAGCCTTCTTCTCCACTTCCTATTTTGATTCCTCATAATTCAAGCGTAGATATATACATAATGCAAGGACTTCGGAACCAAATATTGATTTATTTCCTGTTTCATAAGTAATTCTTATCATATTCTTTGGGAACATGACCCCCAGGAAAATTATTGTTGAGAAGAATTTTCAGCTATTTATGTGTAGCATCTTGATTTGGACACACGTCTTCCAGTTTTGAGGAGAGGTTTTTTTATACTAGAATGTGAAAAATCATTCTTTCTGCATTCATTATCTTACAACAACTTAGCAATGAATATTCAGAGATAGTTTTTTAGTTCCTTCCTCCGAGATATGTCCTACAGTATCCGGTATTCACTGGTAGTCTCCCATCCAAGTGCTAAACAGGGTTGATCCTGTTTGGCTTCCCAGATTAGACAGACAGGATCTGGTGCCTTAGTATATTTAGGCACACAGTTGTATCTGTACATTGATTTAATTTATTTACTTGCCTGTTAAAATATACCTGGCAACATGGAAAAACCTGACACAACCATTTGTCAACTCAAAAGGGGCTTAAGAGATACTGAAGCCTTGTTAACATGATCAGGAGTCTGTGTTCCAGAACAATGTAAAGAAAGATCAAGACACATCTTTAATGATAGATATGTGGTCGTGATAGAGTCTGTATAGATTGTGTAAATACTGTTGTACACATTCCCTCTAACCTTTTCTTGACCCTGCAGTCCCTCTACAGCAAGGGCTGGAATGCTTAGCTGGCTTTAATTCCTGCCAAGCTAGTTAATTCTATTTCTGCTTCTAATACATTTTTTCTGTCAAATGCTAGCAAATTGCTGGATAATTTAGATTTGTGAGGAAACACTATAACATGCCATATAATGCATATTCTTGAGAAGAAGAAAAATGCAGCATCTCACTATCTTAGGTTTCTTGTTTTGGTGCCACATCTTGTATGTTTTTTGCCTTTTTCTAGTGCAACATTTAACTTTCATTGATATCTACTTTAAATAGTAGAGTTGACTCAACCAGGCAAACCGGTTTTGGGAAAACAAATGTGCCAACTTGAACGTCAACCTAATCAGTGAATTTCAACTTCATCACTTTCAGTGTAATCTGTCAGCCAGCCAGCAACCTGTTATGATATCTCAGTCCAATGGAAGAGTCAGTGTGTGTGTCTATACTCCAGACTTTATGCATATAGCAGTGTATTTCTTTCACTTTTGCTCTTTCTGTGACGTGTGTTTTCCTTAACATTGATCAGACCAAAGGCTAGGTCATAACCCCCCCCCCCCCCCACACACACACACAAACACACACTGCATAGTTTCCCTTTGCCCCAGATTGTGTTTGTTGTGAATAAATGGTCCAACTTGTTTGTTGTGAGCATAGTGTGTCATTTGCTATGACACCGTTTAACCTGTGCTAGGAAAGTCTATGTTTGTGTCAAGTAATTCTGATGACCTGCTCATTCCTTGTGTAGTTAATCATGCCTGAGAAGAAAAAATGCTTGGCACACATGTAGTCAAGTGAACTGGTCTGTATTAAGCCCAGAACAAGGGAAGGAAAATGTATTTCACTTGGCGTTACAGGGCAGTGGATATTCTTAGAGAGCTGCTTATCAACATTAGAAATCTTTCCCATGTGTTCTCTCTGCACTAGCCAAAGGGCAGGCCAAGGAGGAATTTACAGTGGAGCTACCATTTCCACAGGCTCGGGATACATGGATTGAACTGACTGTGGATTGAAAGAAGTGGCAGCAAGCTTCCAGCACAAGGCACACACTCTCTGGGCTACTTTGACTTTTGGAGGGCATGCCAATCACCTGCAAATGAGTGAGCAGATGCATCCAGATGCTGGCTGGGATCTGAAAAATGTGCGCCTAGTGGCTGAGGCTTGTTGCCACCTCCACTGTTGCCCTATGCCTTTTTATTAATATGGACTCCAGCACCTGCATTTTTTTGCTGTCTGCACAGGTTCCTGCAACTATCTCCACTGCAGATACCAATCCCACTATGAGCGTGCAGTGGATTGCAGTATGTCTTTGCTTTTGCTTAGCATGCTTAACTTGTGGGAGAAAGCTGAGATTACTTAGTGAATTACTGTATTTACTCGAATCTAATGCTCACTTTTTTGATTAAATTAACTTTCCAAACTTGGGTTGCGCATTAGTGTAATATGGTAATCTTAGTGCAGACTCAAAGCAAAAGGAAGCTATTTCAGGAGAACCTGGAACTCCTATTGAGGGACATTATCTTTAAATTAATTGTTATGGCTCAATGTTATGTGATCCTGGAATTTGTAGTTTGGTGAGGCATCAGCATCCTTTGACTGAGAAGGCTCAAGACCTTGTCAAACGACAGCCCCCATGACCCCATAGCATTGAACCAGGGCAGTTAAAGTGGAATTCTTCAACAGCATAGATGTACCACAAGGTTTTCTTTTCTGTTGTTCTAAGCTTTGGTGTTCTAATACTTTTATTTTTAAAGAAGGAATTACAAGCAGGTGGCCACTGTAATGCACACCTTTTTTGACCAAATGATAAAGAGTGCACTTTTTGCCACTGTGCATTACACTTGCCAACATTTTTTTTTTTTGGGTTTCAGGGTTTTGAAAATTGAGGTGCACATTAGATTCAATGGTGTATTAGACTTGAGTAAATATGAGTATTTGAAGTTCCTGGATAATTTTGTCACATAAGTTTATTTTTGTTTATCTTCTCTGCCTCTGTGCTGTATTCTGGATAATGTAAATTAATTTATGAGTGAGTTTACCATATATATTTGTGTATAACTCCATCTCGAGAAAAAATCAGGGGCAGGTTTTGGGGCAAAAATTATGTATTTTATATGGCCCGTGGATATATCAAGGGTCATTCTGCCAAGAGTGGAAAACACCAATGCCTTTTCAGGGTACCAGCCACTCCTGGCCACTGCCATCATTTCCCCATTCAGGCATTAAAATAGGCCAGAAGCAGCATCATGGCAGAGAGAGTGAAAGAAACTGGTGCTTCTTTTAATTTCTTCCGAGATGAACTAAGCTCCTGTCTTTTACCACTCTACTTAGAAAAGAGGGTGGTTCCTTTTTGTAGGAGTTAAACTACAGTACTCACACTGACCCATAGATAAGTTAATCCAGGTTTTTGGGTTGATATTTTACTAAAATTTCCAGGCTTATACTTGAGTGTATAGGATAGATGTCTGAACCCGAAATTTGATATATGGAAGATCTTGTTTCAAATCAGATGAATTCCCAGTCAGTTGGAGGTCTGTGTACTTGCTTTATGTTGATGTTTTACATAAGTCATGTCTTCATTCTGTTGACCCATTACATGTGATAGACATGATGGCCAAATGGACTTTCAGTGCAACCAGCCGTCATCATGACTAGCAGAAATCAAGTTGATTACAAACATCATTGGCACAAGATTAGCAGTTATTCAGATTTTGCTATTCATATCAACTCCCTAGGTTTGGATATATATATTTGTAGTAATTTTTGGTCATTTAAATGATGACTGTGTCATTCAGAATGGATTAAAGCGACTCAAAATGGGGGCTCATGGTCCGATGCTGGTTACTGAGCCATCTCTTGACAGTCACTGTCAAGTCTGCAGGAAAGAATGAAAGAATTGTCCAATGGGCTCAAGAACAGTGTTGATCTCTGGCATATAGGGGATCAAATTGTGGGTGCCTCACATCAAATTAAGATTAAGAAACCCTGGACTAAATGATGGGAGCAAAATAAGTTCAGAGAGAAAAGATTCAGAATTGTAGTACAGTGACAGCGATTGCTTGAGGGCAATGTATTTATGCCCTATTTACTTTTAAGGAAGTATCTGGGAGGCTTGTTTAATAATTCAGTAGAGGCAAGGAAGTAACATTGTTTACCTATTTGAAAAAAAACCTGACTATTCAAGAATGAATACAAAGTAAGACACTGGTTTACTCTAGTACATACTGCTGCTGCTGCTCAGTCGTTTAGTCGTCTCCGACTCTTCGTGACCTCATGGACCAGTCCACGCCAGAGCTCCCTGTCGGCCGTCACCGCCCCCAGTTCCTTCAAGGTCGAGCCAGTCACTTCAAGGATACCGTCCATCCATCTTGCCCTTGGTCGGCCTCTCTTCTTTTTCCTTCAATTTTCCCCAACATCGTGATCTTTTCCAAGCTTTCCTGTCTCCTCATGATGTGGCCAAAATACTTCAGCTTTGCCTCTAATATCCTTCCCTCCAGTGAGCAGCCGGGCATTATTTCCTGGAGGATGGACTGGTTGGATCTTCTTGCGGTCCAAGGCACTCTCAGGATTTTCCTCCAGCACCAGAGTTCAAAAGCGTCTATCTTCCTTCGCTCAGCCTTCCTTATGGTCCAGCTCTCTCATCCATAGGTTACTATGGGGAATACCATTGCTATCACTAAGCGGACCTTCGTTGCCTGTGTGATATCTCTGCTCTTCACTATTTTGTCAAGGTTGGTCATTGCTCTCCTCCCAAGAAATAAACGTCTTCTGACTTCCTGGCTACAGTCTGCATCTGCAGTGATTTTCACGCCTAGAAATATAAAGTCTGTCACTGCCTCCACATTTTCTCCCTCTATTTGCCAGTTATCAATAGGTGTAGTTGCCATGATCTTGGTTTTCTTGACGTTTAACTGCAACCCAGCTTTTGCACTTTCTTCTTTCACCTTGGTGATAAGGCTCCTCAGCTCTTCCTCACTTTTGGCCATCAGAGTGGTATCATCTGCATACCTAAGGTTGTTAATGTTTCTTCCAGCAATTTTAACTCCGGCCTTGGATTCCTCAAGCCCCGCATGTCGCATGATGTGTTCTGCGTACAAGTTGAATAGGGAGAGTGAAAGTATACAGCCCTGCCATACTCCTTTCCCAATCTTGAACCAGTCTGTTGTTCCGTGATCTGTTCTTACTGTGGCTACTTGGTCTTTATACAGATTTCTCAGGAGACATACAAGGTGACTTGGTATCCCCATACCACTAAGAACATGCCATAGTTTATTATGATCCACACAGTCGAAGGCTTTAGAATAGTCAATAAAGCAGAAGTAGATGTTTTTCTGAAACTCCCTGGCTTCCTCCATTATCCAGCGGATATTGGCAATTTGGTCTCTGGTTCCTCTGCCTTTTCTAAACCCAGCTTGGACATCTGGCAACTCTCACTCCATGTATTGCTGGAGTCTGCCTTGTAGGATCTTGAGCATTACCTTACTGGCATGGGAAATAAGTGCCACTGTACAGAAGTTTGAGCATTCTTTAGCGTTTCCCTTTTTTAGTATGGGGATATAAATGGATTTTTTCCAATCTGATGGCCAATCTTGTGTTTTCCATATTTGCTGGCATATGGCATGCATCACCTTGACGGCATCACCTTCCAAAATATAAACAGCTCACCTGGGATCCCGTCGTCTCCTGCTGCCTTGTTAGCAATGCTTCTTAAGGCCCCTTCAACCTCACTCCTCAGGATGTCTGGTTCTAATTCACTCACCACACCATCAAAGCTATCCTCTATATTATTATCCTTCCTATACAGATCCTCTGTATATTCTCGCCATCTATTCTTGATTTCTTCAGCTTCTGTTAGGTCCCTGCCATCTTTGTTTTTGATCATGCCCATTTTTGCCTGAAATTTGCCTCCGATGTTTCTGATTTTCTGGAAGAGATCTCTTGTCCTTCCTATCCTATTGTCTTCTTCCACTTCCATGCATTGCTTGTTCAAAAATACAGTAGAGTCTCACTTAGCCAAGCTAAACGGGCAGGTAGAAGCTTGGATAAGCGAATATCTTGGATAATAAGGTGGCATTAAGGAAAATCCTATTAAACATCAAATTAGGTTATGATTTAACAAATTAAGCACCAAAACATCATGTTATACAACAAATCTGACAGAAAAAGTAGTTCAATACGTAGTAATGTTACGTTGTAATTACTGTATTTACGAATTTAGCACCAAAATATCCTGATATATTGAAAACATTGACTGCAAAAATGGCTTGGATAATCCAGAGGCTTGGACAAGCGAGGCTTGGATAAGTGAGACTCTACTGTAGTTCCTTGTCTCTCCTGGCTAACCTCTGGAATTGTGCATTTAATTGGGCATATCTCCCCCTATTGCTGTTTCCTTTCGCCTTCCTTCTTTCTTGGGCTACTTCCAGTGTCTCAACAGACAACCATCTTGCCTTCTTGGTTTTCTTTTTCTTTGGGATGTACTTTGTTGCTACCTCCTGAACAATGTTGTGGACTTCTGTCCATAGTTCTTCTGGGACTCTATTTATTAAATCTAGTCCCTGAAATCTATTCTTCACCTCCACTGCATATTCACTGGGAATATTTGTGAGATCATATCTAATTGGTCTGTGTATTTTCCCCATTCTCTTTAGTCTGATTCTAAATTTTGTAATAAGAAGTTTGTGATCTGAACTACAGTCAGCTCCACGTCTTGTTTTCACCGACTGGATGGATGTCCGCCACCTTTGGCTGCAAAGGATGTAGTCAATCTGATTTCGGTGTTGACCATCTGGTGAAGTCCATGTGTAAAGCCATCTTTTAGGTTGTTGGAAGAGAGTGTTTGTTATGCACATTGAGTTTTCCTGGCAAAATTCTATAAGCCTACGTCGTACTTCATTTTGTTGTCCCAGACCATGCTTGCCTGTGATCCCGGTTATCATTTGACTGCCCACCTTAGCATTCCAATCTCCTGTAATGAGAATAATGTCTCTTTTTGGTGTGTTATCCACTAAGTGCTGCATGTCCTCGTAGAACTTACCTAATTCTGCTTCTTCAGCAGCTGTGGTTGGGGCATATATTTGGATCACTGTGATGTTAAATGGCTTGCCTTGAACTCGAATTGAGATCATTCTATCATTTTTTGGGTTGCATCCAATCACTGCTTTCGCAACTTTATTATTAATTATGAAGGCTACTTCATTTCTTCGGTGTTCCTCTTGTCCGCAGTAGTAGATCTGGTGGTCATCTTTTGTGAAGTGACCCATTCCAGTCCATTTCAGTTCACTGACTCCCAGAATGTCTATCTTTAATCTTGGCATCTCACCAATAACCACATCCAGTTTGCCCTGGCTCATAGATCTTACATTCCAGATTCCTATAGTATGTTGATTTTTAGAACATCGGATTCGTCCTTCACCTCCAGCACCGTCGGCCATTAGCTTTCCTTCCGGCTTTGAGCTAACTGCGTCAACACATCTGGGGCTACTTGGACTAGTCCCCTGCTCCTCCCCAGTAGCATTTTGACCATCTTCCGACCTGGGGGGCCTATCTTCCGATGGTATACCGACATTTCTCTGGTTGTACTGATCTATGTAGTTTTCATGGCAAGAATACTGGGGTGGGTTGCCATTACCTTCCCCAGGGATCGTGCCTGGTCTGACCTCTCTGCCATTACCTTCCCATCTTGGGTGGCCCTGCACGGTATAGCTCATGGCTTCATCGAGGCACTCAAGCCCCAGCACCACGTCAAGATAACGATCCAAGCTGGGGAGTGCATACTAATGTACTATATAAATAATTTCAAAGAATTTCCCAGATATTTTTTGTCCATTAGTTTTTCTTTTTGAAATAAACAGGAATTTTCACAGTGCTTTAGAATTCAATGTGATCATGCTGGAATAAAAGCAAGGTGCATAAGTAATCATCGTTATATACTTATCAAGAAGCCATTTGAAAGACTACATATTAAAAGTTCAAATTCACACAATCTATTAATATTGTTGTAACTAGAACTGAAAAGGTTCTCTGCACTTGCCTTTTCCTAGCCTCATTCTCTTTGCATCTATGTATTTGTTCTGATAAAACATCTGCCATGCTGTAGTGGCAGTAAAGAAAATATCTGTTCTCCTTTTAGAAATACTGCTTTTCGGCTGTATGTGATTTTGAACACTTTGAGTTATGGAAGTTGTTTGTGTATGGCCCTTAATATACTTATAACTGAGACTCAAGCAGTTATTTACAATCACTTGAACAGTACTTTCTTTGTTTTCCCTGCAGCATTCAACCTGTCTATGGAGCTCAACACCCTCCACTGGATCCCCGGCTCACTAAAAAGTATGTAATGCCCCTTCACTTCTTCAGAAGACAGTTGCTTTGTAGACATCATCATGACAGAAAGGCTTTTCTCTCTCTATCCACTTACTTTATTCTCTTATGGAATAACATTCTTGTGGCTGGGGGGAAAGCCACTTCATACTGGTGATTGGCAGTGAGTTTAATGGATCAAACACAGTGCCTGGTGTGTTTGAATAAAACATCAGCTTTGGGTACAAAAATTGCACATTTTCCTAAATGAATTCGAACTGGAAAAAAATCCCTTTTTAGAACTAGAGAACACATTTTCCTTTGCAAACTAGAACTTTGCAAGAACACTTTAAGACTGGAGAATATGCAGTTATGGATGGAATATTTTCTGTTGAACTTCAGTTGTCACTGTCTTTAAACCACTGAATTGTCCTTCAGAGACTATTCAGAATTTATTTCTCTCTCCTTTTTGCTTCTTTTACTGAAACTATTGACTATTGTAACATGTAGCATGCTGGTGGCTTTACAATAAATTCCAGGAAGATACTCACATTACAGTAGTTGCTTTCATTAAATCTGGTTGCCAAGAAATTAAAGGGCTGTGGATTCAAAACTCCATTATATTTTCTAAAGGGGCTTTCTACAAGGAAAAGGTGCAGCTCAAAACAGGATAATGCTTGTTTTAGTAAGGAAATAATGCAGTCACCAAAATTAGGCTGTAGATTCAGGATGTGTACCAGTCATAGGGTTCAATCCATACCCTATATCAAACTTCGTTCTTCGACAGCTTAAAAGAGTTTCCTTCTCTGATTCTGATCCAAACTGTGATTTCCAAAAATCCTTTTTCCACACCTACTATTACAATGAATGATTATATGGAATTAAGCATATGAGTTTTTTTAAAATGCATAGAATTGGGTGAAATTTCCAGGTATTTCAGTTGCTTCAGAAATATCTCGCAAATTGGTATATGGTGGTGTGTTTTTTTGTTTGTTTGTTTGGGATTTATTTTTGGAAGACCTCAGGTTTAGGAATATTCAAAAATGAATCCCTTTGCTTCTTAGGTTTTTTTTTTTTTTTTTTTTTTTTTTTTTGCAGAGTGGGAGAAATTTGTATAAAAGTAGTATACATTGGTTCTCCAGAAAGAAACTTGTAACATTTCAGAAGATGAGCTTCAGGCATTTTGCGACAGACCAGAAAGTAGTAACAAGGGATTTGTTTTTATCTAGTACTAACTTGGGTACCCAGCAATGCCCAGGTTATTTGAAAAAGACCTTGTTTGTTTTTGGTTGTTAAGTATTCTCAGTTTGGTCATATGTTATGTTATGTCTTAGAAAAAACTCAGTCTTTCCTGTAGTTTTTAAATGAATACTCCCATTAGAAAATACATGTGGAAATGCAGTTCCCAAAAACCTTGTGTCAGTCCTCTCCAAACTCTGCCAGTATTCACAGTTAGCCGTGTCGGGCCAGTGTTCCAAGTTTGGTCCAGATCCTTCACTTGTTGGGTTCAGTGTTATCTGAATATAGGTGAACTATAACTCTCTGATGTCAAGGTCAGTCACCCCAAGTTGGCTTTGTTGGATCTATCTGCCAAATTTGGTCCAGATCCGTCATTGGTGTGGTTCAGAGGGCTCACGCAATACAGTTGAACTATAATTCCTAAAGAAAAGTCAATCACCTCCCAAATCCACCAGCATTCCCAGTTGGCCATGTTGAATGTATGTGCGAAGTTTGGTCCAGATCCATCATCAAATGGGTTCAGTGTTTTCTGAATACGAGTGAACTATAACTTCTGGATGTCAAGGTCAGTCACGCCCAAACCCCACCAGTATGCAAATTTGGCCATGTTTGGTCTGTGTGCCAAGTTAGTTCCAGGTCCATCGTTGGTGGGGGTCAGAAGGCTCTTAGATCGCAGGTGAACTATACATCCCAGTCCCTCCAACTCCTATAAATCATAGTGAATTCTCCCCAAACCTCTCCAGTATGTTCAGTTGCTGATCAATTCCCCTGTTTGCTGTTGCCATAGGAAAGGGTTAAGGGAGAGGCTGTGGGCAGAGTCATGCAAATAGAGAGAGAAAGGAACACTGGGGTGTGCTCGCTGTAACCTGCAGTGTCCTGGGAGGGAATGACTTGGTGGTTCCTCAGCATTGGGAACTATAGCCTGTTTGTGGAGGCTGAAGGCTGTCTATATGTGTGCCACATACACACATACAGATTTTCATTTTTATTATGCGTATAGATAATGGTGTAGGCAGGCACTATATACATGTGCATTGTAGAGATATCCATAAGTGGAAAAACTGGTAACACTTCAGAAGGGCAGGTGATGGGATTAGGGAGATAAGATGGTTGAAACGGTTTTTGTGATTTCCTTCATTGGTCTTTGCTGAACTGGTGACATAGAAATCAAAGAGACATTAAATGCTTCTTCGAGACAGTGGGCAAGTGATACTATATTGTGAATATATAAAACAGACCTGGTACATACTGGGATGGAAACTGTTCAATCCTCCAGATGTTATTGGATACAAAGTCCCAACAACTTTAGTAAGATTAGTCATTAATGAAGAGTACTGGTTGTTGCAACCCAGCAACATCTTAGTATGATTCCCATCTTACTATAAAGTTTGGGTTCTTAAAAGGGTAGTTTGCTAAGTTCTTTTTTGTATGACGGTGTTTGATGTATGTGCACACATGGACACAGAAAAATTAGAATAGTACTTGGTGCAACTATAAATCATTGCTTATTTATAAAACATCCTGAGTATTTGTTTCCCTAGTTTACTGTCAGAGAGAAAGGGAATTTATTTCAGGGCCAGAGGCCTAGCTGTTTACTGCACCTTTTCTGGGAGGGAAAGAAGTGACAAAACTGGTTCTTTCTCTTCCCTGCCTCCCACACCTAACTGTGCTCCTGGGGCTGCCGGTGAAGGCCTGTTCCATTAGATTTTGCCATTTAGGAGCAAAATGTATTATGTGGTGGCTCCTGAACAGTGAAATTCCTTTTCCTTTGAGAGCAAAGTATTAGTATTTCCCCTGTATTTTCAAAGTCTGGTTATTTTACCAAATTTGGAGAAGTGTCATTGGCATTTGCCCTATGCAAAACTGTTCTGTTGAATATTCATTGTTCTTTTTTCTTTTTGATTTAACTTCTGGTTCTATATCCACAGAACCAGTATCTGCAATTTCAGTTCTCCAAAATATGAATTTACTCATGAATTTTAACTGCTTAACTAAATCCCCATTCGAGGTCTATGAGAAGCAAAAATTAGTCTCCCCAGAACTGCAAACACTATCTCAACCAAATTATGATTATTCTCACTATCATTACCAGCCTTTCTATCAATTAACTTTGCAATAGCAGCAATAACTCACATAGTGGAAGCAACTAAATTGGTCTACTCGCAGCTGGCAGGCAAAACCTAAGGCATGGGGCGGAGGGGGATTTGATCTGGATTGCAGGTAGAAACTGAGGTGTCTACCACTGGTTTATCTAATCCAAGCCCTAGCAAAGAAAGCATGGAACAGGAGTAAAGAGAAGAAGCTGTGTTAGACCTTGGACTTTATATAACTAGACTAGTGGTTCTCAACCTTCCTAATGCTGCGACAGTTCCCCATGCTGTGGTGACCTCCAACTATAAAATTATTTTCATTGCTACTTCATAACTAATTTTCATTGCTACTTCATAACTAATTTTGCTACTGTTCTGAATCGTAACATAAATATCAGATATGAAGGATGTATTTTCATTTGCAACCAAATTTGGCACAAATACCCGATATGCCCAAATTTGAATACTGATGGGGTTGGGGGGGGGGGATTGAATTTGAGAGTTGTAGTTGTTGGGATTTGTAGTTAACCTATAATCAAATAACATTCTGAACTCCAACAACGATGGAATTGAACCAGACTTGGCACACAAAATTCCCATAACCAAAAGAAAATACTGGAAGGATTTGGTGGACATTGACCTTGAATTTTGGAGTTGTAGTTCACCTACATCCATAGAGCACAATGGATTCAAACAATGATGGATCTGGACCAAACTTGGCACGAATACTCAATATGCCCAAATATGAACACTGGTGGAGTTTGGGAAAAATAGACCTTGATATTTGGGAGTTGTTGTTGGGATTTATAGTTCACCTACAATCAAAGAACTCCTTGAACCCCACCAGTGATAGAATTGGGCTAAACTTCCCACACAGAACCCCCATGACCAACAGAAAATACTGGCGTGATTTGGGAGGAATCGACAGTGATTTAGGGGAGATGTAGTTCACCTACGTAGATCCAGAGAGCACTGTGAACCACTGTGTGGTGTTCGGAGGAGAAGTTGTGTGTAAAAGTAGTAATCAGAAGCTTGGTGTATTGGTTGCTAAACCATTTATGCGATGGAAAGATGCATAGAAATCTTCAATGGACACTAAAAAACAGTACCATCAGAACAACTTGTGCTTGGCTGAAAACTTCTTGCTAATTCATAGTGGAAAACGTCTTGATGCAGTCCGTCATCATGATAAAGGAAATAAGAAGAAAGCAGAAGAAAACAGAAATAAACTTCTGCCAATTGTGGAAACTATTGTCCTTTGTGGCTGACAAGAACCATCTTAAAGAGGGAGTAATGATTCTGGATCTATTACCTGTGAAGAACCTTTGCACAAGGGTGGTAATTTCAGGGCCTTGTTGAGATCTCATGCCAGATCAGGAAACACTGACCTCAAAAGTCATCTTGGAAAAAAGTTTCAACCCCTCTCAAAAAAAGGTTTCTGGCTATGGGCCTGAATATAGATGCATCCTAGGAGGGCTTGTTGGGATTATGGACTTTAGCCCTCAAAACTCCTAGCTGCAAAAGGGATCCATAAGCAAATTACATACATGGAAAACTCCCCTGACTTACTGCAAATAATTTTGGGGACTAAATAGTCCAAAGGCAACCGCCCCCCAAAATAGGATTTAAAATATGTGCCTGCAGGATTCTGGGGCTTGTAGTTTGGGGAGGGGAGGGTTCCCATTCTCAACAAGAGGAGTCCTGGGCTCACTGAACTACAAGCCCCAGAACTCTGCAGGTTTTAAAGTGGGACAGGAAAGTTCTATCTGATTTTGAAAACTAAGCAAGGTCAGTGCTAGTTAATGTTTGAAAGGGAGACCCTCAATGGTAGGTTATTATTTCAGGGGAAGGAGTTGGAAAAAATCACTTTGTTAGGCACAGTTGGGCAACAGCTTCTACCTCTCTCCCTCTCCCTCCCTCTTCCTCCCAGCTGGGAAAGAAGGCTAGGCTTAGGAAGATTCCCAAAGTCTTCCATTTGGCTTCAGCTTGACTGGACTCCTCTCAAGCTGGGGAAGAAGGCTGGACTGAAGTTGGGAGACAGAGGAGAAATGGTTAGGGAGGGAAATTGTCACCCTTTCTCCTCTGTTTCCCAAGTTGGGAAACTGGGGACAAATGGCTTGGGGAGGGAAAACAGCTCCTTTTCTCTTCCTCTGTTTCCCAAGTTGGGAGATGGGGAGAAATGGTCAGGGAGGGAAAGGAGTGCCCTTTCCCCTCCTCTCTCAACTCGGAGACTATGGAGAAAGGCTTGGGGAGGGAACCCCCTACTCCACCATCAGGCGGAGGCTGGCGAGTTTGCTAGTCTCATCTTGATGGAGGCGCAAAGGCACCTTTGGCGCCCGATTGTAATGCGCCATTGAATCTAATGTGCATCTCAATTTTGGCTAAGCACTTAAGCCAAAAGAGACGTTCATTAGATTTGATTTAATAGGGTACTTGTTGCGGACATCCAGTAATTTTTGGCAAAAGAGCAAAATGTTATCTTACTGACTTTTCTTTGAGTGATAGGATTGGGAAGCACTTTTATGCAGAAAATATATTGTTAAGCTCTGGAAGAAATACTGAAGAATGGTGGCAGTATTTCTTTTCTAACTCCTGTAATCAGTATTGGCAAATCAAAAAATAAATAAATTAGGAAACCATTTAGTTTAGTAAGAGAAAATACTGTGAAAGTATATTTGAAAAAAGTGGTATTTAAATATTACAAATGCATTCTATCCTTCAAAGTGCTTAATTATTGCACATTTTAGAGGATGTTTAGAGCTTTTGTATTTTTGATTTTTTTTTACCATATATATGTTTTGTTGTTGTTTATTCGTTCAGTTGCTTCCGACTCTTCATGACCTCATGGACCAGCCATGCCATAGCTTCCTGTTGGCCGTCGCCGCCCCCGGTTCCTTCAAGATCAAGCCAGTCATTTCAAGGATACCATCCATCCATCTTGCCCTTGGTCGGCCTCTCTTCCTTTTTCCTTCCATTTTCCCCAGCATCATGATCTTCTCCAAGCTTTACTGTCTTCTCATTCTGCGGCCAAAGTATTTTATCTTTGCCTCTAATATTCTTCCCTCCAGTGAGCAGCCAGGAATTATTTCCTAGAGTATGGACTGGTTGGATCTTCTTGTGGTCTAAGGCACTCTCAGGATTTTCCTCCAACACCACAGTTCAAAAGCGTCTATCTTCCTTCGCTCAGCCTTCCTTATGCTCCAGCTCTCGCATCCATAGGTTACTACAGGGAATACCATTGCTTTAACTATGTGGACCTTCGTTGCCAGTGTGATGTCTCTGCTCTTCACTATTTTATCGAGGTTGGCCATTGCTCTCCTCCCAAGAAGTAAATGTCTTCTGATTTCCTGGCTGCAGTCTGCGTCTGCAGTGATCTTCGCTCCTAGAAATATAAAGTCTGTCACTGCCTCCACATTTTCTCCCTCTATTTGTCAGTTATCAATCAGTCTAGTTGCTATAATCTCCTCTTCACTTTCAGCCATCACAGTGGTATCATCTGCATATCTAAGGTTGTTAATGTTTCTTCCAGCAGTTTTAACTCCGTATATATGTACTTGTGTATAAGCCAGTTTCGACCCCCCTCCCAAAACTGGGTTGACATACATAGGTTAATATATACTGTACCTATTGCGATGCCACTTCTGGCCCAGTGGTGTCACTAGGCAGGTGCAGGGGGTACGACACTAAAATGACTGCCACTGCTGCAACCCACAGAAACCTCCAACCTGTGTGGAATTCATAGTTTCCCACCATGGACCTCCTCCCTGTGCAACACCTTCCCTTCTGGATTGTGGCTCCTTCATCTCTGAGGCTCTTCTTCCTCTTTCCTTTACTTCTCACATTTGTACCTCATTCCCCCTTTTCTCTTCCCATTGCACATATGACCACCTCAAATTGGATGCAGAGCCTGTTCTTTTGTTTCCAATATATATCTCTCTGTGTGTATATACATATGCATCTATGTGAGACACAGAAAGCACATGCGTGTAGATAAACGTTCCTTGTGCAGGAAAAACCAAGGGAATTGTGTTGGGAGATGAGCAGAATGTGCTGGCAGGGCTGGCCCTTCGAGGTGGCACTGATGCTTCCCCTCTCAACTTATTCAGGGTCATATCATGGCTAATAAGTTTGGCCCCAAAACATCCCTCAATGTATACATGAGGTTGATTTATACACAAGCATATGCAGTATTCATAGGCTGTTTATAACCTTTTACTTGAATCTTTCCCTCCAGAAGGGAGATCTGACTTTAGTAGGATTCACTGTATTATGTGCTTGATCCACAGTTGGAGTCATACCAAAACGGTAACTCAGGAGATGGAGCCAATTATTTACTGCTCCCTGTGAGCACTAGGATGAATGATATGCACAGATCTGTAATCGGAGATTCTAACAGTCCAATTTAGAACTATAATGATCTATAATGGATAGTTCAAAGTGTAGTGAAATTTCCTTCTTTGGAACTTTTAAAACTGAGGCTAGATGAAACTTTTAAAATTGAGACTTTCTGTTGGGAGTGATTTGATTGTGTTTTCCTGTATACCAGGTGGTAGGACTTGGATGGCCTTTGTGTTTTTTCCCCCACCAGTATGATTCTATAATTCTTTATACAGTAGAGTCTCACTTATCCAAGCTAAATGGGCCGGCAGAAGCTTGGATAACTGAATATCTTGGATAATAAGGAGGGATTAAGGAAAAGCCTATTAAACACCAAATTAGGTTATGATTTTACAAATTAAGTACCAAAACATCATGTTATACAACAAATTTGACATAAAACGTAGTTCAATACGCAGTAATGTTATGTTGTAATTTCTGTTTTTACGAATTTAGCACCAAAATATCATGATATATTGAAAACATTGACTACAAAAATGGTTTGGATAATCCAGAGGCTTGGATAAGCGAGGCTTGGATAAGTGAGACTGTTATGGTTGAGCCTTCTGGCTCCGGTACTGGGAGACGGGGTCGTAAGACTCCTCGAGAGTCAGACTCTTTTGAGGAGCGTGAAAGGAAACGGCTCCGGGACTTATTTGCAGAACCAACAGATGAAGACTCATTTGAGGGTTTTACCGAGGGAATGGAGGAAGAGATGGTTAGCTCAGAGGAGGATGACATGGAGTGGACTCGTGTGAGGGAGGATTTGGGTGTCACCGGCACTGATAGCATGGGAGGCGATTGGCGGGTTGCAGGATCAGACCCATGGACGGGCTGGAGGGATGGAGCGGGATCCGCAGCTGGGGATGCTGTGGGGCGTAGTCAAAGGTGTTTTAGCTCTGATGAGGATGATGATGATGAGGCACCTGGAATTAGGATAGCAGCTGACAGCGATGAGGAGTTATGAACTGGGATAAAATGGGGTTTAGGATCAATGGCTAATTGCGTTGGGCAAGGTAATCTGGACGAACGCTTGGGCTCTTGTTGGGGAACTTCCTGAAGACGGGTGTGATTCGTTGCTGGATACGTAAGTTACCAAGGACACTGGGCATAGACGGCGGGAGGAACTGTGTGGGGTTTTTCTGTGCAACTTGTGTTTAATCTTGATAGCTTGGACCTCCGTCGTCTTTTTGACGGACATTAATTACCTACTCTGGATTGACGCTGGACTGACTGACTGACTACGACCTTGGACTATCCCTTCTGTGGCTATCGGTGGAACTCGTGGAACTTTAGACGCCCGCACTTGGCTTTCGACCTCGGACCGGACTGGGACCCTGCTGACCGCCGTGATCCTGATTGATGTGCCTGGACCCGGATTTCGCTCGTTGCA
Source organism: Anolis carolinensis (assembly GCF_035594765.1). Lineage (NCBI taxonomy): Eukaryota > Metazoa > Chordata > Lepidosauria > Squamata > Anolidae > Anolis > Anolis carolinensis. The sequence goes on along the minus strand of NC_085844.1, from coordinate 191,240,855 downwards.
CGGAGGAGTAACAGCCTGAGTTACTCATCTGTAGCTTTTTGGTAGCAGAGAGGAATCTGCTGCCAGCTTTTGATGTTCATTTTGACCTTTGTTTACCAACTTTTGTTTGTTTAAACTGCCAGGCTGAAGTAAGCACTTTTGAGTTAATCCGGATTAAACTCCTGTTTAATCCGGTTTATTCCTTCGAACCGTTTTAGTTCAAATGGAGCTGTTTCTGTTACTTTTCACACTGCAGACAAGTGTTTGCCTAGTCCTTTGTTTTCTACGGGCATTTTTGTGTTCTGTAACTTTAATAAACTGTGTTGTACTCTATTTGGTGGCGTTCTGTCTATGACAGATTGCCCAACGCAATAAAAGAAAGTTTTTCTAGTGAGGTATCCACGTCAAGAAGACGATGGAGGAACTTAAGGCCCGTTTTGACCAGCTACAGGCTGCATTTTACGCTGCACAAGCAGCACAGCCAGCTAAAGGACATGTAATGACTCCTGAACGTTTTGATGGGTCTCTAAACAAATTGCCCACTTTTTTGGCACAAATTGAACTTTATTTTTCTCAGATTAGTGCACAAGCTTTTCCTACGGACACTAGCAAGGTGGCATTTATTTTGAGTCTATTGACCGGTCCTGCGGGACAATGGGCAACTAATTTGATTCTGGGAAATGACCCAGTCAAGGACAATTTAGATGATTTCAAGAAATTATTATCAGACACTTTTGGGGATCCCCTCCGTATGGAAAATGCTAGCTGGGCTCTTTATCGGTTAAAACAGGGAAAAGGGTCTGTTTTGGACTATTTAAATAAGTTTAATTCTTTTCGTCATCAATTAGACTGGGGAGAGAACGCGTTTATGCTTTTGTTTACTGCTGGTTTGAATGATTATCTCCAAGATGAACTGGCACGATTAGAGCCGGCAGAAAACTGGGACGCCTTGGTGGCTAAGTTTTTGCGTTTGGACGCCCGGTTTGAATCTCGTAAACAGTCTAGGGCTATGTATGCGCCATCTGTATCTGCGCCTAGGGCACCTGTGGCAAAGGGGGAGGAGCCTATGGAACTTGGGGTGTTTAGAAAATTGTCAACGGCGGAAAAAGACCGTAGAAGGCAATTGGGATTATGTTTATATTGCGGGACTGCTGGGCATTTTGCTAGAAATTGTAACGTTAAGCCTTCTCAGCTTTCGGGAAAAGGTCAGCCCTAGTGCGACGTGAGTCCAACGCATTAGGGCTAATAAAGCAGTCACTTGAGGGGAAGAAACATGTTTTTGTACCCATTTCTTTATCTGTTGGGGGAAAAGAACTTGCTTCTACTCTGGCACTGCTGGACTCAGGGGCTACGGTCTCATATGTGGACGTTGGGTTTGCAAGGAAACATAGGCTTCCTACAGTACGTAAAGCATGCGATATATGGGTGGAAGGAGCGGATGGGAAACTACTAGAGTCTGGGGTGGTTAATCGTGAAACCGCAGAAATAACGTGGGAGGTACAAGGAGTAACTGGAGAATTTGTATGGGACATTACACGGTTACCAAGATACAATGTAATCCTGGGAATGGATTGGTTAACTTTAGTAAATCCTCAGGTGGATTGGGTGAAGCGTACTATAGCTTTTAAAAGGCAGGGATGTTTTGCGTTAAATACTTCTCAGATTGACATGGAGGGCGTACCTACTGAATATAGGGAATTTCAAGATGTGTTTTGTAAGAGGGAAGCGGATAAGTTGCCGCCTCATAGACCATACGATTGTGCGATTAGATTGGTAGAAGGCGCTAAGTTACCAGCAGGAAGGTTGTGCGCTCTAACGGTACCAGAAAGACAAGCCTTGAGAGAATTTCTTGACGAGAACCTAGCCAAAGGGTTTATTCGCCCATCTAGCTCTCCAACTGCTGCACCTGTGTTCTTTGTGGCTAAAAAGACAGGGGAGCTTAGATTAGTATGCGACTATCGGGTTCTCAACAAGCACACCATTCGTGATAGATATCCGCTACCTTTGATTTCAGAATTACTATCGAGAGTGCAAGGGGCTAAGATCTTTACTAAGCTTGATCTACGGGGGGCGTATAACTTGATTAGAATACGGGAAGGTGACGAATGGAAGACGGCATTTAACACGTGTTTCGGATGTCACGAGTTCCGTGTGATGCCTTTCGTATTATGCAATGCACCTGCTGTCTTTCAAAGATTCATAAATGATGTATTTAGAGATTTAATTGATCAATTTGTGGTGGTTTATTTGGACGATATATTAATTTTCTCTAAGGATGAAAAGGAACATCAGCAGCATGTAAGGCAGGTGTTACAACGTTTACGGAATAATGGGCTTTTAGCTAAGGCCTCCAAATGTGTGTTTCACGTGTCTGAGGTTGAGTTTCTGGGACATGTAGTTTCGGGAAAGGAGCTAAAAATGGACCCGCACAAAGTTGACGCAGTCAACTCTTGGCAGGAACTCAAGTCTAAAAAAGATGTACAGCGATTCTTGGGGTTTGCTAATTACTATCGGGAGTTTATTCCAAACTTTGCTAAACTTACTGTGCCTTTAACACAACTCTTACGTAAGAAGCAACCGTTTGTGTGGGGACGGGAGGCTCACGATGCGTTTATACAGTTGAAATCTAGTTTCCAAGCTGATAATATACTAATACATCCAGACATTGATAAACCATTCATAGTAGAAGCAGACGCTTCTAGTTATGCGTTGGGGGCTGTATTATCTCAAAGGGATTCATCAGGGACCTTGCGTCCCTGTGGATTCTACTCCAGACAACTAACACCTTTTGAACAAAACTACACCATCTGGGAAAAGGAATTGTTGGCTATAAAGGTGGCTTTTGAGGTGTGGCGGCACTGGTTAGAGGGCGCACGTCATCAAATTGTGGTCAGATCTGACCACAAGAACTTAGAACATTTACAAACTGCCAAGAAATTGAATCAACGCCAGATTCGATGGGCCTTGTTTTTCTCTAGGTTCAACTTTAAGGTTCAGTTTGTGGAAGGGAAGGTAAACCTACGGGCGGATGCCTTATCTCGTAAACCTGAGTTTAAAACTTGCGAGCAAACAGTGCGTCAGACAATATTGCCTACTGCTTCTTTATGCGTGGTAGAAAATGAGGTTGGTTTACACACTCAAATTCTAGAGGCTCAAAAGAACGACAATTGGACTCAAGAGCAACTCATATTGCTTTCGGTAGGGACTCGTACTGTGCTGCCTCATTTACAGGACCAGGAGGGAGTATTGGTACGTAATGGACAAGTTTATGTACCGGCGGGTGCACTCAGGTTGGAAGTCATTAGGGCACATCATGATGAACCGATGGCTGGGCATTTTGGTAGGTTTAAGACTGTACAACTCATTACCAGAAATTATTGGTGGCCTAAAATGTGACAGGACATTCTCCGTTATTGTGATAGCTGTGCAGTATGTCAGCAGAGCAAGACGCCTGTCGGGCGCCCTAGGGGATTATTATCTTCATTGCCTGTTCCTGAGAGACCATGGCAGATTATTTCTATGGATTTCATTTCTGACTTGCCTAGGTCAGGGGGTTATACATGTATTTGGGTGGTGGTGGATCTATTTTCTAAAATGGCTCATTTTATACCTTGTTCAACAATTCCAGCGGCTCCTACATTGGCTTTACTTTTTACCAAGCATATTTTCCGTTTGCATGGGGCTCCTGAGGTTATTATCTCTGACAGAGCTCCTCAATTTGTGTCTCGTTTTTGGAGGCATTTCCATGAGTGTTTGGGAACCAAGTTGAATGTCTCCTCTGCTTTTCATCCACAAACGGATGGACAATCTGAGAGAGTTAATGGGTTATTGGAGCAGTATTTGCGTTGTTTTTGTCTAGAACAACCGAGTGCTTGGGTAAAATGGTTGTCGGTGGCTGAGTTTGCTTATAATAACGCTGTGCATACGTCTAGTCAACACACACCATTTGAGTTAACTTATGGCTTCCATCCGCGGGGAGGGGTGGCGCCGTCGACTAATGTGGTTTCCCCTGATCCGGTGTACCGCTCTTCTGAAATGGCTGATTTACATGATGTTGCTCGTTGGTTGTTATTAGAAGCTAAGGCAGCGCAGAAGACTCAAGCAGACCGCCATAGACAAGCAGGGGAGGAGTTGGATGAAGGGGATATGGTTTGGTTATCCTCTAAATATATTAAACATACTGGGGGAAAGTTTGCGCCACGGTATTTGGGACCTTTCCCTATTGTTAAGAAGATTTCTTCTGTGGCGTTTAGGTTGCGCTTGCCACCTTCTTTTAAGATCCACCCTGTCTTTCAACGCTTTTTATTGAAGTTGGATACTTCTGGGCGCCGTAACGTTGTAGCTGAGGAGGTCACTGCTGTGTCCCCATCTTTGGAAGAGGAGGCCTTTGTGAGAGGGGATAGTGTTATGGTTGAGCCTTCTGGCTCCGGTACTGGGAGACGGGGTCGTAAGACTCCTCGAGAGTCAGACTCTTTTGAGGAGCGTGTAAGGAATCGGCTCTGGGACTTATTTGCAGAACCAACAGATGAAGACTCATTTGAGGGTTTTACCGAGGGAATGGAGGAAGAGATGGTTAGCTCAGAGGAGGATGACATGGAGTGGACTCGTGTGAGGGAGGATTTGGGTGTCACCGGCACTGATAGCATGGGAGGCGATTGGCGGGTTGCAGGATCAGACCCATGGACGGGCTGGAGGGATGGAGCGGGATCCGCAGCTGGGGATGCTGTGGGGCGTAGTCAAAGGTGTTTTAGCTCGGATGAGGATGATGATGATGAGGCACCTGGAATTAGGATAGCAGCTGACAGCGATGAGGAGTTATGAACTGGGATAAAATGGGGTTTAGGATCAATGGCTAATTGCGTTGGGCAAGGTAATCTGGACGAACGCTTGGGCTCTTGTTGGGGAACTTCCTGAAGACGGGTGTGATTCGTTGCTGGATACGTAAGTTACCAAGGACACTGGGCATAGACGGCGGGAGGAACTGTGTGGGGTTTTTCTGTGCAACTTGTGTTTAATCTTGATAGCTTGGACCTCCGTCGTCTTTTTGACGGACATTAATTACCTACTCTGGATTGACGCTGGACTGACTGACTGACTACGGCCTTGGACTATCCCTTCTGTGGCTATCGGTGGAACTCGTGGAACTTTAGACGCCCGCACTTGGCTTTCGACCTCGGACCGGACTGGGACCCTGCTGACCGCCGTGATCCTGATTGATGTGCCTGGACCCGGATTTCGCTCGTTGCACGGAGGAGTAACAGCCTGAGTTACTCATCTGTAGCTTTTTGGTAGCAGAGAGGAATCTGCTGCCAGCTTTTGATGTTCATTTTGACCTTTGTTTACCAACTTTTGTTTGTTTAAACTGCCAGGCTGAAGTAAGCACTTTTGAGTTAATCCGGATTAAACTCCTGTTTAATCCGGTTTATTCCTTCGAACCGTTTTAGTTCAAACGGAGCTGTTTCTGTTACTTTTCACACTGAAGACAAGTGTTTGCCTAGTCCTTTGTTTTCTACGGGCATTTTTGTGTTCTGTAACTTTAATAAACTGTGTTGTACTCTATTTGGTGGCGTTCTGTCTATGACAGAGACTCTACTGTAATATATTATAATGTAACTCAATTTAATACTAATAATACAATATGATAATATTAATTATATATTATTTATTATTGGTAATATTACTGGTAATATTACAGTATAGTGGTGTGGTGCAATATGCTGGTATATAGTGCTAGTGTTGTGCTGTGCTAGTGATATAATACACTGTATGTAAATATTATTTGTAAGCCGCTCTGAGTCCCCTTCGGGGTGAGAAGGTTGGGATATAAATGTAGTAAATAAATAAATAAATAAAGTTAAACTTCTGAGCTGGAAACCCTTATCAATTTATTGAAAAATACTCAGATATTTTCCAGCGAATCTCCAAATAACTTCTGCCTACATCATGCATTTTGGGTATAGATATTTGAGGGGTTAACATGCATAACATTTTTTACAACTATATCTTCTGTTTCCCTTTTTTTGATGTCAGGAGTGACTTCCTTGTGGGAAGCTTCTCTCATGTCCCCGCATGGGGAGCTAGAGCTGACAGAGGGAGCTCATCTGCTCTCCCCGGATTTGAATCACTGACCTGTTGACCAGCAGTCCTGCCAGCACAAGGATTTAACCCATTGCGCCAAAGGGGCTCCTTCTGTTTCCCTGATAGATAAAATAGATTATTTAGGCCCGGGCTGTGGCGCAGGCGGGAGAGCAAGCCAGCTGCAGTTAACTGCAATGAATCACTCTGACCAGGAGGCCATGAGTTCGAGGCCGCTCGGAGCCTATGTTTGTTTGTCTTTGTTCAATGTTAAAAAGGCATTGAATGTTTGCCTATATGTGTAATGTGATCCGCCCTGAGTCCCCTTCGGGGTGAGAAAGGCGGAATATAAATGCTGTAAATAATAAATAATAAATAGGATTGCATCTGCATCTTACTTATAGGCATTCCCCAAGTTGTAAACAAGATAGGTTCTGTAGGTTTATTCTTAAACTGAATTTGTGTGTAAGTTGGAACCAGTATATCAGCCAAAATTATATATACTGTATATTGTTTCCCTTTTTAGTTGTAGTCTTAATGATCTGATTTGCATTTGAATTCCTTCAGATCTCTTGAGCATATACTCATGGTCTTACTGATTTAAAACTGCTTATCAACTTGATTAGAATTTCCTTCTCCGTAATTTTATGACTGTTTTATAAATCAACATGTGTCTTTGGTGCCCATATGCCCTTTCTCTTCTGTAGCGAAGGTCAGTGCAACTAACAGTCAGTATTGCCATTGTCCATGTCTTGCTGACCTTATGCAGAGCTTTTTGATGTAATGTTCCATTCCTATTAATTGTGCTACTTTTGTTTATATGCTTTCTGAATTTCATTTTTGGGAAATAATTTTCCTTCCTGAAATCTTTGGCACAAGAATTTTGATTCACTTAGTCTGGATAAATTAAATGCAGCTTGTGAGGGTTGAAAAATAATAACTCCTATTGTGTGTCTGTTCTATATATGCATTTTTTTAGGATTCCATACATGCTCATTGAATTTGAATCCATTCTCCTGCCTTGCTTTGCTTGTCACACAGTAGGCCTGACTGGCAGCCTTTCTTTGGCCTCTCATGTGTCAAGACTAATGCTGCAGTTAAGAGTCCAAACTTTGTACTTGGTGGGGAATGCATGGAAGGATTAAGCATTCCTTCTCTGTACTCTGCTCAGAATAAAAAGAATTGTACAGTGAAATGGAGAAGTGGTAAGAGGGAGGCTTATCCCTTGGGGAAATGAAATAGATGGGAGCAAATTTCCCCATGAGCAGGAGAAGGCTAGATGCAGACTGTACAGAAAAATGCAGTAGTATGAGTTATCCTTTATTTTCTAGTTTCATCAAGGAGCGTTCCAAGGTCAACGCACTGCCCATGAAGAATAAGAAGGCTAGCAGTTTTCACGAGTTTGCTCGCGACACCAGTGATGCCTGGGATATTGGGGATGATGAATATGAGGACTTCTCATCTTTCCAGACTTTGAACTCTAAGGTGGCCAAGGCCACAGCAGCACAGGTACTGGAAAACCACAGCAGACTACGTGTGAAACCTGAATGGCCTCAGGCAGCTCTTAGTGAAACTCCAGCAAACTGTAAGGTCATCAAGTCCAGTAGTGATGCCCAGATATTTAGGACGCCTGGTAAGAACCCTCCTGCTCTTTACAACCAATTGCTTTTTCAAAAATCTCAGACTCCTGTAGTTCTGTACATATGTCACATTTGAAGCTAACTACAGAATAGAAACTTGGGATTCAGCAAAGATTTCTTTCTCCTATGGAAACAGTAGTACTTTTGAATGTATGCAGTCAGTGTTTGGTTCAGTCTTGAAAGGAGGAGGTGGGATATTCTAGTGGCAAGACGTTAGTTGTCGCATTTCTCCTTGTTTTGCTTTTTGTTTAGCAGAAGTAGAACAAATTTATGTAGATCTGTACACATTTTCTCATTCAATGATATTGTTGGTAGGATGCTGGATTATATGGATCTGATCCAGTGGCATTCTTCTTATTTAGCTGATGATGTTTGGTATTTCTTGCCACATAATTTACACTGTTTAATTTACACTTTGCAGCCCATGTTAACCAAGTAGGCAAGTCTTGATATGTTCCTATGAAGTAATCTTGTCAAGTGATCTTGTGTGTCAGTCTCCATAATTTTGTGGTACTTTCAGACACAGTTGTTGTATCAAGTCTTTTGACATGATTGGGCTGTACTTTCAGTGAAGCCCTTTGGTTACAAATCCATGTGGATAGATTAGGGGAGGAGGTTAAGCTTGTTTTTTTTGGGGAAAGCATAGCATTTTTTCAGGTATTTAAAATTATTGTGTGTAAATGACAAACAAAAAGCAACAATCAAGTGAAAATAGTACGGTAACAAACTGAAACTGTACAGTTATAACATCTTAACAAACTTGTACCCTCCTTTCCCTGTGAACCCACCACTTATGACTTCCGACACTATTCATTGTGAATTTTATACCTATTTAAAAACTACCCATATATCTGTTTAATAAATTTCCCTTACCATCTATTTTACAATCTACAGTTGTCTTCCTTTCAAATTATTAGCCTCCATTTTTAGCAAATTCCTTATTTCCTCCCTGAATACCATTTGTTAGCTTAGCCATTTTAATATAATCAAATAGTTTTTGACTAGGTTTTTTTTAGCAAGCATGCAATAAGTTATAGAACTAGCTGAGGCTGTACAGACGTGTTCTTTTGTGTAGGTGTTGTTGAAACAATGAAAACATATTCTACTTTCAGGCTCTGAGAAATCTTCCTTGTCTAAGGCCTCTTCTGCACTGTCATATAAAGTCCAGATTATCTGCTTTGAACTGGAGTAAATACAGTTTAGAAGGGGCCATAGATGGTATCAGAGCTCAATGGCTGACCACAAGATGGCATCAGAGCCTATATAGCCCTCTGTTTCTTAGTACTGAGATGTAGAGGCGCTTGGGGTTGTAAACTGTCCTGTTCAGCATATTGGAAGAAGAAAGCAGGAAAGAGAGCATGAAAACTGGAGAGGGAAAGGGAAAGCAGCAATAGCTTGTCCATGGCTGTGGTTGATGGAAAGACCAAGTGATCTCAGTCAACCAAAGAGCTATAATAGTATGGTAATCTCTGAACAATGGCTGTCACTAAAAATGTGACATTTTGCCTTCAGCAGCACACTCATTAATGAAGACTTTCAGGTCTTTTCTTTTCCATCTGAAGCGTTGCATCAGTTGCAGTGAATGGCTTAAACATTATATTATCTGTAAGGATAGGAATTCTCTGTTTTGTAGGATGTGCAGTTGAAGCAGAGCAGTTCAGCCCAATAGGAGTGAGCGATTTGCTGGTTTATATAGTCCTGGCTTAAAGTTGCACTTGTGCTTTCAAAATATCAGCATGGTGGGGAAAAATTCAACAGATATACTTTCTGCCATCATTTCAAGATGGAAGAGAGAATTCATAAGTATGAAGACTTTCCTTGCCATGCATGTGGACATTTTTATGGAATTTTAAATCCTGGATGCATGAAGACTGTGAAATCTGTTGTCCAATATGCTCTTAGCCTGATAGACTCCTTTTAACTCTTTTAGAAGATGTCTGCACACACAACTCCCTCCACAAGCAACAGTCACTACCACTCCGACCCATCATTCCACTTGTTGCTCGTATCTCTGACCAAAACGCCTCAGGAGCACCTCCCATGACAGTGCGTGAAAAAACTCGCTTGGAGAAGTTCCGACAGCTTCTTTCCAGCTCCAACACAGATCTAGGTGAGTCTGGTTTGGGAAACCAAGAAGTATCTGCGGTCTTGTTTGTTTTAGAAGGACCACCAGAGAATGGCACATTCTCTAACAGGTCCTTTCTCCTGTTTAGAAGCGGGTGTGTTGAAAACAGAAGTGAGTTATAATAAAGTATCCAAATATCCAGTACCCACTGCCTGAGTCATTGATAAGCAGTCTCGGCTAATCTGGGGGCCAATGTGGAATAGTGGTCAGACTAGGTAGGACTCTGGAATTCATGCTCAGCCATAGAAAGGCACTGGGTGATCTGGGGCAAGCCACATACTCTCAACTTCAAAACAAAGCAATGTCAAAACCTTTTCTGAACAATTCTTGCCAAAATAATCCTGCCACAGATTCTCCCTAGGGCAGTGATGGCGACCCTATGGCCCGCTCACCTGCCCGCTCACCTGCCCTCCCACTTGCTTGCTCACCCCTCCCCCAGTTGACACCCCTCAGTTTGGGCACTCGTTCTCTAAAAGGTTCACCATCACTGCCCGAGGGTCTCCATATGTCAGAGATATCCTGAAGGCGCACAACAGCAACAACAACAACAACTTTCCACAATCTGTCAGAAATTGCTGTAATCTCCACCCAGACGTCTCATTATTGAAATTCAGTGGCAGAAAACACACTCTCAGCTTAACTTTCTCTTGTGTACATGTCTTCACATTAAAATAAAGAGTTAATGGGAGGCATTCCATGTTCTAAAGGAGAATTACAACTTCAGAAAAGCAGTTCACTTTATTTTAATGAGAAAATGCTGTTTCTTCTTTACTTTGCTATGATAGGGTTGCCAGCCTTTGCCAGGAGTGATGAAACAGGCTGGGGGGAGGGGGACCACAGAGAGTCATATGTTGCCCTCTTTTGACCTAAATTATACTTCTCTGACCCAGTGCCCTCTAGACACGATAGCTACAACCACAATAAGCTCCAGCCAGCATGGATACTTCTGCTTTTGCTAACACATCTGGAAGGCACCAGATTGAGAAAGCTTGGTTTAAAGGATAAAGCAATACAGCTCTGCATCTGTTGAAATTAGTTCACAGTGCTCTGAGCTGAATTGAATATAGATTAAAATTATTTTGTTATATAACACTTTAATGCAAATGTAATTAAAAACCAAAAATGCTAAGACACCCTTCTTGTCATAGAAACGTGTACATTCAAAGAAAAAGGTTTTCATTGGCTTGGAATTTTGGAGAAGTTACCTCTCCCACCCCCGTTAGAGAAATGCCCATCAGAATACTATATGTGAAGAAACTTGCCACTATTTATTTGCAGATGAATTGAGGAAATGTAGCTGGCCTGGTGTCCCCAGAGAAGTCCGTCCTGTGACATGGCGACTATTATCAGTAAGTGCTGTATCTCCCTGAGCTGAAGTAGCTTGTATGCTCCTACGTATGGAAAGTGTGTGTGTATGTGTGTGAACAAGAGGAATAACTGCAATGAGATAGTTACCTCTCTTTCTAATTTACATCCTTATTTTTTTTCAACACTTGAAATTATTCAATGGAAGAGAGAAATGTCACTCCTACAGTGTAAGACAGGAGAATATTATATTTTAAAACCAGAGACTTAAAATGGGAATTGTATATATATTGTGCCATTGATACTTGAAAAATGCTAGGGTGGAGCAATGAACAAGAGAAGGTCCAACATCGTCCTATTCCAAGACTCCAGAAGATCATTTCAAAAGCATGTTATTACCAGGATTGCTGGATTCAACTAAAGGTACACTCTCATGCCTTTAAGAATACACTTCAAGTGTAGATTCTGGCAGGTGCAAGTTTTTTCATCACAGAAACACTTGAATTAGAAAAACTGAATTTGTAATACTTGGTCTTTTGTGCAATTCTTACAGGGTTTCAAATTTTCTTGAGTTGAATCCAGCTACATTAGTTTACTATTACTCCTGTAAACTACTACTGCAGCAGTAAATAGTAGAGAGGAGATGGAGCAGGGCATAACATTGAACAAAGCAGAAAAGAGGAGAATTCTGGCCTCTCTCTTTATTATAGGGTTACCTTCCTGCCAGCATGGAGCGGAGGAAGCTGACTTTGCAGCGCAAGCGAGAAGAGTATTTTGGTTTCATTGAGCAGTATTATGACTCTAGAAATGAAGAGCATCATCAAGATACATACCGGCAGGTACAAAAAAATTACTTCCTGATGCATGATGTTTATGTTATATAGCAAACTGGGTTATTTTAAGGATTCATGACATTGTCATGAAAATATGATGTGCAGATTTGATAAATGTGAATTTAATATGTGTGAGTATGAATGAATTTTATAAAAAGTGTATGGATGGGGCCTAATTTGGCTGAAGTCACAATTATAAAATTAAGGCCTGCAATGACTAACTGCCAGCTTGCTGAACTGTAATTAAAACTGTGATAAGAACTGTGACAGTGATAAGACATCTGTTTACATCTATCAACATTGCTGACTTGATGAAATTTTGGGGAAAACCAATATGTTTACATTAATCAGAGACCATGGCTCTTTTAAGTTGAGGAAATGTTTACAGTGTTTAGAAGGAAGTCAACACAGAGCTCCTTGAGAATCAACACTAATCAAGAAGGGTCAACATCTGCCGGAAACTAAGATGGAGCCAAAATGGAAGACATCTATCATTAATTTACAACTTTGGGACAACATCAGCCAAATATTGACCTTCTAACATTCCAAAAAGTGTGACAGACAGCGAGCTGTTCAACCGTCATGCTCTGTGGAGATGATGTATGGGGTGTCAGATCTGCAGTGGAAAGCAGAATTCTAGACACTGTGGCCTCTTTTTCTCAATGGAAGTGGAAGGAGTGTGTTTTGGAGTGATGATACATGTTGCAGAGAGTCAGGTTCTGCTGTATGGAAAACAGATCTGATCTTTGGCATTGTTCTTAGAGAAAGAGAAGTTTTGGTGTTTTGAAGTTTAGGAGTTTTTGGAACTGTACGTTAGCAGACTGCAGGGAAAGCAGGGTCTGGCCTAAACAGGCGTTTCTCCAAGAAGGGAGAAACGATATGATAACATTTGGATGCATGAGGATGAATGCATGTACATGTGTGTGAATGCTGAGTAAAAATATAACCCCCTTTGTTTGTTAGCCAATGTAATGTTGTGGAATCCAATGTAGTATGTCTGTATGTCCAATGTCATTCCTTGTATACTTCTGTAAAAGTTCTGATATACCCTCTAACACTGGAAATTGCAATAAAAAGAGCCTTTGTTTAAAAAGTTTTCATGACAACATGACGCCTTAAATATTTATATTAATAGAGGCCTTCTGTATCCCCGCTTCCTATCATGTCAAACCCATTTTACACAATCTTGATGATATCATAACAGAATAGTTGATTTGTATTAGCTGCCTGAAATGAGCAGATCTGACACTTGACTTGACCAAGTCAACCTAGGAGTGGAGTATTCTAAAAAAACAAAAAAACAAAAAAAAAACAAGTTAGATATTTGGTTGCCCTAAATATGTTTTCTCAGGCCACACTCTTGTTCCAGTTACCGTAAGAACCACCCATGTTGAAAGAATAATGATTAATAGGCTGTTATGTTTATGTTGGCTTCCATATTGAAATACTCTTTATGTATATCTGAACAAGTAAATACTTCTTGGCGGAAGGGTAATTGTTCTACAAGACAATATTGCCTGTTCATATTCTAAAGGCACCAAATCCTGTCTGATCTTGGAAAGCTAAGCAGAGTCAGCCTTGGTTAATAGTTCAAAGGGACTAACCAATATTAGGTGCTGGAGCCTATATTTCAGAAAAAGGAATTGGCAAAAGTCTTCCTTGGCCATGAAAACTCAACAAAATTCATTGGGTTGCCATAAGTGAACATGCCACTTGAACATGCCACATACCTTCAGTCATAGTTCTGCTGTCAATCAGGCTATGTTAAAACACCCTCTTTATGCTGAAATTGTGAGCAGATGATATTAGCAGACCTTAATTTTCATTATTTGAAATATATCTATCTATCTTACAGATCCATATAGACATTCCACGGACAAATCCTCTCATCCCTTTGTTCCAGCAGCCATTAGTTCAAGAGGTGAGAAGTGGCTTGCTTTTCTTTCTAGCCTTTTTTGCAGTTCAATATTCCAGGCTATATTGGTGGCTAAGGATGGTTTGGCAAGAATCCATAGCAATAATATTCTTCCCTGGTCAGCTGCTTTCTGCTGTATCCAAGAGCTGTTCTACTAGACTAGGAAATCTCTTATGGTTTGAATGCAGATGACAATGTTATCTGCTCCCTACTCAGTAATAAATGCTGAGTGTGGAGACTCAGATTGAGATGTGTACAAAGAAATTTATTTAGGAGGAGCTGGCATGGTTTGCATGCTTTATTTTTTAATCCTTCACTGGTACAAGAAATGTTGCTGTTTTGTACAAAATTCACATTATCTTGAAATACCAGAACTAGATGTTAGAACATGCATGCATTTAATTAGGGAGAAAATAGTCATGGGTTACTTTTTTGTCCCATATCTTATAATGCAAAACATGTGATACAATATCAAGTTCCATTTCCTTGTTCCCCCAATTTCATTGACTATTGCGTGTGGAAACAGAAAAGCTCATGGCATATTGGTAGCCCATCGCATATCTTCTTTTGCTAGATGTTGAAGAGAAGAGAAGAGAAATGACAGAGCTGTGGGGTGGGGTGGGATATTATCTGCAATGCATTCACACTAAAATTGAATTACGGTCTACATTTAATAAGAAACCACATTCTTCTTAACTTATACTCACATTAAAATGAATGAATGTAAAAAAAACTGAAATAGAAATTTAAAAATGAACAGATAAAATGAAGAGCAATGGATACTGCTATTTTAAACGTTCCTTTCAGGTCAGAGTGTGCTGACATTTTCTTTCAGGCAGTCACTGAGTTACAAACAACTCGTAGTTAAGAACAGGGGTGAGACAACAGGAAGTAAGAGAAATCTACCCCTCAGAAGGGAAATTCACTCCTGAAAGAGTTATCATGGGGAAAAGATGTCTCCACTGAAGCTTTTTCATCAATTCTTGCTTTCACAACAAGCCAGGTTTTTCAAAATCCAGAAGTGAGGTGAAATCTTCTGATCAGGGGCACAGACTGCAAAACAAACGCCACAGGGGTGTTAACCTTCCCTGTGCTAACCAAAGCTTTAAAAACTCTATTTGGCTGGAGTTACACTTTTTAAAAAATCTGTTTTTTCCTATTTACATACAAATTCAGCTTAAGAACAAATCTACAGATCCTATTGTGTTCGTAACTTGGGGACTGCCAATGTATGTATGTATGTATGTATGTATTAATCTTGGCAGTTTATTTAGAACATTTAATATTCTTTTCACTCCCTAAGGATTCCTTGAGTGGCTTAGAAAATACCTTTAATTTTTTTTTTTTACAAATGCTAAGATGATGTACTAGCAAGATGTCTTTGAAGAAGAAATGGGGATAACATTTCACCACTGTAATTTGACTTGCCTAAGACCGACCATCTCACTGACAGGGCCAAAATACAGTTGAGCTTCCAGCTAGAATTCAAGTTGAACATACTTGAAAGCCAACTTCTGCAGTGTAACTCAGAGTTGTCTGACCAGCTTAATTCATTCTTTTCTGATGCCCACAAATCATGCCTGAAATGTAAAGTCTGAGTAGGCTTATTCACTCCAGAATTAATGTGCATTTGAGTTTGCTGTATCTGAATGCCAGTAGTTGACTGGATGTTGACATTTATGACAACTAATGCAAGGACTGTCTAAAACCGCAGGCCTTGCAACCATGAAAGTTTGATTCAGATCTTCAGGTTTCTGGAGCACAGAAGCACACAGTGAGTCCCATGAATAAATACACAACAAAGTCCTGTGGTGTTGGTCTTGAAATCAATTGGCCCCTTACTATTCTGAGATCCATTATTGCCACGCTTAAAATGGCTTGTATGCTGCTTGTAAGCAGACATTAGCTCATAGATTCTGGGAAAAAACACTGTTTTGTCTAAAAGTTGAAACATTTCTGTTAATTATGCTGCTGAGCAAACTCATGTTCAGAGTATAATGATTGAGGGATATCTATTGTAATGGTATTGACCATCATTGGCGAGCAATCTGCAAGGTGCTAAAAAAATTCAAGCAAGTTTGTCAAGAAATGTATATTCATATTAGTGTGGATGGCCCCAAATTTTAAAATATTCTAGCTGGTTTTCTGGGACCAGCAATACAGTGTTCCCTCACTACTTTGCGGTTCACTTTTCGCTGATTCGCTGTTTTGCGGTTTTTCAATAAACTCTAAAAGACTATTATAAATCATAAAAGATTACAATTTACAGCCTAAGGAAGGGAGGAAGGAGAAGCCAAAGGGAGAGAAAAGGAGTCCAAGCGGCAACGGGAGGAGAAGGAGGCAATTTATCAACACACGATTGGATGATAAAGACTTAAAATAGTGTATACGTAACTACTAAAATAATATATAAATATTAAAATAAATATAGCGTCCCTACTTTGCGGATTTTCACTTATTGGAACCTAACCCCTTTGATAAGTGAGGGAACACTGTATATACTTTGTGTATATTTCTTTTGTTAAATGAGAAGGTTTCAAATCTAGAATGGGAACAATGACTGCAGAGCCAGACCGTAGACTAGAACACTTAGAATTCTCCAGTAAGTGTGGCCACTGGCCATGCTGGCCAGAATTTCTGTGAGTTGCCTTCCAAAAAGGTAACATTTCCAAGCTTTGCTCAGATATGACACTTTGCCTGTCTGTTAATGCCAGTTTGAAGGAGTTCAAATGTTATGACATCCAGCAAACAGCCCATCTGTTTATGATTTTATATGTAGAATTTTGTATTAAAATTGAAACATAGCTTAGATCCTTCAAAATATCTATTTTCATAATCCAGAAACATATATCTAGCAGTTGCAACTGTAGTCAGAACATTTGAGTAGATCTAATCCCTAAAAGTAATTATGTCATCATAACCATTGTCATATGGGGAAAAGCAAGGATGATTTGCCTGGAGTGACCTGTGTGGTCACAGTAGCAATCTTTCCCCTGTCATGATCCCATGCATTGCCACCAAGCAGCAGTATGGCCCAGTGGCTCATGTATTTTCCCTGGTGTGTAATTGTGATGAAGACATCATTTCACATTGGGGAGATTTCGAATGTGTGAACTAGGATATATAAGAAACATCATTACACAATGCAAGTGGCTTTGAAAAGGTTTCAGTACTGTTAGTACAGTATGGAAACCTGGAAATGACTTGATATGACTGTCCTATATGTCAGGGAGAGAATTGTGATTGAAGCAGGAACATTGGAAGCAGCCTAGCATGTTTTATTGACTGTAGAGCTCCAGGGTACCAGGTAGATCTCATTCCCAATACCTGCTTCCTGATCTTTCTAATTGGATGTGTCAAGCATTGAAAGTGAGGCCTCTTCCTTCAAATATGTACTCTGATTCTGAGCTGTAGTTCCTCCTCATAAATGTCTTCTCTAGATATATTTTGAAAGAGCTGTGTTTGAAATATAGTTTATTTTTAGCAAAATTGGGAGAGAGCCCCTCTGCTGTGTACTCACTACCAGCATACTTGAACTTGTCATTGCAAAATAGGTTAGCATGCTAAGATCTTGAAGATGAAAGTTGAAAGTTGTTTTCATTGAGAACTTGACTAAAATTGCATTATGTGAATGCTACATGTCTATATATATAAATGAGTGATGGCATCACGGCGACCCACAAAACAACAAAACTACAGGCCCCCCAACCTCGAAATTTGACAACACAACCCATCATCCACGCCTCTAGGTTGATACAACAAAAAGAAAAGAAAAATAAAGTCCTAATTAGAGGGAGAGCAATAATTGTTTTTATCCAATTGCTGCCAGTTTAGAGGGCTAATCTCTGCCCACTTGGTCTCCTAGCAACCAACTCAGCCAAGGGACAGCCAGGGTTCAGTTAGGGGACAGGCAGATTTAGGCCTCACTTAGGCTTCTTCCATAGATGATCTAATTTGCACTGGATTATATGGTAGTGTAGACTCAAAGCCCTTCCACACAGCTATATAACCCATTTATAATCTTATATTATCTGCTTTGCACTGGATTATCTTGACTCCACACTGCCATATAATCCACTTCAGTGTGCATTTTATACAGCTGTGAAAAAGGGGCCTCATATAATCCAGTTCTAAGCAGATAATATAAGATTATCAATATACAGTAGAGTCTCACTTATCCAACATAAACAGGCCGGCAGGATAAGTGACTATGTTGGATAATAAGAAGGGATTCAGGAAAAGCCGATTAAACATCAAATTAGGTTATGATTATATAAATTAAGCACCAAAACATCATATTATACAACAAATTTGACAGAAAAAGTAGTTCCATGTGCAGTAATGCTATGTAGTAATTACAGTAGAGCCTCAATTATCCAACACTCGCTTATCCAACGTTCTGGATTATCCAACACATTTTTGTAGTCAATGTTTTCAATATATCGTGATATTTTGGTGCTAAATTCATAAATACAGTAATTACTACATAGCATTACTGCGTATAGAACTACTTTTTCTGCCAAATTTGTTGTCTAACATGATGTTTTGGTGCTTCATTTGTAAAATCATAACCTAATTTGATGTTTAATAGGCTTTTCCTTAATGCCTCCTTATTATCCAACATATTCGCTTTTCGAACATTCTGCCAGCCCGTTTATGTTGGATAAGTGAGAGACTACTGTACTGTATTTACAAATTTACCACTAAAATATCACAATGAATTTAAAACACTGACTACAAAAACATTGTTTATGAAAAGGCAGACTGCGTTGGATAATCCAGAACATTGTATAAGCGAATGTTGGATAAGTGAGATTCTACTTTAATATGAAATAATTACTGGGATAGAATAATGCAGAACAATATAATCTCTAAAACCAGGACAGTAAATAAAGAGCAACACTCTGAAAGCAGGGAAATTGGAAATTCCACAAAGGAAACAATCAGGGCCAGCTAACACCTCCCAAGAAAGGATTCTTCCAGAAAGGAAGCTGAGAAGGGAGTGAAGCACTGTGTATTACCAAAGTCATTATTATTACTATCATTACTATTATTATTATTATTATTATTATTATTATTATTATTATTGTGTTGTGGTCAACCGTGAAAATGAATACAATCTGGCTCCAAGTATTCAAAAACACTGAAATCAGAATATATAAAAATTAATGTGGTATAATAAAACAGAACAATACAATCTCTAAAATCAGAACACTAAATAAAGAACAACACTCTGAAAACAGGGGAATTCCACACAGGAAACAATCAGGGCCAACTAACACCTCCCAACAAAGTATTCCCATCATCAAAGTCTGGCAAATCCTCTGTTTTCTCAGGGCCACAGACAGTAGAAGCACATAAAATATCGCAAACAACACCACTCTGAAAACAAGGGAATTCCAGACAGGAAACAATCAGGGCCAGCTAACACCTCCCAACAAAAAATTCACTTAGGGAGGAAATAGCTAGGCTTTAAAGCTGCAAGGCCATTACATCCTAATCATTTTTCCTAATTGCAGCATTCATACTTGCCTCCAACAGACAAAAAAAAATCAGAAATATTGTATATTCACAACCTTTAGGAAATAATATCCCCTGATGGCACAGCGTGAACTTCTGGACCGAAAAGCCGCAGGTTTGAATTGGGGAAGCGGAGAGAGCCCCCACTGTTAGCCCCAGCTTCTTCCAACCCAGAAGTTCAAAAATATGCAAATGTGAGTGCATCAATAGGTACTGCTCCGGCGGGAAGGTAACGCCGCTCCATGCAGTCATCCCACATGACCTTGGAGGAGCTCTTCGGCTTAGAAATGGAGATGAGCACCAACCCCCAGAGTCAGACATGACTGGACTTAATGTCAGGGGAAAACCTTTACCCTTTACCTTAACTACCACCAATTCCTCAATACTTTATTTCCCATACCACCATATGGTGGCCAGGCACAGCTAGTTTCTTTATAAAAGTGTAACAAATCTTTTGAAGATTCTTCCACCTAGAACAAAATATATGTCAAAGTCACTAATTTACAAGATTCATTCCTGGTCAGTTCATTCTTGTTTCGTGTAAGACCTGAGCAAGAAAGACATCTTGAAGAGAGGTTAAAAAAGTATATGGGAATGAAACTGTGTGACACTGTGCCAAGCCGGCAATATAGTGATTATGTTGCTGAAGCACATTGAAGGCAACACAATCCGAAATACAGATTGCCTACAACAATTAAAAGTTCATTCTGACAATTTCTTCCCTATCATACAACTATTTAAGAACTATTCAGTCATCCTAATGTTTTTTTGTGTTGATTAACTGTATTACTAAAATAAACTATCCAGTTTACTACTTGGTAGTTGTGTGAAATACTACCTGTATAAGTTTTCCTTCATTTTAAGATCAGTAGGAACTTTCTTCATTGTGAAATAAAAATTGAAAACTCAGAAAGGAGACCAAACTTCCATTGAGTTTTTCCTTCTTTCTAGTGGTTAATACCAATCATTGTAGAACAGGAGAGTAAAACACTTCCTGTTCAACTGGTTATACTGACAATGAAGATAGATGATCCTGAAGTTACATCTTCCCTTTCCCCTTGACACATGTTTCCCTGTCTGTGTCTGAACAGGCAGGGCCATAGATGAAAAATGATTTCTTGTGCAGACACATCATTAATACATTGGAGGGTAATTTTGCCTTTCCAGTGGTTATATCTAGCATTTTATGTTGAATCATGTCTTAAGAGTCCATCTTTGCTTCATGCTGAGCTGTCCATGCCACTAAGAACCCCAGACTTGGCTCTGTCCTTATCCTGTGAGCATTTCTAACTCTTACCACTTACTTTTCTGCTCCTGCACTTGTCAGACATTTTTCTCTCTCTTTCCCTGGGCATGGCTAACTCAAGCACCTGGCTTTCCTTTTTCCTCTCTAGATCTTTGAGCGCATCCTGTTTATCTGGGCCATCCGACACCCAGCCAGCGGCTACGTGCAGGGGATTAATGACCTGGTCACACCATTCTTTGTCGTGTTCCTCTCAGAATACGTGGGTAAGCAATGCTTGTCAGCTGCACCATGCTCTTAACCCCTGCTATTAAAAATTCTGATCTCTATAAACTTAAGACTACATATTATCACTGCTGCCTTGGACTGACTTTTGTCATTATCTGCTTAACATTGGAAATAGATTTTTAAAAAAATCATATCTAGCAATGACAGCCATTGGGCAAAACAATCAACTAGTGACTAAGGCCTATGTCCACTTGATAGTTGCAACCAGAATTTTCCTTGAATCATTGTGAACCTGACTAAATTGTCATGTAAATAAATGCCAGTGGTTCAGTGAGACTGCTCTTTTTGGCATTTCAAGTTCAGTTTAATCCCACATTCTATAAAACAGCAGTGGGGGACCTGTGATTTTTCAGATGCTGGAGTACACTTTTCATAAACCCTGAACATCAGTTATGCTGTTTGGGGTTGATGGGCAATGAAATGTAACAGTATTGAAAAGGTCACAATTTTGCTGTTTTTGCCATAAAGAAAAATTGGTGGGATGGTGTCAAAATTAGACTTTGGGCCCAAAATGCTAGACTCTTGTAGTCATGATGTGTTATGCAAATCATAGTAAAAGGAGACATGCTTGTTCATTGTAGAAAAATAATAGAATGACACCATAGCTAAGATTATTTATTCTATATCTTGATATTATTTATTGTAGCACAAAGACATTTATTCACTTTATCCTTTCAACAGTCCTGTATAGTAGATCAGTTGCTATGATTTGACTTGGAAATAGATTTTCATTTTTCATTCAAGCAGTGCTTCTTAAAGATTTTGAAGTGGGAGCCTCCAGTGAATTTATAATATCTTTGAAATCCTATGTGAAAGAAATTCCACTTTTACATTCAGTTTCCCTTCCTGGATCAGAAAATGAAAGAATATTAGTAGTCAGCTCTTAAATAAGTGTATATTTTATATTTCATTTTGAGCATTAATATAAAAATAGGTAGTATCTGAGAATATATTTTAAGCATATGGTATATTCATAAGGAGGGAGCCCTGCTGAAAGGGCTCAGACAATAGAAATAGTGTGCCTTTGAAAATAAAGTTACTCATTCTACGATCTGTCTCTGCATATCATTGCCTGTTTTAAAAGCTTTGGGTAAGAATTGCAGAATGGGTTGTACATCTGTAAAAATATTGGATCAACAAAGTCAGACTTTACCAATGCCCTTGTCATTATCATGTTGACCTATGCGTGTCGCTTGCAGTTATTTTGCTCATGTGGTTGCTCCTTGACCTTCCTTGGTTGGGGTCATCAATTCATTTTATTGCACATGGAAGATTAGCATCCCATAACTTGAAAATCCAATTTCCCAGAAAGCAGACTAAATTATGTATTTTGTTTGTGTTCTGTAAATATCTGAGCATGAATGAAACCTGATCAAGTACACATTCCACTGAACTGGTAAAAATGATGTCAGACAATCAGAAGACACAATTTTTCAAACACACCAGGTTAAGTACTCAATTTTTTTGTAAATTGAGAGGAAGATGGAATAGACCATGAAATGTTAGTAGTTCGTTCGTAAGAAACAAGGGAGCTAATTACCATGTAGGAAACGGAGTTTCCAGTGCCTTTACACAGAATTCGTGCTCAGGCATCTTCTAAAACTTTCAAGCTTCATCAGATTGCCATGATGATGTTTTCTGTGATTATGCCATCCTAAATCAGTGTGGCAAAGGTGCAGCCCTCCACATGGACTACAACTCCTAGCAATACCTCACCTTGTCTGTGCTGTGCTGCCTTGGTTTCATCAGAATTGCAGTAAATAGTATTCTGAAGGTCACGAGTGGTCTTCATATACTGTATGCCTTTGAATACTTGATGAAAAGCCATGGCAAAAGTTGTTTTTCCCCTCTACACATACATACATAAATATGTGTGTGTGGGAAGAGGGGGGAGTTAGAGGGTAGGATGGCACCAAAGGGGAGGAGTGCATGCACTGTAGCCTTGCAACGTTGCAGCTTTCATCACCATTGGCTAGATTCCCTCATTCACTGTTATTCTGGGTTAGTAGCCATTTATTCACCACTATGCTAGAAGATTGCTGTAGAGAGTTAATTTCCATATGCTTTGAAAAAGTTCTTTGTTTAGGTACTTAAAGGAGAGCAGAATGGGCACTGCAGAGTGCATTCCACAAAGGGGGGGGGGGGATCAAACACATGCCCTTCTTCAAAGGCTTGTCCTCATCATTTCACATTTGGGGATTCTTGGTGGAGGAGGATCTTTGGAGATTACTTCAGTGCACAAGCTTGTGGGAGCCGTGTAAGGCTGTGAGGACAAGCACTTGCTGTTTGTGCTCCGAAGCAAACTGGAGCCAGTGGAATTGGCCCCTGGTGAAAAAAACTCAAAATGGACCAGTCAGCAGCTTGTTAGCAGTATTTTGGACAAGTCTGTTTTGAGAAGCAGGCCCAACATGAAATCTGTAATCTAACCCAAAGGTAACCAGTAAATGTTCACATTGTAATCACACTATTACTGATGTACCGGCCATAGCTGGTAGAAACACTTAATGCAATGTGAAAGTCCAGCTACAAAACTGGATGAGTGTGCACTACCAGATCATAAGTCTGATATTTTTTGAGGGATACTATTCTACCTAGATTGAACACCATCTATTTAAGCAGATAAACCACAACCACATATTTTTCAGCATTAATGGGATATATTTAATAACAGTCCTTCAGTCCATTAATGATCTTGGACACTAATTTAACACTTTTACCACTATAGCTTAAGAAGAATGGTTAAATCACCCATTTTAGTGCCTTTGTGTATATGTTAAAAAACATTGGACAAAAGATGGTACTTCCTTGCAAAAATGCCACAGGACCAAGAAGTATTCCTTCAGCAGTTCCTGGAATCAATGAGATGTAAACCTACTTGAACATGTTGTCTTCGGGTCCCCAACTCAGAAAATTTATAATGAATCACCCCTTGATTCAAAACCTATCAAGAAGTCCAGAACAATTAGCAAACACATGCAGCTTCTGCATGTCTCCTAATAGAGGATAATATCTATGTGGGTAACCAACATCCTTCTGTATCAAAATCAGGCTGAAAAAAGAGGCTGTTTTAGCCCTTTCAAGATCATCCAGAAGTACTTGGCATTGCCTTCATAGCAACAAATCTCACTCTTCACTCATTCAATCAAGGAATAACTAACTTGCACCAGAATAGTGTGCTATGTCTTCATTCATACTGTGGATACAAATGTCTTAAATTTCTCCCCTGACATTAAGCATCAGATCATGGAGTTCACAGTAGCAAAGTATTTTTCCCCTTCTCCCACATTACAACCTTCCTTTAATAGCTGCTTGTTATCTGTGGTTTAAGCCATTTCTATACATAGCCATTCTCTAATGGCACAATATATTGTTTAGATAGCTGAGTCAGGAAGACACCAGAGGCTCCCAGCGGAAGCATTTTGTCTGGAAAATGACTATTTTGTTTGGAGGTGGGAATTCTTAAGCAGTTATCTCCAAATAAACTCATTCTTGTGTATTTCTACTGCCACCTGTGCCTGCTAATGTTGGAAATACAGGCATCTCTCTTAGTATCTTTTTGCAATGATGAATTAACCTTTGCCGGTGAAGTCACTGCCAATCATTAATACCCCGGATAGTAGAGTGGGTTACATTCCCAGCCAACATTCTCAGCATATTTTTGAGATTGATCAAGAAACCTCACCAAAAAGTCCGTTGCTCTCTAGAAGAAATACACAAAGAATGAAAGAAAAAAACTCCATTGCTTAGCAACAAGGACTTCTGACAAAGTATTTTTGTGAAAATATTTCTAGATATTGGATAATATCCAATATTAGCATTACACCAATGGAAACAATCCTCACAAGTTGGAAGGATGTAAGCTCTCTCCCCCCCCCCCCCCCCCCCAACTCTGGCCACCTCTGCAGAATCTGCTGTGTAGGATTATGGGACTCTCCAGAACAAACCTTGAGCAGAAGATATGGCTACAACTGCAAGATGGAGTGTGTTTTGGAGGAAGATTGAAAATCCTGGCACTTCTACTAGTGTCTTCTTGAATTTGGACCATCAAACATTACACCATTTATTGCTGAAGTCTCCAAAATGATATCCATGTTAGACTGTTGTAGTAAAAACACAAAAAATGCTGTGAAGACCTTAAACATCAACGCATTTTCTACATTGTGCTCATAAAAGCTCACATGGTAATAAATTTGTTATTCTTCATGGAAACATAGGATTATTTGTTGTCTTTGCAGCTGCATTGTTGTGATGTTCCTCACAGATCCCATTAGATGTTCATCTGATTTTCTGTCCTCCAAAGAATATAGGAGAACTAGAAAAGGTCCAAAAGTGTGCAAGTGTGCTACCTTCCCTGAGATACCAAATAAAGAGATCAGTGTAGGAAATTGGCTAACTTTAACCTTGCAGTTGGAATTAGAGGGAATTGCTTTGTTCTTTCCATAGAGAAGTGTTTACAGGTGGTCTTCCTGGTCTGAAAATGACACATTTGGCTCCCCACTGAGCTGTATGGCCACTTCAGTAGACTAAGCTCTCCCTCCTCTTTGCACATTTCCAAGATGTCCACTTTTGGCTTGCTGCACCAACCCAGCTGCCTTCGTGAGCTGGCAGAATACACAAGCACTTCTGGGCTGCTGCCAGTGACAGATCTATATATGGAGTGTCTGCTACTCCCATCAGATCAATGGTTTCAGCTGAACATTGCTGAGCACTGCTTGTTTCAGCTATTTCCATATGACAAAATAGTATATGGAGGTGGTTGGGACCACAGCTGCAGTGGATATTTAATGTCCTGCAGGTGGAGCTCCTGCATGCTGCCAGAAATTATTTGCAGATTTGCTAAGTGAGAGCCAGTATGGAGTAAGGATTTGAGTGTTGAACTGGGAGACTAGTGTTTGAATCTCCATTCAGCCATGGAAACCCACTGGGTGACCTTGGGCAAGACACACTCTCTCAACCTCAAAGGAAAGGAAGGCCAACCCCCCTCTGAAAAGATTTTGCCAAGGCCCACAAAAAGTTCACTATAAGTAAGAAATAACTTAAACAAATAGAACAAGCGCAACAGGTAGAACTTCTGCATGCTAACAAAGGTTATAAGTCAGCAGACTTGTTAAGTAGTGAATTGGGGGGAAATTAGCTTGCCTTAAAGTAATATGTACAAATTGTATAACATAAATGGTGTTTCCTGGCAAAAGCAAGTTAG
Source organism: Anolis carolinensis (assembly GCF_035594765.1). Taxonomy (NCBI): domain Eukaryota; kingdom Metazoa; phylum Chordata; class Lepidosauria; order Squamata; family Anolidae; genus Anolis; species Anolis carolinensis. The sequence continues at coordinate 191,214,732 of NC_085844.1, read as the reverse complement.
GCATATTTGTATATAAGCATATTGGTGGAACATCAATAACTTCAAAAAAAACTTGTTAGCCTCCATTATCTTTTTGGTCAGTGCGGTCAGAAGGGTGGTGGAACTCCCTGGGTGACATCATCAGAAGGGAGATGACACCAAAATGGCTGTGCTGCATAGAGGGGATGCTTGTCCTGACCTTCCATCTGCTGCAGGTGGCAAGAGCGGGTGGCGGAGGAATGTCTCCCCTTTCTCCCTGCTCTCCAACAGACCTATCCACCAGCACCCCACCCTGAAGTCAAGGCTCCCTTTCCTTCTGCAGCCCCAGGGCCAAATCAGGCACCAAACCCATTCTGTGTCATTTTTCAAATGAAAGCAGGTGGTAGGTTGCCTGCTGCTGAAATGATGGCAGGAGGGAAGTGGGATGAACATCTTGCCTTTTTTCCTGCAAGATGTTCATCCCACTGAAGTTCTTCTCTGGCTGGTAGCATTCAGCCAACCCGTGGTGGAGCTGCTCTGGGGAAGGCAGCAGGCCACTGGTTGGGCTTGGCAGCGAGGGGTGTGTGTGATTTCCCAGACCCCAGAGCTGTGTGGGGTTTTGGCTTCTAGCAGCTGCCTCTCTTCCCAGAACTGAGTGACACCAACCCTAGTGATGCTACTGTTGCTGATCATTGGCTGGAATCCTGTTGTTGTTTTATAGCGGCAGAAATACTATTGAACACGTGGTTGCACTTTTCAGAATATTACTTAAAGGCACTGTCTACCACAAACAAGCAACCCTTAAGTACCAACAGCGTGCCAGCAGTAGCCACATTTTCATGCAGTGTAACAGTTTAGTATAACTCTAGCTTTTCTGTGGTAATTGCGCATTACATGGATAATAGGCAGGATATCGGACATTGTCCAGAACCTTTTGAAAGGGGTCACATGACAGAAGGGGATAATTTGCTGGCCTTTTAAAACAATCACAGTATTCATTGAATTTTTGCCACCTGGTTACTGATCCTATAATTTTGCTTGATAGCTTTGGGTCTGCTTCCATAAGCTGGAAATGATAATATAATGCATGATGTGAAGCTATGAAAGAAGGAACATAAATACTGTGAACAATGAAGATTACTACGTATAAAGAGGAAGGCTTTATATTGATTGAGCTCTTTGTCTGGCAGTTAAAGAACACTGTGATCCTTCACTGTATGTTTTAGACACTACCTCCCATTGTTTGCTTGCCCTCATCGTTCCTTCCTATGGTTTGTTCATTTAGATCCTACATTTACTAAGTTAGGCTCTGGAATGTTTTCTTTACTCTTCCACCCTTGTTTTTTGACATGCTAGTCTATTATTATAATGTTTACTAGGATCTTTGTAAAAGGTAGAATAGAGGCTAAACCCTGCTGTAACAAAAATATTGAATTTGCAGAAACTTTTTTCTCTTCTTTCTTCTCTTTATCAGTATCACTCAGTTTATCTCCTACCCAACCTGTCCCTTCCCAACCTGAATCATCTATATATATAAAAGAGTAATGGCATCAGGGCAGTGGACAAAACAACAAAAGTACAGGCCCCCCAACCTCAAAATTTGACAACACAACCCATCATCCACGGCACTAGGTTGATACAACAAAAAGAAAAGAAAAATAAAGTCCTAATTAGAGAGAGAGTAATAATTGTTTTTATCCAATTGCTGCCAGTTAGAGTGCTAAGCTCCGCCCACTTGGTTTCCTAGCAACCTACTCAGCTCACGAGACAGGCACAGTTAGGCCTCACTTAGGCATTTTCCATAGATTATCTGATTTTAACTGGATTAAATGGCAGTGTAGACTCAAGGCCCTTCCACACAGCTATATTACCCATTTATAATCTTATATTATCTGCTTTGAACTGGATTATCTTGAGTCCACACTGCCAGATAATTCACTTCAGTGTGCATTTTATACAGCTGTGTAGAAGGGGCCTCATATAATCCAGTTCTAAGCAGATATAAGATTATAAATATACAGTAGAGTCTCACTTATCCAACATAAACAGGCCGGCAGAACGTTGGATAAGTGAATATGTTGGATAATAAGAAGAGATTCAGAAAAAGCCTATTAAACATCAAATTAGGTAATGATTATACAAATTAAGCACCAAATATCATGTTATACAACAAATCTGACAGAAAATGTAGTTCAATACTCAGTAATGCTATGTTGTAATTACTGGATTTACAAATTTAGCACCAAAATATCACAATGAATTGAAAACACTGACTACAAAACATTGACTACTAAAAGGCAGACTGCGTTGGATAATCCAGAACTTTGGATAAGTGAATGTTGGATAAGTGAGATTCTACTGTAATATGAAATAATTACTGTGGTAATCCAGAACAACCCAATTCTGCCATGGAGGACACAATCCAAGCACGCCCAACAGATGGCCACCCAGCCTCTCAATAAGAATAAGAATAAGAATATTGTACAATCCTAAGGTTAGCAGATACCCCTAAGGATCATCCAGTTCAACTTCCTTATATCATGCAGGAGGACACAATCCAACCACTCCTGACAGATGGCCATCCAATATCTGCACAATAATAACACACATCGAATCATAGCATCAGACAGTTAGGAGACACACCTAAAGGCCATCCACTCCAACTCAACTCTGCCATGGAGGACACAATCCAAGCACTCCCAACAGATGGCCACCCAGCCTCTCAATACTAATACTACTACTACTAATAATAATAACAACATCATACAATCCTAAGGTTTGGAATGACCCTTAAGGATCATCCAGATCAACTTCCTTCTACCATGCAGGAGGACACAATCCAAGCGCTCCTGACAGATGGCCATCCAGCCTCTACATAATAATGATGATGATGAAGAAGATGATAATAATAATAATAATAATAATAATAATAATAATAATAATAATAATAATAGAAGCATAGAATCCAAGAGTTTGGAGAGACTCCTAGGGGCCATCCAGCCCAACCCTTTCTACTATGCAGCTGGACACAACCCAAGCTTTCACAACACATGGACAACGTATAAATACTATACAATACTAAAGGTAAAGGTAAAGGTTTCCCCCTGACGTTAAGTCCAGTCATGTCTGACTCTGGGGCCTGGTGCTCATCTCCATTTCTAAGCCGAAGAGCCGACGTTGTCCGTAGACACCTCTAAGGTCATGTGGCCGGCATGACTGCATGGAGCGCCCTTACTTTCCCGCCGGAGTGGTACCTATTAATCTACTCACATTTGCATGTTTTTGAACTGTTAGGTTGGCAGGAGCTGGAACTAACAGCAGCCGCTCACGCCGCTCCTGGGGTTTGAACCAGGGACCTTTTGGTCTCCAGCTCAGTGCTTTAACGCACTTCGCCACCGGGGCTCCTTATACAATACTACACAGGGACATAGACCCCCTCTATCCTCACCACTTTCACAGTACACAAATAACCAAATGCATACTAAACATAAAGACAACCATACAACAGACATTCAGTACCACCACTACCTCAACAAGTTCTCACCAACACCACCAGACAACGCCACAGCAACGCGTGGCCGGGCACAGCTAGTCACCTATATATTCTTCCTCATGTTCATACATCTATCCATTCATTGAGATATACATATGCATGCAAGTGTACTCACAGAGTAATTGCATTTTGAGATGCATGCATGTCACTCCTTGCTGCTCCTCACTTATCCCTCCCTTCCCCTCCCCATTGATTTGTGCAATGATTCAACGTGCCAAGTTGCAGTAGTTTTGTATGTGTATGTATGTATATGTATATGTATACATACCACACACCAAGCACATACAGTCAGCATTCCACATTCACTGGGATTAGGGGCACAGCATCCCTATAAAAGTAAAAAAGCATGTATGAAGAAACTGATTTTTTTTTACCTGAGAGAACATCTCTCTAAGGATTTCTAGGTCTTCTAGTACAACTCTGTACTAGAACTTCAACTTCCACTTGAAGCTGAACATAGAACTACATTGGAGGACCTAGAAATTTCTAGAGAGGCATTCTCTCTTGAAATCTCCAGATTAATCCAGCATGACTGGAGGAAATTGGCCATAGAGACACATTGGTGAACATTTTAAATCAAAACAAAAATCAAAACTGCAAATGTCAAGATATGACTACTATAAAGCATACCACTATAGAATGAATTCAATTTGATGTCACTTTAATTGCCATGGTTCAATGCTATGGAATCCTGAGATTTGTAATTTGGTGAGGCACCGGCACTCTGGCAGAGAAGGCTAAAGACCTTGTAAAAACTACAATTCCCGTGATTTCATAGCATTTAGCCATGGCAGTTAAAGTGGTGTCAAACTGTATTAATTCTACAGTGCAGGTGTACCCTAAGTCTCTTTCCCACCATCTATTAAGTGCAATTAAACCTATTAAGTAGGAGAAGAATCAGGCATCTCAGGTAGTAAAGGTGCAAGTGCTTCACAAACAGCTACAAGATGGAAGGAGAAAATGCCCTTGGATAAGGAGAAGATAATCATCCACAGCTCTGGCGGCATCTGTAGGCACCTCACTGGGAACCATAGGCTTACAGTACCCAACGCTGGTATAAGTGGATAGGTCTCTGGTGGTAATTTGTGTCCCTGTATAGTTGTCTCACTTCATATACAATTGTCTCAGTTTAAATTCAGATTCTATGCCAAAATCTACACCAGTAAGATTTTTGCAATGTACTGTCACAGTAAAAATGAATAGCGGTTGCTTTCCTGGTAAGGCAGAACAATGTACAACCTTCCATTGCTAGTGTCCTAAATGCTTTAGACAGCAGCTGCAGAGAGAGCCATGAGCTGGACTCCAATTTTAGTGAAAATTTACCCTGTTGGCTGGTTTCCAATGCAATCTCCTACTTCGTTGGTTGAATGCCAGTCCAAAGATCTTTTTTTCTCCCCATCACTGCCTGCATAGCAAGCCATTAATTCTCTTCTAACCTGCTTCCAAAGTGCCCTGCGCTGTGGTGTCAATCATAGCTATGTTCGTTCTTCTTCATGCCAGTCCCGAGTGCCTGCTGCAAAGCTGTTGGCTGCCTTTCCGTTTCTGTTGAAGCCATATGTTGAATATCTAGGTTCTTTTTCTGGGACCTGTCTAAGGTTCTTCCAGAACAGATGTTTGTGTTGAGCAATATGCTCAAGAGATAATTTTCCAAAGCTGTTCTTTTGCCAGGACTCTGGGCTCGTATTTGCAATGCTGTTTGCATCCATTGCCTCTCATGGGAGTAGGGAAAATTGTATAGAAAGAAACTATCTATTGCAAAATTTGTCTTTATTACATAAGCACAACAGTGGCCAGATTTAAGTATCTCACCAACCTATTTATTATTTATCACTTAATTATTCATTAGCTACAGTTATATCATTGTATTTCCTCACATTTGCTCAAGAAAATGTAGATAAATCTCTCCCCCCTCCCCCCAATACTTAGAACTCTGTGAAGTAGGCCAGGCCATAAAAATAGTGCTTTCTTGGCGTTACTCAGTATCATTAGCCCTTCAGAGAATCCTTAGAGAAGACTACTGTTATAAATAAAAATGTTGAGTTTTGGTATTGGACATTTTGTTTAGCTTTTAATCTCAGCATACTTACTGGAAAACCTCTTTAAGGAAAATAGACTTTTCTTAAATTTATTTTTATAGCCTTTTTGTAGCTGAGTTTCTTTCAGATTTGTTATACAATATATGAGTGGAACTGTGATCTGTTATGATCACAGTATTTCAAATGAAATTTTAAAAGTGAAACTGTGTCCCTGAGATGGGGAAGCCATCCTCCATATTGTTTGCTCATGTGTCAATTACAATTCCTTGGTTCCATAAAGTAAAAATATGAACTATGAAAGAAATCATATGGTGATATCAAGAATGAAAGCCACAATTTGCAAAATATTATTTATAATTACTTGTGCAGCTGTATTTCATCTTAGAATAATCAGAATAATCAGTTTAGACTATTATAAACAATACCTTTGAACAATAGAAAGTTCCATAATAATGATTCAGGGAGACCTTACTGCTTCTCTTTCATATTGACTATTCCTGAAATGAGCTGCTTCTAACCTGGAGTTCTTGAGATATGTTGGGCGGTGATGTTCATCATCCCCTGCCAGTATATCAAAATGATGGAAGCTACAATCCTTCACATATATCAGTAGCCTTTTCTCTTTTTTTGCTTCTGGAGTTACCTTTTCCCCTATGAATACGGGCTCTCTCTCCTGCTGACTTTTGAATTAACTGGTGACAGGAAAACTAGACTGTAGAGAAGTTGTGTGTTAAACAGATTATTGATATGATTTTATTTATTTGTTTGTTAAAGAAAAAAAGAGTTATATATTAGCAAGGAAAAGCCTAACATGGAAACTAGCTGGAAGCAGCATTTGGTAGGTTGCCATGGTAACACAGCTTCCCTTGGGAGAAAAGGGGCGTGGCTAAGATGACAGTTAGAGCATATTCCCTTTTAAAAGTTCAGTTGCTGTGAGGGTTTAAAAAGGACAGTTGCGGTTAGGTTTTGAAAAGATTAGGAGCTGTGGAAATCAGCTAAGGACAGCAACTTATGGTCACTCAGGGGAAAGGCTGGGAATATAAGTTGACCAGGGGAGTTTAGTATACTGTTTTGAAGAGAAGTTATTTAAGAAATATCCATTCAAGAAAGACTACATTGTAACTTAAGATCTGGAACGTTTACTGATTGAAACCATACGCTTATGTACCAAAAATAAACTTGAATTTTGTTATTGTTCATAAAGATAAGTCTCCTTGCCTTTCCGTAAGCCTGTTACCTCACGTTGGTGGCAGTTACCGTACCTATCTATATAAGTTACCGTACTTTTCTATATAAGTTACCATCTTTACTCATTTAAACCCAATCAGTTCCGTTATCCTTCCTTATCCACTAAATCCTCCCTGTCATACATTCACACATCCTCCACCCCTCCCTCTCATACGCGTGCACAGTTCTCCTCAGTTGGAGGCAGTGGTGGGATTCAGAAAAAGATTCCTTCCCTGCCTCACCTCTCTTCAATTGGTGGCAAGCGGCGGGATACGTTTAACATCTCAAACTAAGTGCCTTGAGACCGCATAGTAAGAAATCGTGAGGTAAAATTTAAGGAAAATGGCTACTAGACTACAAAAGAAATTAGCAGGAGAGGCTAGTGAATACCAAGGAGATAGTTTGGACTCTGAGCAAACCCCTGAGACAAGGGAAACCCTTAAATATAAAATTGAATTGAGAAAATTAGAATTGGAGGATAAGCAAAGAGAAAGGGAGGATAAGCAAAGAGAGAGAGAATGGGAGGAAAAACGATGGCAACTGCAGAAGGAAAAAGAAATAGAACTGAAACGAATGGAATTACAAAAAGCCAGTCAGACTGAGGAAAAGGAGAGAGAGTTGAGAATGAGGGAATTGGAATTGGAAAAAGAGAAATTGGCACTGTCTCAACCACACATTATTAACCAAGAAGGGAATGGTAGGACTGAAGCGTCTGATCTACTTCTGAAGAGATTCCCAAAGTTTAATAAAGATGATGATGTGGAAAAGTTTTTGATTTCTTTTGAGAGGTGCTGCAGAGATTTTGAAATTGATGAGGGAAAATGGATGCTTTATTTAAGACCCCAAATTTGTGGGAAATTGTTAGAAATATATGGTGATGTACCTGAAGAGTCACACAGAGATTATAATTTCTTTAAAAAGCAGGTACAACAGAAATTGCAACTCACACCTGAGTTTTATCGTTTAAAATTCAGATCTCTGAGGAAAGAAAAGCACCAAAGCTTCGCACAAGTAGCTTCAAAACAGGCTCAATTATTTGATAGTTGGCTCAGAACCTCAGAAGTGGAAACTTTTCAACAGCTGAGGGAATTAATTAAGTTGGAACAACTGTTTCAATTAGTGCCCTCAGATTATCGGTGGTTAGTTCAAGACAGAAAGCCATCAACTGCCAATGAAGCGGCTTCAATGACAGACCAATTAATCACTCTGAGGGAAGGATTTAGGAACGATGAGGGACTAAGTGAGAGAAGGCAGAATAAACCGCCATTTTACAATTATCAAACACACACACAATACAAAAAGACGCCTGCCATAGAAAACACCGCCTACAGGAGGCCTGAGGTAATTAATCAGACCAAACCTGAGGTAAAAGCAAGGTGCTATCAGTGTGGGAAGTCTGATCATCTAAAATACCAATGTCCTCTTTTAAGAAGAGATAAAACATCCTTCTTTATGAATAAAGAGCCCAAAGAAAATACTCTTAATGGTGATATTAAGTTTCTAAGAAGTACTGAGACTGTCCCTAAGGAGAAACAATGTTTATTTATTTTATCCGATGATTTTTCTGAAGATTATTTTGAGCCTGTCACTATTGTGAACCAACAAAAACAAGGTTGGAGGGATACAGGATCCCAGGTGTGTGTTATCCACCCACAATCGGTACCTCAGAAATATCAAAAGCCCACCTCTGAGATAAATCTAAAGGGTTTGGGACCAGCTGTACCAGCTGAGGTAGTATCTCTCCCAATTGAATACAATGGATGGAAAGGGATCTGGGACTTTGCAATTAGCTCAGATATCCCTCATGAATGTTTAATCGGCAATGACCTAGCTAGACAAGTTAAGAACTGGAAAAAGTTGTGTGAGGAGAAGGAAGATTACAACAGAAGCCCTATTCAGGAAGCAGTGTGCTTACCTATTCAACCAGAATCTGAACAGGGTCCAGAATCCAGTTCCGCCATTATTGAAATTGTTAGTAAAACAGGGGGAGTGCAAGAAATTAAACAAGCTCAGGAGGAAGATGAATCCCTGAAGCCTTTGTTTAAGCAAGCCAAAAATTTACCAGATTCAGCAGAAGAACTACCCAATAAATTTGTCACAAAAGATGGTGTGCTTTACAGAGAAAGCAAAAGTTTGAAATCAGAAGAAAGGTCAGAAATACATAGTCAGAGTTTCACTGAAATTGAAAGGCAAGCACAGGTGGCTGAGAAACTGAAGGAGCAACAGGCAGAGCGGTTGGACATGGGCTTGGTGTCCAGGAGCTCTATTTCTCACTCTGTCCTCTCTAAGATGCAAGTGATAGAACAAGAAACGCCAGTGACTACAAAGTCCACACGGTCCCAGCTAGATCTCTTTGAAGACATTGGAAGCTTCACATCTGGACCACCAAAGTACAAAGATAATCCTTTTTCATTAGGCGATGCCTTCAGCTCACAGTGGGAGACAGACAACTCCTCTTGGGGGATGGACAAAGGGGAAGAAGAGACAGACATTGCCATCTCCAGCATCCGGCCTATTGGTGACAGACCCATTAACAGAATAGAGACAGGGAGCAAGATATCAGTAGTGGAGTCCAATGAAGCTCAGCAGAAGTTTGCAGGGGCCAAAGTCATCTCATCTGATATGTTCTTTGGACGGGAAGCTGATACAGTTCCAGTGGCTGAATATTTGACCGATCTTCAGTCAACAATGAGAGTGGCAAGAGACATCGCACAAGAACATCTAGCTGTAGCCCAGCAGAGATAGAAGAGCTACTATGACAGGTCAGCCAAACCAAGAAGCAAGCGGAGGTTATTTTTCGATGGAGAGAGTGGTAAAGACCCTGACGTGATGGGGATTGGTAGTTTTAACCATCAACAGTTTACTTTCAAGATTCTACAAAAATGCTTGGACTATGTTTCGCAGGACTTCTTAAATGACTCTTGGAAGTTTCGCAAAAAGACATTTTGGGACAGAGAGACTTCATTGTGTTGCTGGGAAGGATGAGTGTAATTATCCCCAACAACATGTTAACCTCTGGAATGCTCCGCAGAGTGAAACATCGATGAACTGTGCCAGGTGGCATGAGGAAGATCCCTGTTGAATGTGCTGAGTATCAGAAGATGTTTAGTCCAGTGTATAAATAAAGACTTGGGGAATAACCCTGAATGAAAATTAAACTGTTACAAATATGATTTATGGAAAATGTATTTTAAAAATGTCTTTTGATTTGAGGTTGTGAATCTTAACAATGGGAAAGATGACCAATACGTTTATGGTTTGTATGTTGAATGGTGACAATGTCATAACTGTATGGTAAGATATGGACATGTTATGTGTATATGCAACAGTGAAGGTTTGTATTTTATGATTTATGTATTGTATCTAACTTTGTGTTTTATTTCAGGAATACTGTTGTGTATGTATATATGTATTTATTAATTATTTTTGCCCATTCTAGGCATAGAAAAGGCAAAAATAATCTTTCTAAGGGGGGAGGTGTAGAGAAGTTGTGTGTTAAACAGATTATTGATATGATTTTATTTATTTGTTTGTTAAAGAAAAAAAGAGTTATATATTAGCAAGGAAAAGCCTAACATGGAAACTAGCTGGAAGCAGCATTTGGTAGGTTGCCATGGTAACACAGCTTCCCTTGGGAGAAAAGGGGCGTGGCTAAGATGACAGTTAGAGCATATTCCCTTTTAAAAGTTCAGTTGCTGTGAGGGTTTAAAAAGGACAGTTGCGGTTAGGTTTTGAAAAGATTAGGAGCTGTGGAAATCAGCTAAGGACAGCAACTTATGGTCACTCAGGGGAAAGGCTGGGAATATAAGTTGACCAGGGGAGTTTAGTATACTGTTTTGAAGAGAAGTTATTTAAGAAATATCCATTCAAGAAAGACTACATTGTAACTTAAGATCCGGAACGTTTACTGATTGAAACCATACGCTTATGTACCAAAAATAAACTTGAATTTTGTTATTGTTCATAAAGATAAGTCTCCTTGCCTTTCCGTAAGCCTGTTACCTCACGTTGGTGGCAGTTACCGTACCTATCTATATAAGTTACCGTACTTTTCTATATAAGTTACCATCTTTACTCATTTAAACCCAATCAGTTCCGTTATCCTTCCTTATCCACTAAATCCTCCCTGTCATACATTCACACATCCTCCACCCCTCCCTCTCATACGCGTGCACAGTTCTCCTCAGTTGGAGGCAGTGGTGGGATTCAGAAAAAGATTCCTTCCCTGCCTCACCTCTCTTCATAGACAATGGTTTCTCTTTTAAAGAATCAGTTACTATGAAATTCCTCTGAAGCTCGAGACTTGGTGCAAGGAATGATTCTTTCCTTACAGGTTTAATGTGGGGAGCCGAGACATCTCTTTATGAAGGGACAGTTCTTCATAGCTAGAGATGCTAATTGCTTTGAGCTAGATTTAACTTTCAGAACTTTGATGGTTAAGAAACTGTTCAAGAGCGATTATGCTCCTGCAAGTCTGTGGAGGCTTTTCATGAAGTCACAATTAGTGTTGGTAACAGTGTGCATTTCAAAGTTTGAAGGTGGCTGCCTGGGATCATCTCCTATCTCTTTCCCTGATTGTCGTTGCCTTATAGACTCCTGCTGCCATCTCCATTACCCTAATGTTCCTCATATTCTGCTTGCTGCTGGGCTTCTGTAGCACTGGTGCCTCCCTGCTGTTCTGTGATGTCTTTCCTCCTGAGCTGAGAAGTTGGTGTCTACAAGAAGTAGGAGTTTGAGGGTGAAGATAAAGCTGGAGGCCTTCCAGCCACAGAAGGTTAATCCTTTAAGTTCCAAATAGCTGGCAGGACCCAAGTAAACACAGTGGTGCAGTTCATACATGACTTCTTCCATCATTAACACAACTGTTTATTTATGCCGTAACAAACTGAGGCCAGTTTCACTGAGTATTTCAATTTGCTTATGGGAATTAGTTCTAACAAACTTGCTGATAATAAATGCATATTTTTATCTGCAGTTTTATCCATGCACATAGATTACCAAAGTTTAGCTTGGAATAAATACACATGCAAAAAGCATTGATTGTGAATGGTCTACATAGTTGCATTATGTTACAGCAAACAAATGAGCATATAAGTGCTGGATCACTTCAATTGCCTTTCAAAGTCTCTTGCTGTAATGGGCAACCAAACTACTGTGGGGAAATAAGCAGGACCGAGTGCAACAGCACTTTCCCACTTATATACATCACCACCTGTTGCTGAGACTTCTGTTACTGGGGGGGGATGTAAAGCAATCGTGTCTAGTATCCATTGTTAATTTCCATGAGTTTGTCTAATCCCATTTTAATGTAGGTCTGTTTGGCAGTTATCCCTATATCACACCACTATGGGCTGTATTTATATGTCCTTAATATTTTGCAAATTTATATTTGAACACTTCTGGTACCCAAATTTAAGAAATTAAACGTGAATCGTTCTCAGTATGAATTGGGTATTGTTCCAAGAATCCAGATAACATTGTTCTTAAAGCTGTGCTGAAAGTGGTACATTGCAAATAAGGAATTGTATTATTATATCACCATGCATCTCTCTAGCACCTCACCTTGCATAGTAATGCTGTGAACTGTGTGCTTAGTTTGACCCAGAACATTTGCAGAAGATTAATTCCTTGGTTGACAAAAACATCCTTAAGAGCCATATGCTGTGATTAGCCCTTTTGCTTAGGGCCAAACTACATATTATGCAGAAAACCCAAGACAAGATCTCCCAGTGTTTATATTTTTACTTAAAAGTTAACTAGGAGGACTCTGATGTTAACTCTGCAGGGACAAGAGGAATAAAAGTACCTGTGTTTACCTTCCAGCAAGGTGAACAGTGGCTTGGAGTAGAGATGGTTTAGATTACAAAATCAGCAGAGAAAAAAAGAGATTAATACCCCCTTCTATAACATCGCTGCTCAGTGAGATTCAAAGAACCTCAATATCTGCCTTTGAGGGGCCATGTGACACTCCTTTTTGTGGGTCTTCTCCCTTCATGTTTTGCTTGGCTTTTGTACATACAATATGATGTTTCTGACTCAGTAAGGCTCACACAAGTCTGGAAATACATGCCAATTCTACAGTTTAACTACTGAATCATTCTTTTGTAAAATGTTTCATTCAAATGCACTTAGGGGGCAGCCACGAGGGCAGCTTACATAAAAGGATCAGTGAATATACGTCATTTTGTGAGAAGTTTGGTTTTGAAATGGAGGTTTAACAAATCTCCAGGGCAGCAAACTGATTGAAGGAACTACAGTTCCAAGTAGACTTTGGGCGATCCTTCCTGAATTCAGCTTGTAGAGTTTGGTGCCTGCAGAGCAGCTGTCCTTCCTGGGCTCTGAGCCCTCAATCCCTTGAACTGGGCCAGTTGCTCAGCAGTACCTCTTAACACTGTAGGAGGTTTGAATGGCTTGTCCTTGGCTTTGAAAAAGAAGCATGAGGGAAGCGTAACCTCCTGTTCAGTGCTACCAGCCAAAGCAGCTCTTCATAGGGACACTCTGATATCCATTAGCAAAACAGCTGCCATGGAGAGAGGCAGAGAGTGGCCAGATTTGTATTCCTCAGCAGCCTCTCATAAGGTTGTCAAGTACATCCTGGCACAAGAAGAAGCAAGAGATACTTGCACAAATGGGTCAAGCAAGGCTTAGAGGTAGGGGAGTAACAAGTCTTGATTAATCAGTAGACATGCAGCCTTTTACCAAACAATAATTCAATTTTATGTGCAACCCGAGGTTAAACTAATCCCTATAAAAATTTCATATAATATATATTAAAATTTATATGAAATAATATTTGTATTATTTATAATTTTCATATAATCTTTACTGTGTAAATGAGGTTTGGATTTTCTTTCTTTACGTTTCTTATGTACTACAGTTGTGTGTCATTTCCTCTATATCCGCTCCACGTGATTAATCGCAAACATCATTTTCAACAGATGTTATTTTGTTAATTAGAAACATCAATTTTAGTGATAATTACCGCAAGTCAATCAACAAATTGTGAAAATTATAGAAGTTATAAAAGTACCTACACTTGAACAGCACCAGCATTCCACTTCTCTAGTGATTAAATCTCTATGGAGGAACTGAACTGAGGCTGTCTGTTGGGTGAGCTTTGACTGTGTCTTCCTGCCTAGCTGTACAGGGTTCAACTGGATGTCCTTTGAGGGTCTCTTCTAATTCTTTCCTTCCGTTCCCACTACGGGCCCTCCCTTGAGAACCTCCTCCCCCTCTTCTTCCTCCTCTACCTCTTTACAACTCTGTAGGAACAAAAAATGGTTTAATGTTTGTCAGTTGGTACAAAATAACAGAGTTGTGCAATACAACATGGAAGACAGTGACATATGCGAACATTGAACAGATTGGTAGGAATCAGGCCGGCCCTAGGTAATTTTCAAGTGTAAGCAAACAGAATTTTGGCACCCCCTCCCCAAACCAATAACTGAAAAATAAAAGTGCTGGATAAGTGAAAATGTTGGATAATAAGGAGGGATTAAGGAAAGCCTATTAAACATCAAATTACATTATGATTTTACAAATTAAGCACCAAAACATCATGTTTTACAACAAATCAACAGAAAAAGCAGTTAAATACATGGTAATGTTATGTAGGAATTAGTATATTTGCGAATTTAGCACCAAACTGGGCTATAGGGCATTGTGGACTCAGATAACCCAGTTCAAAGCAGATATTGTGGGTTATTCTGCTTTGATATTCTGTGTTATATGGCTGTGTGGAAGAGCCCAGAGGGTCCTTAGGAATCTATAGGAATTAAAAGGCCACCAAAAGGGAATCTGGCTCCCGGTATAATAAAACTCTAAAATCAGGACAGTAAATAAAGAACAACACTCTCAAAACAAGGGAATTCCAGACAGGAAACATTCAGGGCCAGTTAACACCACCCAACAAAGGATTTCCTCAGACAGGAATCAGTCAGGCTTTGTGAGGTCTGGCTGCTTATTGCTTGGGCATCCTCTACAGAAAGGAGCAAACCATGAAAATGAACAAAATCTGGCTACCAGTATTTTAAAAAGCTCTATAATCAGGACAGTAAATTGAGAGAAACACTTAAAAAAGGGAATTCCAGAGAGGAAATAATCCGGGCCAGCTAACAGGATTCCGCCAGGCAGGAAGCAGCCAGGCCTTGAAGCTGCAAGGCTATTTGATGCTAATCAAGGTGGCCAATTGCAACATTTACACTTGCCTCAGACAAGAGTTCTTTCTCCACAGACATATAAACCTTCCACAGACATATAAACCTCACTTTCCTAGTGTCCAATATGCCTCACAACCTCTGAGGATGCCTGCCATAGATGTGGGCGAAATGTCAGGAGAGAATGCTTCTGGAACATGGCCATACCACCCAGAAAAATCACAGCAACCCAGTGATTCCAACCATGAAAGCCTTGACAATACATAGAACCAAAACTGCTTTTTTGACCACTTGAATTCAATTTCCGTGTTAAAGAGGGAGCATCAGAAATATCGTAGGCACAGAGCCAAGGCCTTCGCTGGGTCACCGTAGGGGCCTACCAGCCTGGTGCTGCGCACTCCCAGCCGGCCCTGCCCCCTCCTTCTTCTCCTCCTCCTCCTCGCGCTGGCCGCGTCCCTACCTTGCCATTGTCCGCGCCCGGTGGACAGCGGATGGCAACGCCAGGCGTCCCCCGGTGTTCATGCTCGGCGCCAGGCAAGCTGACGACGGAGCCCGAGATCTTGCTGGCGTCGCTGGTCGCTTCGCTGCCGTTGTCCCTGTTGGTGCCATCCAGCATGTCGTGGTGGCTGCCGCTGCGCGGGGTGCACAAGCCCTTCTGGCCCACGCTGAAGGCCTTAAAGTCGACGGTCTTGTTCTTGTTCTGTCTTGTTCTCCCTCCGGGCGTGCCTCCCTCCTCGCCTGCCTGCCTCCGGCCACGAGTCTAAGAGGAGGAGGCGGGGTGTGCGTGCATGCATGCACACATGCATGCACACATGCGCACACACGGGGGAGGGGGGAGGTGAGGCGCACCAGGAGGGCGTGCTCCCCTCCCAGCGGGGAGGGGGAAAAAGACAAAAAAAGAAGCTGCTCATTAGACTTAGGGCACTTGGAGGCACCTCAACTGCACCCCTCAGAGGATGGCGACTTCAGCAACCACTTAGTTTGCCTACCGGTTGAACCGCCCCTGGTAGGAATCATCCCTCGGCTGTATGATAAGTCAAAAGCACATTAATTTCTTGGATACGGAAAGGAGAGAAATGGATGTGATGGGGATGATATGTATCCATTATGAATCCAGTCCCCATCTAGCCTTCTTAAACCATAGGTTGCCTTCTTAAAAGGCATTTTCTGAAGTGTGTGTGATAAGGTCCTTAGTTTTAATATGTGCAGCATTTTTATCCTTTCAGAGTCTTGAGTAATTTTCATAAAATACAATGTAGTCTTTACGGTGATACCATATTATTTATTTTCTCCCCCTCCCCTTCTCCATTTTATGGGTTGTGAAGTGTCTTTGTCAAAAAAGTATTCAGTTAAGTAGCTGAAAATGACAGGTTTCATTCTCACACATACAAAGCATGCATGAGTTCGCACCTTGAACTTGTAATGAATGGCATAGTGCTGATATTGGGTATGTGCCAAAGGTCTTGGGGACAATTCTGAAAAGTGTCATGCAAAGAACAAGCCGGGTCATTTTAGAATCAGAATCCTCACCTCAAATAATATAATACTATTTATGATACAGTAATGTACAATAAGAAATCAGTCTACAATATAACCATCAGTGGAAAATTTAGTGATGAGTGTGCACTCCCACTCCCAGAAATATTTTCCTTCCATACAGGCCCACGGGAAAGGGGCATTTTAAAAGTCTCCAGTTGCCTGAGCGCCGTGGTCTCCTGCTAAGCTAACAAACGATTTTTCCTCCCACCACATTTACCTCCTTTTTCAAAACATAGTTTTTCCTCCTTTTTTCCATTCAAACCTATCTGTTTTGTTATTGTTTATGACCCTAAATATCTGACCAAAAAGTTCTCACTTTCTCCTGCCTTCCTCTGTGCTGTCTTCTCAAAGAAATAATACAGATGAGTCTGCCTAATAATACGTAGCACTAGTGACATGTTACCTCCACATCTGATATTTCTTCTTTTGTGGCTGCAGGCCTTCCTGTTTTTTGAATGTGACAGTGGGCAGACATCCATCCCAAGAAATTCTGACAAATTAACTAACTACCTGGTGCATATTTTATCATCATTAATTTGGGGACTCTAGAAAGTTAGGATAAGTTGCTAGGGGAAAATAACTGAGTGACACTAAGAAGACACATTAAACTTGTGCTTGCAGAGCCCCTCTCATGGAAAAAGGCATTTAACAGCAACCAATGCAAACCATTTCATAAGCCCAATTAAAATATATTTAGAAAAATCAGGTCATCCAAAAGTGACTACAGTGTGCTTGCAACAATCTGCTCTAACACTGTGCCCAGGAAGGAGGCATTCCATGTTACATTGTTCACATTTTTGAAGCCTAGGTTAGGTTATTTCAGGAATAGTATTATAGTCATTTGGAGACCATATTGTCTGTGTTTTACTACACTCTTAGACATAAGTGGGTCAGTGTGTAATCTATATTGTAAAAGCAAAAACATTTTGTGCTAAATGTGGGTGCATTTATTAGCTATTTATCAAAATGTACATGTGTGTTTTTCCATACTGTATTTAACTGGTATTCACAAGACAGAACTAGAAGCTCTGTGTGGCATTCAGATCTTGAACAATGTAAGTTTTAGGGTACATCTATACTGTAGAATCAATGTATTTTGGCAACGTTTTAACTGCCATGGCTCAATGCTATGAGTTCATGGGAGTAAAGGTTTTTAGGCTTCTATGCCAAAGAGTGCTGATGCTTCACCAAACTAGAAATGCCAAGGTTCCCTAGCATTGACCCATGGCAGTTAAGGTGGTGTCAAACTGCATTAATTCTACATTGTAGATGCACCTCTGGTCATCATCCTTCTGCGATCTAACCATGCACATTCAAACCTATTTTTAGTCATATGGACCAGAATTTCCTTGCTGTTTTTTTTTAAACAAACACAATGAAATACGAAATTCTAAGGCCATTGGACCAGTGCTGAATTGTATTTTTCTTTCAATTTTTGCAGATTTGAATATAGCAAACCTTTCACAGTGCATGTAGAGCAGTCTAAAGAATAAAGGCAGACTATTTATTTATTGATTTATTTAAAATATTTATATTCTGCCTTTCTCACCCCAAAGGGGACTCAGGGCGGAGCACAATATATATATGGCAAACATTCAGTGCCAGAACATAAAATAAACTATAAATATAAATAAACACTAAAATCAGTTATCTTCACATGAAAAAAATTATTTAAAACCATCACAAGTCAGCCATACCAGATCTGGTCAGCAGGGTGAAATTTCCTATTGCTGCTGTTATTGCACTGTCCCACAGCCATGTTTTTACCATCTTTCTAAAGGAGGGAGGGGGCTGATCTAATCTCGCCAGGGTCGGAGTTCTATAGCCAAGGGGCAACCACTGAGAAGGCCCTGTTTCTCATCCCCACCAATCGCGCCTGTGACGGTGGCGGGACCAAGAGCAGGGCCTCCCTGGAATATCTTAATCTCTGCGACTAGGGAATACACCTTGAACCATTGCTCTTACAAAATAGGGAAGTTTGTCCCTATCTCTTACTCTTCAGAATTTCTTCTGCCTTTTGTTTTTCAGAAGAGGATGTGGAGAATTTTGATGTTACAAACCTGTCACAGGATGTGATGCGGAGCATTGAAGCAGATAGCTTTTGGTGTATGAGCAAGCTACTAGATGGGATACAGGTAGACTTTGCTTCCTTGGTCTCTTTGTCTATTCCTTCTGGACCTCCATGGTAGAAACTAATTAAAGGCTTGGTCATGCTCCATACTAAAAATGCTGCATCCAGGCAATCTAAGTATTGCACTTAAATATCTACTTTCTGTCCCTTATATGAATAATACCAATTCAGCACAGTTGCATATTTTTCTTGTCCTTCATGATTCATTCCACATTTGCATAATGTATTCATTCAGATCAATAGTATCTTGCTGAGCATATTTACTTTTGAATTTGGCCATTAGAATTGGACTAAAGAGATTGCATGTAATAATAGGACACTAAGTTTTCCAACCTGGTACCCTCCAAATGTATCAGACTACAGTTCTCATTGTCTCCCAGCAAACTTGGCTATGGAGTTACCCATTGATGAATGATTATTGTCAATATTTGTCAGTTGGCACCTGGCAGGCATAGTGTGGAATATATCCATCTTCTTTACTGATACTTCTTTTATGAGACTGTGCTAGGCAAATTGTGTGTACGTCTGATTTTGAATTTGCATTATTTTAAAGAGACACCTGAAAATGGCTTTTCTGAAAAAAGAGTTCAAAGCTAAAGAACTTCTATCCCTCCAGGTAGTTTGGATTACAACATTCACAGTCCGTTACATTGGCCATGTTCGCTGGGGTTCATCTGAGAGTTGAAATCTTTGTTTGCATGTGCACCTCTCTTGTAGAAATTCCTGACTAAATCTGATTATGTAACCAGTAGGGAGAAAAACGAGTAATAGCTGAAAGTTTAAGTTTCATCACCTTTACCAATCACCATGAAACAGTCAGGCAATTGCACCCATTCAGTAGGTCTCCATGATCACCAGCCCTAGAGTTCTTACTTCATGATACATGTTGCATGAATTTGGTCCCAGGATTGAGTTCTAGTAATATATACACATACAAGGCGAAAAGGTATAGAAGTTGGGTAAGAAAGAAAAAGGGGAGATAATGGGTTCTAGTAATTCTTGAAAACTTCTACTTGATAAAACGGAAACATTTTAGAAATGGCAGGTGAAAAAATGAGTATTTTTCCTTCACATGCACTGGCTTTGGTTGTTGGGGTGTTTATTATTTATTCACTTATTTATTATGTATTACAGGACAATTACACATTTGCACAGCCTGGAATCCAAAAGAAGGTCAAAGCACTGGAGGAACTTGTCAGCCGTATCGATGGTAGGTGAGGCTAAAGCTACTGAAGATGAATTTAAGCTTGTCAGGTTCTTCCATATCCTCGCCTCAATCACAAAAGAAAAAGACTTTGAGTGGGAAGT
This sequence comes from Anolis carolinensis, assembly GCF_035594765.1. Lineage (NCBI taxonomy): Eukaryota > Metazoa > Chordata > Lepidosauria > Squamata > Anolidae > Anolis > Anolis carolinensis. Next base: position 191,194,824 of record NC_085844.1, on the reverse strand, counting down.
GTATAAAGGTACCATGCAGCCAAAATAAAGCTTGTAAAATTTTATTTAGCCATACAGCTGGGAGATGATCCATTCAGGGTGTCAAATATCTTAAGTTCTTCATGGCTTCTGTGACTCACAATAGAGTTTACCGCCCCTGTGCAGTGCATCATTTGGAACATTTTAGAGCCACTATATAAGCATTTTTGTAGTGACCTCTTCTCCCCTGATGCATGTAACCAAACTGATTCCCACTGAAACCCGCAGCTCCCTGGATGCTAAAACAGCAGCCAAGGAGCTTGGAAAAGCACAGTAAATTGTGAACAAGTGATTGGTAAATAAAAGGTAAATAAAAACAGAATGCTACTGAGATAATGACTTATGAGGTTTGTCAGTGGAGACACTCTATATTCAGCAGTGTAAACCGAATGTACTGTTTCAGAACAGGTACACAATCACTTCAGGGAATATGAAGTAGAATACCTGCAGTTTGCCTTTCGTTGGATGAACAATTTACTGATGAGGGAGCTTCCTCTTCGCTGCACTATTCGCCTTTGGGATACCTACCAGGTATGGACTGCTTAGTCTTGCTGTTGGAGCCTTGCTTGATATAGATCCCCATCTTTATGTGTATTGCTGACATTAATCAGATGGCTTCTCTGTTGCTGGGATTTTGCATTGTCTGTATTGGACCAAGCTGTACAATCAACTTTCATTTGCCCGTATATTCAAGTGAGTGCTTTCCCATGCAGACACACAAAACCCCATAAAACTTGTAGAAACTGTAAGAAATGAACAAGCTACACAAATTCATTCTTTCTAACCTCAAGTGTGGATTATTTTTTCAGTCTGAGCCAGAGGGATTCTCTCATTTCCATTTATATGTCTGCGCTGCATTCTTGATTAAGTGGCGGAAAGAGATCTTGGATGAAAAGGACTTCCAGGTAAATCTTCACACGGCAGTTACGTTTAGGAAGAAATACAGTATGATTGTCTTGCTTGAGGCATTTGTCAGTCTAGCATAAGACAATAGACCACACCATAAGCAGCAAGTGCTCTGGCCTGTAACTGGGTGAACAACATGATACTATCTAGAGATCCAGTTATTTTCCATGTATAAGTCCCTGACTATGGGACCTTAAATATGCCTGTAAGATAGGTTCTAAATGTCATGTGTTTGAAGTTTTGATCCCAATTCTTAAATATTATATTATATATATATATATATATATTATATTATATTATATTATATTATTTACTACACAGAATCATCATTGTCCCATTAGCCCCAAATCAGTGAAAATTTGTTCCTAGTGGCCACATTTCACACTTAAATGAAACTAAGCATGGATTAAGCTTTCTGCCTTAACTGTGGACATCTGTACATTCTGTTTGCTTACGGCAATAGCCACACTGCCACCTTTGCACCAAATTTTGTTCTTTATTCCAGGGCCTTCTAATGCTGTTACAAAACCTACCCACAATACACTGGGGCAATGAAGAGATTGGACTCCTTCTTGCTGAAGCCTACAGACTCAAGTACATGTTTGCGGATGCCCCCAATCATTACCGCCGATAGATACCAAGGTTCTGCCTCTGCGCCCCATCATGTTGGCCCAGTCCCAATCACTGTGGCATTGCATCACTTGAGTCCTCAGACACTCTGACCAGGAACCCACTCTTTGCTGTAAAAAGCTCACACTGGACTTCTGTCTTAACTTTTGCGTGTGCCTGCCACTCTGTGCGTGGATGTGCCACTGAAACCACCATTAGTGTCCCATGCTGTTATGGTGGCCTCAGCTCAGTTGGGGAAGATGTACGAATAAACTGAGCCCCTGAATGCACTTCAAGCCCCAGCCTGGGTCATCTGAGCCTTGCAGCCTCTTGTTAACCCGCTTAAGCACAGACACACTCATGCACTCCCAGCTGGGCCTGTATATTCCCTCCCCCCAGACGCTGTTTAATCAAACTCCCCAATGAAGATGCCTTACAAAGAGTTCTGCCCTGGGGAATGGCAGTGCCGTCGGACTCAAGAAGCTCTCAGGGCTTAGCTTCACTCGGCGTGTCTGAAGAAGTGTGGCATTTTGAGAGTTAACAAGAGACACATACACTCCACACACATGCACACCTCCACACAGTTACACCCAGTGAAGCATGTCTCTGCATAGGTTGGTACACATGTGTTCAAAAGGCTGTCTTGTCCACACACAGTTTGGAATGACACAAGTGAACAAGACAGTAAGTCTCCTGTGATTGGTTGGTTGGTTGGTTGGTTGATTGGTTGGTTGATTGGCTGACTGTCTGTCTGTCTGTCCGACCTGCTGTGTGAATTGAATTTAAGAGGGAGGACTGAGCTTATAAAAATCTTTCTGTGACAATGACACTCCTCCAAGAAATTATGTGTATATTGTGTTCTTGTGTATATGGGTAAAAGATGTACAATATCAGTCTTCTGTTTGTAGCAGATATGATTTTATATTTATAACGTGTGTCTCAAGCGTGTAAAGGCTGCCTCGATTACAAATGACAATGGGCCCCTGCCTCCCCTGGCTGTCAGGGTTTTGGAGCTGTCTGCACATCTGCACTAGCACAATATTCCCCCTTCCTCAAAACTTTCATTCCATTTCGGTTGTGACAGACCTCACTCTAAAGCAAAACACATGGAGAGACCTCTGGAGCTTCAACCATCTGGCCCCAAGTAGGGCATCTGTGGTTGAGACTAAACCTATATTATTGTATCCATCAATTGAGATGGGAAATGCAACCCAGCCTGTGTTGCTTGGCTTTTCTCTCCTCCCAGCCCTGCTTGGCCTTCCTTCAGTGACAGAAAGATGACTTTCTTGCTTTAAGGCTCTAAACTGTTCTGGAGAGATAGGAAGATGTGTTGTATTCTGTACCAGACTCCCTTCCTCCATGCTCCACTGTTGTCTCAGTGTGATTTCTGACAAACAACGACAAAAAGTGTGTTTTTATTTTGTTTACTCCAGCCAGCAGGTGGAGTCTCATTAGTGCCAAGCCTTGACCTCTTTGGTTACATTTGCTCCCTTGGGCTATTTTGCAGTTTGTGTTGGGCTGACTTTTCATTTCATCAGGCTTCAAACTGCCGGCTCCTCCTTTTGTTTTCCCACTTGGGGCTGGAAATCAAAAGCAGTCCAGCAGCTTTCTTGTAGTGATGGCACCAGAGGATGCAGGAGGCACAACAAGGCAAGAGCCTTGCTGCCATTCAGACACCAAGCAGCGTTTCCCAAATGGCTTTTCTAACCTGGAGTTGTTTTCTCAGGCATTCTGACTTGATTTTCTTTTGTGTGTGTGCCTTTTGTTGTTTCCTCTGAGACAGCAACCTGGTGGTCATTAGTTTAACATGACTAATTAAAAAGGAAAACCAAATATATGTTTCCAATCTTTTTTTCTTACTGATTTTATTAGGTTATGGTCATTTGACAAGGCTTTTGAGGACTTGTTTTCTGGATTCTTCTCACATTATAGTGGTCTTCAGTCCAGGGTGACTTCGTTTCTACAGTAGTCTCTCTTTGAAAAGTACTATTTTAATCTTGCTGTTGTTTAAGATATTGGTACATGAGTAGTTAAATGTATTGTTGTTTATATAATAAGGACAGAGAATGTGAGGCCCCTTAGATGTTGATTATAGCTACCCTAACCTTTGCCAGCATTGCCATAGGAGATGCAGTCCAGCAATATCTGGAGAGGGGCCAAATTCCCATGATGGTTTCAAAATGTTCACTGTGCCCTAAAATCCAGGATCGTGGTACTCAAAAGCAGAGCTTTGGGGGGAATATGGTTCATAAACAACATGGCACAAAATGCTTTAGTCTGCTGATCAGAAAATGACATATGGGAAGAGTGGATGTCAAAATACCTTCTCTTTCCTGTTGCTGAAATGATTTGGGTCACAGGATAATATCTTCATGGATTAGAGGAAAATCTGTGTCCTTTGCCTAGTAATTTATTTGCATAAATAGTGCTAATCAAGTGACTTTTTGGAGCCATAGCTTTTGTTGTGTGGGACTTTCAAAGACCATGATCTGACACCTGTCTTGAGGCAGTCTGTTCAATCTCAACAAAGAATCCTGGATCCAGACCTAATTTCAATAATGTGAAATAGCAAAAGGCAAAGTGGGCCCTCAGGCAGACCTGAAAAATTAATACAGCATATAAACATATTTCCAGAGAAGGCAGTTCTGTGACATTGGCAGCTTTGCTACAGAGTCCCTTTGGAGGAGTCTCCAAAGGGCTTCTGATAAATGAGATGAATCTGTTGACAACTGTCCAGTTAACAGTTGCTCTTGTAACTTGAAATGGTTCATTTGATCTTAAGATTCATGGCTAGGACATGCTGTTCTTGTTGTTCTTGTTTGTGGCCAGAGCTGGAAGGAAATGTGGTTTAGCCAACCAAAGCATACAAGGATAAAACATGTGAAACAAGTCACTTGTTTGCTATGGTAAATCCTGAGTTGTTCCCACACATACTTGTTTTAGTGCCACCTTCACCCAAAAGTTATTTTCAAATCCATCAAGAAGAGCTTGCAGCTGAAACTGGACATCTTTCCATTTTTCATGCAGACTGGGCTGAGCACAGTAGGTCACTCCGACTTCCTCACCCCCACCCTAAGTTAATTACTATGAAAATAAAAAGTTCACTGGAGTGGAACAAACGTAATTACTTTTTGGGAGCCTAATTATCTGCATTTATTGCCAGTGCTTTGTTGTAATTGATTGCTAATGGTCTGCTTCACTTTGGAATTATCTAATTAATACCCCCACAGAAGAAATCAGAATCCACACTGAAATGGCAAGGTTTTTTTTTTGGGTTTTTTGGGGGGTTTTTTTGCAATCCTGACTGCAGTTGTTTTTGTTCTGGTGCTGCTGTTTGTATCTGGATACCTCTTTGGAGTGTGTTGACGCCTGTATTTGATTGCTTTGCAATCCTGATGGCCCAAGACTTTTTATGTTCTTCTGTAAAACAGATCTTGCTCATTGCTAAAGGCAAATCCCAAGTATGTTGGGCTGGATTATGTTGGCACCTCTTCAGCCCTTTTGATCCTGTGTCCCTTTCATCCTTCTGCCCTCATCCTTTATTCTCACAAATTGCATTGTCTGGCAGTGGTTGTGGTTTTAGGCTGTGACCATTTTCTGCCACCTTTAGTTTAGCCTTCCAAAGCATTCAGCAGTTTGCAGAGAAAGAATTCTGGTGCTGTGAACTCAATTGAAACTGTGACCCCAGGCTCTTTTCTGCACGTTAACTGTGGAGGCTTGTTTGCGCATTTATGTATATAACCTAATTTCTCATCACTACATTTTTCAGTGTGCAACTTAAATATATGAGCCGATGCCACTGTGTTTAAACATAGGAGTGTGTAGTTTAAAGTGACCAGCTTGACATGGCCAATCCATCTTTGCAAGCCTTTTTTGATGTTGCAGTCATTGAGTGATGCATGTCCACAAAGGCTTCTAAATCCATTGCTCTTAAAAAATACCCAGATCTATAACTAATTTATAAGGTGTGTTGACAATTTTCTCATTATTAGCTATGGTTGCTGTCCTGGAAAATAGGTATAGTGTTACCTCCCCAAAAGCAGCATTTAAACATTGTGATCCTTGATTGTAGAATTCACTTTGAGGAATAGAAATAATCTCATTTAGTAAATATGTTCCACCAAAAAATAGCCATTATACTATTATATGCACACAGAATTGTTCTCTGGGAGGGTAGATTCAGGACTAAGTGGCGCAGAATGGGAGTGGTCCATAAAAAAAGGAGGTTTGCCAATGATCCCCTCACATGTTATTTTAATATTTGGGGAGAATCGTCTGAAACTTCTTGCTCTTGTGAGATATCTGACATCTTTTTGCTTTGGCATACACATTAAGAAAAGGAATGTTTTAGACGCTGAGAAGATGGGAAGACAATGTTGTCTTAATTATGTGCAAGTGAAAATTAAATTTGAAGCAATAGTAATCCAGAAGTTTAAGCAACTGCAGAGTCAGGAAGAATAAAAGGGTTTAGATATTACAAGAAAAAGGGGAATTATACCAGAAATAATCATGGAATCAAATTAGTTGTGTTAACATCAGTGCAAAGAGGATAAAGGGTTTATTTATTTCCTTATTTTTATCCTGCCTTTCACCTGATATAGAGACTGGTGAGATACACATTTTTCTTTAGGACCTAATTTTTCTGCTTTTCTTTCTCATGCAGTATGTAAAAGAAAAAGGTAGACATTTCCCTAAGGATACCTTCAGTCTTTCAGCAATTCTTTCAGTAATGCAAGCCAATCTCAGGCTAATTCATGCAATCTGATCAACTTGTAGAATGCAAAATGAGTGGCTCTGTGTAGAGCTGAGAGCAAAGAAGACATCTGCATCTTTCAAGAAACAGGTTGAGTATCTTGTATCCAAAATGCTAGGGACCAAAAGTTTTTTTGAATTTCATTTTTTTTCAGATTTTTATAACTGCATATATATACCTAATGAGATATCTTGGAGATGGATCCCAAGTCTAAACACGAAATTCTTTTATGTTTCTTACAAACATTCTATACTCAGCCTGAAGATAATGCCATACAATATTTTAAATAATTTTGAGCATAAACCATTAGAAAGCAAAGGGATCACTGTCTCAGCCACCCAAGTTGGCCATTTTGGATAAGGAATACTAATCTATTTCTATTGGTAAATACCCAGTGGAGTGCAAAACGTATTGTAACCTATTTGTTATAGAAGAAGTACCATATATACTCGAGTATAAGCCTAGTTTTTCAGCCCTTTTTTTAGGGCTGAAAAAGCTCCCCTCGGCTTATACTCGAGTGAGGGTCCTGGCCGGTTATATTCAGGTCAGCTTATACTTGAATATATAGGTAATCAGAGTTGGACAGTCTTATCTTATTAAAGCCTTTTTATTATCTTAAATTACAGCTTTATATATATATATATATATTCAAAAACATTTAACCTACTGATGCCTCAATTAATGTAATTTTATTAATATCTATTTTTATTTTTGAAATTTACCAGTAGCTGCTGCATTTCCCACCCTCATCTTATACTCGAGTCAATAAGTTATCCCAGTTTTTTGTGGTAAAATTAGGTGCCTCGGCTTGTATTCGGGTCGGCTTATACTCGAGTATATACGGTATATTTCTTCATCTATGATTTCTGGTTCACAGAGCAAATTTTGAGCAATATTCCATGTTATGTGATTCCTCCATGAAACAGTAGTCAGTATGAATTCTAGCTCTGGGTGACTATATAAGCTTGCTGTTCTCATAGCTTCATAGCTAATTTTAACAAATTGCAGATAAAGAGAGCAAATTTGTGTCTAGACCAGCCCATGAGCCTTAGTTTGGGGACCCCTGTTCTAGACTGGACCCCAGCTGAGGACCTATAATGGAGTGATCCCATATGGGGTGGGGGACATGAATAGAAAAATGCCAGGGAAGAATGTTCAGTGAAAATTCAGAGTTGGAATCCTATGGTATGGAAAGCAACATGGAGTGGAAAATGGATGAAAAGGAAAGGATTTATTTCCTTTGTTTACTTCTTTTTGAATTCTCAAGTATTTTCTCTGTTTTGTTTTGTTTTAAAGTAGAATTGCGGGATATAATTGCTTCCACATCCTTCTATGTAAATCAGGCCTGAAGAACTGCAGAGCTGCTTCAAGATGTGCCAAGTCTTCATGAGTACTTTCACCCCATTAGATCTATTTCCTAGTCTGATTTTATGAATTGGCAATAGTACAGCTTACTACCAAGTGAGGAAAACTTCCGTCTGCTAAGAGACTGAACTTTTTTAAAATTTTGCTAAATTAATTCACTCATGCCCATTTCTCCCCCAAAGATTGCCAACAAATCCAATAATCTTGTCGTTGTCTCTTTGAATTTGCCCAGCTACTCATTTTCTTGCATCATCCAATGCAAGACTTAAAAAAAATCCTGAGTCAATTAAAATCATTCTATTGAAAAATGAACAAATGAGGCAGAAAAGAAAGCAAATATCTATTAACTCTACTGATTAGACATATATAATTAATTTTCCAAAATAGTTGTGTTACTTTACTCCACTGGGTATTGATAGGTGTCCATATACACAGCTACTCTTAATCTTCCCCAATGGAGATTTCTTGAAAATGGTGGGGATGCTATTCTTATTTGCTGCCAGGCGGTGATCCAGATCCTGAACATCTTTGCCCAAAGAACAGAAGGCTTCAAAGGAAAAGTAAGTGCTAGACTTGAGAAATTGTGGAAATTATTTCTATATTTCACAAAATAATAGAACATTTATTCTCTCAATCATATTCTTAAATCTCCAAAAATCAGTGAGTTCTTGGTAACTGATGGGAATACCACAATCCATGAATGCTCAAGTCCCATTATATACAATGGCATAGTAAAATGGTGTCCCTTATGTATAATGGCAAAATCAAGGTTTGTTTTTTGAAAATTGGGGGATATTTTCAAGTCATGGGTAGAAGTATGCATACATAATCTATAGATATGCAGAATCACCCCTATTCAGGGTGAAGTATCGGGAGGCTTGAAGAATCTACTACAATTTTCAGAAGTATTAATTTAAAAAAAACCATACCTATAAGGAGATGGAAAGAAACCCCCTCAAATTTCTCAATGAAAACAGTTTGTTAGAGAGTGGTTACCAAAGGAAAGTGGAATGGAGTCTCCTCTGCAAGTTTTTAAGTAGAGGCTACATGGCTCTCTGTCGGGAGTGCTTTGACTGTTCCTGCATGACAGGAGGTTAGATTTGATGGTTTTTGCGGTCTCTTCCAATTCTGATTTTAAGCTGGAATGGCTGGAACAGTGAATGCTGTACATTTTGAAGTATAAACTTTGTTGTATTCTGTTTCCTCCAGTTATCTGGAAAGTCCACAAACAATATACCTTTTTCTTCCCCACTCTATTTGTATTAACCCTGTAAATAACTCAGGTTGAAAGTGGCTTTCGTTCATCCAGTGAGCTTTATGTTTATAATGGGAATTGATAATTCTGACATAGAAGTTTTATTTTGTTTTCTAATTAACCAACAGCAAGATATATTTATCTGATTGACAAAGCAATAACTCCCAGAATTTTTAGCTAGCATATCCAAACTGACTTGGAGATTCTGATCAATAGAGCTTGGGAAGAGTAGCCTTTGTGTGTGTGTGCGTGCGTGCGTGCGTGAGAGAGAGAGAGAGAGAGAGAGAAAGCGCAGTTGGTCCTCCATATCCATAGTTTCTGTATCCCAAGGATTCCACCATCCATAGCTTGAAAATATTTTTGGAAAGATTCCAAAAGCAAACTGATTTTGCCATTTTATATAAGGAACTTTATTTTTTGACTGCACTGTATATAACAGGGCTTCAACATCCATGAATTTGAGTCCATGGCATCCATTGGGGTCTTGGAACCAAACCACAACAGATGCCAAGGGACCACTGTATCTTTTTTACATATGTTTATATATCTCCTGCCTTTTTCCCCAGTGCAGTACCCAGAACAGAAGATTATAGTGTTCATTTCTAAATTTGCATTAAAAATATAAATTGGCATATATATATTGCATGCAGGTAATGGCCCTCATTTTTCATCTGTCTGATTGGTACATTTTCTTTTAGCAATGAATACCGTAAGTGGCCACTATATCCAGATCTAATAGAGAAGGCCTGAGGTTAAGCTAATCCTGCAGAACAGATGAATGTGTTGTCCCCATCTGTGCGATGTGCATGACTAGAAAATGTCAAGAGTGCCCCTAACTCTGCTGTGCTCATTTCCATTTTAGGATCTTTACACTGCCCAGCATTACAAAATATGAAGGTAGTTTACAGGGAAAACAATAAAAGCAGTGACAGTTCCAAGTAAAAAACAAGGTCCAAAGCTAAATGAGCTTATGTCTAGAATCAGGAGTTTAGGAAGAATGTTTGGCTAAAAACAAAATATAAAAGAAATCACACCTTTAGAAAATGGTTTGAATGCAATACAATACTATTTATGCAACACATTACTATTCCGCCCAAAGACAGAACTGGCATAATGATGTCCAACTGCCAGTAAGAGAAGAAAGACAAGACATCATCATTAGTTTCAAACATTTAAAAGAACTTAAAACTGCTCTCCCTTTCCTCTTTTTCTCTTCTTATAAATGTTTCACATGTCATGTTAGAATGTTGTTCATCTTGTATATTGGTTGTTAATACCAAGTTAAATGGATATTAGAAGACAACACCACATGTGCAATTATACCACAGCACACTCTTGATGCAAGCCACGTGCTGTTCTCTGTGCCGAGGTACGTTTGTCCATATGTGAGGAAGAAACCCTGAAGGAAATTGACATTATCTGAAGCTAGGCTTGCCATATACCCAGGTGTTGTCACAAGAATAAACACACTTTGAGGCAGAAACTAGACATTTGGCAGAAGGTTGTTCAAACTGAATCAGGAATAAATACATACCAGATAATCCAGTACAGTTCTGTTCACACCAAATCACTCTTGCCTCTAGCCATCTGCAAAGGCATTTTCTATTGCTATCAGAATTGGGTTACATAATTCCAGAAGTCACAGGAGCATTGAAAGTGCCTGCTGTGCGAATCAGTGTTCATCTGTTTCGATTCTGAAGGCTGCAGGTGCCCAATGTTTCATTCTCCATTCCTATAGCATCACTTTTTGCCATTTCAGCCTGGCGTCCTCCCTGTCTGCACTTAGTCAAGCAGGCTTGATGTCTTCTGACATGATAAAAATGTCAGCACTGCTCTGAATTAAAGGTCAGATCCTGATGGGTGGATTTCCAAATGCCATCCTTTCCATCTTGCAGCCTCCCAGGATGCTGGCATCTACCTGATGTTTTTGTCAAGGGACGTAAATGCCTTGACCCTCACAGGGTCATCAGGATGTTAATGGGATGTCTGAGAGTGCCTGATCTCACCTCAAAACAGCACAGCAGGGAAGAATATATTCTATTAGCTCAGATCATGATAGGTTGCACTTCTGCTCAGTGGTATAGTGATAAATCTTGAAGTGCAGATAGATGCCCTTCATAACAATCCTCACAGCCAAAGCCTGAAGGAGAATCTTAATATGCAGGCCGCAGTGTTAATCCGTACCAACAAACCACTTTCAATTGTTTAAAATGCTACCAAGAGTTGGGTTTTTGTAAAGCTAATAGGTCTTCATTGCCAATTCAAAACTAAACCATCCCCAAACACTTTGCATTGCCACTGATAAAAACACTACTAAGAATATGCAACACTTCTCCTTGGCTGTTGTGAGGATTATAGCTAAATGCAGAGAAAATGAGGAAGTCACTTGGCAGGTAATGTCATCATCTCCGCTAATCAAAAATTCCCAGTATTTGGATGCTGGGTTTGCTACTATACTGCTAATGGTCCTTGAAGGTGGTGATCATGATTTCAGTGGACTTAAATGTGCTCTGTGTTTGATTATTGCTGCTGCTATGAATTCAGCTCAGGTGAGTATGGATTCATACACTGCTTTTTCATCATGGAAAGTGGGAAGAATATTCTTCTAAAACATTTTAACAATGCTGTATGGCCTTATTTCTTTCCATGTCAGTGCCTTGATATCCTGCCAACATGCTGCTTTTTATACATGAGACAATCTAATCCAACAACAGATATGGAAGTACCATTAATTTAAATGGAAAGCTAAGCACAAGCTTAACAAAGTAAATGTACACTAACAACAACCCAAATGTACACTGTTATACTCTAAAATAAGACCATTGATTTCACTGAAATTTATTCCTGGATAAATTAGAATAGGATGAAAATCTTTTTTTTTCCTATTAGAATCATTATTCTGTTTGGATTGCCTTTCTTAATGACATGAACATTACTTTGTTGAATAGATGAATGTATGAAAATGCCAAAATGGGAAAGGAATGCTAGTGGAATAAGCGCATGAAAGATGAATTTCTTGAAATTACTTAACAGAGTATATCATGTAAAGTTGGCCCTCTGTATCTTCTGCTACCTCGGATCCAATAATCCATGGTTTAAAAATGTTCCCCAATGCAAATCTTGTTTTGCCATTTTATATAAGGAACACTATTTTACTATGCCTTTGTATATAATGGGTATCCGTGGGGTCCTGGAATAAAACACTGGCAAATAGCAAGAGCCCAATGTAAAATGATTGAGACCTCATAATGAAATTTCATGAGCTCTTTTGGCCCATGATTTACAGATGTAGCTGTGGCTTCTGAGAAGGCACCAATTTACTTTGTTTAAAATCTGTAATATTTTCTTTGCAGCTACTCCATCCTCTATGTATGGAGGCCGGGCTGTGGCGCAGCTGTTGAGCAGCTGCCTTAAATCACTCTGACCATGAGGTCATGAGTTCGAGACCAGCCCGTGGCGGGGTGAGCACCCGTCAATTAAAAATAAAAAATAGCCCCTGCTCGTTGCTGACCTAGCAACCCGAAAGATAGTTGCATCTATCAAGTAGGAGATAAGGTACCACTAAAGTGGGGAGGCAAGATTAACTAATTTACGACCTGGAATGAGGAAGTGCCATCAGTGTGGATGATGAAGCAGCTGCTCCCCCCTGTGGCCAGAATCGAACATCCCCTCAGAAGAACGTTAACTTGCCTCTGTGTGTGTCTCTCAGTCTCTGTTTGATGTGTTTATGGGCATTGAATGTTTGCCCTTTGTGTGTTATAATGTGATCCGCCCTGAGTCCCCTTCGGGGTGAGAAGAGCGGAATATAAATACTGTAAATAAAATAAAATAATAAATATGTAGTTTTTCAAAAGATGTTTGTAACAACCTTCTTTGAGTTTTTAGTGGTAATTCTAGTGAACTATTAACGTACATCAATAAAAGAGTTCAGCTAAGAGACAAATCCCAAAATCTACTTCCCCATCTTCTCATTGTACAAGCTTGCATTAGCAAGAATCTTTTAGCTTCACCTGACCCATTTGTATAATTAAATATATTAGCCATCTATTTCATACAGTTCTTGTGAAGTAGATGGCTAATATAGTAGTATAAGTGAACACAAGAAAATCCGTAAATTGATTTGAAAGTTTATGGCTATATCTAAAAATCCAAAGAGATTTGAAAATAAAGTAATCACATATAAAAGTTTGTGTCATTTGGTCAGCATATTGGTCAGCATATTTGTTGTGCAGTTTTGGGGTTACTTTGTAGCAACAGTCAAAGGTGCCTGTGTGTAGGTGTAAGTATATAGAGATAAGGTACAATTTGCAGGGGCAGTGATGTATCCATGGGAACATTATGAATGTCTACTGCTCACTCTCCTCCCCTCCATTTTGTAGCATCTTCAGAGTAAAAACAAGCCATCCAATCCTCCGGAGCAAGAAGGTCAGCTTGCTTCATTAGTACTTTCCCAACTGTGTTAAGTGGTGCTGGAAACTACGAAGCAGGAAGGTTTTTTTTGTGAGACACCAAGTCAAGTCAATTATTCTCGAAAGGGACAAGCTGAGAAAATAACTGTTCACACCTATTAATCCCCTGGTCTGCCCCCTTTCACACATGTCCCCCTCCTCGCACAGAGTCTGACCCTGTCAAACAGGGGATACAGCTCCAGCCTGGGAGCAATGCCAACATGTGTTTTACAGTTGCTGCATCAGAGTCAGGCTGTGTTAGGCTCAGAGCAACACCATGGATTAAATGTCTGGTCAGCACAAATTAGTGTAGCGGCTCCGAGTTGGTTTGTGGACCTACTGCAGAGCAGCCAGGCTGGAGCCCTCTTCGGCTTAATGAGAAGATGAGTTGGGGTTTCTCTGGTACATTAACATTTGCTAAAGTGGAATTTGTCATTTCTTTCTGTTAGTAGTATTTCTTATCTCATGTTCTTTTCCCAGCATTCACTATCCATTTTTTCCATGATTTCTTTTCTCCTTTTCCAAAACCAGAAAAGATCAGCTCCTACTTTGCAAGGGTCTCTCTCCCTTTGTCCCTCTTCTGAAACTTCCACAGAGCTAGGAAATAATACGCTATTAGGATTGTAGCTCACATCATTTGGTTATAGTGGCTGGTGGATTCTGGGAGCTGTGATGTAAAAAAGGTAACTTCTACAAACATGGCATTCCCATTTATTGCATTGGCTAGTGCCAATGTTTAGGAGTGGTGGGGATTGCAATCATCCATCTGTAGAGTTACAGAGGCACAAAAGAAATGTGCATGTACATATTGAATCAGTAGTTCTCAATGAGTGGGATACAAAATGTGTTTGTGTGCTTTCAACCATCACAGGGGTTTCCTAGCACAAAAATTGTTCAGAGTGGGCTTGCCTTTGCCTTTGCTTTCCTCTGCGGATGAAATATTTGGACTAGATTTCCCAATGGGTTTTCATGCCTAAGAATTTTCAAACCCTAGTCTCTGGAGTCATAGTCTGGAGTAATTTTTCCTTTTCCTTTATCCGATTTGTTGTTGATCCACTCCTTTGGGCTTCACACAAATCTACCATAGGAGCCCCCAGATGGCGTAGTGGACTAAGTGACTGGAAGGTTGGGTTGCTGACCTGAAAGTTGCCAGGTTCGAATCCCACCTGGGGAGAGTGCGGATGAGCTCCCTCTATCAGCTCCAGCTCCATGCGGGGACATGAGAGAAGCCTCCCACAAGGATGGTAAAACATCAAAACATCCGGGCGTCCCCTGGGCAATGTCCTTGCAGACGGCCAATTCTCTCACTCCAGAAGCAACTTCGGTTGCTCCTGACACGAAAAAAACAAACAAAAAACAAATCTACCATTTGCCAAAATATATGATCCTGTGCTATTCTTTTTCATTTCTGGCCGAATAACTTAAATTTGATATTTTGACGGTGGTATTTTAGCAATTAAATTTTGTAGCAATGTTGTTTGGGTTGCTAGGCCTTGTGACCCTGTAGCTGCTTGTCCTTCCATCAGTTCTAACTAATGGTGGACAAGACACAATGGAATATGCTCTCCTTCAATTCTATGCCTTTCTACAAGTGTGATTTGCTGTTTTCTTTCTGTCTTAACACAGCAGTTGAATTCATACACAACATTATTACAATGTTTCACTAGAATTCTTATTTTGTTTGTGTTTATTCTCATTAATATTGCTACAAATATTTGTGTCCTTGAAACTTAGCATAAATTATAATATAGGAACAGAATCTATGTAAACATATACAGGTTATTTGGGGATAAATCCTAGCCTTTCTTTTTTCATCCTTAGAGGATATAAGTTCTTTGACAGAGTGATAGGTAGAATGTACAATACATACAGAAGTATGAGAAATCCCACTATCACACCAAGTGAAGTGATACTTCACAAACCATTTTTTTCACTCTTGAAAACTTTTGTCTCTAGCATTAGCAAATCGATTCTTCTCCTTAACCAATCTTCAAACATGCTCTCATGTAGGTATAAGAACTGTAGTTTCACATTAATCCTTTGAGATCTTTTCTCTTATGTAAGCTAAATGTACAAGAAGGGTGATAGCAGGTAAACATTATTGGTGCTCTGCCTGATGCACTTACATCTGTAGCCCCCTCCTTAGTTGTCCAATGTGGCATCTGCAAAGGAATCCTCACTCCAGAGCTGGGAACTGCAACTGTTTCCAGAGTCCTGCAACATGACCGTAGGCCATCCTTGATGGAAAGTTGTAGTCCCAAATGGTAACTTCTCCAAATTCTGCTACAGCTATACATGTGTAAGGATCTATACATGTGTAATGCGGGGGGAGCGATGGTGGGCGGGGCCTCAGCTCTGTAATGTGCTGAGAAATTTATTCAAAGAGTGCAGAGAACATACTGAGTTGCATGGAAGTATGGTGAAGGTAAGGAATGCATCAGTTTCATAAGAAACTGAGCCAAACATTTTCACCCATTTCATTGCCTTAATGTAATGAAGTCCAAAGGTCTCCTTGCTCCTTTTCTGCAGCACAAAGGCCCTGCTGGCTATTGGTGCCTTCTGTAAACGGAAGGGAACTAATGGGAATAAATCATAGCTCATTTATCCAGTCCTCATTGGGTATTCTTTAGAGTTTTTGTTGTGTGCCTTTAATTCATTTTTAACTTTTGGCAACTAAGGTGAACTTATGGATCTTGGAGGGAATTTGGCAAAATTTGTTCTGTGGAGTTTTGGCATTGCCATTACCTGAGGTTGAGAAACTGTGACACCCAGTTATTCTGTCACCCAGTAGGTTTCCATGGCTGATTGGGAATTTGAACCATGGTCTCCCACTAAAACCATGCTGACTCTCTTTATAGTGTTGACCTATAACCAGAAAAACTTGCAAACAAGATCTTGCCATACAGGACAAAGACAACATGTGTTGTATATGCATTTCATAAGAGAATTTGAGAGGAAGGTCCAGAGTGCTGTAATACTGCCTATAATATAGGCCAACTGAACATGGATGTTAAGGGAGCCACTACACTGCTGTCTGTGCTATGTTTGCTTTCTTTCTTTCTTTTTTAAATACTCTTTATTAAGATTTGATTTATAATACAATAATAATATAGAAATAAGATTAGTATGTAGATATAGAAAAAGGATAGAAATAGAACAGATTTAATACTGCAAGCTTAAGTATCTATTTTACTATATATATTACTAGCTGTGCCCGGCCACGCGTTGCTGTGGCAAAGTGGTGGTGGTATTGGTTAAAAGTTGTTGTGGAATTTTTATTTGACATTATTTGTATTTTTTAAATTAATTTTATTGTAACATCTTTTTTATATATTATTTTTTATTATTTTGTTGTATTATTTTTAGTTATTTTGTTATAGTATTTTATTGTATTAATTTTTTTAGTGTTTTTTATTATTTTTATTGTATTATTTGTATTTATTTTATTTTTTATTCTTTTATTAACACTGGGCTGAGTGGGTTGCTAGGAGACCAAGTGGGCGGAGCTTAGCCTTCTAAATGGCAGCAATTGGATAAAAACAATTATTTCTCTCCCTCTAATTAGGACTTTATTTTTCTTTGCTTTTTGTTGTATCAACCTAGAGGCGTGGATGATGGGTTGTGTTGTCAAATTTCTAGGTTGGGGGGCTTGTAGTTTTGTTGTTTTGTGGGTCGCCGTGATGCCATCACTCTTTTATATATATAGATATATACTAGAGATTGTATATATAGTAGAAAAATTAAATAAAATTCTTGTTATTATTGTTATAGTTACTTGATTGCACTAGAGAAAAGAAAAAATATATATAGCATAGGAGAAAAAGAAAACGAAGATATAAAAATAGATTAAAATTATCAGGGTAGAGATGCGATGTCACAGAGAAAGGTAATTGGTTGTTTTGACTTCCTGGTATTATCCTGAGGTCTGATCCTTTTCTATTTTTCTTTTCGATTCTTGTTCTTTCTCCCTTTCTTCTTTCTTCACCTTTGTTTTTAAACTTAATTTTTGTTTTTGCCAATATTTCTTTTCAAATCAATGTTTTTTTGTTCTTTTCCAGTTAGTTTCCTTTAATTTCATCCCTTTATTCTTAGTCATAAGAAAAGAAAGTCTATCCATATTTCTGATTTCTAAAATTTTTGTAATCCAGGTTTCTTCATCTGGTACATCTTGATTTTTCCATATCTTTGCATAACACAATCTTGCAGCTGTGGTCAGTAGAAATAACAGTTTATCTGTGTTTTTTCCATCTTTATTTCATGTATTCCTAATAGGAATGTTTCCGGTTTCCATGGTATAAAATCTTTTAGGATTTTCTGTATCTCCTTATGTATTGTTTTCCAGAATTTTTTCATCTTTTCACAGGTCCACCATAGGTGGAAATATGTTCCTTCTTTCTGCTTGCATTTCCAGCAGTTTGTGTTGGTATTCTTAAAACATTTTCCCAGTTTTTTTGGTGTCATATACCATCTGTATGCAGATTTAACCCAATTTTCTTTTAGATCTATTGAATAGGTATATTTTAATTTCTTCTTCCAGATTTCCTCCCACTCTTCTTTCCTAATTGTTCTTCCAATATTTTTTCTCCATCTTTTCATGTATTTTTTCTTCTTTTTCTGCTATTTCCCATTCAAGTAATTTATTGTAAATTTTTGTTATCAGTTTCCTCTCTGATTTCATTATATCTTCCCAAAGGTTTACTTCTTCTGAAAATCCTTTCTCTTTGTCTTTTTTAAATCTTTCCTTTATCTGCCAATATTGGTACCATGACATTTTCTGGTCTATTGTATTTAGTTCTTGTTGTGATTTTAATCTCATCTCCCCTCTTTTTTTAGTATTTCTTTATAAATAGGCCAGTTATGCCATCCTAGGGTCCGTCTTTGTCCTGCCTCTAGTGGGGATAGCCAGAGTGCCGATTTTAACGATTGTTTTATTGCTATTGATGTTTTACTGGTATAATTGTTTTATAGTCGTGTTACTGATATTGATTGTTTTATCGGGCTAGGCCCCATGTAAGCCGCCCCGAGTCCCTTCGGGGAGATGGGGCGGGGTATAAAAATATTTTTTTTTAAAGTGGGGTCTGTTCATAAAATTTCCTTTTATATTTGTCCCAAATTTTATATATGGCTGACCTTATAAAATGGTTGCCATTTTTTTTCTTTCTTTACTCCTTCATAACAGAGGTATGAGTGCCATCTGGCTCTTAACTCTTCTCCTTCTAAATCTAGAATTTTTGTTTTTTCTAATTTTGCCCAGTCTCTAACCCATGCCAAAGCACTGGCCTCGAAATATATTTTTAGATTTGGTGTTGCTAACCCTCCTCTTTCTTTCTGTTCTGTCTTATGTTTAAAGTGTGTTCTCAGTTTCTTATTTTCCCATATATATTTCATATTATCTCTATTCCAGTCTTTCAACAGTTTTTGGTTTCTTAGTATAGATAAGTTTTGGAATAGGAAGATCATTTTGGGAAGTATTTTCATTTTCACACTGGCAATTCTGCCCATCAATGATAATTTCATATTTCTCCAATTTTCCATTTCTTTTTTAATTTCCTTCAATTTGTCTAGATAATTATTTTGTATTAATTGTAATTTTTTTGGTGTCAGGATAATTCCTAAATATTTTAATTTTGGCACAATTTGTATATTCTACTTTTCTTTCATTAAATCCTTCTTCTTTTCTATATTCTTTGTTATTGCTTTTGTTTTTTCCATATTTATTTTGAAACCCGCCACTTCGCCAAATTTTTTAATTACCTTAATCCATTCTCCTAGCCTTTTTTTGGTTCTTCAATTATACAAATTAAATCGTCCGCAAAAGCTCGAACTTTGAAATCATGTCCTTGGATCCGTGCTCCTTTCAGTTCTTGTTCTGTTCTTATTTTATTTAATCATTCTTCCAGGGTAAAAATGAATATTAACGGTGACAGAGGACAGCCCTGCCTTGTCCCTTTTTTTATCTCTAGTGATTTTGTTTCTTGGCCGTTTATTATGATTTTTGTCTCTTGTTTTTCGTATATTGCTTCTATCACATTTTGAAAGTAGAAACCCAAATCCATTTCTTTCATTAATAATTTTTAAAAATTCCAATTTACGTTATTGAACGCTTTTTCTGCATCCAGCGCTAGAAACATGGCCTTATTTTGGTTTTTCTTTTCATAATGTTCTGTTAGATCAATTATTACCCTTACATTATCCTTTTGTTGTCTATTTGGAAGAAATCCTGCCTGTTTGCTTTCTTGCCTGAGGACGTGAGGAATTATATCTGCAGCAAGTGCAAGCTGGTTGTACTGCTGGAAGAAAAAGGGAAAAAAGGCCCCCTCAAGATTTATCAGCAAGGACGAAACCATTTTGGACAAATCACAAAACATTTATTTGGAAAGGTAATATGGAGAGGGTGCCACCAGGGGAGAGGTTCAACAAATTCAGCACTTGGCCTATTGATAATGTCATTGTCCAGAATATGAAGAAGGCAACAAAAGGATTAACTTTGCTTGCTCCTGAGCCTAACCAAAAGATCAATGAAGTGGAAGTTGTGGTGACATTGTTTGGGAAGGACCACATCCTCTTTCAGAACAGGGGAAAGCAGAAGCCAAATTTAGTTGCACATACATGCTGGACTTCAAGTAAGCTTAACGATATTACTGAGTGAGATGCAGGGAATGGAAAGGAGTTCATGATAACTGAGTGTTTTTAAAGGCAAGATATTAAGGACACAGTTGCAAACAATTTCCACGAGAAAGAAAAGTGGGAGTAAACCAAAGTAACCAGAAGAGTTGTATAAATCTTTGTAGTATTTTTTGTTTTGAAAATTCAGCTCCTTGTTCTGGCCAGTAACAGGTTTACCGTTTTTAAAAAATCAAAATGCATACATTCTTGCCCTTTTGATTTAAAAATAGACCTGGAGTGGCTTAAAACACAACACTGAGGAAACAAACAGTTTAACACTCAAAGGAACAGCAGATGGAGGGAAACAATTCCTTGCACTAATCTCCAGGCAACCAGTGAAAATCAGTTTGACAGGCCAAACGTCAGGAAAGACATGAGATGTTAAAACCTCTCCAAATAGGAGGGCAAGACCCTTGCGGTCAAATTCCGTTGTGGTGTTGATTGCTTATGCCTTTGTAAATTTAAAACCAGATTACAGCAACATGGTGTACATGTGGCAGCTTTGAACAAAAGTTTGCAAGATTTTGATTGGCATATAGTGTGTCTCCTAGGCCTGTTAGATCTTATACATATAGGTCCTGTGTGTGATTGAACGACATCATACTCAAATCAATACTCTACCATCTGTACTGACTATTTAGTCATTAGCACAAAGGTAAATGGGAATAACTGGCATACTAACCCATAAACCTCAATTGTTACCACTGATTTGTTTTGGTTTTTTGCCATTTACTTGAGATCTGGATCTAGAACCTACTAGACTCTACTAGAACAGTAGAGTCTCACTTATCCAACGTTCTGGATTATCCAACGCATTTTTGTAGTCAATGTTTTCAATACATCGTGATATTTTGGTGCTAAATTTGTAAATACAGTAATTACTACATAGCATTACTGCTTATTGAACTACTTTTTCTGTCAAATTTGTTGTATAACATGATGTTTGGGTGCTTAATTTGTAAAATCATAACCTAATTTGATGTTTAATAGGCTTTTCCTTAATCCCTCCTTATTATCCAACATATTAGCTTATCCAACATTCTGCTGGCCCGTTTATGTTGGCTAAGTGAGACTCTACTATACTTAGGAAAAGATTTTCTGGCTACTGGATGTAGCAAATGTCTCAACAAAAAGGTGGCTGGATATACGAGGATTATCCAGAAAGTAGATTACGTTTTGGAATTAAAAATGAACGAAGTATAGGAGAAAACATTTACCATATACAGTTGAAAGCCACACCCAAATACCACATCTCAACATAGTCGCCATTCAAATCTAGGCACTTTTCATAGCGATGAATGAGCTTTGCAACTCCTTCCCCACCAAATTCTGCCACTTGGGTCCTCAACAGTGTGCGACCCGCCGCATGGGGCCGGGCGTCCCCTGAAACAGCAAAATCCCTGATAATACAGAACCTTGGATAAGTGGAGCTTGGATAAGCGAGACTCTACTGTATTTCAAAGAGCTGCAGCCAGGCTACTCACAGGTGCTGAACCCAGAGAGCATACCACTCCCCTACTACAGCACCTGCACTGACTGCCAATATGTTTCCGAGCCCAATTCAAGGTGCTGGTTTCGACCTTTAAAACCCTAAATGGTTCAGGTCCAACTTACCCATCTGACACATCTCTTCATACCAACCTGCCCGACCATCTGGAGAAGCCCTATTCTCGCTGCCGCCACCATCTCAAATGTGGCTGGCGGTGACGAGACAGAGAACCTTCTCGGTGGCTGCATCAACCCTTTGGAGTTCCTTCCCCAAGGAAATTAAAACAGCCCTTTTGTTGTCATCCTTTGAAAAAACAGCTCAAAACCTTCCTGTTTAAGCAAAGCCTTCAGGGATGAAATATAGTCTGAAGGGATAGGAAGGCCAACTTTTATCATTTAGTTTTAAATGCTTATTTATGTTTTATTTAATAGATGATTTTATGTGTTATATAGGCTTACTGTTTTGGACTTGAGTTGCTTTCAGCCCCTTTGTGGGAGAAAAGCGGGATACAAATAAAGAATTATTATTGTTGTTGTTGTTGTTATTATTATTATTATTATTATTATTATTATTATTATTGGCCTTGTGCTGTTTATTTTAAAATCTATTTTAAACTAGATTTTAAAGTTTTTTCATGGAGCACCTACAATGCTTTTTTGGAACCCTTGGGTCCCAGGGAAGACAGTTTGGAAACTTCTGGTCTAAAGTTTCATATTTATCTTAGGTCTTGAAGTGGAGCTGGCAATTTCCTTTTAGTCATGATGTTGGGAAGGAGGCATGATAAAGCGAATCCCAGGACAAAATACAGCTGTGAAAAGTGAACACAAAGTGAGCCACATCTGCAAAAAGAGCTCAGATCTCACTCAGGTGCTAAAAGCAGTTTATGGTACTTTCTCAGGAGAAATCTTGCCTAAACTGGAGCCGTGACTTTTTTGATCTTTGTTTCACATCAAATGAATTACCTCAAGGCCTTTGCAGCCCCAGAAATGAAGAGAGCCACAGAAAGATGATTACTCTACAATGGAAATCATCATGCTTTTCAACAAACATGGTTGACAGTATCCCCTCCTCCAATGGTCTCTCTGTTGTACTCATCAGAAGGAGACAGAAGGAGACCTTTGTATTTTATTTTATTTATTTTATTTTTACTTTGCTACAATCCCTTCCTTTTCAGATATTTCCACTCTCCTCTGGTAGTAATTTTATCTTGTTTTTTTGTCATTTGAAGCAATCCTGGCCTGAGTTGTCATGGAAACTGCCTTGTTTGTTTTCCTACACTATGAAGAAAGCTTAACTAACTCTGACATTCCCTAAGGACCTCATCACATGGACCCTGAGAAGCATGGGGGACCGTCTGTCTAGCAAAGAGAATCGTACCTTTTTATCCCCAACTGTCCCGTTTCAAGTTCTGTCTTCCCATCATATGTGTTTCCCTCTTCAGTTTTGCCCCCATTGTTGCCCTCGTTTGAACCATCACACGGAAAATCCTTTTCTCCCTCTCTTCTTATTACTTTTTTTAATCAGGGAAAAATTCATAATCGAAAGCTAAGATCTGGGACCTCATCCCATTTTGGGGGGGGGGGGGGGGACCAGGGTAATTTTAAATCCCTTTGCCATTATAAGTCTTTCCCATGCCTTCTTTCCCTTCATTATATCAGTGTAATTTTAAATCCCTTTGCAACGATCCCATTTTGCAAGGCATAGCTTCCCTTCATTAGATTAGTGCAGTGGTTCCCAACCCATGGGCCGCGGTCCATGAAAATCCAGTCTGCGAACCTCCTTCCTCTTTATTTATTTTATTTCCACTTCCGCAGAGCTGACCATTGCATTGGGTAGATCACATCAGCTCTAGATTATGAAATATGGTTTTTCTGTGGGTGAGCAGATGGCGACAACTGGATGGCATATGTTCTGTATCAGAAACTAGAGCTGATGTGGTCTATCAAATGAAATTTTCTAAATCAGCACCCCAAATAACCAAACCGAATCTAAAGTTGACCAAAAACTGAATCGTAACCCTTTTGGTACTAATGTTGGGGAGTGGTCCCTGGTCAAAGTGGTCCCTGGTCAAAAAAAGGTTGGGAACCACTGGACTAGTGTAATTTTAAACCACTTTGTCACAATCCTCTCTTGCAAGGGATTGTTTCCCTTCAGTAGATCAGTATAATTTAAAACCATGTTGCTACTATCCCCTCTTGCAAGGCTGTGCTTCTCTTCATTAGACCAGTGTCATTTAAACCCCTTTGCCATGATCCCCTCCTGCTAGCCTTTCCTTCCCTCAATTGGACCACAGTTATGTTAAAAAAAACTAGCAAGAGCACATTTTTGAGCCTAGATTACTATTAAGGAGAAAATGCAGTGAAAGCAAAGTGGTAAGGAACACCCATTCCTCCATGTGACTGAAATGATTCAACACGGGCAAATTTGCCAGGTCCTATTACATGTTTTTTTCAGTGTTGGTGATGGTTCTGGCACATGCCAGGTGCTCAGAACATGATTTCCCCCCTGTGTTCTGAACTCCCTCCTTTCAGCACGCTTCTTCTCCATTTCAAAAATGAAGGGCAATAGATGCCTGCCAGAAGCAGGCAAATGTTACGTGATGGGCTCCGCACCTCTTTGTCTTTGAAATAGAGATGAAGTGTCTTATGACGGGGGGAAGCTGATGAGGTCCTAAGAGTTACCATGCAGATTCTTTGGGAGGAAGCATTCTGCTTGAGGGACCAGGACTTATTGGTCCTATTGCTTGAGGGGTGAATGGTTTATTCAGACATCATCCCACAGTTTCTCTCTTCTCATCCCACCTTCCCCCTTTATCCTCATCTTACTTCAGCTTCTGCAAACTGCATTCAAAGTGCAAAAGTAGTTTGTATTTCACTAAGTGAGCAAGTGGGAGAGAACAGGAGGGGATAAATCTTGTGCTTCCCAGGAAGCTCAGGCAAAAGCAAACTACAGCTTCTCTTCGATTGTACAATCTCCCTCACTTTGGCCATCTTAACTACACTCTGTTGTTTATCCACAAGTGTCACAGTTTTTATCTGTGAAATGTTGGAGGAAATAATAATAATTTTATTTCTTACCTGATTCTCCTTGTGGCTTGAGGCGGGTTACAACATAGGTAAAAACACATAATCATCTTAAACATTCTATAAAAATATATATTAAAATGTATTTCTATAAGATATAACATGACATGGCAAAGGGTATAAGTTGGTCAAGGTGTAAATATCTCCAAGGCACCATCTGAACTTGGAAACTAAGCAGGGTCAGACCTGGTCAGTTCTTGAGTGGGAAACCACTAATGTATACCAGGTACTGTGGGCTGTAATTCAGAGGTGACAAAACAACTTCTTAGTATTTTTAAGAAAACCACATGAAATTATGGAATTACCCAAAGCCAACAGGTACACACACACAAGGTGGTCTGGGGAAAATCTGAAAACCCAGACTACATTTATTAAAATCTGAGCTATCTAAGTGCTTTGATTTGCAAAATAAACAAAAGATGTTTATTAAATGGTATTCTGGGACTCTTCAGTAATTTCAAAGTGGACTAAGAGAAAAAATGTTTGAGAACCACTAGCTCTTGATAACTACTTATCTTCCAAGAGCAGGGATAGGCGAGCTCAGCAGTATTTTTAGCCTTAGTCCTGTCAGTGTGTGATTGTACACAAACTGTCAAAAAGTTAACAGCCAATAAAAACAATGTTGGACAGGTATTTAACAGGGTCTTTAATGAAAAGCAGAGGATGTCTCACAAGCTACTTGGAAGTTGAATTGCTTGCATCTCCTCCTAGAAGATCTGGGGAGAGACAATTCACCTTTTGCAAGTTAGTAGGGAAAGGGTATTCTGGGAGTCTGGAGAAGATGAGAGTCATAAAAAATGGGGCCCCAGAACTACATGATGTCCCTCCAGTCCTACAACAACCTTTTCCTTGCAGATGTAGTAGGTTAAAACTGAAGTTATCTCTGGCTATTATGCTCATTGTCCACAGTTCAACACTTCTGAAATTGTGTTGTCGAAGGCTTTCATGGCCAGAATCACAGGGTTGTTGTATGTCTTTCGGGCTGTGTGGCCATGTTCCAGAAGCATTCTCTCCTGACGTTTCGCCCACATCTATGGCAGGCATCCTCAGAGGTTGTGAGGTATGGATAAACTAAGTCAGGAAAGGAAAGAATATATATCTGTGTAGAGTCCAAGGTGTGGCAAGAGTTCTTTGTCACTGGGAGCCAGCATTAATGTTTCAGTTAATCACCCTAATTGGCACTGGAAATGTTTTGTCCCTTGCCTGGGGGCATCCTTTGTTCAGTCAAGTCCTCATTGTGTTGGTTCCCATCTACTGTTTTGATTTTGGAGTTTTGTAATACTGGTAGCCAGATTTTGTTCATTTTCATGGTTTCTTCCTTTCTGTTGAAGTTGTCCACATGCTTGTGGATTTCAATGGCTTCTCTGTGTAGTCTGACATGATAGTTGTTAGAATGGTCCAGCATTTTTGTGTTCTCAAATAGTATTCTGTGTCCAGGCTGGTTCATCAAATGCTCTGCTATGGCTGATTTCTCTGGTTGAATTAGTCTGCAGTGCCTTTCATGTTCTTTGACTCTTGTTTGGGCGCTGCGTTTGGTGGTCCCTATGTAGACTTGTCCACAGCTGCATGGTATCCGGTAGACTCCTGCAGAAGAGAGAGGATCCCTCTTGTCCTTCGCTGACCGTAGCATTTGTTGGATTTTCTTCGTGGGTCTGTAGATAGTTTGTAGGTTGTGCTTCTTCATCAGCTTCCCTATGCGGTCAGTAGTTCCCTTGATGTATGGTAAGAACACCTTTCCTCTGGGTGGATCTTTGTCTTGACTCTCATGGCTTGTTCTTGGCCTTGCAGCTCTTCTGATGTCTGTGGTGGAGTATCCATTGGCCTGTAGAGCCCAGTTTAGGTGGTTGAGTTCACCTTGGAGGAGGTGAGGTTCGCAGATTCTTTGTGCACGGTCTGTCAGGGCTTTGATTGTGCTCCTTTTTTGACTTGGGTGATGGTTGGAGTTTTTATGAAGGTATCTATCTGTATGTGTAGGTTTTCTGTAAACTGTGTGGCCCAATTGTTGATTGGGTTTGCGGATGACCAGAACATCTAGAAATGGCAGTTTTCCTTCCTTTTCTTTTTCCATGGTGAATTGGATGTTTGGGTGGATGCTGTTAAGATGGTCCAGGAACTTGCTGAGTTCTTCCTCTCCATGGCTCCAGATTGTGAAGGTGTCATCTACGTATCTGAACCAAACAGTTGGCTTTTTTGGTGCTGTTTCTAGGGCCTGTTTTTCAAAGTATTCCATATAGAAATTTGCTACTACTGGGCTGAGAGGGCTCCCCATGGCCACTCCATCCTTCTGTTCATAGAATCCAGTGTCCCACTGAAAGTAGCTAGTGGTGAGGCAATGGTGAAACAGGGCTGTGATGTCTTCTGGGAAGTTTTGTTTGATTAGTGTGAGGGTGTCAGCTACTGGGACTTTGGTAAAAAGGGACACCACATCAAAGCTGATCAGGATGTCCTTGGTGCTTAGATTGAGGTTGCTGATCTTTTCTATAAAGTGTGTAGAGTCCTTGATATAATGTGCAGTGAGCCCAATGTGGGTTTGTAGCTGTGTAGCCAGAAATTTTGCCAGGTTGTAAGTCGGCGATCCAATGGCACTTACAATGGGTCTGAGTGGGATGGAGTCCTTGTGGATTTTGGGGAGTCCGTAAAGCCTGGGTGGGAGGGCTTCTGATTTGCACAGCTGTTGGCGTATGTCAAAGTTAATGGAGGAGTTCTTGATTAGAGTGTTCGTTTTTCTGGTGATTTTGTTAGTGGGGTCTTGTTTCAGTTTCTTGTAAATTGTGGGATCTAGAAGTTGTCTGATTTTTTCTTTGTATTGTTTTGTTTCCATGATTACTGTGGCATTCCCCTTGTCAGCTGGAAGAATGATGATTTCAGGATCTGAGTTGAGATCTTTGATGGCCTGTCTTTCTTTTCTCGTTATGTTGCTGGGGGGGAGTTTTGCATTTCTCAGGATCCTTGCTGTTTCCATTCTTACCTCCTCTGCTTCTTCCTCAGGGAGCTGGTAAATTGCTGATTCAACATTGGCAATGATGTTTTCTACTGGGATCCTGGTGGTGGTGATTGCAAAATTTCCTCCTTTTTCTAGAATGGATACTTGGTCTTCAGTGAGTTGTCTGTCTGTCAGGTTGATGATGGTCCGTGATTTATCCAGTTCTGGCTTTGGCTGTTGCTTACGGCATTTGTCAAATTTTTGTTTTTGTCTCTTGGTGTGGAGAACCATGTCTTTCTCCATTTTCTTGTAGGTAAGGCTGTCTATTTTATCCCAGTCCTGGGTATTCATCTTTTGGCTGATGTTGATGTGGAGGTGCAGCAGTTCTTTGTCTGTGTTTGCGAGTTCTTTACGGATGGTGTGGATTCTCTCTCTCAAGAGGTTGCGTTCCAGGCGGTTGTAAATGCGATGAGCCTGTGGTGTTTTGAAGGTCCTTTTGGCTGCAAGAAATTGTGGGATGGTATCTGTGTCTCTGCAGCGTAGAAGGAAGGTCAGGGAGCACAGTAGATGTGCTTTCCTGGTCCTTAGTTTTTCCAATCTCCGTGTGTCTTGGAACAATTTCTCCCCATAGAGATGTTCAATGTGTTGTCGAAGGCTTTCATGGCCAGAATCACAGGGTTGTTGTATGTCTTTCGGGCTGTGTGGCCATGTTCCAGAAGCATTCTCTCCTGACGTTTCGCCCACATCTATGGCAGGCATCCTCAGAGGTTGTGAGGTATGGATAAACTAAGGACTCTACACACTTTATAGAAAAGATCAGCAACCTCAATCTAAGCACCAAGGACATCCTGATCAGCTTTGATGTGGTGTCCCTTTTTACCAAAGTCCCAGTAGCTGACACCCTCACACTAATCAAACAAAACTTCCCAGAAGACATCACAGCCCTGTTTCACCATTG
This sequence comes from Anolis carolinensis, assembly GCF_035594765.1. Classification (NCBI taxonomy): domain Eukaryota; kingdom Metazoa; phylum Chordata; class Lepidosauria; order Squamata; family Anolidae; genus Anolis; species Anolis carolinensis. Next base: position 191,166,351 of record NC_085844.1, on the reverse strand, counting down.
CCTCACCACTAGCTACTTTCAGTGGGACACTGGATTCTATGAACAGAAGGATGGAGTGGCCATGGGGAGCCCTCTCAGCCCAGTAGTAGCAAATTTCTATATGGAATACTTTGAAAAACAGGCCCTAGAAACAGCACCAAAAAAGCCAACTGTTTGGTTCAGATACGTAGATGACACCTTCACAATCTGGAGCCATGGAGAGGAAGAACTCAGCAAGTTCCTGGACCATCTTAACAGCATCCACCCAAACATCCAATTCACCATGGAAAAAGAAAAGGAAGGAAAACTGCCATTTCTAGATGTTCTGGTCATCCGCAAACCCAATCAACAATTGGGCCACACAGTTTACAGAAAACCTACACATACAGATAGATACCTTCATAAAAACTCCAACCATCACCCAAGTCAAAAAAGGAGCACAATCAAAGCCCTGACAGACCGTGCACAAAGAATCTGCGAACCTCACCTCCTCCAAGGTGAACTCAACCACCTAAACTGGGCTCTACAGGCCAATGGATACTCCACCACAGACATCAGAAGAGCTGCAAGGCCAAGAACAAGCCATGAGAGTCAAGACAAAGATCCACCCAGAGGAAAGGTGTTCTTACCATACATCAAGGGAACTACTGACCGCATAGGGAAGCTGATGAAGAAGCACAACCTACAAACTATCTACAGACCCACGAAGAAAATCCAACAAATGCTACGGTCAGCGAAGGACAAGAGGGATCCTCTCTCTTCTGCAGGAGTCTACCGGATACCATGCAGCTGTGGACAAGTCTACATAGGGACCACCAAACGCAGCGCCCAAACAAGAGTCAAAGAACATGAAAGGCACTGCAGACTAATTCAACCAGAGAAATCAGCCATAGCAGAGCATTTGATGAACCAGCCTGGACACAGAATACTATCTGAGAACACAAAAATGCTGGACCATTCTAACAACTATCATGTCAGACTACACAGAGAAGCCATTGAAATCCACAAGCATGTGGACAACTTCAACAGAAAGGAAGAAACCATGAAAATGAACAAAATCTGGCTACCAGTATTACAAAACTCCAAAATCAAAACAGTAGATGGGAACCAACACAATGAGGACTTGACTGAACAAAGGATGCCCCCAGGCAAGGGACAAAACATTTCCAGTGCCAATTAGGGTGATTAACTGAAACATTAATGCTGGCTCCCAGTGACAAAGAACTCTTGCCACACCTTGGACTCTACACAGATATATATTCTTTCCTTTCCTGACTTAGTTTATCCATACCTCACAACCTCTGAGGATGCCTGCCATAGATGTGGGCGAAACGTCAGGAGAGAATGCTTCTGGAACATGGCCACACAGCCCGAAAGACATACAACAACCCTGTGATTCTGGCCATGAAAGCCTTCGACAACACATTGAACATCTCTACGGGGAGAAATTGTTCCAAGACACACGGAGATTGGAAAAACTAAGGACCAGGAAAGCACATCTACTGTGCTCCCTGACCTTCCTTCTACGCTGCAGAGACACAGATACCATCCCACAATTTCTTGCAGCCAAAAGGACCTTCAAAACACCACAGGCTCATCGCATTTACAACCGCCTGGAACGCAACCTCTTGAGAGAGAGAATCCACACCATCCGTAAAGAACTCGCAAACACAGACAAAGAACTGCTGCACCTCCACATCAACATCAGCCAAAAGATGAATACCCAGGACTGGGATAAAATAGACAGCCTTACCTACAAGAAAATGGAGAAAGACATGGTTCTCCACACCAAGAGACAAAAACAAAAATTTGACAAATGCCGTAAGCAACAGCCAAAGCCAGAACTGGATAAATCACGGACCATCATCAACCTGACAGACAGACAACTCACTGAAGACCAAGTATCCATTCTAGAAAAAGGAGGAAATTTTGCAGTCACCACCACCAGGATCCCAGTAGAAAACATCATTGCCAATGTTGAATCAGCAATTTACCAGCTCCCTGAGGAAGAAGCAGAGGAGGTAAGAATGGAAACAGCAAGGATCCTGAGAAATGCAAAACTCCCCCCCAGCAACATAACGAGAAAAGAAAGACAGGCCATCAAAGATCTCAACTCAGATCCTGAAATCATCATTCTTCCAGCTGACAAGGGGAATGCCACAGTAATCATGGAAACAAAACAATACAAAGAAAAAATCAGACAACTTCTAGATCCCACAATTTACAAGAAACTGAAACAAGACCCCACTAACAAAATCACCAGAAAAACGAACACTCTAATCAAGAACTCCTCCATTAACTTTGACATACGCCAACAGCTGTGCAAATCAGAAGCCCTCCCACCCAGGCTTTACGGACTCCCCAAAATCCACAAGGACTCCATCCCACTCAGACCCATTGTAAGTGCCATTGGATCGCCGACTTACAACCTGGCAAAATTTCTGGCTACACAGCTACAAACCCACATTGGGCTCACTGCACATTATATCAAGGACTCTACACACTTTATAGAAAAGATCAGCAACCTCAATCTAAGCACCAAGGACATCCTGATCAGCTTTGATGTGGTGTCCCTTTTTACCAAAGTCCCAGTAGCTGACACCCTCACACTAATCAAACAAAACTTCCCAGAAGACATCACAGCCCTGTTTCACCATTGCCTCACCACTAGCTACTTTCAGTGGGACACTGGATTCTATGAACAGAAGGATGGAGTGGCCATGGGGAGCCCTCTCAGCCCAGTAGTAGCAAATTTCTATATGGAATACTTTGAAAAACAGGCCCTAGAAACAGCACCAAAAAAGCCAACTGTTTGGTTCAGATACGTAGATGACACCTTCACAATCTGGAGCCATGGAGAGGAAGAACTCAGCAAGTTCCTGGACCATCTTAACAGCATCCACCCAAACATCCAATTCACCATGGAAAAAGAAAAGGAAGGAAAACTGCCATTTCTAGATGTTCTGGTCATCCGCAAACCCAATCAACAATTGGGCCACACAGTTTACAGAAAACCTACACATACAGATAGATACCTTCATAAAAACTCCAACCATCACCCAAGTCAAAAAAGGAGCACAATCAAAGCCCTGACAGACCGTGCACAAAGAATCTGCGAACCTCACCTCCTCCAAGGTGAACTCAACCACCTAAACTGGGCTCTACAGGCCAATGGATACTCCACCACAGACATCAGAAGAGCTGCAAGGCCAAGAACAAGCCATGAGAGTCAAGACAAAGATCCACCCAGAGGAAAGGTGTTCTTACCATACATCAAGGAACTACTGACCGCATAGGGAAGCTGATGAAGAAGCACAACCTACAAACTATCTACAGACCCACGAAGAAAATCCAACAAATGCTACGGTCAGCGAAGGACAAGAGGGATCCTCTCTCTTCTGCAGGAGTCTACCGGATACCATGCAGCTGTGGACAAGTCTACATAGGGACCACCAAACGCAGCGCCCAAACAAGAGTCAAAGAACATGAAAGGCACTGCAGACTAATTCAACCAGAGAAATCAGCCATAGCAGAGCATTTGATGAACCAGCCTGGACACAGAATACTATTTGAGAACACAAAAATGCTGGACCATTCTAACAACTATCATGTCAGACTACACAGAGAAGCCATTGAAATCCACAAGCATGTGGACAACTTCAACAGAAAGGAAGAAACCATGAAAATGAACAAAATCTGGCTACCAGTATTACAAAACTCCAAAATCAAAACAGTAGATGGGAACCAACACAATGAGGACTTGACTGAACAAAGGATGCCCCCAGGCAAGGGACAAAACATTTCCAGTGCCAATTAGGGTGATTAACTGAAACATTAATGCTGGCTCCCAGTGACAAAGAACTCTTGCCACACCTTGGACTCTACACAGATATATATTCTTTCCTTTCCTGACTTAGTTTATCCATACCTCACAACCTCTGAGGATGCCTGCCATAGATGTGGGCGAAACGTCAGGAGAGAATGCTTCTGGAACATGGCCACACAGCCCGAAAGACATACAACAACTTCTGAAATTGCCAAATTGGGAAATGCTATTCTAATGCATTTGGAGAGAGAACAAATAGTTTTTGGCTCATGATGGACTCAGTAAGTGACACTGAGTTGCAGAGATAGTTCAAGTGTACGATGAAAATAAAATACATATATAAAATAAATGTTGATCTAGTTTGTTTCAAAAGTACACAAAGGGAAAAAAGATTTTCCCCTTAAGGTTAAATAAAGGTGTATTGTCAACTCTGAGATTAGATGCCTATGAGCAAGGCAGTCAATAGCTAATGCTATGAAGGTTGGGGTGGAGGCGCAGTCAGGAATCTCTGGCTGCCTTAGACACTGAAACTGAAACTTTAAAGGAACAATCAAATGCAGTGAGCTTATTATGAGAATAGGATTCAACATCTTGTATAGTCACATGGCAGTACAAGAGCAAGGTCAGAATCATGTTGGTGGCTCAAGTTGGGGCAAAACTCAAGTGTAATTGCATAAGGAGGCATCCATCCAGTCACTCCTTGCACAGCTGCTTTGCCCTGGATGCATAGCGCCAGATGGAGTATTCCAAGAGAAGCTCCACATCTACCCTCAGCTACTGATTGGCTGCGGGGCACCATGTAGATACCATTTAGATACATCCAGGCACCATGTAGATGCCCTTATTTGCCCTTGGAAGAGAAACAGCCATGACCTTTATTTGGGTGGCAAACATTGCTGCTTCTTCCCTAATGCACAAGGTTGCTAGACAACATCTAAGCACTTCAACACTGCTAATGATTGCCTAGGGAGCAGAACTGCACTTAGGAACTTCTGGCTGTCTTTGTTCATTCAGGCAAGAAGACACAATCTTCACACACACACACACACACAAACACCCCAAGTGCCAGCATAAGTACACTACAAGAGATTTATCCAATCAATCAATTTATTAATGCTCCGACCAATGGTCATATGCATTCACAGAGACAACATCAAACAAACATCTATACAAAACACTGTAAAATCCAACACTTAAAAGTAGGATGCAAGCAGGATAAAACAGAACATGTAAACTATACATTGTGAGGTGCAGCAGCACAAGTGCAACATGTGCTGGGAACTGCACAATTACCGATAAAATGCCAATGTATAAGATCAGTCATTTAAAAAACGTAAGAAAAAATATCAACCAAGCATCCATCAAGAGATTTATAATCCAGTACTGATCCAATAAAATCTCAGCCTAAATCCCAAAACCAATTCTCGACTTTGTTGTCACTGGAGTAAGTTGTCCTATCATCTCCATATATATGGAGAGCCTTCTTACCCAAATAAATGGCCATAAAATCTAGTCATTAAATTTCTGTGTAATATATGTGTGTTTTAAAGTATCTGTGACAAAGGTCTTTATATAGGATAGAAGAGTATGCATAGTATTTTTTATTCTACATTCACTGTGCATTTAAGTGTTTTAAACTACAGTAGAGTCTCACTAATCCAAGCCTCGCTTATCCAAGCCTCTGGATAATCCAAGCCATTTTTGTAGTCAATGTTTTCAATATATCGTGATATTTTGGTGCTAAATTTGTAAATACAGTAATTACAACATAACATTACTGCGGATTGAACTACTTTTTCTGTAAAATTTGTTGTATAACATGATGTTTTGGTGCTTAATTTGTAAAATCATAACCTAATTTGATGTTTAATAGACTTTTCCTTAATCTCTCCTTATCATCCAAGTTATTCGCTTATCCAAGCTTCTGCCGGCCCGTTTAGCTTGGATAAGTGAGACTCTACTGTATTTCAAAGTAATGTTTTTATTTGGATTGTTTGTGGAATTGTTTTTTAAATGTGTGTATGTATATTGTTTTAGATATCTGTTGTAATTTCTAATCTAATCTGCCTTGGGTTCCTGTACTGGGAGAAAGGAGGGATAGTAAGTAAATGAATGAATGAAATGTTTGTGGATGGGGAAAGGTGTCTGTATTTCAGTGGAGACAAGAGGAAAGTCAGTGTGTAAGGAAGATGATGTGTAAAAGAATCCTATTGTGTTATGCAGGACAGAAAGATACAGTATTTTGGGGGGGGGGGGGGGGGCGGTGACACTTTCTCTGCTTTCTATTAGCCCTGATGCCTGTTCTGCCAACATGGCCTTAAAGAATTCCTCAGCCACCAATAAGGCCCTCTATCCCACATGTTTGTCCATCACCTAGATTTGAAATTGCATTTGGTTCTGCAAAAATTGCCATGAGGATGCAGTATACTGCCAATCTTTTATATCCATGGGTTGTGCACCCACCATGGAGTCAACTGTCAATTCCATATGTCTATTTAAAGAAGAACTAGTCCACTTCGGCTAACTGTTGATAAATAATGCTTTCAGATGGCATATGGTAATGACATGTCCAGTGATGGCATTTTTCCAGCTGAATGTGTTGTGGCATACTGTCTGTTTTAGATATTTTTATATGTGTCGATGTTTATGAACTTTATATTTTTGTGATTTGTGATTTAACAGATAGAATAGTTGATCCTTTATGCTCTTAAAGGGCAAAGTAGTTTTGTCCAATATTCAGTGGTATACATCTGCCAGAAACCCACTCAAGCTACCAGAATCTGTTGTTCCCTTCCTTACCGACCACCCTACAGTTCCTGAAGACAAGAAACACAGTAGAGCAGTTTTTGGTGCCGTGGGAGACTGCCGAAAGAAGGGACAAGGAAGAAAGTCCCAGTACTGCTGGTGCTGAGTATAAGTTGGTCTTATACTCAAAGATCAGAAAAACAAATCTTCACCATTTGACTTCACTAGTCAGAGACTCATTGCTTTATGAACATGTTCTTCTATATATTATTATCGTTGTTGTTATTGTTGTTGTTGTTGTTGTTGTTGTTATTATTATTATTATTATTATTATTATTATTATTATTTCTAAGCTGCCCTCTCTCCCCAAAGGGACTCAGGGTGGTTTAGAGACACAAAACAAAATGGCAAACATTCAATGCCTCAAATGAGTAAAAACACATCAAAATAATACAAAATAATGCACAGTAACAACAGTAAATTTACAATAAGAAATTAAGCATCGAGATGAAAATAATAAAAAACAATAGATGCCAAATTCAAACAGATTTTAAAAGATACTTATGGTGCAATTCTAATATTTGTTAAATCATTTTTGAAACCTAAAGCAGTTTTCCCACTCAGAATAACATCCCTGTAGCTGTAACTGTCCTTGATGACCCTCTTTTAGTAGACTGTTGTGTTGCCAAATGTTTTTGTCATTTCAAAGGGGTTTTCCTTTGAGTTAATAGTATACATTGATGACACTGTCTTGTATGATTTGATTTGAAAATTGAACACTGTAATGCTTGACAACTGAATATATACACTGATTCTTCATCCATGAACACACATTGGAAAGTTGGGATTACCTGTACTTCCACAGGATATCATCACATAATATTTCCACACATTTTTAAAAAATGCATAGAAGATGTAATCTCTCTCTATACATATTAATAGTGGGGGCCCTTCTGATTATCCACTTAGATCCTGCATGTAGATTCTTAGAAGCATGTGGACTAAAAGCCATCCTAGAAGACAGTGTATGGTTCTTCTTCGTTTCTCATGTTCACAATCCACATTCATGCTTACACAGAATATATTGTAATGCTAGAAGAAAGTTAGGGATGTTTAGCTATTAGGTTTAAAAGATGCTATAAGTTTAGCATGTTTGTGCCCCAGATACGCCCTGATCAGTTAAAAAGGAAGTAATGAGGCTGACTTCATTACAGTGAGTTGATAATTATCTGTATATGCTCTGGAGAATAGATTTAAAAGATCTCCATGTTATGGGGATATTGCCTCTGGCTGGGCTTGAGAATTAAGGTAAATGGTTGGTTTGCTTTAAGCCAGATGTATATGTGTGTGTGTGTATACACGCATACACATATTACAGATTCAGCTCACTCAATGAAAGTCTCTGTTTTCCACCTCCCACCTTATTCCTTTGAATGCACTAGACAGTGAATCTTTGCAACACGTCACACTCCTGCCTCAAAATTAACTTATCCATATGGTCCTATGACTCTTGCTGATTGATTTTCTTTTGCATGATCCTCCCACATGTTTACAATACAATTATATCTGTACAGAATGGGATAGTGACAGTGCTAGGAAGTTTTTTCCCTGGGTGTTACTCTTCCACAAATAAAATTGAACCATCATAAAAGGAAATCAGTATTTGTGAGTTGTTTTACACAAGACTCTGCCTTTATCTGCTGCCAGTTTGTGGCTGGCTCCAGCCTTTCTGAAATATTATGTGGCTGATATACCTTTTTGTTATTTTCAGGTCTCTCAAGAGCAATTCTGGGGATAGAAATTCTGATAATTCCTGTTCAATCTTCAAGATAATGTGAATTTGTCACTTCTTCAGCTCCCTGATTATTGACATCTCCCAAAAATGAAGAACCTCTGGATCAAAAAAATGTGGCTAGGAGGAAACTTGGGTCACTTATCAGTGATAATAACATGGAAACTAGCCAATAGGTGCTGTGCTCACGGCATCTCTATATTCTATGATGTAGCATTTGCTACACTGCAATCGATATGTTAGCAAGGGTCAACAGCATTTTCCCAGGAGCAATAGGTTGTGGTCAGGGGACTAAAAAGTATAGTTTCCTGTTAATGAAGAGGGGAACTGGCAATGTGCCATTCCCTTTGGAGCTACCATTTAATGAGGGTGTGATTGCAATGTTATTCCACTAAAATTGTCTGGAAATGCCCTTAGGCAGTAGAGGCAGCTAGCTGTGGGAGAATCACATTAGGTGAATCGGTGGAAGCTGTTCGCCATGCCGAACAGGTCTTTGCCGTGTTGATTTATTCTTGATAATAACCGATGCTTCAGTGAGCTGAGAGATGTGAATGCCTGCAGCATTGCTGCCTCTTAAACCAATTGGAAAAGGTCAGCCCTAAAATACAAGCCCATCCTCTTAGATTCACCTGTCATCAAACAAGTACCTGAAAGGAGCCTCTCTTTCTCTTGTAGTTATGTATGCATCTGCATGAATTTTGGCATAAAAGAAGAGTTAGAAACAAGGAATTCGCTGGCACAGGGAAATGTCAGCTATGTCCTGACAAATACTAAGAAGATCTGGCAAAAGCACAAGAGAAGAAGCTGCAACACCTCACAGGAATCGAAGCAAGTCATAGTCAAGGCAGCTGCAAATATGAAATGGCTACTCCTAGGTGTGCAGGGAAAGCATGAAAGATGTCCACAGGACAGAAAAACAAGAGCATAGCAATCGGTTACTGTATCATGAAGAATAAAGGCAGAGTTTATTTAATTCAGCATCATTCAATGGCAAGGAAAGGAGATGGGACTTTTCAAAAAGGTATCTTGTAGCAACATCCAAAGGGACTATGTCCACCTGTGTTTCCCCCTCCATTTGTGATTTGAACACTAGGGTGTAGGTGTATGTGTGTTCCTTACAGTCTTTTGGAAGCTGCAGTTATTGGAATTTTGCTATTTTTATTGGCAAAGTGCAGCAGTTTAGGTGCTGAGCCCTGTATTTACTGAAGCACACACTCTGGTAAATTGTAATTAGAAAAAAAGGAGTTTACATGTTTTTTAGAAATTCTTACTATCAATTTATTCTGAGACAATGCCCACAGTCCAGCTTTTGTTGGCCATCATAAAGAAACACGATTACCTTTTTGAAAGAAAATGACAAAAACAAGAAGTGGACAAGTACTTAGAAATTATATTTCAACAAGAAGTTACTTTTTTAATAGAGTGGAATGATAGAGGTATCACGCCACTTTAACTGGCATAGTTACATCCTGTAGTATCCTAGGATTTCTATTGTTAGGAATTTAAAATTCCAAGCTAGAGAACTCTAGTGCCTCACCAAACTACAAATTCCAGCATTCCTTGTTATTGGAATAAGTGTGTTACAATTATTTAGTGTGAAAGGTCCTTTAAATAAGCAAAGTTTTTTTCTGACCATTACCTTCAACTGGATCTTGCTACTCATGCCCATCTACTTGAGAATACATCCTACAAAATTCAGTGGAATGGTCATACTTTATAAAGAGTGGTATTTATAGGGAGTATTGCTTTGAACTCCAGATACAGGGTTGACCCGCGTTATTTTGCATCCTGAGACAAAGTCCCCCCCCCCACCCATTTCTCTCAGTGTACACCGGCTAACTGGACTGGCAGGTGAACCTCACTTCAGTATTCGATAAGAGATTAAAAATCCTCTACCTGACACCAGCAGGCCAGTTTAAGGAATAGAGAACAAGAAGTGTAGCACACATAGCTCTGCTCTTCAAGAAAAAGCAAAGACCAGGGAGTTCAGGTGGAACATCTGGAGGCCACCACTGTCTTTTCCTCTGCACTGTCATCACTAAAAATAGGACTGGCTGTGTCTGAAATGCACTTGAGCGGCTGCCTCTCTGTAGGAATTGTCTTTGAGGAGACCAATCTTTTGTCTGTAGTAGTGCTTGGTTCAGGTTATACCTTCTGCACAGCTTCTATATTTGTAAATGACCTCAAACACTGTGGTCCCTTTCACACTAGAATTGTGTGGTGTGAAGGGGTCCTATATAAATGCCTTAAATTACCAATGACCTCTTCCATAGGAAGCCAGTCCCAAGCAAGCAGTACAGTAGGAATTCCCATCACTATTTAAAAAGATTTATGTTTAGCACATTTGGTAAGCATAATTGCAGTCAACTCTCCCATATCTTTCCGTATGACCCATCTCGGAGATTAAGATCATTCGGGGAAGCCCTGCTCTCGGTCCCCCCTCCCTCGCAGGCGCGACTGATGGGAACAAGAGACAGGGCCTTCTCCGTGGTGGCCCCTCGGCTATGGAACTCCCTCCCAGTGACATTAGATCAGCCTCCTCCCTCCTAGACTTTAGAAGAAAGGTAAAGACCTGGCTTTGGCATCAGGCTTTTAGTGAATAGGGTAGTGCAATGACAGATCTAGAATATATGGAATGACTACGGAAAGGCCTGGACTATGACTTTGGATGGTGTGATTCCTTATGTAATGTAATGTTTTAAATGTTTAATGTGTTTGATTTTAGTTTAATTTAATTTCTGAATTGTATATGTTTTTAATGGTATTGAATAATTGCCTTTATATATGCCATCTTGAGTCCTCTTTGGGGTAGAGAAAGGTGGGGTATAAATAGAGTAAATAAATTATCAAGTTCATCTAAAGCCATTTGTTTTATACAACTATATATACGGTACCATTTTTTTGGAGTGGATTCAGATACAAATAATAAGGTAGGCATTTAAACCAGATCACATAACCTTACCTGCTTTCCATGCACAATCTTAAAGTTAATACACCTTGTTTTCCCTTTGTGACTGAATGAAGGCTGCTGTGTAAATAACATCAATCCTGTGTGTTGTAAACATATCCTTAAAGTTAATGTGCTTCACTTTCCTCTCTCTGTTGTATGGATTACTGGCTACTAGGGATTCAAAATACTGTGTTTGCCTGTATTATTGCATCTCTTTCTCTCTCATAGTAACACAACTTTACAGCCTTTACATTAAAAGTTAACATGCATAAGTTTCATTTCATTGTGACATGGGATGGCAGTGAATGCTGTTGCAGACTCAAAAGAAATCTTTCCTGTGATGCTGTACAGTGGTAGTTGCAGGAATTTCTCTGAGAGGCAGATCTGCTGCGAACAGGTTTTAGGTTTAGTGGCTGCAAGATATAGATGTGATTGTGGCAGTTCTCTGGCAGCAGATTGTGAACAAAGAGAAGGTGAGCAGGAGTTTATCTTAATTATAGTTATGCACCTAAATAGCATCTAAATATATTTTGGGCCCATCTACATAGGCCACAAAATCTGGGGCTAGTCTGGAATGGCAATTCTCTGGACTGGTCCAAGGGTTGATGGCAAGAGCTGTTTGGCGATGGAATATGCTCTCTCAGAATGTGATGGAGTCTCCTTCTCTTGAGGTTTTTAAGCAGAGGCTAGATGGCCATCTGCTGGGGATGCTTTGATTGTGTGTTTCTTCATGGCAAGTGGTTGCACTGAATGGCCCTTATGGTTTCTTCTAAGTCAGTGGTTCTCAACCTGTGGGTCTCCAGGTGTTTTGGCTTACAACTCCCAGAAATCCCAGCCAGTTTACCAGCTATTCTAAGTCTTATAATTCTGTGATTCTTTGACTGGGAAAAAGAAGGGGATGAGGGGGCAGAATACAAGGAGAATGGGATGGTGGTACTGGCCCAGCTGTATATACCAGTCCCAAAGTGTGGGGCTCCAGAGTTTCAGGGAAGTTCTGGAGCATTCCCTGACCTGTGCACAAATAGGATCTTACTCCTGTGTTAGGTGCTGGAAGTCCCTGGACAACCTCTGGTCAACAAGAAACAACTCCTGGCCTGATTCAGGGTTTGTGCCCATGTATAGGTCTGTACTGTGCAAAATCTTATGCTCCCAACTTTGTTCTCTCAGTCACTAAGGTGCTAAATAATCTCTTTGCATACTTCTATACATGAATTGGTTTCCTTATATAAGCTAGTGCACTGTTTAAATTCTGCAAGGGAGGGCTTTCTCTCAGTCCCACCGCCTTTGCAGTGTGATTGCTGAAGACTAGGGAGAGAGAGGGCCTTTCTGTGGCTGCTTCCACACCATGGAACTCCCTTCCATGGAAGGTCTGGTTGGCCCCTCCTGTTTTATTTACAATGGTAAATAATAGTTGGAGATGTTTTTATTCATGCAGGCCTTTAGATTTTATTTATGGAGCATAGTGCGTGTGTAAAGTGGTGTGCTGTATTTTTAATCTATTACAGGAAACTATGCTTGAAGTCTTTTAACTGGGTTTAATCATGTTGTTAAAGAATTACTTTGCTATTTAATCCTTTTTATTGAGTCTAATATTCTTAAAAAACTTATTGTAAGCTGCCTTGAATTCCATCTTGGGAATAAAGTGGGATATAAATTAAATACATACCTGTAATATGTAAAATAAACATTCCTGCTACATCTTGACTTGGAGTCCTTCATATTCTAAACTTGTAAAACTATGCTTCCATTTTAACTTTAATGGCAACATCCTATGGAATCCTAGAGCTTGTCGTTTGGGGGGTCACTACAGCTCTCTGGCTGAATGCTGGTCCCTTATCTACAAGCATCAAAATCCCATAGGATTCACCAAAGCAGCAAAAGCAGAATCATAATGATATAGCTGTATAAAGGGGGACTTGGATGATTAGTTTATGTGCCAGTCCCTAAGTGCTCAGTCAGAGTTTGTTCCCTGGTATGACAAATCCCTCATTTGCCATCTCTAAATGCACAGCAGTTTCTCTCTGAATGAAACAGGCCAGAATAAACTATTCCCCAAGGAGACATTTCCTAATGCTCTGCTTGGCAAACAGCACCTCCCATTAGCATTTTGAAAATGCTGACAAAGTGACAAGACTGCAGTTCACACTTGGGAACTCTATAGGAAATCTGGGAAGAAGCATAGAAATCAAAGGTCTGCTTTATTAATGCAAATGAGGGGTCTAGTTTAGCCCCTGTATTAAAGGCAAGAGCCTTGGCCTTTTCTTGGATAACCCAAGAGAGGCAGAGATACCTTTGCGACATTTTAGGATCCCTGCTTCCTCTTCCATTTCCTTGAAGCAAGGGAGGAAAAGAAAAACCCTTCTACCTTTTGCTATGGAAGACCTAGCATTCACATCAGATTGAGTTGCAAGGCTGACAGTAATTGGGAGGACTGTGTTTGCAGTGTGATAAATGCAACAATCACATTATAGCCTGGGTATAACCATATGGAGATATTAAAAAGCCTTCAAAGTGATTTTTCCTGCGAGTGATAACATCTTTTGCAAATTTCCAGTGTTTTGCTGTTTCAGAACAGCTCTGAGATGTACCATCAAGAAGGGAATCGGGGACTGTCAAATATCATCTTCTAAAAAACCTAGTATCAACATAATTATACAGGTTGAGTGTCCCTTAACTGGGATTCCGAAATCCCAAATACTCCAAAATCTGAAATTGTCTACATAAGTAGCTGAGATAGTAACAACTTTATTTCTGATTTCTGAAACAAGATTTGTTTCGAGCACAACAGTATTTTAAAACATTGTACAAAATTTCCTGCAAACTATGTTTATAAGATTTCTATGTAACACCAATAAATGTTTTGCTAGACTCTAGTTCCAAGATATCTCATTATGTGTAGGTAAATACAGGTATTCCAAAACTGTTAAAAAGTCAAAACCCAAACATTTACAGTCCCAAGCATTTTGGATAAGGAATGGTCAACCTGTATATTAAGAGTCTAGTTCAATAGTAGGGAACCTCCAGATATTTTGGATTATAATGTTCATGTCCATAACCATTAGACATGCTAGGTGAGACTGTTGGCTAAAGTATTTGGAAGGTCAACAGTGGCCTCCCCATATTATGTCTTTGTTCAGGGAATTAATAACAAGTTGTCTGCCTGTCAAAGACTATGGACTAACTTTGGCTGGACCTGCACTGCTGTATACAGTTTGAACTACATTGAATGGTGTTATATGGGTCTACACTAATCATATGCAGTTTGAACTGCATTATATGGCAGTGTAAATCCAACTATGAATGGTTGTCACCACTTGAGCAAGAATATTAATGTCCTACTTTTGGTACATAAGTAGGTAAAGGCTTTCCCTTGACATCAAGTCCAGTCGTGTCTGACTCTGGGGTGTGGTGCTCATCTCCTTTTGTAAACCAAAGGGCCGTGTTGTCCATTTACGCCTCCAAGGTAATTTGGATGGCAATGACTGCATGGAGCACCATTGCCTTTCTGACAGAGAGGAACCTATTGATCTATTCACATTTGCATGTTTTTGAACTGTTAAGTTGGCAGAAGCTGGGGCTAACTGTGGGAGCTCAAGATCTATCCACTTAAGGAAGCATATGTGGACAGAACCTGAAGTATGTTGGTGGCATGAGTAATCCAACACACTCACATATCAAGTAGAACCCTTCATGTGCCCTCTTTTCCAACCTCATTCAACTTGTTCAGTCACCTATATTTTGAGATACACAGGGACATGCTCTTCTGCAACACATTCTATATTAGGCTGCTCTTTAAGAATTGTTTTGCATTCAAAACACCAGTTTCCTTTCTGAATTAGTGATATGAAATCAGAGCATATAACACTGATTTTGTTTAGTCTACACCAGTGGTTCCCAACCTGTGGCCCATGGACCACCAGTGGTCCCTAAGAATTAAAATATGGCCCATGACCTCACCATTACTACACCATTGCAACAAGAGTGACTAGTCTTGCGAAACCCTTTTATAGTGCCAAAGCAGTGGGGATGTCGGGAGCGGAGAGGCTGACTACCCACAAAAGGTGTACCAACAAGCCTCCTGACTGCTGCTTTTCCTCCTCCTTCTCCCTAAGCAGAACCATTCCATGTGGCACCTGGAAGTGGGGGTGCCTTGGTGTCTTTGTTTGTGGCCTGTTCCTGGGGTTATTTGGGGTGCTGATTCAGAAAATTGCATAGGATAGACCACATCAGCTCTAGATGATTAAATGTGGTTTTCTGTGGATGAGCAGATAGCGACTACTGGATGCCATATGTTCTGTATCAGAAACTAGAGGTGATGTGGCCTATCAAATGCAATTTTCTGAATCAGCACCCCAAATAACCAAACTGAATCTAAAGTTGACCAAAAACTGATTTATAACCCTTTTGGTACTAATGTTGGAGAGTGGTCCTTAGTCAAAGTGGTCCCTGGTCAAAAAAAGTTTGGGAACCACTTGTCTACACAGTGTATTCTTTCCTGGGCTTTCTATCCTTATCATGCTTCTATGGGGATGTATTAGCTTGGTTCGGGTTATATTTTGCTTACTTATTGTTTGATGTTCTATTTATTTTGTCTCATGAAGCAATTTTAATTTGAACAGAACTATTTGGATAGTATGGATGAGACCTAAGTTATTTCTCATAAGACCTGATTTGCAGACTGTTAATCATCTTAGGTGCCTTTCTCTGGACACTATCTTGCTTGTCAATATCCTTCTTCAAATGTAGTTCCTAGCACTGGATACAGTATTCCAAGGCCCTATCTACACTGACCATATAATACTGTTCAAGGCAAGCTTCAAACTGCAGCAACTAGACAATAAACACTTGGGCTGGGTCTGCACTGCCATATAGTCCAGTTTCTGAATCCAGGTTATCTGATTTGAACTGGATTATATGAGCAGATAATCTGGATTCAGAAACTAGATTATATGGCAGTATAGATGGGGCCTTTGGAAAGTGCATCAAAGAGAGCCCTTAATGCACATCAGTACTCTGTGTAATCTCCATCTGGGCCTTAAACTGGTTCCAGAATTTCCTATGTAATCATCTGCACAGTGAAACTACTTTTTTCAGTACCAGTTTGAAATGGCATCAAATGATCAGTGTAGACTCCCAGGCTTATATTCCAACACCCAAAGCTTTTCCCCACATGGGTTGTCGGGTATTTGGCTGGGTTTAAAAGGTCTACTCGTGTATTTCTTGAGAGAGAAAATGTAAAAATAATTTCTGCAAGATGGAACCAGCTTTTATCCATACTCTTTAATATAAAACAACACATCTTCTTTTTAGTAAGTGAAAATTATTTTTCCTTTAATCTTCTAATATAGCCCTGTACCAGACTGTATGAAGATTGATTGATCTACAATACCAGTAGATCTTGCATAAATTAATTCCTGGATTGTTTTGTTAAGCAAAGTGTTCAACTAGCCAAGTTAATAGATCTGGAAGATTTGCTTCAGCATTGAGCACAAATTAAATGTTTACTTTTATGCACAGTAAGCTCCCTTTGTCTTCATTTGAGCATATTTACCAAATAAACACAAATGCATACATAAATATTACAAAATATCAAAACAAGTGTTTCCTAGTGTATTCAGATACACAGAGGAATACAGTTTCAATACACAGTTCTTTTTCATGACACTGAAATCAACTATAAGCAGGTTTGTTTACATTCCTATTTATTAATACATTTCAGTTCCGATTTCAAAACACACCAAAATGACGTATAGCCATAATTTTCCACCCCTATATTTTATTATAGCTGTTAATTTACTCGTTAGAATTACACTCCACATTAAAACTATCCCTCAATCAATGGCTTCTTATTATGCTTCCTATTTTTAGCTACTAACATTTTAGTAAGTGACTAATAAATTGCCATCCAATCTGCTGCATTTTTTACTTACACAATTTCTTAGGTCGTTAAATAACATCACCTGCAGACTAAATATAAGTACCTCACTTTTCCCTTGGCTTTTAAGACGCTCTGTCAAAAGCTTAATATATCATTTCATTATTACCATATGTGTATGAATCTGGCAACTGAATATTGATAATCCCAAATATATATTTTCCTGCTTGCTGTTGCTGCACAGTACCATTAGAGTAGAATAAACAACTTCTGCAAAGCAGGCTCACTTGCATATTAATGTTTTCACTGTTCCCTATTTACCTTGGTTTATCAATCCTATTTCTGTTGTCTTCAGTATTTGCCATCGCATGTGACTATTGCTTTCACTATATAACACACTTTGGAAAGATGTATTGGATTGTATAAGAGTGCATTTTTATTATCTCAAAATATCTCAGTACCTTTGCAATCAGATATTTTACTAATAAGGTTCCATCTCTGTAATAGGCACAAGCAAAATGAAAGAAAGGGAGAGATAATTTCCAGGTATTCTAGTGATCAAAGTGTTAACATTGGAAATTTGGGGATATAATCCAGTGCCCTTTATTATTTATTTATTATTATTTACAGTATTTATATTCCGCCCTTTTCACCCCGAAGGGGACTCAGGGTGGATCACATTACACATATAAGGCAAACATTCAATGCCTTAACATAGAACAAAGACAAAGACAAACACGGGGCTCCGAGCTGGCCTCGAACTCATGACCTCTTGGGCAGAGTGATTTGTTGCACTGGCTGCAGCAGGTTGCTCAACAGCCTGCGCCACAGCCCGGGCCCCTTTAACACTATGGTCACAGCCTCTGACATCTTGGTTTAAACATCTTCTCTTTGTAGCTTTCTGCATTGTATCTCAAAAAGTATTACATTTTTCTTATGGAGCAACTCATGTTCCAGAAGCATTCTCTCCTGATGTTTCAGCACATCTGTGGCAGGCATTCTCAGAGGTTGTGAGGTCTGTGGGAAACTAGGCAAATAAGGTTTATATATCTGTGGAATGATGTCCAGGGTGGGAGAAAGCCTTTGACAACAAAATACATCAATAGTCATGTCATGGAGTATTCATGTCTCTACCACCAGATGCTATAAATAGGGTAAAGTGGGGTCTTCCAGATGGTTTGGACTTCATTTCCCATCAGTTCTAGCCACTAGGCAGCATATCCAATGGTCAAGATGCCCACCTATGATATAAATGTGTTGCCTTCTCCAACAGGTTCTTAAAATCTTCTTCAGTTTACTGGACCCCAGAAGCTATATTATTTTAGCTCAAGCAGTTCCTAACTATTTATTCCGGTGGCGAAGTGTGTTAAAGTGCTGAGCTGCTGAACTTGCAGACCGAAAGGTTGCAGGTTCAAATCCCGGGAGCGGAGTGAGCGCCCACTGTTAGCTCCAGCTTCTGCCAACCTAGCAGTTCGAAAACATGACAATGTGAGTAGATCAATAGGTACCGCTCCGGTGGAAAGGTAATGGCGCTCCATGCAGTCATGCCAGCCACATGACCTTGGAGGTGTCTACAGACAACGCCAGCTCTTCGGCTTAGAAATGGAGATGAAAACCAACCCCCAGAGTTGATCACGACTGGACTTAACATCAGGGGAAACCTTTACCTTTTTTTACATTTGAACTATACTCACAGTACAGCTAAAGATATTATTCAAAAGAAAATCTTTTATCTAATTATAAGTTAGAAAATGTGCTGTCTGATTTTATGAGTTACCAGTTTGTTCTTTCTGAACAATATCCATTGTGTTCCAACTACCTAAAAGAATGCTCAGCTCCCCTTTTATTTAGTTAGAGATTTAAACTAACCCACTCCCAACTTGGGGCCCTTCCACACAGCCATATAACCCAGAATATCAAGTCAGAAAATTTCACAATATCTGCTTTGAATTGGGTTATCTGAGTCCACACTGCCATATATCCCAGCAGAAAGCAGAAAATGTGGGGTTTTATTCAGCTGTGTGGAAGGTGCCTTAGGGGGCTTCCACACAGCTCTATATCCCAGAATATCAAGGCAAAAAATCCCACATTATCTGAAAGTGGACTCAGATAATCCAGTTCAAAGCAGATATTGTGGGATTTTCTGCCTTGATATTCTGGGATATAGGGTTGTGTGATGTTAAGATACATTGGACAATTCCCCTCTTCCCTGCCTGACAGTCATTGGCTAACAATGATGAGTCTCAATCTATCTATATATATAAAAGGGTAATGGAATCACGGCACCGGACAAAACAACTAAACTAAATGCCCCACAACCTCGAAAATTGACAGCACAACCTCTCATCCACGTCTCTACGTTCATACAACAAAAGAAAAGAAAAATAAAGTCCTAGCCACAGCAACGCGTGGCTGGGCACAGCTAGTATCCAACATATTTTAAGAGAGCTGCCAATCTGTCAGCTCTTCCAAAGCTGCTGCTTGCCATTCACTTTAAATGGCTTTAATTTCAGCCTAAACATTTATGAAGAGCACTAGGTCTGGTTTCAGACTAAGGTCTGGTTTCAACCCAGGGCCTTTTCACACAGCCATATAACCCAGAATATCAAAGTAGAAAATCCGACAATATCTGCTTTGAACTGGGTTATCTGAATCCACACTGCCATATATTCCAGTTCAAAGCAGAGAATGTGGGATTTTATTCAGCTGCGTGGAAGGGGCCCCAGCTTGCTTGTCTCCCAGCATTTTCTCCCCCTTTTATCACTGTAGAATACTAAGCCCAAAGGAGAAACAGCGGGATCCTCTCTCCTAATTCATGAGCTTTGAGAGTTTATCACACCCAGGTCCTCATTTGTGTCATTCAAAAGTTTGGAGGAGGCTACAGGTTCACTTCAAGGCATCAGGAGTCAGGACCTACAGCAGGGTTTCCACTTGCCTCTTTGAGTCTGGACTTTGAGTTGTTGAAATTGCTTGCCAGCAGGCTCAGTTCAATCAGTCTCAAGGACACTCTGCGTTTTCCCTTCCTTCAGCTGTAGACTCCACAATTATTTTTAATGGCTCCCCATGTAGCCTTGTAAAAAAGAGCTTTGGGATATCAGTGGGAGAGGTTCATAGGCTGGCTCAGAGTGTTGCTTTTATTGCCTCCAACCTTGACCTAGGTTTCAAAGATCTCTCACAATTCAACCAATTTGCTACATGTCAGTAGAATGGTTCAGCTGATGTTTGCTATCTTTTCTTGACAGTTTTGTTTCTGAACTACTGACACTTAATGTTTTTGATTGATTGATTGATTGATTGATTGATTGATTGATTGATTGTATATCCAACGTTTCTCCAATAAGAGAGACAAGACAGCTCACATTGGCTGAGATTTTCTTAAGGACATACACAAGCGTAAGTCACACTGTACATGCAGAATTCAAAATTTGATGTCATGCCACAGATGGATTGTGCTGATAGCAGTTGAAGCAGAGTTGCACAGATAGCATGCTCATCTCTGACATTGTGTGTTGCAGTTTTGCATCCTATGCTTCCCACTGTGATTGTAAATCCTATACCTTGCATTGTGAGACTGCATCCTATACTTTGCATTGTGACTACATCCTAACTGTGCACCATAACCTTTGCATTGTGGCTGTGTATCCTATACAATCTATCATGGTTGGGCATACTATACTTTGTATTGTGATTGTACTCAGAGTTGTGCATTGTATGTTGTGCATTACACAATGGCACCTATGCATTGATATATGTTGTGCAATGTTGTTACTCTGTATGGGGCTTATGTAGTGCTCACATGGCATAACTCCACATAAATATTTACATAACACTAAGCCAATGTTGGAGTGTGGCCTATATAGAATCATAGAGTTGGAAGAGACCCATGTGCCATCCAGTCCAACCACCTGCCAAGAAGCAGGAAAATCGCATTCAAAGCACCTCTGACAGATGGCCATCCAGCCTCTGCTTAAAATCCTCCAAAGAAGGAGCCTCCACGACAGTCCAGGGCAGAGAGTTCCAATGCTGAACAGCTCTCACAGGAAGTTCTTCCTAATGTTCAGGTGGAATCTCATTTCTTGTAGTTTGAAGCAATTGTTCCATGTTCTAGTCTCCAGAACAGCAGAAGTCTCCAGGGCAGCTTGCTCCCTTCTCCCTATGACTTCCTATGACTTCCCCTCACATATTTATACTTACCTCATTATGTCTCCTCCCATCCTTCTCTTCTGCAGGCTCCACTGGCTGTTCAAGCAGCTCCACTGGCTGCCGATAATATTCCGGGCCCAATTCAAGGTGCAGGTTATTACCTATAAAGCTCTAAACGGTTCGGGACCTGCCTATCTTCGTGACCGCGTCATCCCCTATGAACCCACCCGATCGCTGAGATCCTCCGGGGAGGCCCTCCTCTCACTTCCACCCTCCTCACAACTGCGTTTGTTAGGGATGAGAGAGAGGGCCTTCTCGGCCGTGGCTCCCCGACTCTGGAACTCCCTCCCCAGGGAGATTAGGTTGGCTCCCTCTCTACCTTCCTTCAGGAAGCAACTGAAGACTTGGATGTTTCAGCAGGCCTTCGGAGATAGTCATTAATTAATCAGCCCCAGTGGGTTTTTAATAATTTATCCTGTTTTTATTACGGTCTTACCATTTATGTGTTTTAAATGAAATTTTTATCTTGTATTGTTGTTTATATTGATATATTGTATTATTGTTTTATCTTTTTATATTGTGATTGTATTGTGTTGCTTATATTTTGTTCTTATGTTGTTTGGGCCACTGCCCCATGTAAGCCGCCCCGAGTCCCCATGGGGAGATGGTGGCGGGATATAAATAAAGTTTTATTATTATTATTATTAAACATGCCCAGCTATTTCAGCTGCTCCTCATGGGGCTTGTTCTCCAGACCCTTGATCATGTTAGTTGCCCTCCTCTGGATACATTCCAGCTTGTCAACATCTCCCTTAAATTGTGGTGCCCAGAATTGGACACAGTATTCCAGATGTGGTCTGACCAAGGCAGGATAGAGGGGGAGCATGGCTTCCCTGGATCTAGACACTATACTCCTATTTATGCAGACCAAAATCCCATTAGCTTTTTAAGCTGCCGCATCACATTATTGGCTCATTTTTAACTTGTTCCCCATGAGAACTCCAAGATCTTTTCCACACGTACTGCTGTCAAACCAGTCATTCCCCATTCTGTATCTGTGCATTTCATTTCATTTTTAATGCCTAAGTGTATTATCCTGCATTTGTCCTTCATTGAACTTCATTTTGTTATTTAATATGAATTAAAACAAGATACATTGAGAACAATAGATAATGCAAAGAGTTAAATAAATTATTATAATAAAAGTCTAAGCAATAACCGTTCCCCTGATATTTTAGTTGTTCTTGTTTAAATGTGGAAAATCTTTTACAAATAAATATGTAGGTAGCATTCAATCATGTGGGTTCTTCTCATTGCAGTCTGAAGTGTTGAACATTAGTCTAACTACAGGGGTGCTGCCTCAGTGAAAACTAGACTATTTATTTATGTGGGTATTTAGTTATTTATTAAATTTATTTACTGCCCAAGTGACAAATACCCTCATGGCAATTTACAACTGTAAATTTGCAGATCAGTAGCTAGCTGTGTTTATTCCATAGCACGGGGGGTGGGGTGGGGGGAACATAATGTCAGTCTTTTGAGGAAAGAGTCTTCCTTCTTATGGCACCTTAAAGACTAACTCATTTGTTATGGTATAAGCTTACATGGCACCTTAAAGACCTACATTGCTGATATACAGTTCTCATTCCCTTTTCCACCTATAAATCCCAGGAATCCTAGAGCATGGGGTTGAATGCAGTTTAGAATGGAAGGAATCAATATATAATTCTACACTAATCTTGCTAAAGAAAGTAAACAGCAATTTTCACATTTTTCTACTCATTGTTAAAATGTCTTCAAAACCACACAGTGGAAGTTTATTTGCAGTTAAGGAGTTATTCTGGGGGAAATGCATGTGATTGGTTTGCACAGAAAGGGGGGGGGGGCACAGAAAACAGTACTCCTGCATAAAAATTAGAATATATTGTTTTTACACAGAAGCAAATCAACCACATGTACATTTTGCATGGAACAAGTCTTCAGTTACAGCCCTCCACATTTGCTGATTTGACTTTTGCAGATTTGATTAAAAGTTTTTCTCTAGGGATCTTGTGTTCCTCCAGCAGAAAGATTCCAAGAGAAGTGTTCTATGCGGTAAAAAAAAATTTTTTTGGTATTTATGTTTTTTCCCCATTCATTGGGTATTTTGTTCTTAGCTCAGGTGAAAATGGAAGGCTGCTGTATAGCGTTTTCCTGTAGAGGAAACAGCCTCTTTCCTATGGAGAAAATGCTGTTTTCCATGCAAAACAACCACATGTGAATTTAGCACAAAAGAAGTCTTTAACTGCAAAGGCTGTTGTCAGTCCAGGATTTTTCTCATCAGGGTTTTTCTGCCTCTTGAAAAACATATTAATCATTTTTGAATATAGTATAACTTCCATATCCACAGGGAACAAGTTGCTGAACTTACCATGAAAACAGGAAAGCATAGCAAACCCTATTGAAATGAATGACTTTGAAGCCTATCTTGCTACTACTGCATTTCCCTATCCAGTCATGCATTTATTTAGCAATGTTTACCTATTCCGCTTTATCTTCCATTATTATTATTTTCTTTCTCTCACACTCTTTCTCTAATATTATGACAGCCTGGCCACAAAAAAGTGAATGATTAATCCCAAGAATAACTCATTTATTACGGCATAAGGTTTTGTGAACTAGAGTCCATTTTTTCAGATGTGTTAATCAATGGAGCATGACGGAGCATACTAATAGCAATGCTCTTACTAGATTTTAGATGGCTATTAGATGAGGAATTCTTTCTCATAGTGAGACCTTTACCCATTCACTTGTCTTCTTCTTTTCTGGGTCCATCTGCACAAACAGGATCCCCCGGTTGCGCAATGGGTTAAACTCTCATGCCAGCAGGACTGCTGACCTGAAGATTGCCAGTTCAAATCCAACCCGAGAAGAGCGTGGATGAGCTCACTCTGTTAGCTCCAGTTCCATGCGGAGACATGAGAGAAGCCTCCCACAAGGATGGTAAAAACATCAAAAAACATTTGGGTGTCCCCTGGGCAACATCCTTGCAGACGGCCAATTCTTTCACACCAGAAGCGACTTGCAGTTCCTTATGTAGCTCCTGACATGAAAAAAATCTGCACAAACACCCTGAAGGAGAGCAGAAAGTGATGTAAGGATGCTCTCCATCCTCACTCTGCTCTAATAAGGTGACAAGGACAACAAGGTGAAGACAATGGAACAAAGTCTGGAAGTACTAGAGTTCCCAGCAACCATGGTTGCCATATTACCTGGTTGACTGGACTTTACCTGGAACCTTAGCATGACACTTGGTGCCTGTTTGTACCATTAGCTATCATGGCTCCCAAACTTCCATAGGAAAAAAACTAGCCCTTATGAGAGTTGAGATATGAATGCAGATATGGCACCGGGGGAGAGTGTGTATTGCAAAAACATCCCAAATCCAATGTGTTGGTAATAGGAAGAGACAGGGGGTCCAAGGGCATGTCCTCCAACAGATTTTATAGATAAAATCTTGAGCACGTGTAGCAGACACACACCAGAGTATAGCAAAGTTTCCAAACATTACTAATGAGGAAGAATGGACAAGGTATAAGATGCTGAAGCAGTTTGCTTTTGCCTGATCCTACCTACTGGGATGGGCAAGATGCCACCTGCTTCTCTGCTCCCTTCTGAGTTAACTACTTTTGCACTTAAACTCCAGTGGCCTAGGGGATAAAAGCCTTGTGACTTGAAGGTTGGGTTGCTGACCTGAAGGCTGCCAGGTTCGAATCCCACCTGAGGAGAGCACAGATGAGCTCCCTCTATCAGCTCCAGCTCCATGCGGGGACATGAGAGAAACCTCCCACAAGGATGGTAAAACATCAAAACATCCAGGCATTCCCTGGGCAACGTCCTTGCAGACGGCCAATTCTCTCACTCCAGAAGTAACTCCGGTTGCTCCTGACACGAAAAAACAAAACAAAAAACTTAAACTCAGTTTATAGCAACTGAAGTAAGTAGCAGATAAGGAGAGAAAGTGGGAGGAGGAGAAAGAAAATAAGACATTTTTAAAGTGCCCACAGAGAATGGGTCTCCACCACACTCTGAGACAGTATATTCCACCATTGAACAGCTCTTCAGAAGTTCTTCCTAATGTTTAGGTGGAATCTCTTATCTTGTCGTTTGAACCCATTGCTCCATGTCTTAGTGTCTGGAACAGCAGAAAACAATCTGACTCCCCTCCTCAATATGGAATCCTTTCAAATATATGAAATATGGCTATCATGTTCCCTAGCAGTCTTCTTTTCTCCAAGCTAAATGTATCTAGCTCCCTAAGGCGCTCCTCATAGGGCTTGGCTTCCAGTTCACTTTAGTCACCCTTCTCTGGATATGTTTCAGCTTGTCAATATCTTTCTTGAATTAAGGTGCCTAAAACTGGACATGGCAACTCATGTAAGTATATATAAATAATATCAGTTTTAATGAATATCGTTACAATGGCACACTTACAGATTTTTCCACATGCTGGCATATTTCACTTCTATCCCTCTGCTCAGTCCATTTCCTCCTTACCTTCCTTTCTGTAACCTTAGATTTCTCAAACCCAGGTCATCTCTCTAAGCATTATGCCATATGTCTGTCTGCCTGAAGCTTTTTTAAAGAAATTGTAAATGTAGATCTGATTTGGCTGATTTTCCTTCACATTTCCATTTTCAAAAATAGGTATTAATAAGTAATAAATTGTTGCATTTGAAAATCTGCAATCTTCAGAATGTTTACCAGGACGGAAGAGCCACTGCGCTCAATGGACCTTTATAAACTGTAGACATGATACTTTGCCAGATCATAACCACCACATAAATTAAGTCATAATGTTTCAAGAAAGAGGCTATATTTAGCCGTTTAAGAGAGAAATTGGCTCCCACTCCACTGCTGTCACCATTTTTGTTGGCATGGAACTCAATAAGAGTTGTTTGTTGTGAAGGGAGAGAGCCTTGAGTGTTCCTTTGGTGATTCTCCTCAGAGTTGTAGTAAAGTAAAAAATTGATAGAAGCAGCTATAGTGCTCTGATGAGAATACCAAGGGAAGCATCTGTGCATGACAAAACGTTGCTGTTCCTGCCAGCAGAAGAAGGAGACCCATGAGTTACCACACTGGGTCACATCAGCCCTAGTGATGGCATTGTCATCCATGTTCATGGCCCCTTTGCATGGCTTAACTTTTCCTCACTGATTTTCTTGACAATGCTGTAAGACAGGTTTCAGGAGAGGCAGTAACTAACCCCAGGAAATTTGGTACGTTTCATGATCAACTAGGGGTTTGGTTTTGGGTCCAGCACTGTAACCCGAGTCACTACGGGCTCTCTCAAATAATAGTTTACTATATAAATGGCAATGAGGCTACAAGATAGTAGTAGAAATAGAATACACGTATTAAGATATTTAATTTGAATATT
Source organism: Anolis carolinensis (assembly GCF_035594765.1). Classification (NCBI taxonomy): domain Eukaryota; kingdom Metazoa; phylum Chordata; class Lepidosauria; order Squamata; family Anolidae; genus Anolis; species Anolis carolinensis. Next base: position 191,139,622 of record NC_085844.1, on the reverse strand, counting down.
ACAGAAACTCACAGAATATGCCAACTTGCACAATGTATAAATTGCACAACAACATTTGAATAATTGGGATTTGGAAAGATAGTACTTTGTGGCATGGGCTTCAGTTTAGGTTTTCCCCTGACATCAAGTCCAGTTGTGTCTGACTCTGGGGGTTGGTGCTCATCTCCATTTTTAAGCTGAAGATCTGGTGTTGTCTTTAGACGCCTCCAAGGTCATGTGGCCAGCTTGACTGCATGAAGCGCTGTTACCGTCCTGCTGATACGGTGCCTATTGATCTATTCACATTTGTGTGCCTACAAGTCATTTCCAGTTTGCACATCTTCTAGATTGGCAGAAGCTGGGGCTAACAGAAGGAGCTCACCCCTGCTCCCCGGATTTGAGCCACCGACATTTCGGTCAGCAAGTTCAGGAGCTCAGCAGTTTAAGCTACTGTGCCACTAGAGGCTCCTATGGGCTTCGATAGGTACCCAATAATACCTATTCCCTGATGCTTAGCCTGAACACTGGCATTTTGCTGTTTGGTTATCAATGACTAAATGTTGGAGTTTGACTATATAGCACTGATACTCAAAGTGGTTGTCCATGAATCAATAATGATCCAAAGGAGGTTGGCTGCCAGAAAGTTTCCTTAAAATAGAAACACCTATAACCTATAAGCTGCAGTGGTGAAGGGCTGCCTGTTTGTCCCATCAAATGGCTCAAGAGTACTTAAAATAACAAAGGGAGAGTAGATAGCAATTTGAGCACTGGATTGCAATTCTGGAGTCCATGGTTTGAAACCCTGTTCAGACGCTGAAACTCATGTGATGACCTTGGGTAAGTCACCTTCTATCAAACTCAGAGGAAAGCAAGGGCAAACCTCTTCAGAACAAATCTTGCCAAGAAAACCCTGTGATCGATTTGCCTTTGGTTTGCCATAAATTGGAAACGACTTGAAGGCACACAACAAACAGTCCTTTGTCCAAATCCTTGTCTACGGGATGTTTGACTAAAGCCAGCCCCTCTGATATTGTATGTGCAAAGGGAGAGCCTAGAAAGTACTGATGAAACTCCAAAGATGCTAAACACTCACAAATCCGAGTGTTAAGGGCACCCAGCCCTCTGAAAGATGGTTGACAATTGAAAGAGTATAGATCTTGGTCCTCCGTTGGAGCCCACTACAAAGGCACTTTCAATCAGAGGCTCTTTCAGGCTGTTCACAGCAAAGCAGCAAAGATGTTAGAGTCTGATGCAGTTCGGAGCCTTGGGGTTAACAGGGATCAATTTAATCCTTCCCCACAGTGCATGACTGTAATTGTTGATCTATTAGAATCTTAATTGTACTGGGAGAGTGCCAGCCTTAAGAAAGCAATTAATGTATTAGCCTGCTTTGAAAGGAGGGAAGTGTCTTTGGGTCTCTCCATCCTTATCAATACATCTCTGCCTGTAGAATATGAATATGGAGCTTCTGGAGATGTGCAAATGCAATTTGGCCTTCTTAACACATTGCTTTTAAATTCCTTGGCAAAGAGACGCCGCTGTGTTTCTAAGATTTAAAAAGTCTGTGACCCAAATGTGGCAATAATGATAGACAGCAAACTATCAAAAGCTGCTTTCAGCGCACAATCCAGGACTCTTGTGTCCCCTGTGCACAACAATTCATTTCACAGTGTTTTTCCCTCCCTCCCTGATAGAAATGAACTGAGGACTCTTTAGTTCAGACAGCTCAGAGGGACAGAGGCCCCTTCTACACTGCCATATGAAATCCAGATTATCTGCTTTGAACTGGATTATATGGCAGTGTAGATTTATATAATCCAGTTCAAAGCAAATAATATGGATTATCTGCTTTGATAATCTAGATTATATGGCAGTGCAGAAGGTGCCAGAAACGCTGTGATTTTGCTTGGCAATACAGAAGACCTAGAGTGTATCTGTTGTTGTTGTTGTTATTGTTGTTGTTGTTGTTGTTGTTGTTGTTGTTGTGTGCCTACAAGTCATTTCCAGTTTATGGCAACTTTAAGGCTAATCTATATTTTTTATTTTTCAAGATGCTGTGTTGTGCTTCATGCATTTGAGATGGTTCAGAGCCAATAGCCTTTTCACCTTCCTTCCTTCACTACACTTTGTACCTTTGTGTCTTGCCACTACCAAAGCATCTTGGCAACCTGCACAACACAGACAAGTTAGTACTAGAACTATGTGTTACTCTTCCATTTTCACTTAGGGAAACCACATCCCTGTAAACATCAAAATGAGTCAAAAGTTATATTTCCAATGTAGAAAGTGCAAGAATTTCTGCTCATAATTCGATGTAGTTAGTGTTATACTTACTTTTGGAAAATTAATTAATAGCTAGATATATGTCCTAAAGGAGGATCCAGGTGGCATAGTAGTTTGAGTATTGAACTACAACTCTGAAGAACAGGTTTTGAATCCCTGTTCAGCCATGAAAGTCCACTGGGTAACCTGGGGTAAGTCACATACACTTAGCATCAGAAAAACTTTGTGATAAGGTCGCCTTAGGGTCTCTCTAAATTGGAAATGACTTGAAAGCAAATCAACAAAAACAAATGAATTAAGGACACTAAATCCTGTCTGATCTTGGAAGTTAAGCAGGGTCAGTACTTGGATGGGAGACCATAAGAGGAAGGAACTGGGAAAAGCTTAGTATTCCTTGCCTAAGACAACATTATGAAATAATGTGTTCCCTAGGCAGAAAAAAAAATGAAATGAAGATACAGAATGGGTGATGCCTGGCTTGACAACAGTCCATGTAAAAAAGATCTTGGAGTCTTCATGGACAACAAGTTGAATATGAGCCAACAGTATGATGCAACGGCTAAAAAATCCAATAGGATTTTGGGCTGCATCAAAAGGAGTATAGTGTCAAAATCGAGGGAAGTCATGGTGCCTTTGTATTCTGCTTTGGTTAGACCGCACCTGGAATACTGTGTCCAGTTCTAGGCAACACAGTTTAAAAGAGATCTCAACAAACTGGAAGGTGTCCAGAGGAGGACAACTAAAATGGTCAAAGGTCTGGAGACTGTGCCCTATGAGGAGCGTCTTAAAGAACTGGGTATGTTTAGCCAGCAGAAGAGAAGGTTGAGATGAGACAAGACATGATAGCTATGTATACATATGTGAAAGGGTGTCATAAGGAAGAGGAAGAAGGCTTGTTTTCTGCTGCCATTGAAACTAGGACTAGGAGCAATAGGTTCAAATTCCATGAGAGAAGGTTCCACCTGAACATTAGGAAGAACTTCTTGACTGTACGAACTGTTCAACATTGAAACACTCTGCTTCGGACTGTGGTGGAAGCTCCTTCCTTGGAAACTTTTAAACAGAGGCTGGATGGCCATCTGTCAGGGATACTTTGATTGTGCTTGTCCTGCATGGCAGGGAGTTGGACTAGATGGCCCACGTGGTCTCTTCCAACTCTATTCTTTTATGATTTTAAGTTGATGGGCAAGTTGAAGGCACACATAAATTTGTAACAAGTTACTTCTAATTAATTGCAAGAAAGTAATTAATTAATATTTAATTAATAATTAACTCTTATCAAGCTCTGCCTAGACTGCAAGTGCCTTCCATAGTGGTTAGGGCCTTGCAACCTCTGGAAATTTCTCTCCCCTGCCCTCTGCCTGGGCCCTATGTAGACCCAGGGACACATGACACTCACCACTAGCTTGTTACTCAATGTAAAGGGATGAAGCTTTTTTTCTAAGGGACAAGTGAAGGCTCTTGTGCATTTTCCCTGTCTTGCAAGTGTCTGTTGTTGATGCCTGTAACACCTGAGGGGTAAAGCCATCCTCCTCGATGACAATCAGTGAAGTAGTTGTAGTTTTCTGCAGCAGATGGCAGTAGTGTGAACAACCTCACCAGCACTTTATTTCTACTTGATTTGGAGTTTTTACTGGAGTTTCACTTATCCAACATAAACAGGCCAGCAGAATGTTGGATAAGCGAATATGTTGAATAATAAGGAGGCATTAAGGAAAAGTCTATTAAACATCAAATTAGGTTATGATTTTACAAATTAAGCACCAAAACATCATGTTATACAACAAATTTGACACAAAAAGTAGTTCAATATGCAGTAATGCTATGTAGTAATTGCTGTATTTACGAATTTAGCACCAAAATATCACAATGTATTGAAAACATTGACTACAAAAATGTGTTGGATAATCCAGAACATTGGATAAGTGAGACTCTACTGTATTTTTAAAAATGCAGCAAAAGTGTACCAACCATTATCTCTGACCCACCTACCTTCTCCGACCATTATCCTCTTTCATCTTCATTAGTGGATTTCTTGTGGATTTCACTCAGAAAGTGATCTGGGTTTAAATTTTTTTTGAGGCACATTCCTGGGTGCCAAATGTTATCAAAACGACAATTTTTCCATAAGATTATACCTGGGAATGAATGAGCTCCTGTTAGTTATGAAGAGGCGAACTGAATTACTGAATTATCACCCATTCTTGATATGATCACTTTATTATTGTTATTAAAAGCTGTGACTTTGTGCATGCGTAACTTAGGGTGCTTCTATGCTATAGAATTAATGCAGTTTGATACCACTTTATGTGCCATGGCTCAATGTTATGAAATCATGGGAGATGCCACTTTAGCAAATCTTTTAGCCTTGTCTGTCAAGAAGTGCTAGAGTATTATTAAACTCCCAGGATTCCACTGCATTGAGCCATGGCAGTTTAAGTAGTGTCAAACTGCATTAATTGTACTATATAGATGCATCATTAAATTGATAGCATAATAGCTTAAATAAGAACAAGTAGTTTTAATAGGAGGATTGAGAAGATGAAGATGGAAGCAAAAGAAGAAAAAGAAATGTACTTGGTAAACTTTGTTAAGGTATACAGAAAACTGGGTGAGTTTTTGCAAGGATAATCACCAGGATTAAGGTATGTGTAAAGAAAAAAAGGATCCACGTGCAGGTGTGTTGCATGGGTTAATAGATGCAAGTGATTTCTCTTGCTGCAACCAACAGCGTATAACTACAGAAGTTCGAGTATACCATTTGTACTCTTTAAAAACTGCTGTTGAGGGTGTTGAGCTCTTGTTATTTTTCTTCTGCAGATTGTTGAAAGGGTCATTTGTTTTGTAAGTAAATCACTGAATTAAGTTATACTTTATTTTGAATGCTGTAGGATTATATTTTCTGCTAAATCTGGATAAAACTGTTTATTTTCTTCTCAGCTGAAACTCTGCTGTAAAGAGTAAAGGAATTATCTTTTTGCACAAACCTACTGCGACCCTAGTGTCCTTTTATCTTCAAGGGCACTGCAGTTGGACTTTAAGTTTGGTGCTATAGAGGGACCGATTGTTTCCTGGCACTGAATGCAACAAACTTGAGGGCTGCTGAGTTTATTCCCAGCTTTATGGCTCTGGGGAAAGTGACTTTTGGATGCAGCTCACAGAATCCCCAACCAGAATGGTCAAAGAAGTAATATTTTCCAGCTGTAAGTGCTATTTTCTCCATATATTCTATTCCACAGAATGGCCACACAGCTACAATTTTAGGATCAATGGCAAATAATGAAAAAATCATTCTGTACTTACTCAAACAGAAGAGTTGTTCAGTGTGACAAAAGCCCTCCTACACTTTGGTCCTTTGTGTAGGAGAGATCCCTTGATGATCCCTTTGTAGCCTAATTTGGACCTTTTGGCTTCTAAGGAAAGTTCAGGCCTGATTTGCTGTAGGACACATTTATAGGTCATTTTGCCAGCTCATGGTATCCTAGAGCATCCCTCTAGCTAGTACCACATTTCAAAGAAGTGAATTCTGTTCCCATTAGCGTTCTTCATTGTCCAGCTTTCACAACATAGAAATGGGATGTCCAGTAATTATCTAACATGATGAGAATAAAAGTATAAAGAACTAATCTGAAGTCTTGTTGTTAGATAATTTCTGGGCATCAGGGAGCTTGATACACGCGTGTGCAAAAACAACTCAATTCCAAGTATTTCTGAACTCAAGTGATTATCTTGATTGATTTCAGTCTGGTTTCTAGCCCCATTTGGGATTGGATACAGCCTTGGTTGCTCTGGTGGCCAATCAATCTTGGGATGGAGAAAGTGGCAATCTAATTCTCTTGTGGGCCTTTATCAACTTCTCCACTTTAGAACAATTTCTGTTGTGTAAAAAAAAGGAGTACATGTTTTCTGCTGTGAAGAAAATAGATCACGTAACCTACCTACAGCAAACCCCCTGAAACATCTTTGAGTTTTGCCCATGTTAAAAAGTATGGCTGGAATCCACTTGGGGCAGTTATATACCCTGTTTCCCCAGAAATAAGACCTACTTCAAAAATATGACATATCATAATTTTTCAGCATTTCTGAGGATGCTTGAAATATAAGCTCTATTTCAAAAAATAAGCCCTAGATATAATTTATTTTAAAAGTCAATTTGGAAAAATAAGACTGCCCCTGAAAACAAGCCCTAACATGTATTTTGGAGCAAAAATTAATATAAGAACCTCTTCTTCTTCTTCTTCTTCTTCTTCTTCTTCTTCTTCTTCTTCTTCTTCTCCTTCTCCTTCTCCTTCTTCTTCATCTTTGGAGAAAAGGGGATGTAATCTACACTTCTACCTATTGCAATGGAGATAAGTCATGGAGAGGTGGGAACATCGACCATCTGCTTCCAAGTGAAAGGATAATAGACCTCCATCATTTGCAATGACTGCTGCCTCATAAGTGAGGACCGGGGAGATTAGGCCAGGAATCACTGTGTAGCCAAAAGGGCGTGGGATGTACGAGTATAGCAGGTGATATCCACAAAGAAGTTTTCATCAGAAATTTATTTTTAATGTTTTTTTAAAAAAGCTCCCTATTGTTAGATATACTACAGAACCATTCTTCTTCAGTCCAGATAACACCCAATATATCAAGATATCTACAAGGCTTAAAACTCTGTGCTAATTTATTTTTGAACCTTCTAACAATGTGATCCAAGCTATCATTATTATCCATGACAATGATGCTTTGAATCACATAGTAGTTTCATAGCAAGGTATTTTCTACCCACTTTGTCTTGTAAATATTAGCTCAGTATATCAAGGGACTGGGTCATGGCTGGGATGCAGGATGGGAGATCCTACAGCTGCAGAATTGCATGGATAAACTTTTAGAACTGTCTTGAGGGGCAGCGCTGTGTAGCTGATGAACAAAACTGAGCATTCCTGACCAGTGAATTTTTTTTCTCGTGTCAGGAGCAACTTGAGTTGCTTCTGGAGTGAGAAATTGGCTGTCTGCAAGGACGTTGCCCAGGGGACACCCGGATGTTTTGATGTTTTTACCATCCTTGTGGGGGGCTTCTCTCATGTCTTCGCATGGAGCTGGAGCTGATAGAGGGAGCTCATCCACACTCTCCCCGGGTGGGATTTGAACCTGGCAGCTTTCAGGTCAGCAACCCAACCTTCAAGTCACGAGGTTTTAGTCCACTATGCCTTCGGGGGCTCCTGACCAGTGAATGGGAAAAGCATTGTATAGAATTTCCTTCCCAGCAACTACTGGAAACTGGGCCTTGGAAGTTGGCATCTCTGCTAGACCAGTCACTCTCTTCTGAAATTTTTGTCCTCTTCAAGTTAGTCTACCTTATTGTATGGGATGTTCTTTATGAGAAGGTTAGAAGTAGCTACATTAAAACACTCATTACTTGAGAAAGTAACATAAAATCATCCCCTGGTGGATCTTGGCACTTGGTATAATTTATCTCTTTTCAACATTTTTACTTGCTTAGATGGCAATATCAAGTTATCTAACATCCCAGTGGAGTGAAGTTTCCCCTTTAAGAGAGATTGGAGACCAGCAATTGATTGTAAAGGTCACCAATTCGAACATTCACATATAAGAGGCACGGTAGGGTAATAAAGGCTGATAAATGTATTAAAATAATGTTAAACATCAAAATATTGCCTAGGCAGTTCAGTTGATTTTATCACCCTGAAGTATTCTGGACTTCCTTACACTTTAGTGTAAGTCTGACCCAAAATGAGGCAGACCAATAATGGCCCTTCCATACTGCCTCTATATCCCAGGATCTGATCCCATATTATCCCTAGAATATCAGGCAATGGAGTTTAAAACAGATAATCTGGGATCAGATCCTGGAATATAGATCAGTGTGGAAGGGCCCAAAAGGTAGGGGACTTGGCTAGCTTCCGGTGTTATGCACCTTGGCTTGGGTGTTACTTTATATACAGGCAGTCCCCAAGTTACAAACATCCGACTTATAAACAATTCATAGTTAAGATCAGGGTTGAGGCAACAGAAAGTGAGAGAAATCTACCTCTTGGAAGTGAAATTCACTCTTGAAAGAGTTATCGTGGGGAAAATGGGGCTCCACTGAAACTCTACCACCAATCCTTGTTTCCAAAACAAGCCAAATTTTTCAAAATCCAATTATCACAGAAAGAGAAGGAAAACGAGGGGGTTACTTGCTGCTCCACTACACGGAGGAAAATGAATGGCCCAGACTTCTGTTGCTACCATTCACACTTCTCCATGAGGTTATTCTCTCCTTTAACAGCATTGCTGGTTTAAAATCTACAGGCCTTCTGCCTTAGGGTGCTTCTACATTGACACTGTAATGCAATTGCAGGTGGATTAAAACAATCTGGTTTCATTGTGCAGTGCCTCCACAAGCACTCCAGGAACTGATTCGAAGCTGGGACAGTGGAAGTTTCTTCTGATTGAGGATTGGAACTGAATCCAGGATTTTTTCCTCTTAACCAGTCCCCTGAGATGCATTGATGGACATTTCCATGTCCATTCAGCATCAGTGATGAATCCTGGCAGGACACTGGAAATGAGAACAAATAGCCAAAAAAAGAGAGTCCCTATGGGAATGATGTGGTTTCCTTCCTGGGGGAGTACATATTTACCATCTGACCATTTGTGTTTTGGCAGGTTTTAAATTTTTTTTAAGTGGGTTATTTTTTTTTAAAGTGGTACCCTGACAAGTGCTCTGCATTTTCTAGTCCTGGTTTCAAACTCTACATGAGATATACCTTGGTTGGCGGCAGCATATTATCTGGCTCATTCTGAACTTCCTGGTAAGTTGTTTTGGGCTTAATTCGCACTACAATGCACATAAGAGGTGCTTTTTGTGGACACACTGCATTATATGATTTGTGTAGATGTACCCTTAGTTTATAGTAGATCAAATACCTCAAAAGCACCACATTTATTGATCTTGGAAGCTCTTTTTACAAGCTGACATAACACAGCAGCTATAGCCAAAAACGTTAGACTCAACCTATATCCAGTCGTTAGTTTTAAGTAGAATAGACCAACTGAATTAATAAGAACCCAGTAAGTCAATGCTTATGTAAGTTCCGTTGATTCAATTGGTTTGCTCATTGGGATTAACATTGATTTTGGTCCCATTAATAGTTACACATTTTACAGTATAAGTGTACAGCTGTTATTTCTGTACTGACTTCCTACACTTCTGCTAGTACTAGGCAACATGATGTAGTAAGGAAATTTGCAGTGGAATGACAGGGAATGAGATAAATTATAAATGGTCAGGAGATACTTTAATGGTTTTGCCATTTTGGGCTTGTGTTTCTTGCAATGTAGTATACTGCAACTCTGAACATACTTAGTAGGCGATCCTCACCATCATGAAGTAAGTCTGGCTGAATTTAATAAGAGTTTAATCTGGGTAAGTCTACAAATCGTAACAGACTAAATATTGATCAGTATGGCGCAACAACATTCCTTAGGAGTTCACATCAGCTTTGGAACAGACATCTTAAGAAGCCACAGCTTGGAGTTAAAAGGTAACATTAATTGGAAAATGAATTATGTAACAAAACTTTGGAGAAATCTCCACAGAAATGACAAAACAGAGGAAAGGAATGGAATGGACAGATTGTGCTCCAGAACTACACAAAATAACAATACGAATTGGAATGGCATAAATTGGTGTGTATAATTAGCCATATGATTTGCTACACTTTGTTTAAGAAAACAATAGGAAAGGAGATTGATAGAGGAGAATACAGTATAGAGACAATAGCAAATAAGTAAAGCTCTTGTTATGCAGAATTTGAAATGCCCATTGTTCTTTCCAACTATGTGATTAATATTCCCTTCTTTTCTGTCATTATTTCCTACAAATTTCTCCATCGTCTTTGTCAAGGCTTTCCAAATGCAAAAGTTTCCCTCAGAGAAAAGCCAGAACTTGTATCCACAAGGCTTCAGAATTGATTCCAACATCTCCAAATAGAATTGGGAATGGATGCTTCTGAAGCCTGGAGAATAGTTACCAGTTAGTGACTACAATACATCCACATGTCACAACAAGCCTTTGGGTGTAAAATCATAGAGGTGGAAGAGACCACATGGGCCATCCAGTCCAACCCCTTGCCATGCAGGAAAAGCACAATCAAAGCACCCCTGAGAGATCGCTATCCAGCCTCTGTTTAAAAGTTTCCAAGGAAGGAGCCTCCACCACACTCCAAGGCTGTGAGCTTCACTGTTGAACAGCTCTCATGGTCAAGAAGTTCTTCCTAATGTTCAGGTGGAATCACCTTCCCTGTAATTTGAACCCATTGCTTCAAGTCTTACGACTTCATAAGACAAGTCTTTGGCAGCATTGTAAGATGCTTTCACCCCCTTTGAGCCATGGAGCACCATTCTGCCCATGACACAATGCAGGATCACTTCTGGCAGGGCTTCAGGGTTCAATTGGGGTGCAAGCATCCTACTATGCTGCACCTAGAACACGGGGCGCTTCCCATGTTCTGCTGAAAACAATGGGGACAGCCTTGGGAGAAGCCGCATGGGGACACTTCCTGACATGTGATGGCACAGGGCACCAGGATTGCCCCATTGCCCTGCCAATTTGCCATGAAGGCTGGTGAATTACCCTGTGTGACTTCATCAATGTGATGAGGTGCTTAGTCTCCAGGGCAGAGGTTCTCAAACTTTTTCAGCCACAGAGCCCTTTTTAAAACAGGTTTCTTGTAGAGCCCCAAAAATGTTTATATATTATATTGTATGGAGCCTCCAGTGGCACAGCAGGCTAAACTGCTGAGTTGCTGAATTTGCTGAAAGGTCAGCGGTTTGAGTGGGGTGAGCTCCTGCTCTTAGTCCCAGCTCCTGCCAACCTAGCAGTTTGAAAACATGCAAATGTGAGTAGATGAATAGGTACCACTCTAGTGGGAAGGTAACAGTGCTCCATGCAGTCATGCCAGCCACATGACCCTGGAGGTGTCTACATACAATACTGGCTCATTGGCTTAGAAATGGAGATGAGCACCAATTCCCAGAGTTGGACATGACTAGAATTAATGTCAGGGCAAAACCTTTACCTTATATAATATATATATACACACACATAAAGTTAACAGTATTTTAGTGGAAGACCCCAGGGGCCTTCCAGTCCAACCCCCTTCTACCATGCAGGAAAAGCACCCTCTGAATGGTGGGAGGGAAAAGGGTTTTGGAAGCAAGGAAGCCAAGGGAGAAATGATCTCGGCAGTGAGGGAGGCAAGGAAAAAAGGCTTTTGGAGGCAAGTGAAGTGAGGAACAAAGGCTTCAGGGGCAAGGGGATTGAGGAAAAAGGGGTTTTGGGGGCAAGGGAGGTGAGAAAGGGGGAGGAACAGGAGAGAGGTGGGAAAGCTTGGTGGGGATGGAGAACGGGGGGGAGGAAGGAATCGTGGACCCCACAGTATGCTTCACAGAGTCTCAAGGGCTCCACAGAGCACACTTTGAGAACCACTGCTCCAGGACAGCATAAACCAAGCTCACTCTCTCTTCCTTATGACATCCTTTCAGATATTTAAACATGGCTATCATGTCTCCTCTCATGGTTTCAGTCTAAGGTATGTTCTCAGTAAAAGAAAATTGCCTTAATTTCAGATCCCCCTTTCCTAAATATTCAGCTTTTATTAAAACAAGGCAGTGGGTTTAAAGCCTTTTTACTTATGTAGCTTATAAGGAACTGTCTCAGCAAATTGTGTATCTATTTTTGGTCTTCTAGTGTTCTGTCTAATGAATTCACAAGACTGCCTTTCAATCAAACATGAGGCATATTGTCAAGTTTTGAAAACTTTATGTCCTTTTATTATTATTGAATGCAAAATAGCTAACTTTAAACAGGCCTGATTACCTGTCTTGATGCCCCGACATTTTTTCAGTGATCTACCACTCTGGATGTGTGCCCTTATTCCCATACATCATAACACATCTCACTAAGGAACTGGTTCCTTTTCTGTTCGGCAGAGACGACGGATGATACTTCTTTATATTTCTACTTGAAGAATGAGCTCTATGAAGTTCAAACACAATCTGATTCATCCACAAGCACTGGCCTAAAAGCTAGCACCTTATTATTGGCTTTCTTTATGTCTTCCTAGCCAGCTGTGAAACACAAACGCTTTCAGTGTCAAGGGAGGGAGGATGAGTATGGAGCTCTGTAGCCATGTTTTGCCATGAATCAGACTGTAGCCAGAGTTGCCTCTAATACCTGGCCTGTTATGAAGTCAAACTCTCCTGTGCCAGAAAAACGGTTTCAGAATACCTTAGTTTTATTATAGGCTGATGCCTCTGAGAAAAGCAGCTCTAAATGCCAAGAAGGATTGAATTTTCCTTTCCTTTCTTTCATCTCTTTTCCATTAGTTCCTTGAAAAACAGTTTATTTCCCATTGTGATTCTGCTGGCCTAATTTCTCTCACTTCTAATTTCTCCCCATTGGCTTTAATTAGGATCTCATTAGTAACTTTGACTCGCCTGCTAAGGACTGCATGAGACACCTCGGTCCCTGCTGTGAGGAAAGGAGGGAAATGGGGGTCAACTGCAGAGCAGAGTTTCCCAGGTCTGGGTACAAAATCCAGGAGCTTCCTCTCAAGGATGGGAATGAATGCTTTTTGAAGGGGAAAATGTGCTGGGGGAAATTCACAGAGTTGCCAGACGTCGATATGCAACTTTAAGACACATACTATTGCTGCTGCATCTTGCGTTCATCTATATAACATCAAACAGGAATACCAGAGCTTGAGAAAGTTCTTTTGGACTTCATGCAAGTTGTAGTCTTGCAAGTTTCAGTAAATTTTCCATGCTGCTCCAAATTGTTCTATAATCTATAACCTTCTTAAAATGAAGTACCCAGAATTGAATGCAGTATCCCAGATAAGCCCTGATCATTGCAGAATATAGTGTGACTATTATTTCTCTCAACTTGGAAACTATCTTATATTATTGCAGGCTAAAACAGCATTCACCTTCTTTGCAGCATCATTACACTGCTGGCTGATGTTCATCATCAACAACTCCAAGGTCATTTTCACATGTAGCTCTGTTGAGCCAAGAATCCTCCATCCTATATCTGTGTGTTTGGTTTTTTAGGTTTAAATATAGAGTTTCTAGTTTATAAAGGTCCTTTTGAATTCTGTTTCTATTTTCCAGTGTATCAGTCATCCCCTAATTTTGTGTCATCTGCAAACTGGATAAGGATTCCCTCCATCCCATCATTGAATTCTATTATAACATTTTGAATAGTATACTAGTCTATGGAGTTGCGAAACAGCCCTTCCTCTGTGCTTACTTCATCCCACCTTGCATAATAAAAAGCATGTTGCTTCCTTTTTAAAAAAACAATTGAGCAACATATTCAAAATTAGAGTAAACTGGAGCTTGGAAATGTTACTCCTTGTATTACACCTCCCAAAATTCCTTAACATCATAGGTACTTGGAATTCTGGGAGTTAAGAGCTTTAAAACAATGAGACAAAAGACAAAGTCAATTTATTCAGATACTGTACGCATGTGGCATTGAGATCATGAAGGAGTAGCCACACTCCACTTGTGTACATGTGTGCATGTGCATATCTGTGTTTGAGTGTGTCCAGATGTACACATGCCTGCATTTTGGGCTCAGTCCCATGACGTTCTGGCATGCTTAACTCCTGATGAAAAATCAATAGCAGTCTAATGGATCTTGGTGCATTGCCTCTTGCAAAGAACGCCTGCCCTGACAGCAGTCAACAATTACTCTTTAAGCAGGACTAATAATGCTGACTTGTGCTCCGGCACCTTTTCAACTATGATATGGCTGCCTTCCTTATTAATATGATCAGGTGCATTATGAAGACGGAGTCTCCTGGCTTTCTGGTGCTAATAATAGCCTTGGCTCCACTGGACAAGAGAGTCAATAATTGTAAGCTGGAGAGCTTATCTGAGGTGTACTCCCCTGCATACAAATCTCATTTAAAGAACGCCCAGTGTCAGTAAACAGTTTTATTACTGACTATTTATATTGGTTTCCCTTTATCCCCACAGATCTGATGGTAAATTACCCGCCCGAGTGCTATTCATTCAGTGTTCCTCATAGTTAACAAACCAGTCACAGGCTCTGCTGTGGTGGAACACATGTATTGATTTCCCCCAAATCAAAGGGGAGAGAGAGAAAAAAATGCATGGGCTTTTCATTACAGTAGAAGCCGCCAGTGGAGAGGCAGAGGCTTTTTTTTTTTTTTTTTTGCTGCATTTGAATGAAGGAAAGTAAATCTTTTGCATGAGTCTTTAGAGTCTTTCAACTCAAGAGTGACCTGAAATTGGAAAGACCAGCCATGAAACCTAGTGAGGGCCACCAAACGTTTAGAGGCAAGCTAGTCTCTAGAGAAAGTGGGGGCATGGGTCATTCATCACTACTTTAGAGCAGCAATAAAAGGAAATATAATGTGTGAATATCCATGGTTCTGCTACTAAGTTACACAAAATGGCACAGGAATTAGAAGCAATTCAGCACTTTGACATTGATGTTCTGCTTCTTTACTTCTGAGCACTTCTGACAGTTTTGCTATGACCAACTTCTGCAATGTCTCCAAATATCTCAAAGGCACTAGATCCTTTCTCATTTAGGAAGCTAAGCAGATTCAGGCCCAGTTAATCCTTGGAAGAGAGAATATTGGAAGCTGGAAGCTATATTAAGAGGAAGGCAAATCAAGAATTTTTGCCAAGAAGTCCTTATGATAAGTATGCAGTAAATGGGAGTTGACATGTAGGCACATGACAACAATAAGGAAAGGGTCTAAACACTTGCATTATCAGTAGTTGGGAATTTAAAGCCAACAGACTTCCCTTTGGTAATGCTAAAATGTTTGGACTTGTTGGAACTGTGACTGGCTTACTACAACCTCCTGACTACCGTGTTTCCCCGAAAATAAGACAGTATTTTATATTAATTTTTGCTCCCAAAGATGTGCTAGGTCTTATTTTCAGGGGATGTCTTATTTTTCCATGAAGAAGAATTCACATTTATTGTTGAACAAAAAAAATGAACATTTATTTTATACTGTACAGTAGTTGTCATCACAAACCAGCATAACCAGAGAAACTGAATCCTATCAAGAATTTCTTGTTACTACCATTATTTCCATGTACAACTGGTATGTACATTTACCAATCCTGAATGCTCTGGTGTTGTGTTTGGCAGGCGCTGGGCATGCTTCCAAACAAAAACTTTGCTAGGTCTTACTTTCGGGGGAGGTCTTATATTTAGCAATTCAGCAAAACTTCTACTAGGTCTTATTTTTTGGGGATGTCTTATTTTCGGGGAAACAGGGTACAACCTGCTTTCATGTTACAGTCCCATAGGATACCTCTGGATCTCACAATGTGTGGTGCAGTGGTCAGAGTAGTGTTAGTTCACACAGGTTCAAACACTCACTCAAGCACAAAACTCCCCCCCCCCCCGGCAATCTTTACTATGCTTTGAATGTGTTCTTAACCGTTTTGTACATTTTAATTGGGTTTTCTGTTTTGTTGCTGTTGTTAACTGCCCTTTCTAGTGTTTTCTCATGATATGTCCAAACTATGACAATCTCATGTTAGGCATCTTGGTTTAAAGGGAAAGTTTAGTCTTGATTTGTTCTAGGGCCCATTTGGTTGTCTTTCTAGCAGTCCAAGAGCATCCACTGAACTTTTCTGTTTTATTCAGCATACAAGCTCAAAAGATATGCAGTTTTGTTTGTTCCCCCTTGCCAATTGGAAACCATTCCATTCCCCCATATCCTGTCCAGACAGTTGTCTCAAAAAGTTTCATATCAGGACAATCAAATGTTGTGGTGCATCTATTTGCTTAAGACAACTCATAGTTTGTCATAATCTACACAACAAATGCTTTACTGAAATCTATATAGTTTGATTTTCTTTTGAAATTCTTTGGTTATTATATTTGCAGTATGATCTCTTGTGCTTCTTCCTTTCCTGAACCAAACTTGACATTCTGACTCCATATATGGTAATAATCTTTGTTGTAGAATTTCAAACATTACTTTGCTTGCATGGGATATTAATGCAATAGTCCTTTGTTTACGGCAATCCATGGTGTCTTTTTGGGGATTAGAATATATAAATGAAGCATTTCTAACCTGTGAGCCATTTTTTCCATATTTTTGAGAGAGTAGATTCTATCTCTGTAGAATGAAGCATGTCTGTTGGTATACTACACATTCCTGCTAAATGCAGTATCCACTTCACTTTCTAAAGTTGTAGGGTCAACATCAAACAATTCTTCCTTGAATTGATCAGTCATCATTTATCTCTTTTATATAGCTCTTTTGGTGTATTGTTTCCATCATCTTTATATTTGTACTTGGTCATGCAATACTTTCCCTATTCTTGTTTTAAATTTGCCTTTGATTTCCTGGGTCTTGTGAAAGAAGACTCTTTTTCCTCCTTTTTTTGTTGTCCCCTTCTATTAAAAAACTGTTGGCCTTGCAGTATTCGACCACTTGCTGCCTTGCTTCATTTCTTGGTCCTAGGGCAAATTTTCCTACCTAAGAATCCATATTGACAGAGAGTACATAAACTTTAAATAAAATAAACGAGTATGGTGACTTTGGGGCACTCAGTTTTACCAATTTCACTGGATTATTATGAGGATAATATGAGGGAAAGGAACCTTGTTGTAGTACCTTAGGTCCCTGGGATCAAAAGTGAGATAGACATGTAACAAATACAGCTTTGAGTATAGAACTAAAAATATTCTAGTCATGTACAAATCTGTATAATTTATAGGGGAGTTGGGGAAGGATTAGTATATAACATAGTGATAGTTTGTTTTGCTTAATGAGAGAATTTCTGTCTCGGCCTTCATTCAGCAAAATATTCTGCACTTAAGTTGAAGCTGCTGCATTGTTTTCCAGGGCAGATCTATGCCTAACATCTTTTAGAACTCGAAGTAGACGTTCACCTAGCTCCTCAATCGGCCACAGGAACTCTGTCTGAGAATTAAATAGCTAAATATGGTAAACCCCATGCCACTTGAGGACATCTGAGCCATTACTAGGACTTGGTACACTCCCAACACTCAAACCTGCCTTTTCATGTGGTGCGTGAATGTGGAGCTCTATCTACAGTAAATATGGATTTCCCATTAATAAATTATCAGCCTTTTCCACCAGGACAAGGACCTACACAATCACTGCCTACAGCATCATAAAAACACATAAATAATTGAAGTCTTGCCTTGCTGCTTCAGGCCAGGAAGGCAATATATTTTGGCATACTGTTTCCAAAGGCTACCCCTGAGTCTCTGGAGTCCTACTTGAACCAACTGGTTTTGTGGGATTGTCCTCCAAAGTTGGTGTGAATATCCCAAACTATTCCCACCAGTGACAATCCCACCTCTAAACAGCTGGGCCATTACTAACCTAGCTGTGTTCCTCAAAGGCAGAACGTGTACAGTTACTAATTCAGTGCAGAACTCGTTACAAGGCTCTAAAGGGCAGCCTATTACTTGTTCATGTTATTAAACAATTTCAGCCACATTCCTTGCATAGAATTATAGAATTAGAAGAGACAACAAGGGCCATTCAGTCCAAGGAAGAATGCAGTGGACTCCCACAACCTGGTTTCTTTCAGATTCGCTGACCTTCCTTTGCAGGCCAAACAGCATTATGTTATTTTTTCCATTCCTTTAATAACCCCGCCCAAGCCAACTAAAAGAGTAGAAAACACCCTAGTATACCCCCAAAAGCATCCTCAGTCCCCAATGAAGGCAAGTGTCAAAAAAGCAGTTCACATAAGAGAGCAATATAATAAGATGCTTTGGATCCCATTTGATTAGAAATCAAGTAAACAAGCATTTATATTATTTTTCAAAGGGAGCATGATTATAGCCTTGCTTCATTGCACGTAATTGTTTCTTGTCAGTATATAAATTTATTATAATCTGAGACCAGTCATAAAAAGCCCAAACGCAGACCATAGCAAAAATTCCAAGCTAAAAATCCAGCTCCCTGATGCAGGGGATTCGTCTGTATATACATAATAGATAACAATAATATATAACACAACCAAAAAACTAATTTTCTTGGTGCCTTGGTTTTTAGGCATGTTCCTGGAACTATTTGGGGTGCTGATTCAGACTACTGCATTAGATAGACCTGGTCAGCTCTAGTTTCTTTGATAAGGTTATCATGATTTTCTATGGGTGAGCAGATGGCAGCTAGTGGATTACGTATGTTCTGCATCTCAATAACTAGAGCTGAAAGGGGGAAACTGGTGCCATTTTTGGAATCAACAGGCCAGATATAATCAGATACTGATCTAACATTTCAGGCACCAAAATGTGTGTTGGCCAGTGTAATGCAACAATTCAGATATGTGGATGACACCATCACCATTTGGAGCCACTGAGAAGAAGAACTAAGCAAGTTCCTGGACTACCTCAACAGCATCCACCCAAACATCCAATTCACCATGGAAAAAGAAAATGAAGGAAAACTGCCATTTCTAGAGTTCCTAGTCATCCGCAAACACAATAAGCAATTGGGCCACACAGTCTACAGAAAATAATTAATAATAATAATAATAATAATAATAATAATAATAATAATAATAAAAACCTTATTTACACCCCACCACCATCTCTCCGTGGGGACTCAGGGTGGCTCACATGGGGCAAAGCCCGATCAGCAGAGTTTACAAAAACAACAGCATAAATATATTACACAATATACAAAAGATAAAACACAACAAGGCAATAAAACAAGAGTTAATACAATAGTAATACCACCAAGTACAATTCAGTTGACTTCATAGATGGGGGAACTGCAGCATGTGGATAAGATACCTACATAAAAACTCCAACCATCACCCAAATCAAAAAGGAAGCACAATTAAAGCCCTGGCAGACTGTGCAAAAAGAATCTGTGAACCCCACCTCCTCCAAGGGGAACAGAACCATCTAAACTGGGATACTCCACCACAAACATCAGAAGAGCTGGAAGGCCAAGAACAAGCCAAGAGAGTAAAGACAAAGATCCACCCAGAGAAACGTGTTCTTACCATACATTAAGGGAACCACTGACTGCCTAGGGAAGCTGATGAAAAAATGCAACCTACAAACTATCTACAAACCCACTAAGAAAATCCAACAAATGCTACCTTCAGCAAAGGACAAGAGGGATCCTCTTACCTCTGCAGGAGTCTACCATGCAGCTGTGGACAAGTCTACAGAGGGACCACCAAACGCAGCGCCCAAACACGAGTCAAAGAACATGAAAGGCACTGCAGACTAACTCAACCAGAGAAATCAGCCATAGCAGAGCACTTGATGAACCAACCTGGACACAGGATATTATCTGAGAACACATAAATGCTGGACCACTCTAACAACCACCATGTCAGACTACACATAGAAGCCATTGAAATCCACGAGCATGAGGACAATTTCAACAGAAAGAAAGAAACCATGAAAATGAACAAAATCTGGCTACCACTATTTTTAAAAAACTCTAAAATCAGGACAGTAAGTAAAGAACAACACTCAAAAACAGGGGATTCCCAGACATGAAACAATCAGAGCCAGCTAACACCTCCCAACAAATGATTCCCCCAGGTAGGAAGCAGCAAGTCCGTTCAGTACTAATCAAGATGGCCAACTGCAACATTCACACCTGCCTCAAGCAGACAAGAGTTCTTTCTCCCACCCTGGACATTCCACAGATATATAAACCTCACTTGCCTAGTTTCCAACAGACCTCACAACCTCTGAGGATGCCTGCCATAGATGTGGGTGAAACGTCAGGAGAAAATGCTTCTGGAATATGGCCATACAGCCCGGAAAACTCAAAACAATCCAGCGATTCCGGCCATGATAGCCTTCGGCAACACAAGGAAGCTTCTGAAGGTTTGTTCTTAAATAGAATTTATATGTAATTTGGAAAAGGTAGATTTTTAAAGTTTAATTCAAGCCAAAAACACACACATATACACATACATACATACATAGTATGTATGTAAGTTTTGCAATTCATAGGGAAGGGTTAACCCCCCTGTGATGTTTGGTTTGCTGTCTGTGCCCCTGTTCGGAGGATTTCACCTCACTTTCTGTGTCTGTGAGAATTAGATTTTCAAAAATGTGGCTTGTTGTGGAAACAAAGACTAGTGATAAATCTTCAGCGGAGACACCTTTTCCCCATGATAACTCTTCCAGGAGTGAATTTCTCTTTGGAGGGGTAGATTTTTCTCACTTCCTGTTGTGTCACCCCTATTCTTAACTATAAGTCATTTGTAAGTCGGGTGTTTGTAACTTAGGGACTGTTTGTATTTGCTCTAGCATTCCGCTCTACGGAGATCTGGGGCATCTAAAGCCCAAGACTGGCCAAAGGAGTACAACTCCCTCCATCACTCTTTGCTAGATCAAGATGATGGGTTTTTTAGTGTCTCCCTGTCCTCCCTCTGCCCAAGTCAGGAAAAGCTTAGCAATGCCTTCTATGCCTCCATTGCCCAGCTGGCAACTCCCTTCCTTTGTGGGAGGGTGTTGGGTTTCATCCCTGAACTACACAAGTCTCTTGTGTTATCAAGTTTCCTGTCCTTAGTGATAAAATGTGGCCATTTGCCGTTTTCTTCTGCCTTTCTTTCTACCTATGATGCACAATTTGCCTCTCTCTGCACTGACCTTTTACCCTTTTACCTCTTTAGAAAATGAGACTTAGTAAGCTAGATATCTCCAAGACCCTTTTCTTTCAAGAATGTATTTCTTTTAAGTTAAAGGTAAAGGTTTTCCCCTTATATTAAGTCTAGTCGTGTCCAACTCTGGGGGTTGGTGCTCATCTCCATTTCTAAGCTGAAGAGCCGGTGTTGTCTGTAGACGTCTCCAAGGTCATGTGGCCAACATTTTACTTCAATACATATTTTTGAACCTAAAGTTCTGGCTCTGCAATCCTAAACCATCCAAAAGAAATGGAAACTTATCCTAGCTCACACTACACGTAAGTTTCAGCTGGTTATGAAGTTTACTTCTGGTACTCTGCTATATTTATGGCGGAATCATCCCCAACTGGAGCCCCCGGTGGTGCAATGGCTTAAATCCTTATGCCGGCAGGACTTGAAGGTTGGGTTGCTGACCTGAAGGTTGCCAGTTCAAATCCAACCTAGGGAGTGTGGATGAGCTCCCTCTGTCAGCTCCAGCTCCCTGCAGGGACATGAGAGAAGCCTCCCACAAGGATAGCAAAACATCAAACATCCAGGCATCTAATGGGTAATGTCCTTGCAGACAGACAATTCTTTCACACCAGAAGCGACTTGCAGTTTCTTAAGTCACTCCTGACACACACAAAAATCCCAACTGAGGGTTATTTTGAGTCTAACACGCCAGGCCCCTTCCACACAGCCATATAACCTAGAATATCAAGGTAGAAAATCCCACAATATCTGCTTTGAACTGGAATATTTGAGTTCGCACTGCCATACATCCCAGTTCAAAGCAGAAAATGTGGGGTTTTATTCAGCTGTGTGGAAGGGGCCTCAGATTTCCCAACAGCTTATAACTGTCTGTATTTGCTCTAGCTAGCGTTCTGCTCTAAAGGGATCCGGGGCGCCTAAAGCCCAAGCCTCCATCACTCCAGACGATGGGTTTTGAAGTGTCTCCTCCTTGTCCTCACCCCCCCCCCCCCAAAAAAAAAAAAGTCAGGAAAGGCTTGGCAATGCCTTCTACGCCTCCATTCCCAGAAGGAACTTGCCCAGCTGGCAACTCTCCTCCTTTGCGAGAGAGAGGGAGGGCGGGAGATCCATCCATCCTGTGGGAGGAGGAGGCCTCTTTTCCGCCAGCAGTTTCGCAACAGGAGCCCCCCCCCCCCCCTGCAGCTCCGTGTTTGCCCCCCTCCTCCTTCCATAGCAGAGAGAAGACTTTTCCCGCCATCCTTCCTTCCTTGGGACCTCCCGCCTTGTGCAGAGCCTGAGCCGAGCCTTCTTCCCTTGGCTGGGCTGCTGGAAGAGGACGCGCAAAGGCTGCAGTGCCCGCTCGGCCCTTCTCCGAGGGGAGAGGGCTCGCAGGACGCTTCCCTTCCCTCTCCCCGGCTTTCCTCTCCCTCGGCAAAGGCAGTAGGGAGCGGGACACACACACACAGCGCGAAGCCAGGGGCGCGGGGGACTGCGGCAGGAGGCACGAAGGGGTTAAGCGGCGGGAGAGGCGCCGCCGAGGAGGCTTCCCTCGCAGGTGGTCTCCGTCTGGGCGGGGGAGGCGAAGAGGAGGAGGAGAGCCGGTGCCTGCCTGCGCGGCGCGGGAGAAGGAAACTTTCCCCGGATCTTTTCAGGGCAAGAGGAGGAAGAAGGGAAAGGGAAGAGGAAAGGGGGGCTCTGCTGCTTGGGGGCTGCTTGGGGGCGGGGCCACTGCAGCGGACGGAGAGGGAGGGAGGGAGGGATTGAGAGAGGGAGAGAGGCGCCCCTCAGCAGCCCTCCAAGGGCGCCGGGCCGAGCAGAGCGGCTCTCCCTTCTCCTCCCTCCCTCCCTTCCTTCCTCCTCAGCCCCAGAGCATCTCCTCTCTTCCTCCTGCTGCGAGGGGAGGTGCGATCCTCTCTCCCTGCGGAGGAGCTTCTGGAGATGCCGGGCGCCTCCTTTCCTTCCCAAACCGGGCTTGGGATGGACTCCCTCCTAGACTGGGAGGGATAGATTGAAACGTCCCGCTCTTTCTCCCTCTCCCTCCCACCCACCCCAAAGCCCCTTCCTCGCGTCCCTTCGTCGGGATCCACAGGTAGCAGCCCAGATCCCCTCTCAGGCCGGACGGGATGCGGCCTCTTCCTCCGCTTGCCGCCCCGGTAGCGGCGCAAGCGAGGAGTGTGCGAGGAGGAGGATTAGGAGGGCGAGGAGGAGGAGGGCGAGGGCGGCGGCGGGAAGGAGAGGAGCGAGCCCGCCTTTTTTGCCCGCCGGGCGAGAGCAGCGAGGGCCCCCTCGGCCTTGGGCTCTCTCGCTGCTGAGCAGTGGGAAGCAAGGCCCGGAGGACCCACGGCAAAGGGGACACCCGGAGGAGAGTCAGCCTCTCCCTCCTCCAAGGAGAGTTCCCAGGCAGGCCTTTCCAGCCTCTCCTTCCTGGGCCAGAGAACTGGACAAGACACCCAACAAGAAGACTTTGGGAGCGACCCTTTCATTTATGTATTTTGTCGGAGAAGCCAAGCCTCATCCTTTGCTGCCTCCTCTTCTGGCTCTTCTGTTGGCATCCAACCAAGGAAAATAAGTTGCTTGTGCTTTTGGATCCTAGCATCTCAGGGACCTCAAGGGACACCTCGTCCTTTACCCTGCCAGACAGGAACACACAAAGCAAAGCACTCCTGAATTCCAGCCCCTTCTTCCTGGACCAGAAAACTGGGCACGCAACAAGAAGACTTTGGGAGCGACCCTTTATTTATTTATTTTGGTGGAAAAGTGAAGCCTCATCCTTTGCTGCCTCCTCTTCTTCTGGCTCCTCTATTTCCATCCAACCAAGGAAGATAAGTTGCTTGTACTTTTGGCCACCAATCGTAGCATCTCAAGGACCTCAAGGGCCATCTAGTCTATCACCCTGCCAGACAGGAACACGCAAAGCAAAGTGCTCCTGAATTCCAGCCCCTCCTTCCTGGACCAGAAAACAGGGCACCCAACCAGAAGACTTTGGGAGTGACCCTTTCGTTTATTTATTTATTTCGGTAGATAAGTGACACCTCAGATGGTCAAGGAACCCAAGACTTTTGGACCAGCCCTGCTTTCATTTACTGTCATTGTGAAGCCTCCGATTATATCAAGGAACCCAAAGTTACACTTGGAACTATCCATCTTCTGCTTCTCCTGTGACATTTGAGGCACCCCCAGTGGTCTCATGTAGCTGCCAGAGTTGTGCTCTGCCCTCCAAGGGATGCTTGCGGATGGGCTCCTTTGCCGGCTGGAGTCCCTGTGTGCCGGGCTGAGCCCCTCCTGGTCTGTGTCCACGTGAGAGGAGGTCCCAGGCCGTGGCCAGGAGTGGGCCCTGCCCTCTTCGCTCCGCCCTCATCTGGGAAAAAGCTCGAGAAGGATGCTGGCCGGATGGAGAGAGCTGTCTACAGGGATAAGTGCTGTACTTTGCTGCCTCCTCTTTTTCTGGCTCCTCTATTCGCATCCAACCAAGGAAGGTAAGTTGCTTGTGCTTTTGGCCACGAATCAGCATCTCAGGGATCTCAATGGCCATCTAGTCCATCACTCTGCCAGACAGGAACATGCAAAGCGCTCATGAATCCAAAATAGATGCAGTTAGGCATATTTATCTTACATCTGCATTCAATGTGTTGTCAAAGGCTTTCATGGCCGGAATCACTGGGTTGCTGTGAGCTTTCTGTATGGCCATGTTCCAGAGGCATTCTCTCCTGACATTTTGCCTGCATCTACGGTAGGCATTCTCAGAGGTTGTGAGGTATGCTGGAAACTATGCAGGTGAGGTTTATATATATCTGTGGAATATCCAGGGTGGAAGAAAGAGCTCTTGCCTGTTGGAGGCAAGTGTGAATGTTTCAACTGGCCACCTTGATTAGCATTGAATAGCCATTCAGTTTCAAGGTCTGGCTGTTTTCTGCCTGGGGGAATCCTTTGTTTGAGGTGTTCTCTGGCCCTGATTGATTCATGTCTGGAATTCCTCTGCTTTCTGAAAGTTGTTATTTATTCACTGTCCTATTTTTAGAGTTTTTTTTTAAATACTGGTAGCCAGATTTTGTTCATTTCCATGGTTTTCTCCTTTCTGTTGAAATTGTCCACGTGCTTGTGGATTTCAGTGGCTTCTCTGTTTAGTTTGTGAGAGTGGTCCAGCATTTCTGTGTTCTCAAATGATATGCTGTGTCCAGGTTGGTTCATCAAATTCTCTGCTATGGCTGACTTCTCTAGTTGAGTTAGTCTGCAGTGCCTTTCATATTCCTTGATTCGTGTTTGGGAAATGCTGCGTTTGATGGTCCCTATGTAGACTTGTCCACAGCTGCATGGTGTACGGTAGACTCCTGCAGAGGTGAGAGAATCTGAGAACACATAAATGCTGGGCCACTCTAACAACCACCATGTCGGACTACGTAGAGAAGCCATTGAAATCCACAAGCATGTGGACAATTTCAACAGAAAGGAGGAAACAATGAAAATGAACAAAATCTGACTGCCATTATTAAGAAAAACTCTAAAATCAGGGCAGTAAATAAAGAACTACACTCTGAAAACAGGGGAATTCCAGACATGAATCAACCAGGGCCAGCTAACACCTTGCAACAAAGGATTCCCCCAGACAGGAATCAGCCAACCACGGTAGCCAATTGAAACATTCACACCTGCCTCAAACAGACAAGAGTTTTTCCCCCCACCCTGAACATTCCACTGATATATAAACCTACTTGCATAGTTTCCAACACACCTCACAACCTCTGAGTATGCTTACCATAGATGCAAGCGAAACATCAGGAGAAAATGATTATGGAACATGGCCATACACCCCAGAAAAGTTACAGCAAACCAGTGACTCCGGCCATGAAAGCCTTCGACAACACATCTGTATTCAGTTCAAGGTTGTGGAAGTAGAGTTGTGCATGTAGATGTATTCTACACAGGGATATGCATTGCAACATCGCTTTGTGGCTTGTGGTCTCACAGAAAAGGAGCCTCGTCTGCCCCCACCTCACCCCCCCCCCCCCCCGCGCACCAATTTTACCCCCAAGACAATATGAGTGATCACACACTGGAACTGATCTTATCAGGAGGCTGGGGTGATTTAGGGTGGATTCCCTCTCTGCAGAGTCTATTCAGACCTGGAGGGGGAATGCGTTGCTTAGAAAAAAGGGCAGGAGTAAGTGGAGCACATTTGAATCACACCTGGGCATTTTGCCATAATTACCCCACCTATATTTAGGCCATAAAGGGAGGGTGGAATGGAAAGGCTGTACTGAAGTATGGATTTGGGAATTGCTTGCTTGTTATTGGGTCCAATACTTTCCCACTTGGATAAATACTGTAAAAGCACTGGATAAGCCTAATACTTTTCTAAGCCAAAGAGAAGTGGACTGTGCTTAAGTTCTCACTAGCTAAATAGCAGCAGTACTTGAAACAAATTGCATTTTTAAAAACAAAAGAAAACATAAATCTTAAGGAGATGGGGCAAAGGAATGTTGCCAAACTAAAATATTGCCCATTGACACATCAACATCTGGGCTACTCAGGCACTCAGGTTGGATTAACCATGAATACTGGAGGCAAAGACTAGGCTGTGTAAATATGACTTATCCCCACATTTGCTCATTGACATTCCAATCCAATGTGCTATTACAAAGTAAATAAGTAATGAACTGATATCTCAATTTTATTTAAGACGCGGGAGGGGGGGGGAGAGAGAGCAAAGGCAAGACCAAAGATTGGTGACATCACTTTCAACCAATCCCAGACCTTCTACCTCTGGGTCATTTTCAGGAGTTAAAATTTGTTTCATTATATCATTGCCTACAGGTTTTCCTTTCTTTCTTCAGATAGGGTCATTTGAATGCTGTAATCTTCTACAGAGATCTGTGTGAATGAGACCCTTTGAGAGCAATGGGGCTTACAAGCAAAGGTTCAGGCTGCAGTAAATTTGGATAACAACTTTATCTGTGTAAAGGTTCAGAATGTGATGGACTCGTAAGCAGGGTAGAGAGGGGCCCTTTTGGGAGAAAAATACTTATATTCAATAATCAAAGTCAAATAATCAAAAAGCATGACATTGAAAAGAAGTGGAAAGCTTTGAAAACCACTAAATGACGTGGCTCAGATATGGAAGTTGCAATCCGGTTGTTGTTCTCCAACATATCTGGACAAGAACCATTACCAAGATCTAATCATGCAACACAGGGCCCTTCCACACACAGCTATATAATTCAGATATCAAGGCAGAAAAGTCCACAATATCGGCTTTGAACTGGGTTATCAGAGTCCACACTGTCATATATTCCAGTCAGGGCCGGCCGGAGATAAATTTTAATGTTAAGCGGGGGTGCTGAAAAGCGCCCCCCCCCCCCCACCGGCGCCGCCTCCCGCGCACTGGCCTCGCCTCCCGCCCAGCGTGCCCTGACCCCGCCTCCCACGCTGCGTGGGAGGCGGGGCCAGAGTTGGCCCCGCCCCCAGCGTGCCCTGGCCCCGCCTCCCACGCAGCGTGGGAGGCGGGGCCAGGGCGAATAGCGCGGGAGGCGGGGCCAGAGTTGGCCCCGCCTCCCGCGCTATTCGCCCTCGCCCGTCTGGCCTTTTCTAGCTGGCCAGACTCCAGCGCCCACTGCGCCCTGGCCTTGTGGCAGCTGGCTGGGCAAGCCTTGTGGCCTGGCTGGCCTTACCCAGCCGGCAGCCGGCCGGGCAAGGCCAGCCAGGCCAGGGCGCACTGGGCGGGAGGCGGGGCACCATCAGGGAGGCGGGGCACCATCAGCCCTGCCTCCTGCCCAGCCTGACGGCGCCCCCCCCGAACCTGCGCCCGAGGCGGCGGCCTCACGTGCCTCCATGGTGGGGCCGGCCCTGATTCCAGTTCAAAGCAGAAAATGTGGGATTATATTCAACTGTGTGGAATAAAACCTTATAACTGCCAGTTATAGGGTTATATTCCACTTTAACTGCCATGGCAACATCCTGGGGAATTTTGGAGCTTGGAGTTTGCTGAGGCACAAGAGCTCCCAAAAGCCTCTCCCTATACTGGAAATCCCAGGACTTCATTAGATGTTGCCATGGCAGTTAAAATGAAAAATTTTGGATAGTGAATGGGCCTCTTGTTAGAGAAAACTTCTGCACACACTAGCCTATAAATAAATCCTGCTTAATTCAGTGGGATTTACTTTTGAAGACAGTTACATTTGCCTGGGGAGTTTGCTTGCTTTCACATACATTGTCTTTGCTACCTTGTTTATGGTGAGTAGGTCACGGATACTGCATTACTCAGGGCAATCATATTTCTGTTCTACAGAGGTGTATACCACTGGGATTTCTCCACAGTCAGCTTGTTCAGGGCTCCCCACTGATTTTGTGTTGCAGAGTTCCCCTGAGGCTTATAGGTTAAACTTTTTCAGAAGGTTCCTTCCACCCAGACACTCAAGAAAGAAAAGTCTCTCTGGAGACTTGCCAGTGGCTTGTTGCAGACTTGGAACAGCAGTGGCATGTGGGAGGATGGCAGCATGATCCTGTTTGACACATGGGAGCTTGGAGGATTGCTTGAGTCTTATATCTGCTGTTCATTTGGGGGAAAAGTCTTAACAATTCAGCCAGGGCTCCTTGCAATGCTAAAACGTTAGCTCTGACAGTCATGGGTAAGCAACAGCTCTAATGACCAATCTTTCCCAGCCTTAGTCTGAACGTAGGAAATTGTCAGTTTTTCAAGATCTTGTTTCTTTTTCTGGGACCCCCCTCTTTCTGGCCATCTCTGTCCATAAAGTGGATTGCTTTCCCACAGTGCTTCTCAAGCACTGTCTGATGTAGCAGGGAAGTAATGTTTATCATGTTTCTGTAGTTTCCTGGGAGCTCACTGTGGACTGGCAGCCGATGGCTCACGGGTCTGCATACCATCACTTTGAGCAGCAGCAGCAGCAGTGCTTAACCATGCTAAGCAGGTTCTGATTTGTAATGCTTTTGCTGGCTTGGAAGGAGTGTCTCAGTGTAGTTAAAAATGGAAGAATACAGACCCTTCTGTCTTGTTAAGCAATGAAGAAATATCACCATTGATATCTGGCTGTAAAACCGAAACATGTGGGGCTGAACTAAGTGGCCCATTATAAAAAAGATCTCAGCCTCAAATCCAGGAGAACCACTGCTTAGTAAAAGGTAACTTCCTGAAATAGATCAGGTTCTAATCTAGCTGCTTCCTTGGGCTTGTGATCCTGACCAAATGCTTTCTTTTATCTATGTGTTTATTACTACATATAAAATCCTGTCCTTTCCCTCAAAGAGCTCAAGATGCTGCATGTGTTTTCCCCTATCCAACATATTTGTAATGCAACCCTGTGAGGTATATTAATCTATGCTCCCTATCTATACAGAGAATTTAATTCAGTTTCAAAATGGTATTGTGCAGATGATTGCATAGGAGGCCTGGATGGTAATGAACACAAACCACAGATTACTGATGCACATTAAGGGCTTTCTTTTGCACACTTCTGTTGAGGTTTGCTGTCTGCCCAGCACAGTTTGAAGCTAGCTTTGAACTATATTAAATGGTCAGTGTAGAATAGATGGAGCCTGAGTGTCTGTCTGTGGCTTGAGCTACACTGTCCTATATCCCAGGATTTGATCCCAAACTACCTGTTTATCCCAGATTATCTGGCAGTGTAGACTTAGGACCATTCTACACTGCCATATAATCCAGATTATCAAGGCAGATAATCCACATTATCTGCTTTGAACTGGATTATATGAGTCTACACTGCCAGATAATCCAGTTCAAAGCAGATAATCTGGATTTTAAAAATACAGTGTAGAAGGGGCCTCATCAAAACAGATAAGTTGGGATCAGATCTTGGAATATAAGGCAATAGATCTAACATTGGTGAGTGGCTACCAAACTTAATAGTTGAGTAAAGATTTGTACCACAGTTTCATTGCCCCAATATCTGCTGAATAGTAGTGGCCAATTTCCAAGGGTTTGGAGATTCACTTTTGGTTCCCCCCAAATTTTGGTTGGCCACACATCTCTACCTCTGAATCTTGATGTATCTGATTTGCAATTTAAATAGCCTATTTTATTTAACATTTAACATTATTCATCCATACGTATCTTTTTTCATTCCTGAAAATATGTTTTTAGAGTCTAACTCAGACTAGGAACTGTGAGCCTCGCTCCATGTTGATGAATTAGTGTTCACAGGAGCTCGAACAAGCCTAGGAAATGTTGAGGACTGCTGGGAATCATAGTTCTGCACCATCTGAAGGGCCAAAGAATTCTTATCCCTTTGTATTAGGGGATACTGGGTATTCTGTTTGCAAGTGATAGTAATCCCCAGGGTTGTTGTTTATGTGTTTAAGCATTGCTTTAAATTGTTTTAACACATTTATTTATTTTTTATTTATTTACATTATTTATATTCCACCCATCTCACCCCGAAGGGGACTCAGGGCGGATTACAATGCACATACATATGGCAAACATTCAATGCCATCAGACAAACAACATATAATATAGACACACACAGAGGCAATTTAACATTTCCAGCTTCATGAGGGTATGCTAGTGACACATGACACTGAGTACTGTACTTCCTCATTCCTTCCGCATAAAGCGTACCTAAATTTCCTAGTTGACAGATGCAACTGTCTTTCAGCAAGCTGAGCTATTTAATGGTCGGGGGCTTAACCCGACCCAGGCTTTGAACTCATGACCTCTCGGTCAGTAGTGATTTATTGCAGATGGCTACTAACCAGCTGCACTACAGCCCGGCCCCTGAATATAAGATGCAAGAGGAATTGGAAATAAAAGGACAGAAACTGTGTAACAACCTAGGCTTATTTAAAAGCTATTAAAGCTTGATCCTGCCCTCCCAAAAATTGCTGTAAATTGCTATTGAGTTGATTCCAACTTATGATGACCCCATGAATGAGAAACCTCTAAATTACCACATTGTGAACATTCCTCTTCATGCCTTGCAGGTCATGGTCATGGCTTTTTTGATCTATACATCTGGAACATTATCTTTCTCATTTCCTACTGCCTTCCCAGACATTATTGTCTTTTCAAGTGAGTCATGTCTTCTCCTATGGCCAAAGTACAACAGTCTTGATGTCTAGGGAGAGTTCGAATTTTATTTGTTCTAAGAACAATTTGGGGGCGGGGGTGGTAACAGTCTGCAGAACTCTGCCAGCAACACATTTCAAATGAGATGATTTCCTTTACTGTCCAGTTTTCACATCTGTGTATAGAAATGGGAAAGGTTATAGCGTGAGGAATCCTTTTCAATGACATATATTTGCTCTTCGGGATCTTGTCTTGTTCTTTCATTCCCCTAAAGAAAAGTCTCCTCATTCCCTCTCTCAGCCTCTAGGGCTGGATTGTTAAAAAAATAAACTAGTAA
The DNA here is from genome assembly GCF_035594765.1 of Anolis carolinensis. Taxonomy (NCBI): domain Eukaryota; kingdom Metazoa; phylum Chordata; class Lepidosauria; order Squamata; family Anolidae; genus Anolis; species Anolis carolinensis. The sequence goes on along the minus strand of NC_085844.1, from coordinate 191,108,336 downwards.
TTGTGATTCTCATATCTCAAATAAATTATGGTCTCTCACTTCTTTGACTTTTCAGACCAATTGATTTTTCTTTAGGAAAAGTAATCTTTGGTTTTTAGAACAGTGGCCTGGGGACATGTTATGAAATATAAATACTGGACTCAGAACTATTGTATTAAAAGTGCCCTCTTCCTTTTATTAATCCACTTACAAAGGCAAACTAAGGCCCCTTCCACACAGTTGTATAAAATCCACATTGAACTGGATTATATGGCAGTGTGAACGCATATAATCAAGTTCAAAGCAGATATTATGGATTATTTGCCTTGATATTCTGAATTATATGGCTGTGTGGAAGGGCCCTAAGTATTTCTCAAATATGCTCCCTCGTGTGTTTGGACTAGAACTATCATTCCCAGAGATTGTGAAGAGTGTAAACACATTTAGAAAGAATTAGGTTAGATAAGGCTGGAGTAAACCAAGTAACACTGTCAGATTTAAACAATTTCTTCCCTGTATATTTCACTGCCATTAATATGTAAGAAGTGTGAGGGTTTTTTTTGGGGGGGGGGGGGGTTTGATATGGTTGAGTTTTATTTAGTTTGACCTGTTTGGAAACTTCAGTTGGTTCAAAGAGACAAAGCTCCACTAGCTGCCAGCCTGCTTCTGGGCACAATTCAAAGTGATAGCTAGAGGTGTGCCATTTGGCCAAAAGACAGGCTTTTTGGGGTCCATTTTCAGGGTCCATTTTCAGCTAACCCCTCATTTTGTTTACCAGGAAGTTACTCAAATTGGGAGGAGTTTTGCCATTTTCATTCTGCAAAGATTCAACCCATTGGCTACAACTGGAAGCTTTAAAGGCTCAATCCTCAGTCATTTTAAGGCCTATTTGCATGAAACCTATCTCAGTTTTAAACCCTAATTACAACTGCAGGCCTGCCAAGTTTCAGAACAATTCACCCATCTACTGCTTTTTTAGAATTATTTTAATTTTTTACTTTAACATTTTTTAAAATAAGACAAATTGCAAGAGAGGGTTCTGGGAATTGTCATTGCCGGTTGTGTCCATTCTCAGCCAATCAGAGCATAGACACAACCAGGTCTTTTATTGGGTGAGAAACACACGGAGAAAAACTTCAATTCCCATCACGCTCCAAAAGAAACTTGGGGACTTTCAATGCCTGCCCCATGCAAGTGCTGCTGGGAAAGTGAGTAACCTAAAGAACACTTCCGCTGCTGAGAAGGGAGAAAAGATGCTGCAGGATCTTCTCCAGGAACCCCGCAGCAGACCCCCTGATTCAGGTATAATGCAGACTTAACTCCATCCTCTCCAGTGGTCAATAAACCCTGCTCTCTTGATTCATTTTGCTGAGCTTTTCAGTTCCCTCCTACCCATTCTGTTTTCGGGGGATTACACAAAACAGACCACTGAATATTACAAATCACTTTTGGTCAAACTGATTTGAGCCCAAGCCTAGTGATAGCTATGGTATATAAAGACTTATATGGTTTAGGTCTAAGACGGTGTTTCTCAACCTGTGGGTCCCCAGATGTTTTGGCCTTCAACTCCCAGAAATCTTAAGAGCTGGTAAACTGGCTGGGATTTCTGGGAGTTGTAGGCCAAAACACCTGGGGGCCCACAGGTTGAGAACCACTGGTCTAAGCGATTAGACAGACTATGGATGCATCTACACTGCAGAATTAATGCAGTTTGACACCACTTTAACATCCATAGCTAAATGCTAAGTATTACAAATGTTGTAGTTTTATTAGGTCTGTAACCTTCTTTGCCAGAGTGTTGATGCCTCACAAAACTACAACTCCCATGATTCCATAGCATTGTGCCATGGCAGTTTTAATGTGGTGTCAGACTGCATTAATTTTACAATGTAGATGCAGTCTAACTTTCTGTTTGAAAATGCCTAGATCCTGAAATCCACAGGAAAGCTCCTTATACCACTTTCCCAGATGCAATTGATGGGAACTTTAGAGAGGCCTGTCAGTGGCTGCCCCCAGACTCTGGAAGCCCCTCCTTTGGGAGGTTAGGATTGTTCCTTCCTTTCTGTTCTTCCTCCAGAGGACAAAAACTTCTTTATTCAGACAGGCTTTTAAAACTGGAAGCTTTTATCACTGTAAATTCAATTGATTTAATTGCATTGCTTATTGTTTTAACATTTTCACAGTGTAGCTTTGAAATATGCTTCAGTTATTATGTTGCTTTTTGTAAGCTTTTATTTGTAATCTTTTTAAAGTGTACACTGCCTTGACTCTCAGTCTTGGGAAAAGGGCAGGTTTTAAATAAAGCTAATAACTAAATAATGGAGGTCCCGCTTTTTAAAATCTGGCTTCCAGGAGGAATTTCTAGGTTTTGGGGATGCCAAGCAGCTCTGTCACCCAAGGAAACTGACATCTGTATTCCCAATCTGTCTTTTAAAGTAGCAAGAATAAGCTCTTTTCAGTCACTGATTTGTCACTCTGGGGTCAAATCCCTCCAATCCCATTTTATTTTCCCCAGTCTACACTGTCAAACAGCCCTGCAAACCAGAAAACTGCAGAGGAAATTCTGTGCTGATGTTCACTCACCCAGAAACGTGAAGAACACTGTCAGCGTAAACGTTCCACTGAGAGCTCCTGAGACAAGGCCACGAGCAAACAAGGATGTGAGGAACACTTTGCAGACTTGTTGTGGATCCATAAATAATGTCACAATTAGCAGACTGTAACAAGACATGTGTGCGAGTAATTCAAACAATGCAGCCTTATCCAGCCAAGCAAGAGCTCTGAGTGAAAGTTTGCTCTCAAAAATGCAAGGAATATGAGTTGCTGCCAAATTCTCCACTTTCTTGCGGGTGCCTCAGGTGGGTTGTAGATCCCAAGGCCAATTTGCTGCACCACTTCCTTTGCTGGGAAGTGTATAAGGCATTTCCCAGAGGATTGCTTGTGGTTCGTTGCTGTGCCTTCATGGCAACGTAAACACAGTGCCTTAAAATAACACCCTGCCAACCTCACTCCCTCCTAAACCTGTAAGTTTTTATACACCTAGAGACCCAGGAAGACTTTGAATGGGTCAATGCTATGTACCTGGGAGTTTTTCTAAGGAGGTGATTTACTTCCTGAGTTCTCTGAAGACAGGATTGAGAAACTGCTAAGGAGCAAACTGACAGGCAGTGCCCCTCCATAGGTCAGCTTTTGGAAGTGGGATGAGAAATGGGGTGGGAATTGTGTAGACTGAGCCAATGAGTTAGCTCAGTCCTGTTTGCTATAATGAACTGGCAATGACTTCACTGGCAATGACTGTTCATTTTCATGCCTTGAATCCTTTGGATTTTCAAAGATGCTTAAAAATCTGGGATACCTCCTTTATAAAAAAAACCCTCAAATGTTTGATATCCTGTGTTATTAAGCTGCAGTCAGTTGTAGTAAAATGCATCCTGACTTTAGCCTGATTTACTATCAAGTTGGATGTGGTCTTTGCAAATGCTGTATGCACAGCCAAAAAGATTCAGTCCAGGATTGTTATACATGACAGACGATACAGGTGTTGTGTGTTAATTCGTATTGGTGATGTGTGAACTAAGGCTTTGTTCTCTGAACAAAGCCAGAAGCAGTGCTGTCATGCATCATTGGGATTTCTGTTTGATCATCCTTATAGGCCTTACATATAGCGGGTGGGATGATTTCAATCAAATCTATGAGACAGATGTAGATCCAAAGCTAAAATTAGCTGTTTGGGGCTTTGGCTATTTTCCCAAGAGAGATATAAATATGTCAGGCATGCATTAGATGAGGCAGATAAGGATTAGTTTGTCCATATTAATATCAGGCTCTATGAACATAAAATGATGTGGAAATACTGTCATGATGCAGAAAGCGACTGAAAATTTTGAAAAAGGAAAGGGAGAGAAACACATGGCACTTAAAAATAAATGGGAAAAGCTAGTGCAGAGCAGGAAAACAATGAGGAGGAATATATCCCCCATATTACCAGCAGGATCCGAGGCTGAGAAAGTGTGGCTTGCCCAGGGGGCCATTTAAACCATCACCAGGTAACCAGGAGGACCCCCAAATGCTCAGTAAACCTTACTTTTGACACATAAACATGCATGGATATATTATTAATGAACTTGTATCCAATAAAGTTTATAAACTATTGATTTTTCTGAGTTTTACCTTCACTACCAAATCAATAACTGAATATGGAAGTATAATAATAATAATTTTATATCCCACCTCCATCTCACCGAAGTGACTCAGGGCGGCTCACAAAAGCACTCAAAAGTGCAACACATATAAAATACAAACTGTACATAAGCATATAAAATAATAACAATGTAAATTTACAACAAATTTTATATAAACATCATATGAACTCTTATTGTCACATGAAGCATCTTATTTGCTTCTGCACTGCTTTCATTATCGTTCAGATCAGGTTCAGACAAATTTCAGGTTGATGTGATTTGCTTTTCTTTTAAACTGCAACTCTATGAGACCCATGTATGAAATAGCCTTGAGAGCCAAGCGAAAATGCTAGTCTGGGGGAAGGAAACTTGTCGTTATCCATATTTTTATTATTGTTCCATGGGACAACCTATACAAGTCTTCATCTGAGATACTATGTATTATGGGTTCTAAAAATCAAGATTAGGAATGGCAGTGCTTAAACACCTGGAAGACAGAAACTCTTGCCAGCCTAGTGTAAATCATCCAGTATTATACAAACATTACTGATCTGTGTCTTAATTTGGTTGGAACTTGGATTAATTAAGTTTCCTTTAAGGCAAAGAATTGTACTAAAAAAACTTTCAGATACCTTCCAACCCTCTGATCACAAATCACTTGATAAAAAACCAACAAAGAATGAAGAATGAAATGCAACAGGGGAAATAAATCAAGTGGAGCCTTTTAATACTTGTCTCTTGTGTTACAATGGAGACTCGTGATCGGGAAATAACTGTGTGTGAACTGGGAGAAAAAAATTGTTCAGCATCAACGAGTGTGCCCAGAAACTAGGAGACTACATGTTGAAGGGTACCATTTTCATCCCAGAAAGAATTAGCCTTGAATGAATTGTACCATCTGTTTCTACTCTTGCAATCACTGACACAGATTATAATTGCATTTTGACACTTTAGGGCATATTTCCGAGATCACAGAACATGGCAGCTATCCCTTAATGTGCTTTAATCACCTCTTTGCTCAGACAGTTACAGTAGCTGAAGTATTTTCCTCTTTTCTTCAAGTTGATACTTCCCTCATTTTTTGTCCAATTCACATGTTCTTTTTCTTTCATCACCTTTCTCTGTTTCAGTGCCATTGTATTGTTTCTGTGTGATGCATGATGGGCAATTATGTGGAGCTTGGAATAGCAAGCTGCAGTGCCTGCTTGCCAGTAGGAAGCAGGGATACCTAATCACGAGTGAACGAATTCCAAGCAGGTGGTTCTACACATGGCATCAGCCAGGGCATTGGAGTAGAGCTGCATCCCGCACAACAGATGCACACATGCTGTGAGTGGACGTTCGTAACCCATTATTATAGAAGCATCGTAGAGTTCTAGACTTCACTTCTGGATTTTGTAACCTCATTGTGGAACTTACAATGAAATCAGAATCCCAAAGCCAAGTGCTAGAAATAATTCTGACAGATTACAAGTGATGGTACTACTAGATGAGGCAGTACAAATTAATCTGTGCTTCTTCTAAGCATCATTTTTTCTTTGAACTTCCTGTTGAGAACTGTTGCCTTTGGAGGAAACAACCACTTGGAAGTTAGTTTTATTAGCGATACCATATGGGATGAAAGGCAGCAGCTTCAAGGACATAACCTTAAAAAACACAAGAACAGAAATACTTAGAGGTTTTGAGAAATTGGGCAGGGTAAGATTAAGAGCACATGTGCCATTTGTTGAATTATATTTCAAAAAGTCACAGATCTCATCCATAAGCTACATTTTTTACAGCATTTTGTTAGAAAGCCACCACCTCTAAAGGCAGACACCATTGTATCAATGCATCAACACAAACTCCCTCATTTTTGTCCATCCTGCTTTTGGCTTCTGTTATCTTCTGGTAGCATCTTGGTACTCATACAACTTTCCTAATAGACCTATTTTCTAATAGATGATAAGTGGTATCACCTAAATGAGTATTAGATATCACATGGCTTTCCAGCTGTTGTTGGACTGCAATTTCTAGTAGCCCTAAGCCAGCATAGCAAATAGTGAGGAATGCAGGGTGAGGAATGTAGATATTGTAAAAGCAACTGCTTTTACAACCTCTAGTAGGCTGCACTCTAATCATTATTAGTCATTTGGCTGACTGTATGTAAAGATACAGAGAGTGCCCTCCTGAAAGATCATCTACTTCAAATTGTCCTCAGTTGGGTATTGATCCAATTTGGGGATGATGTCAATGGGATAATAAAATCAATCCAGATTTTAATTCAGGATTTGAAGGAGCTCTCAGTGGTGCTTTACTCTATTCTTAAGTAACATGCTACTTAGAGCAAAAGGCAAAACAACACTTCCTGAATTGATTATTGCATAAAATGACTACAAGTCACAACTGTATAGTGTCTTTCACTAAATTTGAACAGAAACAATATTTTAGAGGTTTAGGGCAAATTGTGCAGCACAACTTCCATGAAAGGGGAATGGCCAAAATGCTCAAAAAACAAAAGGGTGAGCTGCCACTGTTGCCATCAAGCACCTATCAACCAAGATAGCTGTCTCAGATTGTCTTAGCAATGTGAGGTCCCATTTGAGTGTCTCGCTACTTGGTTACAGGCAATTTAACCACAACAAAGGCAACTCACATGTGGAATGGGCCCCTCAGCTGTACTGTCCCTCTCATTAAGCAGAGTGAGACATTTCAACTGAGTGTTTGCAGTCTTCACAACCTCTGAGGGTGCCTGTCATAAATGTGGGTGAAATGTCAGGAGAGAATGCTTCTGGAACATGGCCATACAGCCTGGAAACCTCACAGCAACCCTGTGTTTGAGGACAGATGGCAAAGGGTCCAAGAGTGTCACCTGACTCAGCATGCACACTCCACATAATCATTTGAGTTGATAGAAACTATAAGACCCATCCGGTCCAATCCCCTGCCATGCAAGAATATACAATTAAAGCACTCCCAACAGGTGGTCATTCAGCCTCTGTTTAAAAACCTCCAGAGAAGGAGACCCCATCACACTCCAGGCCAGCATATTGCTCTGTTGAACAGCTCTTACTATCAGGAATATACCCATATTTACGTGAGTCTAATGCACCATTGAATCTAATGTGCACATTTTCAAAACCCTGAAACCAAAAAAAAAGTATTTGCTGATGAATGTAATGCATAGTGGCAAAAGCGTTCTCTTTGAAATTTTGACATTACATTTGCTGCCTGCTTATAATTCCTTCTTCTTTTTTTTAAAGTGATAGAATACCAAAGCTTTCAGCAATGGAAAAGAAGACCTTGGGGCACATCTATGCTGTAGAATGAATCCACTTTAACTGTCCTTTTTCAATGCAATGGCATCATGGGGGCTGTAGTTTGGGATCATGGGGGCTGCCAAAGAATGCTGAAGCCTCACCAAACTACAAGTTCCATGACTGCATAGCATTGAGTCATGGGTATTATTATTATTATTATTATTATTATTATTATTATTATTATATTTATTTATACCCCGCTTTTTTCTCCACAAGGAGATTCAAAGTGGTTACAAGAAGACTCAAGACGACTTACATTAGAAATGATGTCCCTCAAATAGGAATGCCAGTAGCTCCTGAAGTAGCCTCTTCTTTTGCTTTGACTCAGCACTAAGAATACCATATTAGTGAATCTAATGCATACTGTAATTTTGGGAAGGTAATTTAGCCAAATAAGTGAGCATTACATTTGAGTAAATATGGTATTGCTAATGTTAAGGTGGGATATCTTTTCATGTAGTTTAAATCTATTACTCAGAGCAGCATCTTCAGTATGATATCATTTTAAATATTTAAATATAGCTATCCTATCTCCTCTTGACCTTCTCTTAAGGCAAATCATACCCAAGTCTCTAAACTTCAGCTCTTAGGACATGACTTCTAGATTTGTTAGCTTTTTTGTTGTCCTCCTCTGTCACATTCCAGCTTGTCAGTATCTTACACTCCTAAGATATGCTGCAGGTGTGGTAAATATCCACTGTCAATTATATGGAATAGGGAAGGAATCATCATGTTCTTTGTCTCAGGCAGCAAAGTATGTTGGACCACTCTGCTCCTCAGCAGCATTATATAGGTGATGCAGTTCTTTATATGCTATTTAGGGACGCTTTAATGTGTTGATTTGAATTGGATGTTGGACTGGGATCGGATACAAGGGTTCAAATCCCCGTTTGGCCATAGAAACCCACTGGGTAACCTTGGGCAAGTCTCCCTTTCTCGGCCTCAGAGGAAAGCAATGGCAAACCCCTTCTGAAGAAATCATACCAAGAAAACCCTGTAATAGGTTACCATAAGTCAGAAATAATGTGAAGGCATACAACAACAATATTTTGATATGTGTTTGTCTTCATGTAAATAGTTTTGAAAACAGGATCAGGCCCAAAGTCATCCTAAGCAGAAAAAGTTCAAAAGGAGGAGGCAACAAGGTAAATCTTGCTCAAGCAATGTAGTTCTAATAGAAATGTCTCAGCCTCTCACGTTTACTTATTCAGATAACAAATAACTCTCTTTTGAAGAGAGAAAGGGAGCTGGAGATTGAATGTATATATTACAGCCCAAATAAATATGAAAAGGCTGCTGCATCTGCCTGTATAAATCCTGGTGATCTCATATGTTTTCATCACACAACTGCCATTGAAGAAGATGTGAGGAAATGAGAAACTGTTGTCACCCATATTATAGGGGAAGCAGAGAAGCAGAGCATTTCTGGAATTTGTTTAAAGGGAAAAGAGAAAGAGGAAGGGGGAGAGAGAGAGAGAGAGACTGAGACTGGGAGAGAAGCCTAAAGAGAAATGTATGTCTTCCAGGTATAATATGCATCACATTACAACATCCAGGACTGCAAAGAATTAAAAGAACTTTGAGGAAACAGTAGTAAATTAATAGTAATGAGGGCTGGATTAATAACAAGGGGCCCTTCCAGACAGGCCCTAAATCACAGGAACTGATCCCAGGTTTTCTGCTTTAAACTAGATTATGTGAGTCCCCGTTGCCAAATACTCTGGGATAAACAGAAACCTGGGATCAGATCCTGGTATATATGGTCTGTTTGGAAGGGCCCTGGGTTGGGTGGCTTTGATACACCAGTGATCATTCCAGACCTTCATTGGACCTTCCAGTAGTTTTCTCTAGTTAACAATTGGTAGGAGTGTGGCTAGGAAGAATATATGTACGATCTGGATTAGTCCATGTGTATAACAGCAATAAAGAGAGTTATCCATGTAGACCAGTGGTTCTCAACCTGTGTTTCCCCAGGTGTTTTGGCCTTCAACTCCCAGAAATCCTAACAGCTGGTAAACTGGCAGGGATTTCTGGGATTTGCAGGGGGTTGGACTGGATGGCCCGTGAGGTCTCTTCCAACTCTAGGATTCTATGATTGTTGTACAAGTCACAATTCTTTGTGAGAAAACTAACATGTGGGTGTTTTGCTGCTAATATTATTACTATGTTTATTTATATCCCACTTTTTTTCTCCACACGGAGGCTCAAAGCAGCTAACCAATTCTTGCTTGGTATCTTCTGGGCTGCAGAATGGAGAGAACAGTTTTCTTAAGTAAAACATCTGGATAGATGGCAGCAGAACAGCTTGAGTTTCCAAGTGCTTTACAGTATTTATTAAAATGTAAATTACTTCTCCTGGAAAGCTTGTAACAATTGAGTGTGTAGAATCAGCTGCTCATCTGCTCTTTACAGAAAAGACAGTTGTCTTATTGCAAAAAGGCCCCAATTTCATTAGACCACTTAGTATATACAGGACTCTGAAATAATGTCATGAATGCCCTTGCAAAATTGTCTGAGGAAGTCAGGTAAAGTTTTCATTCTATATATTAACTTATTCTTAGTTCCTGTATGCGTTTGATGACTGTTAGTCCTGCTCATGAATGCCCAGCCCTAGTTTACCAATAAGGTTTGTACTTAGCATTTTACTTCTCACCCTGGTCATACAGTTTACTTTTTGCACAAGTCCATGCTTAGCCCTCTCTAGTCTGATCATTTTCATATTCGTATTCCCGATTGTTGGTTGCCGCGTCTGATTTGATATAGTTTTAACACTTCTTGTATATTTTGTTGTTTTTGATTGTGTTTTAATTGAATTGTTGTATATTATTATGTTTTTAACTGTGTTTTTAGTTGGTAATTTTGTTGTATGTTCTGGGCCTGATCCTGCTTGTAAGCCGCCCCAAGTACCTTCAGGGAGATGGTTGGCGGGGTATAAAATAAAGTTCGTATTTATTATATTATTAGCTTGTCTTAAAAATCAGGAGAGGCAGGAGTTGTGACAAGCATCAAAGAAGGTGTTTGTGGAGACATTGATTCCCACAGATACCATGTTTGGTTCCTCAGATTTATAATTATCTGCATGATACCTGCAGGAGCCCCGGTGGTGAAGTATGTTAAAGCACTGAGCTGCTGAACTTGCAGACCGAAAGGTCCCAGGTTCAAATCCCGGGAGCGGAGTGAGCGCCCACTATTAGCTCCAGCTTCTGCCAACCTAGCAGTTTGAAAACATTCCAATGTGAGTAGATCAATAGGTACCGCTCCGGCGGGAAGGTAATGGCGCTCCATGCAGTCATGCCAGCCACATGACCTTGGAGATGTCTACGGACAACGCCGGCTCTTTGGCTTAGAAATGGAGATGAGCACCAACCCCCAGAGTCAGACATGACTGGACTTAACGTCAGGGGAAACCTTTACCTTTACCTTTTGCATGATACCTATAATACAATAACATCAAACTAGAGAGTTCCTCAATATTAAATCCCTATGGGACTGGTGGGAAAGAAAAAAATTAACATTGTCTGGATTTAGTGCCAAGTTTGGAAAAGAAGAAGTAAGTTTTTTAAATTCTACTCTAGTAGCTTAATTGCATGAATGACATTTGGGTCAACTGGTTTTGAGCAATACCCTAGTCAGTGATCTTATTCCAGTAAATGATGTTCTTCTGTCTGCATTTGGATAGCTAGCCACAACTAGCTAGCCCTAACCCAGCTATTTCCTCCCTCTAAGTTAGGTCCAGAGTTGGAGTAGCAGAGTCATAATTAGCCTATGGAGAGGGTGAGGATTAGGACACCCTGATCATCCTCGTCCAAACATTGTAAATCCTGTGTTGTCGAAAGCTTTCATGGCCGGAATCATGGCCGGGTTGTTGTGAGTTTTCTGGGCTGTATGGCCATGGTCCAGAAGCATTATTTCCTGAAGTTTTGCCCTTATCTGTGGCAGGCATCCTCAGAGGTTGTGAAGTAGCTCACAACCTCTGAGGATGCCTGTCACAGATGTGGGCGAAACGTCAGATGATAATGCTTCTGGAACATGGCTATACAGCCCAGAAAACTCACAACAACCCCATTGTAAATCTTGTTTGGATATTGTGAACCTATCCGGCCCGGATGGTTGTTGCAAATCATTTGTCATTCATTTTTAATGTTTTTGTTGTCAGATTTTATTGGGGGTTTAATGTGTGGGTAGCATTTTATTGTCTTAGTTTTAACTCTTTGGTTACTCTTGGTCTTTTATAAGTTTACATTCATGTTGTTTATGTATTGTTTTGATTTGTCATGTTGTTTGTTCTTTCTTTGCTGGTATTGAATGTTTGCCTTTTTTTTAAAAAAAAAACTGCCCTGAGTCCCCTTTGGGAAATAGGGTGGGTTACAAATAAAGTATTATTATTAGTAGTAGTAGTAGTAGTAGAAGAAGAAGTAGTAGTAGTATTGAACAACTCAGTAGAATGATTTTTGTCTTTTCCACAAACATTTCACAGGCCACACTAGAACACTTAAGTTGGGGAGTGTTTATAATGTCCTTGCATGCATTATGTTTGGGTCTGCACATTTATGGATCTTCAGTTTAAGAGAATTGCATGGATGAAGCTGAGACTTCATTAGTAAGAAGCATTTAGTGAATTTGAATCCATATTTGTGAATCTCTCAGCTATCAGATCAGAGGCTTGGTCATTCTTGCTCAGGTGAGAGGACTGTTTGCCATCTTGTCCTGGATAAAATCCTGGTTTCTCAGTTAGCGTATTGCTACTGGGATTTGTCCCAGTTTCTTAATTATTATAGTGCCAGTAAGATTGTTATCTTAGGTTACACTGTTACCCAAAGAGGGCTCTCAGTTTTCCCTGACTGGTGAACAGGCTACACCTTGTCCTCTTTTGCTAGAATTACGTTTGCTTTGTATCCCAATGTCTTCTTGCAGGAAAGGAACTGGAAGTAGGGACGTGTGAAATCACAGCATTGGACAGAGATATGAGCCATCCCAAGAGGATGATCGCCAGGCAGACGGCACGGTGTTCCTGTCGGCGGGGCCAAGTCGCTGGAACAACAAAAGCAAAACCTGCCTGTGTGGATGGTAAGGCCAGCATTCAGTGGTATTATTCCAGTAGTTCAAACGATGCCACAATTGTATATAATCAGTTCCACATATATGGAATGTGAGAATCCAAAGCAGTTTCCAGTTGGAGGAACATTTCTAACCTGGTTGGAAAAGCAATTAAACACCAGTGTCACAGCTATCTTTGTAACTGCTCTCATCATTCTATGGGGAACCAGTTGCAGAAGTGGGAGCTCCTGGAAAGTACAAGAACAACATCTTACAGTTTGCACAGTTGTTTAAAACAACATAACTCTAATAAGCATACTATTGTGGAGACTGTATCCTCCATGGTAAGTGATACATCAACTGCTTGCATTAGTACGACCTATTAAGCACACCCAGAGCTTCTCAGGGTAGGGAGAAACGTTTTTATTTTAAGATTAAAGAGTTGTCAACTAAGGAAAATGGCTGTAGCATCAGTAAGTATGCAGGGATCGGTTGGGTACAAACCCAAAGATCAGCCAAACCACAGGCAAGTCAATAGCAACAATATATCTAGTCTAGTAAGACACAGGGGGTGCTTCACTCAACTATCCAAGTCCACTGTTTATCAGGCCACCTTGCCTGTCTTTTCTATTTCCTGGCTCACCCTAAGTCCCTCTGGGATCTAAACTCTCTTGGATAGCCTCCCCAATCAAGCAGCCGAGGCAGTGCCTCAAGTGTCTCCTACTTTTCCTCACCTAGTCTTTTCCTCCACTAACATCACCCTGGATTTAGGCCTGAAGGTGCAAGCTTTGTCTTCTCACTTAAATAACTTGCTTTAGTGAACCACACATCAGGGACAGAGAGGAAGAGGAAATCTTTAAAGATACCGAGGCATGATGAGGTTTTATCTGTGTTTATACTAGTGCACATCACAGTCTCTGAGAATTTCCCAGTGGTTTCTGAGACTGGTGATTTCTTTTCTGCTGCAAAACTCCATCTCAGCATCATGGGAGAAAAAGTGAAAATGCTCCCATTTGTAAAATCAAACTTTTCCAGTCAGAGCTAAGATCAGAGCAAGGGAAATAGGTCATCTACGAAGTCTGATTCCTGCCCACAATGTAGGAAAAAGCAGATAGACCATGTGACAGAAGGATTCTAGGGAAGCAAAAGAGCTTGGAGAGACTAGAGCAATTTCATCCTGCTCCCTTGCCATGGTGTCACCGGGTGCAATTCACACCCCCTGTGGGATGCTGCAGGTTGAGTCCCATGATACCTCAGTCCTGAGTTGTGGAAAAATGTCTCCACAAAAGTGTTACTTTATAATCTAGGTAGCTTCTGTCTGGTCCCATTTATGGAGTTGCTGCAAACGACTAGAAAAGCAGAATGTGAAATGCTCCAAATACTCTCTTTGTCCTCTCCAGCCTTACAGGGAGGAGGCTCTAGTGAGGCACTACTGTGTGGGCATGTATTGCCTTGTGTTGCTATGTGCTGCACTTGTGCCACAGCAACATGCTACATAGTGTTGCTATGTGTGTGGTGGATGTGTCCCATGCCTGTGGGTGGGCTTTTGATACATGTGTTGAGTATGAGGCTATTCTAAGACTGCTGGTGGCTATTAACTCATAATCGGAGGTGTTATAACTACAGTACAAAGAATAATAGATATGATTCATTTCCATTCTCTGCCAATATTTTCCCTTTAATTTGCTCTTTCTTCTACTCATCCTGATTTTTCTACCTTTTCTTTTGCAAGGTGCTTTCACAGTGATGGAGAATGTAATTTCACAATCTTGTACCTCAGTGAGCATGTGTGCATATGCCTTTAAGTCAACTTGTGGCAACCCCATGAGTTTCATAGGGTTTTCTTAGGCAATTAATACCCATAAATGGTTTTGCCAGTTTTTTTTCTGAAACATAGCCAACAGCACCTGATATTAGTGGTGTCTCATCCAAGCCCTAACCAGTGTCGACCCTACTTATTTCCAAAATCAAACACTCAGAAGTAAACCCCATTCTCTCCCCCCCTTTTCCCTGTCTTTCTTTCTTGCAGTGAGGTTTGCTCTCTTGTAATTAAATATAGGATTGAAATCTTAATCCTGTTATTTAGCCTTGTATCATAATGCCCAGTTTTTATTCAATTGAGGGCTGTGGGTGATGTGTTACAGGGTTCATTTGGGGATTACCATAATAATTTTAACTGCATCTTTATGTGGATCCATAAAATAGACAGCAGGAAAAAGGCTCTATATCAGTCTTCCCCAGAGAGGCACCCTTAGCAAATGGGTAGACCCGAATCTCCTTTCATCCCTAGCCACCAAAGGTATGCTGATCCTGGGTAGGGGAGCGGTAGTCCACCAAAACGCAAGCACGCAAAAATTGTATTTTTGTTTTTAAATCTGTTGTTGAACACATGACTAATTTCTGTTCCTGTTGTATACCTCCCTTTCATTCCACACCCTTTTTCCTCCCTTTTCCTCTCTCACAATATCTGTCCGGCAGCTCAGATCATTGTCAACAGACAGTGGTGTGGGATGGAGCCCTGCGACGATGGGGAACAATGCACATTGCTAATAAATCGTTCAGGTTGGAGCTGCACTAGGCAACTGGGACGAATAAAAACAGTCACGGTAAGTCTCTTTTAGCTGGTCAAGGTGAGATGGAAGGGGGCACTATAATAGTAATTTGGCTCCAGACCAGTGTTTCTCAACCTGTGAGTTCCCTGGTGTTTTGGCCTACAACTCCCAGAAATCCCAGCCAGTTTACCAGCTGTTAGGATTTCTGGGAATTGAAGGCCAAAACATCTGGGGACCCACGGGTTGAGAACCACTGCCCTAGACCAAATGAACATGCTGGGTAGCGGATTCTGGGAACTGCATGCATTGTAAATGCATGCAGGAAAGTGCAATCTCTGTCAAGCCTGCAGTTTGACATTCTGAGAAATATCGCCCTCAACATTCCAAAAGCAGAGCAGATGTGTCATGCAGCTGCTGGATTCAGAAAGCATTGCTAGATGTAGCCGGCAATGACCAGGGAAAGTGCATATTGGTTCTGTAGAGCTCTTGATTCCACTTTCCACAGTATTCTACAAGATTCTGTTTGGAGTGCTATGCTATCATAGCCTTCCACTCCCCCAGCAGATCTACTTTCTTCATGCTTGTGCAGCGAAGAGGCAGAGGTAAAGAGGGAGGGCTGCCTGCTCTACGCCATATGTTTGTTAGATTCCTGGCTTTGAATTATCTGCAATGTGGGAAGGCTGGCTTGGAAAGTCAGCTGTGTCATGAGACAGGTGATTTTCTAAGCCACCCGTTCTTTCTGCCTCGGCTCCTGAAAGCCAAGAAACAGTGCAGATTGGGCAGCTTTCTCTTTCTGGTGCTCCGAATTCTGTCTTGTTCTTTTCTATGTTCTGCCTCCACAAGGATGGCTACACTACTAGTGAAGCCTATAGGATTCCAATCTGTAGTTTGGAAACAATTAGTTATAAATAATTACTTGTGATAATTGCCGAAGAGTTGGGTTAGTGAGGGGTTGGCAACGAGTGAAGCATGACTAACATACAGTGCAGTAGGACCCCTATATTTGTGGGGAATATATTTGCAACCAGGTCACCATTACCTGCCCCCGGTGGTGAGGCAGATTAAATCTCTGAGCTGCTTAACTTGCTGAGTGAAAGGTTGGTGGTTCGAATCTGGGGAGCAGAGTGAGCTCCCGCTGTTAGCCCCAGCTTCTGCCAATCTAGCAGTTCGAAAACATGCAAATGTGAGTAGATCAATAGGAACTGCTCTGGCGGGAAGGTAACGGTGCTCCATGCAGTCATGCTGACCACATGACCTTGGAGGTATCTATGGACAACACCGGCTCTTCAGCCTAGAAATGGAGATGAGCACCAACCCCCAGAGTTGGACACGACTAGACTTAATGTCAGGGGGAAACCTTTTCCTTTACCTTAGTCCCAGTATGCTATAGAGTTGTGTTGGAAGACCTCGAGATTTACAGAAAGGAATCTCTAGGCATTTGTTAGGTCTTCTGGTGCAACACTGTGGTAACTTCTGGGGAAGGCATACCATAGTATTGCCTAAAGGATCTAGCAAATTCCTAGAGAGACCATTTTTCCCAGGACATAGGCAAGTGAAGCCGCGGATATGGGTTCCTTAGTTATGGGCATCTTACTGTATTATTGCAATACAGCAAAGAATATCCCCAGTCCTTTTGTTGCATAACTGTAATTTTTAAACTTAATGTTTAGTTTTGACTTTATTTATAAACACTATAAAAGTAACTAAAATAGTTACAGGATTACAAAACAAGCTGCTTTGGTGTGTTTTGTACCATAGGCCAGTGATTTGTTACATTCAAATGTTTGAGAGAGGGATGTAACTAATAGAACTATTTTAGTTATTCACAAACAGTGACAAAATAGTTCCTTTTTAAATGTATTAATGTAAAGATAACTAGTAACTTTTATGGAACATTGGAGTATAAGTGATTATTTTTAAAAGAATTCTCCAACCACTAATTAAAAAAGAAGGTATCATGAGGCACTTAACAGCCACCTAGTTTTTATTAGCATTTGTTATTCCATAGATGGGAGTAGTTTTTATGTTGGATTGAAATGTATTCATGTTTCAGACACCACAAAACCCCTTGTTATTTTTGCTGCGGTTAACAATGCTATCCATCCCACCACCTGAGATTCGTATTGTATTATGATGAACAATTGGTGGTTATATTTAAAGAGGAATCTGGAAATCATAGAATCATAGAATCACAGAATTGAAAAAGACCACATAGGCCACCTAGTCCAACCCTCTGCCATGCAGGAAAGCACAAAGTACCCCTAACAGATTTCCATCCAGCCTCTGTTTAAAAGTTTCCAAGGAGGGAGCTTCTACTACACCCCAAGGCAGACTGCTCAATAGCTCTTACAGTCGGGAAGTTCTTCCTAATGTTCAGGTGGAATCTCCTTTCCTGTAATTTGAACCCATTGAGTCCTAGTTTCCAGGGCAGCAGAATACAAGCTTGCTCCCTCCTCCTTATGGTGTCCTTTCATATATTTATATATGGCCCTCATCATGTCTCCTCTCAGCCTTCTCTTCTGCATTCTAAACATACCCAGCTCTTTAAGACGCTTTTCATAGGGCATGCTCTCCAGACCTTTGATCAGTTTGGTCACCCTCCTCTGGACACATTCCAGTTTGTCAATATCTGTTTTAGACTGTGATGCCCGGAATTGGACACAATATTCTAGGCGACGTCTAACTAAAGCAGAATAGAGAGGCACCATGACCTCCCTTGATCTAGACCAGCGGGTCTCAACCTGTGGGTCCCCAGATGTTTTGGCCTTCAACTCCTAGAAATCCTAATCGTGGTAAACTGTATGGGATTTCTGGGAGTTGTAGGCTAAAGCACCTGGAGACACACAGGTTGAGAACCACTGATCTAGACACTATACTCCTTTTGATGCAGCCCAAAATCCCATTGGCTTTTTAGCTGCTGCATCACACTGTTGGCTCATATTCAACTTGTTGTCCACGAAGACTCCAAGATCTTTTTCACATGGACTGCTGTCGAGTCAAGCATAAACCATTCTGTATCTCTGCATTTCATTTTTTCTACCTAAGTGTGGTATATTACATTTGTCCTTGTTGGAGTTCATTTTGTTAGTTTTGGCCCAGTTCTCTAATCTTTTAAGGCCATTTTGTGCTGCAATCTCAACATCTCAGAAAAACAATCCTGCATTACAGCAGCCCAGTAGCATAATTTCCCATTCCCTTCTCCCTGAACTATATGAAAATTAGAATTCTCCCCACACTTATTGTCTATTTCCAATTTAACACAGGAAATTCCCCTGGGATAGCCCATCGCCATGAGAGCGTTCACACATCCCTTTGAGCAGTTGCACAGGAAAGCTGTATTATAAATGACTTAGTGGTGGCAGGAAGATCCTGCCATCCGTCTAGACTCATCCACTTCATCATGCCCTACTCTTGACAGGAACAGTACTCTCAAGTGGCCCTTGACATGCCCCCCCCCCCAAAAAAAGAAAAGCTATTCTGAAAAAGCAGGCTTACTTTGCCTTCAAATGAAAGAAACTCAGCAGATATCTAAAAGGCCAGCCAAGCCCCACTTCTGTTCATCAGATTAGTCTGGAAAAAGAGCAGGAGGAGAAATGCAGTAGCTCAGACAAATGGCAGAAACCTTTCACCTCACACAGTATGACATTGTAATTAAGGTGTGAAGAGCAGATCTTAAGAACACTGTAATTAAATACAACTGGAGAATATCTCTACCAAAATAAATTGTATTAATTTGTTTGACACCACTTGTGTGACTCAATGATATAGAAGCATTGGATCTGTAGTTTTACAAAGTCTTTAGTTTTCTTTGCCTCACAAAACTACAACTTTCAGGATTTCATAGTGTTGAGCTACAGCAGTTAAAGTAGTGTCAAACTGCATTAATACAACAGTGTAGATACACCCTATTAAACATTAAGAAGGGGGAAAGAAAGAAAAAACCAAGGAGAGAAGAAAAGATGAACTACCACTGAACTAAAGCTCAAACACAATCCTAACACTAAAACCATAAATACAAACTAGCTAATACAGCAATACTAATACACTAAACTCCCACTAAGGCTGGATCTACACTGCCATATAATTCAGATTATCAAAGCAGATAATACAGATTATATGATTTGAACTGGATTATATGAGTCTACACTGCTATATAATCCAGTTCAAAGCAGATAATCCAGATTTTATATGGCAGTGTAGATGGGGCCTGATCCTGGATCTACACTGCCTTATATTCCAAGATCTGATCTCAGATTGTCTACTTTAAACTGGATTATATGAGTCTACACTGCCAGATAATCTGGGATCAGAAAATAATCCGGGATCAGATCCTGGGATACAGGGCAGTGTAGATCCCGCCAAAGAAATATACTATTCTGCCATTACAGATCTAGTAAAGGCCCCTTCCACACTGCCCCTACTGTCTATCCCAGGATCTGATCCCAGACAATCTGTTTATCCCAGATTATATGTCAGTGGAGACTCATATAATCCAGTTTAAATCAGATAATCTGGGATCAGATCCTGGAATATAGGGCAGTGTAGAAGGGGCCTCTGTTAAACTTAAAGTAGTTAGGCTCAGACCTTATCCATGTTGTGTGATGTTTTAATTCACTTTAAGTGTATATGTACATGTGAATGTGTTTCTGCATATGTGTGTGTATCTGTGTGCATATGTATACATAGTGCTGTCAACTATGTCCCTAGGCACAGGACGCTTGCAAGATGCATTTGTCTCTGGGAAAGAATGGACAGTGTCCAGCATCCAGAGTGCTCGGGAATTAACTTTCACGCATCATCGGAATTGAGACAGTGCCCGGAAATCCTGGGAACTGAAGCCAGCTTCTTGCTATGCTGAGCTGTGGCAGAAATTGCAGTGCATTTATTTCTTCCAGTTTATCCTGTGAGTGCAGGGGAAGCATCGCCTGGCCCGGCTGCCTGGGGGGAAATCAGCCTTGCTAATAGAGTTTGCACATGAGCTACACATGAGGACTTTGCTGGCTATTTATATAACTGGCTCACAGGACCCACATCAGGCAATTTGTTTCGTGGCATTCGCTGCAGGCAACTGGGGGATTGTACTCTCCAAGGCCCTCTTAAAGCGTCTGCTGCCCAGACAGGTAGCGACGGATCTAGATGCATCTTAGACAAAGCTCTCCTGCACAAAATAAGGTCTGCAGAATGAGCTGGAAAAGCCTGTTCTCAAAGCTCTCTTCTCAACACAGGACAGCAACAGCATAGTTAAGTAGCCCAGATCACTGGCTTGGCAAAGATACAAAGGCAGTCCCCGAGTTATAAACATTCAACTTAAAAATTACTCACAGTTAAGAACGGGGGTGAGACAACAGGAAGTGAGATAAATCTATTCATCGGAAAGGAAATTCATTCCTAAAAGAGTTATTATGTGGAAAAGGCATCTCCACTGAAGCTTTCTCACCAATCCTTGTTTCCAAAACAAGCCAAATTTTTCAAAATCCAATTATCACAGGGACAGAAAGTAAGCTGAAATCTTCTTAACAGAGGCACAGACAGCAAATACCACAGGGGTGTTAACCCTTCTCTATGCTACCCAAAGTGTGTGTGTGTGTATGGCTGGAGTTCTACTTTAAAAATGTACCTGTTCTGATTCACAAACAAATTTGACTCAAGAACAAATCTGCAGAATCTATCTTGTTAGTAACTTGGGGACTGCCTGTATATGCATTACTTTTTTTTAATGGTTAATATAACAATTTAACTTGCAATCAAAGTACAACGAGTCCTTGTTATCTACAGTGGCTTGGTTTGGTTCCAAAATAGTCAAGTCCCATTAGATACACTGGCATCATAAAATCGTGTTCCTTATATAAAATGGTAAAATCAAGGTTGCTTTTGCATTATTATTATTTTTGCAGGGGAGGGATATTTTCAATGGTTGAAACAATGGATACAGAATCTTTGGATTTAGATGGCCAACTGTAATGTACATTCAAAATGGTTGAAACAATGGATGCAGAATTTTTGGATTTAAAAGGCCATCTGTAATATACATTATAAATATAAAGAGAGAGAAAGAAGAAGAAGAAAAATAGAGGAGAAAGCGGAAAAAGGCATATAACTAAAACACAGTAGGACCAAACCCCTCTCCTGGCTTAATGAAAGTAAAGAAAAATAATACTATTTTACCATTACAGATCCAACTAAATAAACCTTCAAAAATACTAAGAACCATAACCACAGATTATTAAATTGCTAAATGTCTCATTGCTAAAAAATATCCATAAATGGCTTCTAATCTTTCAAGTTATGTGTTCATTTGTTCTAACTTGGCATTCTTGGCAATTCATTCTTCCATCATTGGTGCTTCAACCCAATTCCAAGTTTGAGTAAACTATATCCTTGCTGCTGTAGTCATATATCAAAGAAGTAGTTCATATTTACTCTCCATTTCTTTATCCATACTGCCGAAAAAAAGCATTTCTAGTGACATTACACAACTGACCTTTAATTTATTTTGGATTAGTATATAAATTCTAAACCAATGACATTTTGCCTTCTTACAAGTCTATCACATATGGAAAAGGAGCCTTCCTTATCTTTACATCACCAGCGTTTGCTAGAAACATTCTGGGACATTTTTGACACTTTTATTTAGAGTTAGATGCCATCTATACATCATCTTATCCCAGTTTCCTTTATTTCACAAAAAAATTTTATTTATACATTTTTAAATTACATGGTAATTGTCTTTACATAACCCTAAATAACTGCTTTGGCTAATTTTTTTTATTTGGATTAAATCTGTATTTAAATTGTATATAAGCAAACCAGTTAAGACCTTTGTGTTCCTTAATAATAATCACTCTTGGTTTAAACTTCCAGTGCATCATAACAAAGCAGCTATCTCAATTTTTTAAACATTCTTTCCTTTTAAAAAAAAGCTTTCTGCAGTGAGCTGGTTAATATTATCTTAGGAAAATGTTTACTTATACCAAATTTGTAGCCTTTTAATACAACGATTTTTAAATGTAACATCTACCTGCACTTTATTGTACAAAATGTAACTATACCAACTAAATCTTAAATTCTGTCCTTCAGGTTCCAAGAGTCTCACATCTCTAAGCAATATCCATTTTTTTCAACCATACAAAACAACAGTCCTCATAATACAATTTGGCATTAGGCACTCCCAAGCTGCCCCCTTTTTTTAAAGCTTTGTGCAGTGTTTTAAATTTCATTCTGAGTTTCTTTGCCTGCCAGACAAATCTAGCAATCTCTTTCTGCCATTTCACAAAAGGCTTTCCAATTTTATCATAAGGGTCATTTGAAAGAGAAATAAAAGCCTTGGCAGCACATTTGTTTTTATTACTGCAATTCTGCCCCAAAGATACATATTTAACTCTACTCGTTTTTCTAAGTTTCTTTTCTTTCCATACTTTTTCTTAGGTGTTTTGAAATAATAAACTGTTGTTCTTCATGATTGTAACGCCCTAATATTTAATCCTTTTTTCCACTGTGTGCTTTAAAAAACCACTTAGTTCATTATCCATGTCTGACATCATATTTGTAGACAGCAATTCTGTTTTGTCACAGTTCACTTCAAACCCAGAGTGAATGCATACACGTTGCTGTCAATGCTAGTCTTTTTTGGGGTATGTGGCAATAGCAGCATTTGGAGGCAATGCTAGAGATGATGGCAATGGTGATGATGAAGCATGACTAGAGAGCATGTGAACTTCTAGAAATTGTTGGACTAAAGTTCCCATCATTCCTCACCATTAG
Source organism: Anolis carolinensis (assembly GCF_035594765.1). Lineage (NCBI taxonomy): Eukaryota > Metazoa > Chordata > Lepidosauria > Squamata > Anolidae > Anolis > Anolis carolinensis. Next base: position 191,085,527 of record NC_085844.1, on the reverse strand, counting down.
CTATCCTTCCGCAATGACACCCACAGGACCACATGCTCCTCAGCCCTGTGTGAAGCATTCTCCTGCTATTTAGTTTGACAAGTTTTAAGCTTTTTAAATATGCTATCCAAAGTTGAACCAGGACAGAGGTGACAGGTACCTTATCCCTGTACTATGAGAGATGTGGTGGTTCACTATTCAGACCATGAACCATGCTTTAAATCAGTGGTTCCCAACCTTTGGACCTCCAGGTGTTTTGGACTTCAACTCAGAAATCCCAGCCAGCTTAGCTGTTGGGAACTGTGGGAGTTGAAGTCGAAAATACCTGGAGGCCCCAAAGTTGGAAACCACTGATTTAAATGTATTAAGTACCTCCTACACACTGGTTCTTCCCGTCACCTTCCTCACCTGCTGCTTTAACATAAGAGAAAGGACAGTGAATGAACTTGCTCCTTTCTGCCTAATAGTGCTGGAGGCAAGGCTGTGCAATTCATGGTCCTCTGGCGATTAGACAGCAACATCCAGCAGCCAGTATGGCCAGTGATGAGGCAATGTGGGGATTTACAATTGTCCTCCTCTGGTTTCAAAGAGAAGGAATGCCTCATTGCCAAATGAGCACACCGAATTCAGCCCCCTCCTCCATTTTTCTGCATACAAAAAAGGTAAACCAAGGCTGTAAGGAAAGTGATTGCTCAGGGTCACCATAATATGTGAGGAACTTTGTACATGAAAAATGGTAAATACTGAGCTGCATAAATATACAGGTGAGAAAAGCTTTTGAAAATCTCTCTTAAACCTGGGCTTGGAGGTGTTTGAGGAGAGGAAAGAAGGGCTGCAGAATGGGAGAAGAGAAGCAAAGAAGGGTAGAGGAGAGGGAGGGAGGAAGTCAGTCTAGACAAGGAAAAAGACGGGCGAAAAAGGAATGCATGGGGGGGAGTGAATGGAGACCTGCTTGAGAGAAGGAGGGAGACAATGTGGGATAGCTCTGGCCCCATCCACTAGAAATACTCTCAAGGGCAAACAACCCTGGGAGCAGAGCCGGCCCTAGGCATTTTTCAAGTGTAGGCAAACAGAATTTTGGTGCCCCCCCCCCCCACAAACCAATCGCGGAAAAATAAAAGCGTTGGATAAGCGAAAATGTTGGATAATAAGGAGGGATTAAGGAAAAGCCTATTAAACATCAAATTACATTAAAATTTTACAAATTAAGCACCAAAACATCATGTTTTACAAGAAATCAACAGAAAAAGCAGTCTCGACTGAGCCCCCGTATGTTTTGCGCCCCAAGTGACCGCTTAATTCGCCTCATTGTTGGACCGGCTCTGCCTGGGAGTGATCTTGGGCGGGGGGATATTTTCCTCATTCCACTGATGTACGTTTTCTCATAGTTCTTACCAATGTTCAACAACTGTTTGGAGTATGCTACTTATTATATTAGAAAGTTTAGAGGAGGCAAGTCCTATTTTCCCCCAGAAAGCACTGTTGACAACAAGAGTCAAATGGGGATGGTAAAATGATTAAGACCACTATCCCCTCCCTTCTGCAGAAACTTAGAGACCCGAAAAGGTGTTTAATACTTTGCATTTTACAGCAGAATGTGTATAACTGTAGCTACATGTCCATCCAACTGCCTTCTCGGTGGCAGGGCCAACTTTACACAAGTTCTCCTGAGTTAATGGCAGTGCTATCTGGGGGATTCTGGCAGCCACTGTCCAAAAAGGATTCTGGCTCCTCCGCTTTGATGCTGAGACTACCCCCAGCTAATCTGGCCATGTGGGTAAGGGGATGCTGGGAGTCATAGTTGAAAGAACATAACTGCCCTGGGGTCTGATCAGAACAAAATCACTTGCAATGAGTAGCTGTTACAGGATTCTCTGTTAAGTTACTAGAAAGTCTCCTTCACCCAAGGTGGAAAGAGATGTGAGCAGGGGATTTCTGGTACCTTTGTAATGCATCACTGTAACTTACTTTTAAAAACAGGTCAAGAGATTATTTTCTTTTCAAATCATAACCCCATCTCAGCAAACCATTCCTAGATTTTTTTAAAAAAACAAACTCAAAACCTTTGAAGACCTGTGTACATTCAGGACGTTGTTACAAATAGCACACAACACAATGGAACGAGTGGGTGCCAAGGCCACAGCAACAAGAATTCATTCTTTTGTGATTTGCCAGAAAGAGCCCAATATGTTACTAAAACTTGGCATACTGTCAACATAATTTTTCACAGAGTGCTATTTGTTCCCCTGTGGGCAAAACCCAATTTTAAAAGGACACCATCTTGTCTTTCAGAGCTTCCTTGACACTACTCATTAACTATGCAGACAATCTCCTGGAATTTGTTAATCACTTTCCTGTTATGTGGTATACTTTCTGTCTTGAGTTTCTATTATCACGGTTTTAAATAACATCCAGAAGGAATTTGACCTTCTTGACTCTCTAATTCAGCTTATGTTTAACTAATCCCCTTAGGGTTTTTAAAAAAAGAAATGTCCTTATTTGAAATTAAATATGCCTCTATTAGATTTTCTAGGCAACTTCACCTTTAAGCAGATGTGATAAATTTGATAACATTCTGGTCACCATTCTCAATCAGTTTGACAACTCCAGGGTACCTTCCACTTGAGTCCCATTGATGTCTAACTATTCTAAGGTTTAGTCATTTATCATAGCTAGCAATGTCCCAATTTGCATATACATTTGCCTATCTATACACATAATAAAAGTGAAAAATGTGTATGTGGCAGAGGTGTCCACTTACACAGACAGCCTCCCACCTCCACAAACAGCTATAGTTCCCACTGAGCAGGGGACACCCATTGCCCTCCCTTCATTGACATGCAGGTTATAGTGAGCGTCATGAACATGAAGCCCCAACCCTGCCAGTGTCCTCCACAAACACCATCCTGCCCCCCACCCAAGTGAAGTCTTACAGGCAGGGAAAACTTCATCCTAGATGTTCTGTTTTTCCTCCAGAATGGACATCCCAGGGTTCCTTAATTTGCATGACCCCACCCACTGCTTCTACCTTAACTCTTAACCCTTTCCTACTCTTTCCTATGGCACATAGTTATCAGAGGAATAGATCAGCAACAGAACGAGATTTGGGGAAAATTCACAATTATTTACAAGAGTTGTACTTGATCTACATCCAGAAAGCACTATGAACCCAACCAACGATGGATCTGGACCAAACTTGGTACAGAGAAGCCCCATGACCAATGGAACATACTGCAGGGGTTAGTGGGAATGGACCTTGATTTCAGGAGTTAGAATTCACCTGCATCCAGAAAGTACTGAACCCAGCTGATGTCAGATCTGGATCAAACTTGGCACACAGACCCATCATGGCCAACTGTGCATATGGGCCTGGTTTGGGGGTGATTGACCTCGGATCTGGGAGTTGTAGTTCATCCTTATCCATAGAGTCCTGAACCCAGCCGACGACGGAACTGGACTAAACTTCAGTGATATTACCTAACATCTGAAAACAAACAATGCCCTCTTCTAATAACCCAGGCACCGCCGGGTCCCCAAGCTAGTTCAATATAAAAGTATCTGAAGTCATCAAATATTACGCATTTTTCCTCCTATGGCAGCTCCCTTTATTTTTATTTTTCCACCCAACTGTCTTCTGAAGCTTCAATCAGGAAAATGGCGGTATAGCACTTCTGTCAAAGTTCTTCTTAAACCTAAGGTAACCTGTGGCCCTTGAAATGTTTTTAGACTGACTCCCACTATATCTACTCATCATAAGTTGTATTAGCTAGGGCTGATGGAAGTTTCATTTCAGCCGCATCTGTATGACCACAAGTTGTCCAATGTGGGCTTAATAACAGACATGGGAACCATGGAGCCCTTCAGATGTTGTTGGACATCAAATATCAGCAACCATAATGTTGAGGAATGCTGGGAGATAAAATCCAACAATGTCTGGGAGGGCTACATGGCACCCATTCCTAGAAAGACCATATCCAGAGGTGTTATTTTGTGCAAATCTTCTGTTAAGGAATTTTTGTTTTCATGCTTTCTCAAATGTCAAATCCCTCAGATTCCACTTCCACAGTCATTTCCACCAGTCCTTCCAAAAGTTGTTGCACTATATATTGCAAAGGTTGTTCTTTAAGCTACAGTACTATTTTCACAAAAAGTTATGCAACCCATTAGGGCTTCAGCAAGTTGGGTGTTGCTTGCATTAGTTTTGCTATTTGTTTCATTAGTGATGCAATAGTGGAAAATGTTGGCTCTCTAGATTTTTCTACCACTCTCATCGCCCTTAGTCAACATAGACCTGCCATCCAAAAACCTCTGTTGGGCCACAGTAGCCTGGCCCTGTCCTTAAGGCCAAATTCCGAAACAGATGCCCCTCATGTCTATCAGCCTGCCTTCAGAAATCAGCTTGAAAGCTGCTCTGCAAACTTTTTAATGTGAAAATCCCAGCAATCTGGTTCCATTGCCATTCAGGTGGAGCCTGTCTCTTTTCAGCTTGTCCCAGCAAGTTCCCCGGTGCCTGACGAATCTAAACCTTGCCTCCTGATGCCACTGTCTCATCTGTGCATTGAGATTCCTCTGCATATAATTTTCTGGCTGTTAAGGGAAGATAAATCCACCTTGGGCTTTGGGGAGAGGGGGCGGAGGATGGCGGACAGGCACGACTCATCCATATTTATCAAGTACAATCGCAGATTTGGCAAATCCTGTCCAATCGTCCCAGCTCTATTTTGCATTATTAAATATTCATACATGCTGGTTGACAACATGGAGTTTGCACATATTTTGCTGCTGAATCATTTATATACAATCAAAGGAGACACAGAACCCCACCAAGAAAGCTTTACCACCATTAACTCTCATCTACTCGGATGTGGCCTCTTGCCATAGTTTTCAGACAAGTGCAGAACATCTCCTTAATAACCTTCAATCCACCCTCCCAGAACTGCACAGAACATGCAGCCCATAATTTTCATTAGTTTTAATTCCATAGATCCTAGTTTCTAGTGAAGACTTGTGGTAAACATTCGCATTTTTGAGAAGGGGGCAATGACAACATTTCTCAAGTATGCTGGAACCATCCCACAAAGGGGAGATGGAGTTATGATAGTATATATGGAATGGATGACTCCTACACTTAAAACTAATCAAGCTTGTACTGAACTCTGCAAGGTTTTTTAAAGTAATTCTTTTCTTCCCCCCCCCCCCCCCCCCGTTTTTGCTGGGAATAAATCCACACTAATCTAGACCTATGAGCAGAGAGTCTGTCCCACCCCTTCCCTTACAAAGCTCCCAGACTTCCATATCATTCTCCTGCTATAGGAAAAGTCTGAGCAAGGGATTAGGGAAGAAAATTCGGAACGAATGCACTTAAACCTGTTACAATCTGTCACCTGCCGGAGTCGAGCATGTTGGTGGGACTTAACAGGATCAGAGCAAGCTGATTAGGAACAAGTCCGTGAGTGCACACATTCACACTTCTTCCCTACTTTCCTTTCTTCTGGTATATAAAGGAGCCAAACATCAGTCCTTTCAAATGCAGCTGATTTTCCTGAATTCACAAGGACATTAAATATGAAATTCTCAGTTTTTGAGGCTGCCAAATTCCCGAGTCTTCTTGGTGCAGCACATGTAGAGTCTGCAACTTTTGCATCTTAGTGTGTTTGGGGCTGCCCATTTGTACACTCATTATTGTAGATCAGAAACATCCTGCTGGTACTAGTATAGTTGTTGTAAGGAGGGGAAAAGTTACTACTTCATCTACAACTCACAGAATCCCTAGCTGATGAATTCTGAATTTGTAATTCAAATTGTACCCTTTCAAGTTCTAGGCCGCAAGGAGGGAGGTAGCCAAATATAATAAAAGCTTCCCATTTAGCTACAGTCTAACTTTTATTGCAATTTAGCTCAGTTTTAAATAATCAATTGCAGCATCAACATTAAATCAACCTTGGAAATTGAACTTTGTGTTCTTGTATTCTGTGGATCTTTGATTGGATCGGCATTTAAATACAGACGTTTTTGAATTCATAGCTGTGTATAGCACAAACACATTTGTATTTTTCTTTTCTTTGCGTGCTTGGAAACTTAACTGCCCCTGTGCAAAAAGAGCACAAACAGACTACAATAGTATAAAAAAGATAAAGTTTGATAAAACTTCTACTTCGATTGATCAGGGGTGAGGAGAAAGAATACAGGAAGCATCTCCAAGTAGAGCTGGGAAAGACGCCTGTCAGAAACTAGTTGCTCCCAGTTAGTGTAGGAATTGCTGAGTAACGGTAAAGGTTTCCCCTGGCATTAGGTTGAGTCATGTCTGACACTGGGAGTTGGTGCTCATCTCCATTTCTAAGCCAAAGAGATGGCGTCCGTAAATACGTCCAAGGTCACGTGGTCAGCATGACTTCATGGAGTGCCGTTACCTTCCCGCAGAAGCGGTACCTATTGATCTATTCACATTTGCATGTTTTCAAACTGCTGGGCTGGCAGAAGCTGGGGCTAACAGTGGGAGCTCACCCCGCTCCCCGTATTCGAACTGCCAACCTTTCAATCAGCAAGCTCAGCAGTTTAATCCACTTTGCCACCAGGGGCTCCCATGCAAATTGCTATGCCAGAACAAATGTAAGGCAGAAGGTGTAAGGTATTCTTCTGTTTTCTCCTCTCTAGGTCTCTTGACAACAGTTGTGTGTTTCTCTGCAAGACCAGCCTCTCTCACTTCCTGTGCACAGAAGCCAGGGCTTGACGGTCATCTAATCATTGGGGGAAAGGGACTGTTGACGAGTTCACTATGGGATCAGCTCTATGAATCAGGACATGCCCTGTCTGTTTTTGTTCTTGTATCTGTTCATGGGACACAGAGACTACCAGAACAGCATATCAGAATTTTGTATGGGAGGGTTTATTTTCTCTCCCCCCATTTCCCCCCAGAAGAAAATGCACCTATTTCTGGCTTAATTCGTGGGGTTTTGAGCTGAAGTATAGCTTTCTGTAGACTTTTTTTTCCCTGTGGCAACAGAGCATTTGCCTTGGTATTCAAGATTACCGCAGGCCTCCTAAATCTGAGGAGAATTTATGCTTCCTTGAGACATATGGTCATGACAGACTGAAGCAGTTGCTAAGAGTCTGGGATGTTCTCCAGTTGCTGTGAAGAAAATGTTCTTTGTGCCTCTTCCTTTCACTCATCAAAATCCATCCAAAGGAGGTGAGAAGATGATAAAGGAACATGATGCCGTGGCCGCTCTGGACCATTGTCTGCTTTGCCTATGGAGGAAAAGTGTTTCCACAAAGACTTTGGAAGATACTCTATTCATGCCACTCTCTGATAAAAGTTCCCTGTGCAATGGCAGGGTGATTACCCTGGACCAAAAATGTGTATTTCATGAGCTTCTACTTTCCATTTGTGTTTACAGTGTTTTATTTATAGCAATTTACTCATTGCACCTGCCCAATCAACTTTTGAGAATCATTCACAATGTAATCAGGACAAGCTCGGAAATTTGGGACGCATTGATTTAATAGGATTACTTGCATTTTTCTATTAATGCATTCTGACTTTAGAAGGTATTCTTGGGATTGAGTTTTTATGTGTGACTTTAGAAGATATAAACTCCCATCTGATTCATCCCTTAGGTCAGATCAGTTAATTGGTACTATGTGGGAATTTACTGGAAAATGTTTGCTTTTTCCCCAAGGTGTAACATGAAGCAGAGGCTCTGAAAAAGATATGTTTTCATTATTGCGCCTTTGCCTGGAATGGTTATCCCTCAAAGTTATATTATTTAGGAACTGAAGCTGCATCTGGGAAGCAGTTTCGCCCACAGTTGTTTGAGTGCTATAGTACTAATCTGCAAGTGGAAAAGAGGGCACCAGTTTAGGCTGTGAGTTGGTGCTAATTGCTAGTCTAGAATGTGCCATTCACAATAAACCTGCTCAGCCTTGGTTGCCACTGGATTTACTGGCAAGTAGAATGAGAACAGGCACAGCTCCTTTGTGGTAAGCAGAAGAATGCAGTATACAGAAGAGGCAGATGTGGCTCGTTTTTATCCAAATCTTTGCAGTGCTAACCCTGCAGAGGATATCTTGTTTAATGCTGTTGAGCAAAAGCTTCACCAGCACTCTTAAGGAGATAGAGGCAGCAGCAGTCACGGAGGCGGACACAGTAGGACTAGTATCTTCACATAGCTGCTCCAGTAGTCCTGGGTGTTGTAGTGGTCATGGAGTGATGGGGAGGAGCTGTACTTGTACATGTTTCCACTGTGGATGAATGGGACATGCATAGTGGGCATTTGATCCCTCCTTAAAGGTCTGACTAGTACAGCCTCTACGAGGATTCTAGCCAGCACGTCTCAGACACAGGTCCCAGAAAAAAAACCCACATAATGCTGCATTATATATTCTACATTGCCTATTCTTATTGGGTAGATCCGATAGAGGAAGCCACAGCCCTGAGTGTGGAGGGTGTCTTGGAGGTCTGTTATTCACAGGGTCACCAATTATAACCCTACAGCCTTTTCTAGTTTAGAAGGTGCTAGTTTCACATCTTGCCTATGCATGGCAAAGCCATGTCCTCTCCCAGCCAATCCTTTATAAAAACACCCAGTTTATTGACCCACTGCTGTTTTTTCTTGATGAACTGTCCTGCTGATTTCAACTCTTCCCCAATGTAGTAATGACACTCCTTTAACTTCTCCCATCGTACTGATCTCACCAGCTTCCAAGAGCCTGATTTTTTAAAGCCTCCCAAGACTCACTCGGTGCTAGTGGCCGATGTATGAGAAAGCTGTAGAAAGTCCAACACTCTTTACCTGTAAATATCAAAGTTCTTGAGGCCAACTCCCAACTCAGCATCCTTTTATTGTCTTATTGTGACTCATGTTTTGAGAGCCTTTTCAACTGTAATCTCCAAACTTTGTGGCATCAAGAAAAATGTTAGGAAATAAAACTCTAACTTTATTACTCAAAGAGGGGATTTCTCCCCCTCGCTTCCTGTTTTTATGGTATATATACCGTGTTTCCCCGAAAATAAGACAGTGTCTTATACTAATTTTTGCTCCCAAAGATGCGCTAGGTCTTATTTTCAGGGGATGTCTTATATTTCCATGAAGAATTCACATTTATGGTTGAACAAAAGAATGAGCATTTATTATATACTGTACATCCCATAAGCACACAGAAGGATGCAAAGATCAGTTCTGAGATTCAGAAACAAAAATGAAATGAAAGTATGATGCGTGAACCTTTGGTGTACTCCTACCAAGAATGGCTATAGAGGAATTTGGTTATGATCCAGGAAAATAGACCTCCCTAGTAACCCTGGACAACTGGGTTTCCTGGTCCTGAATATTCTGGTGCACAGAAATTTGGGAAAATTGAGATGTTGCAAGATCCACTCACTTCTTTGATGTACTTGGAGAGGAAACGTTCAATCAAATAAGACACTTTTCCTGGCATCCTGTTGGTTTGTACTGAGTAGAGTAAACCCATACATTCAGTTGTGGAATGGTGAGTCAATATTTCACTTTTTGAAAATGTCGATTCTCTCTCTCTTGGATGTCTTTAAACAAATGGTGAGTGGACATCTTTCAAACATGTTTTAGTTGTGCATTTCTACATGGCAGGGGATTGGACAAGATGGTGTTTGTGGTCCCAAATCTTAAAATTTTATGATTCTACTCTAGTCAGGCCTTGCAATAGGATGTAGGGAGGCTATTAATAGTTGGAAAAAGCTTCTAATATCAGAGAGATAGGATACCACTAAGTGCACACAGATACACAAGATATTAATTGCTTTTTATTTCTCAGGCAAGTGCAGTTGCAGTTGCATTCATCGATTTTCATGGGTGGGAACCTGAAGCTCTCTGCATGTTTTCAGACTGCAAATGCTATAAATCATAACCAGAATATTTAATAGTGAGACACAAGGACAGTATAGTCCAACAATACCTGGAGGGGTGTCTCATGACTGAGCCCTAATCTCAGTAACTAAGTCTATATTTAATTTAGTTTAATTTATATCCTAGCTTACTACTGACATAGGAGTCTATTAGAAAAAAGTTACAACTGCGACTTCTCACTTCATCAACATTCCTCTTTAACCATAACAGCACTTAAATGTGTATCAATGTGTCTCCATGGAGACTGGCTAGAATTTTCTTTCATGATCTACACTGCATAACTTTATACATACTTATCTGTATAGCAGAGACGCTATGGAAACCTGTTTGAAGGAATTGTGAAGATGTGTTATCAGAGCATTGGAAAGAGTGTTCTGATACACATCAGACATTGCCAATGAGCATCAGTACTCCTTTAGCCAATGGCCCAAAACTCATTGGTTCCATTGTGCATTGACCGTGATGAGTACTGGACATTTTACTATCTCTTCTCTGTAGCAATAAATGAATATAGATTCTGTGAAATTTCTCAATTCTAATTCCCGAAGAGATACATCTTTACTGAAATCTGGACATTGGTTTATGCTCTCTCTCTGAACGCACTTCCAATTGATGCAGTTAATCTAGACATTTGAAGAAAAGATTTAGGCAGTTTATAAACCAAATAAGAACAATTTATTTTGAGAAGCAAACTCCAGTAAGAATAGAAGGAAGAAAGGCAGGATTATGGCTGGGGTTGGAAATGTTTACACACACTAAGCTAAGGAGCAACCATCTATGGGAAGTGGGAATTCTTTCGTAAGATATTAATGTAGCACAAAATATAACAGAAGTGGAACATTAATGGGACTGAGAAAGAGTTCCAGTCCAAAGAGCATAAAATGAAAAACTGCTTTGGAATAGTTGACATGGCATGTGGCCCATGGAGACGCAAACCATAAACATACATTAATATAACTCCTGTGGCATTAATTTACATGTATTACACATCTCAGTAGTTGCGGGGGGGGGCTCACAAAGATATACAATGTTCATTGTGATGTTAGAAGTGTCAGAGGCTTGCTTTGTGCATATGTGATAATGGAGGAAAGCACTTTCCTTGTGTAGGACTGCCCATTTGGACATGAATGTGCTCCTGGTTTCCTTCATGCCAAAATGCTCAACCTATGATTCTTCACTCCTAATTCACCATGACATTTATCCGGTTACTGCAAAACCCCCTCACTCTTCGGCAATAGCTATTTCATCCCAGGCTTCCAAATAATCTCTCTTTATACATACACACTATATATAGTTGTTCTGAGACCAGTTGAAGGGAAGGTGAACTCTCAGCCTACTGGCTTTCACACAATATTTCACACTAGTGACCCACAATGATTCAACAGAGCAAGGAAGACATCCTGGCTCTTATTTTCCATACCCCAGACTCAAGATCTTCCTCTCTCTGCCTGCTGTGTAAAATCCAATTTTCACTGCTTCTTCAAGGTATGTTAGCTGATAATATTCTGTTCAGAGAAATGACTTGCATGAACACCACCGAACATTAGCATGCTGCAGAATGGGGGGAAAATACAGCTTAGTGACAAGGTTAGACACCATCTGCCTCTGACAGAGATGCAACAGAGAACAAAAAAACATTTTTCTTAATCTGGGCAAATGTCCAAATAAATGGAATATGTATGCGTCTGGCCAGCCAAAGTTAAATACCTGCCCATTCTGCTCCCCCTCCTCCCCATGCAATCTGAGAGCAAAGAGAGACCAAGTCTCCAAGGCACTAATTCATGTCTCGGCCTAATTACCATTGATTGGATTTCCTCCTACAACAGTCTCTCTCATTATCACCACACCATTTGAAGATGTTCTATGAGAGCGCTTCTTAAAGAATCCATTGAAACAAGAGGAAGAGGCTGCTTGCATTCGGGACACACAAGATCCTAGCGAAGGAGACATTAATTACTCGTAAGCATCGTATGGCAACAGAAGTGTCCTCTGGCAGAGGAAAGGGCATCCAGAAGTCGCTGTTCCCCTGTGAGGCCTGATTTAGAGTCTGAAGCCAATGGCTCCTTTTCCACCAACTTCAGTCATACTCAGAAGACTCCCTGATGTTGTTCTGCCTCCCAGACATTTGCACAAATTGACAACTCTTTCTATGGGTCACTGGTCAACTGTGCCTTCTCATAACCACTATGCTAGATTTTATAGGGTGTATATCTGTGAAATAAATGCTAGAGTGGCTTAATTTGATAGGCTAGTGGAGGAATTAAGGCTTTTCATAGAAAATGTACATCCAAAGAGAGAATGGCAAGTGAAGCCACAAACTAAAATCCAAATGAAAAGTGAAGAATAGTCAGTTCCAGGCATGCCTGGAAAGAAATTACCCCTAAAGTTGACCAGCTGTGAAAAGAACCACAAATGCTCTCTAAAATTGTGATTTTTATCCAATAAAAATGCCCCATGTGGTTCAAATTCAATCCATGGGAAATCCTCCAAAAGAACACAGAAAGCATATTAGCTAGAGCAGAAATGGGAGTTTTTTCAGACACTGTCTCAAAGGGGTAGAAAGCTGGTATTCTACAAAAATGAGAATTGGAGAATATGCCCATGAAGACTGAAAAAGGCAGGGTGATCCACATGTGGTGACTATTCATAAATTAAGCATCTATTTGGGGCATCTGTTTGAGGCTTGCCTCCCTTTTAGTTTTTCATATTACTGCCCTCAAGGTTGGATTAAGGCAGCGGGTGCCCTGGAGAATTTCTGGCTGAGAATCCTAAATGCCATTCCTTTCATGCATGACAGCATCACATGGGACCCTGAGATCTGATGTTTAATATTGAGAACATTTAGAATTATTGGCCAGAGAGCCCTAGTACCCCCTACCCGCAGCTACAAATAGGATGTTACCATGGAGTTAAAAGTAACTTCAGGAAAAATTGGAAGGCCATTCCAGTAAATCAAGGGGTCAACTTCATTTCTACCATGAAGCCCACACTCTTCATTGTAACCTTCCTCCCCTTGAGCAGAATAAGACATTTCTAATTCACACAAATATCACAATTTCAAAGGGATTTCCTTGCAGATTTTACATTTAAAGAAAAGATGGGTAGTGCAGAGGAAATACAGACAGCACTGAATATGTGTAAACTTTTGTCTGCCTGTGAATGTACTCTATTAAGTGTGACGGTAGTGAAAGGAGCTTCCACAGATGACCTCTTCCAACTGTAAAAATTCAATATCCAAAATGCAATTGTAGTCCCTCTATTCAAAGCCTATTCACTGTTATGTATTGCCACACTCCCTACATTTTTATATTCTGTCAATGTTACAGGTTCTTTTTATAAAAGTGGTGTTCACTAATAAACCACCATGAAAGGAATGAAGTTAAAGGGCAGAATAATACGACAACAATAGTGAAAGGAACCAAATAAACCAGCGAAAGTGTTTATCATTCATTTTTGAGTTGCTTTAGGATCTAACATCAACTTTCTTTTAGGTCAAAACTCTTTAGCAGTGCTTGTGAAATGTCTTTAGAAGACAAATGGCCATAATTACAATGATAATCTGGGATGAGATTATGCTTGTCATGAAAAGAAGCATACATCAAATACATGAATAATCCCCTTCACTACTTCCAGTCTTGCCTGCCAATTTGGCTCCCAAGGTTGTCAGGAGACATCCTTCCCAGTCTTATATTCTACCACTGAGCTATAGATTAGTTCCATCTGCTGATAAAAGTATGTCCCAACTTCATTTTAAAAGCTTTGTATTATTCTCTTACAAATACTGTTTCAATGACAGCAGCACATAACATATAATGCCATCACCAATGAATGGTCTTCCCAGGCAGAATTGAAAGTCCTGGTTATGGCCAATAAAATCCTAAATAGTTTAGGCCCTGTCACGACCCAGGCAGCAGAGCACCAATAACCATACGCAGAGGCCAGAATCTATCTAATATCTTTATTAAGGAAATATATAAAGTTAATAAAAGCAAGCGTATGAATTAGTCCAGGAGTAGACCTTTCAGGAAAGGTCAAAATTAGTCCAGTGAAACAATGTCCAATATGAAATATTAAGGTCCAAAGTTGTAATCCAATAACCGAAACACTCACTTTGCCAGGCAAAGTGAGGGGAGATGACAAGGTCCTTTAGTCCATGAACTTGAGCAAGGCTAGGAAATAACTTGATTCTTGGAACACAAGGCTTGATTCAAGGCAACAAGGAAACAAGGAGCAAGAATAGGATCCGTGGAATTACTTGGCGAGGTCCGGAAAACAAGGCAAGATCCGGAGAGTAAAACAAGGCTGGAAACGAAGGCTTGAAATCGGGAACAAGGCTTGAAACAGGAACGAGGCTTGGAAACGGAGTAGCTGTCCACACACGCTACTCCGGTAGCTGACGAATTGACTCCGCAAGATCCCTTTGTGGGTAGAACACCTAAATAGGGTCCCGGTTTTCCCGCCAAAGAGCAGTTCTCTGGAGAACCAGAAACGAAAGCTATTCTGAGTCCAGATGTGTGACTCCTTAAAGTTTCCCATGGAAAGCAGACTTAATCAGCTGAATGCTTAGCAGCTATCCTAGCACTCCTGCGAGAGGCCGCTTGAACTCCCCTCTGTTGTTTACAAAACTCATGGCGAGAAAACGTAGGAGATTTAGGCTCAGGGCTTGTTTGACAGACTTCTGGAAGACAAATCTCTTGCAGGTGCAAGGCATCCAAATCTGGCTGGGAAAGTTCCAATTCTGACTGAAACGGTGAAAAACCCAAGTCTTCCTCTTCATCTAGCACAACAGTGCCAGGAACGGGACTACATGGCCCATGACTCATCACAGGCCCAGACCATCTAAAAGACCATATCTCCATACAAGAGTCTGCCATAGTTTTAGGACCCTTGCAGGAGAGTTTTCTCTTAGGACCACCATGGTCACAAGTATATTTTTTTAACTCACAGTGCCTTCTCAATGGCTGCTCCCAGACTCAGGAATTTCCTTCTGTTTGGGTCTTGGTTACCCTGTCTGCTCTCTTATTGCTGGTGGGCAAAGACCTTGCAATTTAGAGTGAGTCTTCAACTGATAACTGGTTATAGCAGTCAAGTCTTCTAACGTAATGTCCTTTACTTTTATCTTCTTTCCTTTGTTTTAAATGTGTTCTAAACTGTTTTGAATTAGTGTTTTTGTTAACAGTACTCATTTAATTTTTTTCATGGTTAACTTTACTTTGTTTTAATTTATATTGTAAGCCGTTTTGGTCCTCTTGCAGGAGAACAATGGGATATACACTGAATCAACAAATGAGTGGTGGACTGAGCAAAGGATGAGATGAAGATAGAAATGGTAGCCCACCCTCTCCCTCTTCCAGGATGTTTTAGTTCCTTCTCTATGACATCACATTACTTTTAACTCACCTCTTAACTCTCAGGCTTAACACATGCATCAAACCCAGCCATCCTTCTTACTTGAAAAAACTTTTGAGAGAATCATTAAGAAATAAAGAGGAAGCAAAGAAAAAGTTGCAAAGCAACAACTCCTATACTAGCACTGCTCATATACTAGAGAGATGAATAAATAACACCAAGATTTCCAGTTACCACAAGTCTGCCCATTTTATCTCGGGCCTTGTTGGTATTGCTTACTGTGTTGCTTTTGGCTGTGGCCACTCTTTTGCCTGCAGATGCTGATGGATTTTCTAGTGTCATTTTATCTTTCTGGACACAACAGCTCAATCTCTAGTCACAGGCTGATGGAGTAGATCTGTTAGGATTATCCATTGTTAGATACTAGATCTTTTTTTGGCAGCCTTTTAAGTGCCTTCTCATGTCAAGCCATGTGATCACTCAGCTGTTGACTTCTTAACAATCAGATTGATTGAATAAAAACAATGGCACACTGTGTACCTAGAAAGAGGCAATCCTGTGGCAGCAATGCCCGGCAAGGAAGTAGTGGCTGCTAGTGTGGAAGCCAAGGCCTTTGAACGTGGCGATGAAAAGGGGTGTCTCCTGAGCTCTATGGGCAGCCCAGACAAAAACATTGCTATTAGGATATAAGGCAGAAGAGTGGTGGCTGGAAGGTCCTATGTTATTGGAACAGGGAATTCTCCCTGGGTTGTGTTCTCAACCCATGTTGGGTCCTCCAGATGTTTTAGACTTCAGATCCCAGAATCCTGATCATTGGCCAAAACTAGGATTTTGAGGAAGTGAAGTCCAAAACACCTGGAAGACCAAAGTTTGGGAATCGCTGATCTAAACTTTAAAGCAGGTAGCCTATGTGCTTATCTAATGGTTCAGCATTTTAGATAGCTCATCTGAAGTTAGATTATTGCCCCACTGACCTAGAAGCCAACTGCAGTTACTGATGTAATTTCAAAACCAAAAGGTATCATTTTCATGTTTTGCACTTGCTGGTGGTCCAAAACGTAGCCACATTTCAGGAAACAAAATGAGAGGATTTTTTCCCTTTTAAATGAACAGTTATAATTTTTAGTCTACCTTTCCTCCAAGGAGGGCCTGGTTGTATATGTGACTTGATTGCCTCCCCCTGTTTTATCCTCACAATAACCCTTTCTGGCAGGTTAAGGAATCTTTTGTTCTTTTTAAAGCTTTTTGTATTATTTATTCATTAGTTTAAACACAGCCAGTATAAAACAAAGAAGAAAAAACAAAGGAAAAGGAAAAGGGAAAAAAATAAAAAATATATATGATAGATGGTTGGTAGCTAGCTAGCTAGCTAGATAGATAGACAGATATAATTAAGACTAAAATTAAACTAAGATTCAAACACAATACTAAAGCACTATACAGTGGGCCCCTGATATCTGCTGGGGTTTGGTTCTGAGATCCCTGTGGATACCAAAATCCATAGTTGCCTAAGTCTCACAATGGTGTAGTAAATGGTGTCCCTTAAATAAAATTGCAAATACAAGACTTGCTTTTTTGGATTTTGTTTTATATTTTCATGACAGGGATGGCTGAATCTGTGGAAATAGAATCCATGGATATGGAGGGTCGTCTGCACACTAACGAGTGCACTAAATACTAATAAGCTAAAATACCAAAGGGCTCTGATTCTCCAATCCACACTGTAATCAAATGAAAAGAAAAAAGCCCAAATAAAAAATACAATATTTTGCCACAATAGATCTAATTACAAATAATTAGTAACCATAGCCAGAAATTATTACATCATTACATTTCTTATTGCTCAAGAAGTCCATAAACAATTTCCAGTCTTTTAAAAAGTCTTCTATTAATTTGTCCTTTTAGATCCAGGTTCATTTGGCAATTGGGGCTAACTTGGCTAGGAATCTTCAGTTCTGAAAATGTTTTGGACTTCACCTCCAGAAGCTCCAGGCAAGTGATAAGGTATTAGGCAAACTCATGAAATTCGTGGGGTTGTCATAAGGTGATAGACAACTTGAAGACACAAACACAGAGAGATTTTCCTACCCCTTTATTAGAGGAAGGATGAAAGAAAGAAAAGTATACGATTTGCCCAAGGTTGCCTGTTGAATTTCATAGCTGAGTGCAGATTTAAACATAAAGGGTACAAATATGACCTACAAACATAAACTGTTCTACTACCCAGCATCAAGGGAGATTTACTCGTCCTTCCCTCATTGTCAGATAGCTGGTAAATGTTTATTGGAAAAGGCTGCCCTGTAGCATCCCACTTCCCTCCTGACTAAAAGCATCATCCCCTTCTACTTACTCACCCGGCAGCCAGGGATGGTTAGGAGTGGGGGCACGGCTCTCACTCTCTAATACAGTCAAACCAACACAATAGCGCCATCTCCTCCCTGGCCTCCTCTTCACATAACCCACTGGTGACAGGAAGGGTCAGGTCATCTGTCGACAGCAAGTACTCAGATGCCTTGCCTTGAGTGCAGAGCAGTTGCTAATGGTAATGGAGCTGAGCAAAGCTTATGCCTGCACTCTCTATTCATGCGGCCAAAAAGGATGCCTCAGCAGTGGAATGGCAGCACACCTGCACAGCCCCGTTCTCTTTCCGGGGAGCAATTTTGCTTTTGTAGAGGATGAAGCATTTGAAGTGATGTGCTTCCATGTGCTGCAAGAGTCCCCTCAAGCAGCCACCACCCTTTTTATTTCCTGGCTGGTTGTCCCATTTTGCCTCTAAAGTGAATGGCAAGGGCCACTTGAGATTGGTATTGGAGGCATTGGGTGATTAGGGCCGCTGAGAACTGGCAATGAGCCCAGAACAAGATGCATGGATGAAGGAGCATCACTAAATCATTCTGCTAATCAAATGTTGCTGCATTCTTTAAACAAGGCTTGAAGTGATTTAGGTTTAGCCATACTCAGACTCCCCCTTCTTGCTTTTCATGTCAGAATGGGGTGCCTGTGGTGGACAGAAACACAGATGACACTTCATGGCTGGCTAGGAAAAGTAGCATCAGCATGGGCACAATTCATCCCATTTCCCTGTGATGAACACAGGAAAAGAGTAATGGTGCTGATGTCCCATCTGGACAGGAGCCAGTCCTACTCTCCAAACTGTCTTGAAGCAACAGGATAATTCAGAGTTTCCAGCAAGCTCCAGAGTATCTCCCAATTTTGCCCAAAGAAGGGCAATGTTGTTTTGTAACCCTAAAAAACCATGATACTCACAGGAAGCCAGGCAATTGCTGGTTTGAGGTGAATCTAGGTTTTCTTGCCAGTATAGACTTGTTTTCAGGCAAAAGCAAACTGGAGTAGCCAGTCCTAACTTGTGTGATCTTCATTAATAATGTTTGCTATCTTGACCACACTTGGCACATGTGTCCTGCTTTCATCTGCAAAACGTTGGAGAGTATGAAACTATATTGTGAGAACTTACACTTGTTTAGACCAGTCTAGAAGAACCCATAGACACTTTCTGGTCTGTTGAGGTTGTTGTTGCTGTTGTGTGCCTGTTGGTTCTGGCTAATGAAGATCCAAGGTGTACCTATCACATAATTTTCAGGGTTGAGAATGTGTGACAGTCAGTTTCCATGAGCAAGTAAGGAATTGATCCCTAGTCTCCAGAGCAACAGTCTAATACTCAAACCACTACACCATACTGGTTCCTCTGTTGAGATAACAACACATATTTAGTTTCTGTTCAGGACCTCCCACTTCTCCTCGGTCCCATGCATAACTTTGGACAGTCTGAGGGTAATTTTGTCCCCTTCAAAAACTGCATGGGATGAAGCAGGCCTAGAATTGCACCAAAAAGAAACAAAATTTAATATAGCGGCATCAAGCTACCAAGTTACATGCAGTCTGCAAGCCACAGTTTGCCGCCTCCTGATATAAATACCATACAAAATTTAGCATTAACATAGCAAAGTGTTCAATACACCTTTCTCTCCCCCTCCTTCTCTCTCTCCTACAGACATATAGATAAACATTCACGTACACACACATAGATCAGCCCTTTAAGGTAAATCACTGCTACTGTTCCTCCATATTTTATATAGCTTTGAGGCTCTGTGAATAAGAATTTCCTACAAATCTTGTAATACTTGAAAGATGTGATGCTTATTGAGGTCTGTGTCAAAGATGAAAGGCACTGTTAACATGCATTTCTGCAGGAATACTAACAGAGCTGGTCAGGGTTCCTTTCTCGTTGGCTGGATCTACACTGCCATATAATCCAGTTTCAGAATGCAGATTAACTGAACTACATTACATGAGTAAACACTGCCATATAATCCAGTTCAATGCAGATAATCTGCAGCCAGAAGCTGGATTATATGGCAGTGTAGATGGAGCCTTTAATAATATCGATTAAAGCAGTTAATGTAATAATAATTGTGTAAGAGGAAAGAACCTTGAAGCCTTGAAAAGTTGATTTTCTTTCAAAGATGACAGTTCCCAGAATCCTCTAGCCAGCATGGTCACTCCATGCTGGGTGGAGAATTGAGGAAATAAAAAAGTAACTTTTGCAGTTCTATTCAGTTCTCTCTACTAGGAGAAAATTCAGCAGGTGCCAGGAATAAGAAAAGCTCCAGATTGTTTTTAGTTCCATCTCTCCTTAACCACAGCCAATAAAATCGATCAATAATCTGGAAAGATGACAGGAGGACTCCAACATAGAAAGCAAAGGCTGTCCTGAATGTCTCCTCTTGGTGCCTCCTAGAACGTTTAAATGACTCAAGCAGATAAATATGTAGGTGTGTATATATCAAAGAGACTGAAAGGGTGGGCGTTGGGTGTGAGACAATGACTTGTAATTTAAATCTTCTTGGAAGGCACAAAAAATAATAATTTGCTCAGTGCTAACCAAGAATGAGAAATGAAAAGTTCACGCTTCACTGGACGCATCTGCCTGTGAAAATTTATTTTATTTAGCAATTCTAATGGGTCAATTAAAATATATTAGCATGACAATTTCATTTCTTTTCTGATCAGTTACAAAGTAAACAGAAAACTTAAACCCTTAATCTGTGAAACAACCTTCAAGACACCCCAAAAGGAATTTCAAGAGGAAGGATCCTTATCTTTGGAGCTATCACACATTTCATGCAGCATCCAGACAAAAAGATCCTGTTGCTGCCAGTCATTCTTCTTTTTCTATAAGTCAGAGTTGGGCAACTGTTCAAAGGACACTAGACCTTGGAGGGTTCTGTTGTTGTGGTGGTGGTGGTGGTTGTGGTTGTCACCAGCTAGAATTCCCTTATGAGTGAATAACCTAGTGTGATGTATTCCTGACTGGACCATATTAGTTTAAGGGAAATATTGATATAATGAAAATTCTCCAGTTCCTTTTATTGGACAGCAGCCATTGCAATTGTTAGGACTCTTTTCCCTGTTGATCAGCAAGCAAGTGGCTGACTTTCCTACACACTTCCTCATGCGAGCAATTACTGGTGCCAAGGGGGATTGTGACAAGAACCATGATTTTGACTGGTACAATAGTGATCACTCACAGGAGTGAGGGAAACATCCATCAGCTATTTCATGAGTAACAGGAAAAGTAACAGGCCAGGAGATGCTACATAGTTACATCATAAAGTGGTTACATGGCTATATAGTTGACCAAGAAGCATCATCATCATCATCATCATCACCACCACCACCACCACCACCATCACCAAAAACAATTTCCCCTCTTCTCAGTCTAGTGATCTGCAGGTCTGGGCCAATCTTGGCATGTCCCCTCTTCAACTATTTTGCATCCAGTGTCTTTTCTCAAGCTGAGAACTGGCAATTACCTCCGGTTTTGAGAAAGCACCACCCTAACCTAAATAGAGTGAGATTACAAAAACATGAGGAAATCAGCACTCTAAGGAGAATGAGGGTCAGTTTGATCAAAATCCTTCCACGGAGGTCACAAAACGGCACTTAGACTACCTTAAGTCCCCGCCTGCACTGCCATACAATGCCATTTCAAACTGCATTATATGGCAGTATAGATGGAATCCTAAGTTAAAAGCAGAATTTCCATTGTCTGCCCACTTTTCAGGAGGTTTAGCATTTAATTTT
The DNA here is from genome assembly GCF_035594765.1 of Anolis carolinensis. Classification (NCBI taxonomy): domain Eukaryota; kingdom Metazoa; phylum Chordata; class Lepidosauria; order Squamata; family Anolidae; genus Anolis; species Anolis carolinensis. Next base: position 191,064,213 of record NC_085844.1, on the reverse strand, counting down.
GGGTTTTGTTTTTTCTTTTTCTTTTTTGTTTATGCTTCCTAATGTTCTTTCCACAAAACGACATCTTCCTTTTTCAAACTTTGTTTGTCCCAACATTTTGAGGCAGATGATTGTATTGTTGATGATGGTATTAGAGAAAAAAATTGCAATTTTGTGAGAGTGATTTTTGCCAATATCTATAAACGGTAGAGATGTGCGCGGAAAAATTTCCTTTGTTTCCTTCGTGCTATAGTTTTGTTTTGACCGTTCATCTACACAAAATAAATGAAGACATTTTCATAGGAAACGAGATGCAATACGAAAATGAAAGCCGCACAGTCATCATGCTTGCTTTCGTTTTCCTTTCATGTGGGCCCCTTAACAATAAGCAGGTACTGACGGGGCTGCAGTGTTTTCCCATTAAAGCTGATGTGTACCAATGGGTGTTAATAATAATATTAATATAAATAATTATAGCTATTCTGGTACCCTAAGCTGAGTCTGACAGAGGTCTGCTTCCCCATGACATCTGATGTTTTACCAATGGGTGTTAATAATAATATTATGAATGAATATAAATAACAATAGCTATCCTGGGAGCCTAAGCTGAGTCCGAGAGGGGAGTACCTCCCCATTACATCCCATGTGTGCCAATGGGTCTTAATAATAATACTAATATGAATATTAATAACGATGGCTATTCTGGGACCTTGAGCTGAGTCTGAGAGGGGAGTACCTCCCCATTACAGCCCATGTGTGCCAGTGGGTGTTAAAAATAGTAATATTAATAGCAGTAGTATTCTGGGGAAGACCCAGAGGTTTTAAAAGTTGTTGGGCTAAAATGGATCAAAATGCCTTCAGTGTGTGGCAATTTTCACCCTCTAGCCCAAAAACCGAGCCGGGGGGGGGGGGGAGCCTCGGAAGCCCTCCCATTGCAGCCAAAGGTCTGAAAATTTTCATTTTTTAGGCCAGATGAAAATTGTGTTTGTATAGGCGCCCTTCATTAGAAGGAACAAATATGAAAATGAAACCAAACAAATGAAAATACACAAAACAAACAGCAATTCCATACCAAAGCACAACACTAGTAAACGGGCAATTTTTCCCCAGCTGCCTTGTTGTATGAAAAAGTACAGATATTGAATGGGTGAGAGCCAGCATGGTGTAATGGTTTGACCTACCATTTGAATCCCCATTTGACCATGAAAACCTACTGGATGACTTGGGAACTCCCACTACAAACACTAGACATTAGGAACATTTGGCAGAATTTACATAAATACATTCTACCATCTACGGTATTTACGTTAAAGGAAAGATGTCTATTCGGAGCGTGGGAATCATCAACCAGTAATCTCACTAAGTTGAGGCAGTTGGTAAAACTTCTTCATATCCTCATGAAAATAAAAACTAAACTATTTAAATTTGCCTGCAGCTCATGACTGTCTGTCATTCATTTTATTTTCAAATCACCCAATAACTAAAATTCATCTTGCAGTATTCAAACTAAAATCCTAAAAATGTAAAATAGTCATGAAATAAGCTAAATCCAACAGGAGCCCTTAACAAAAATCAGAAGTAATACTAGCAGCAGGGATAAAATAGTGCCAAGATTTGAAAGCACTAAAAAAAGGTTCCGAGGTGCCCAGAAAAATAAAAATGTCTTTTCCAGGGGCTGAAAAGAATATAGTATAGATTCTGAATGAACTTCTCTGGGAATGACATTCCACAGATGGACTGACACTATTGAAAAAACCCTCTTCTTGCAGCAACCCACCTGAATAAGAATTTGATCACTTTAGAGACCGGCTTAATTAAGAAAGGAAAAATTCTTTCCGATAACTCAGCCCCAAGCCATTCCAGGCTTTAAAAGCTAAGCCAGTGCTTTGAATAGGGTCCAGAAATGGATTGGCAGCCAGCGAGAATGTCAATGTAATGATGTAGTGTGATCGCATTCATAAGTCTCCATTAGCAATCTGGCCACCCTGAGTTTAGGACTAGCTGGAGTTTGTAGGCCATTTTCAAAGACAGTCACACACATAAGGTATTGCAATAATCCAAAGAGGAACATGAATAATTACTGCTCTCTGTCCACCTGAGATCACAAGCTGAATCTGACAAATGTAAATGAAAAGGAGAGGTAGAGCAGGTGGTGACTTTCATATTGCTGAGATGTCAATCCACATCACCAGATAACCTCTCCCAAAGATACCATGTAGATGTTGAAAAGCATGGGGGATAAAGCTAAACCCTGTACAATTGCATAAGTGCCAAGAGGCAATGAAACTTGCCTGCTTGATTCTTCTAATCCATTTCCCATACACCCCTTAAGTCAGGGGTCCCCAAACTAAGGCCCGTGGGCTGAATGCAGCTAGTTACCCACCTCCGCCACAAACTTTAGATTTAGGGTCACCCTAATGACCGCATCACAAAGGAAGGATTTCAGCAGCATGTGCTGGCTCCACACTACTTCACCCACAGAGCCTGCTGGCTCCTATTAAACAACTCTGGCGGGGCTTCACAGGTGAAGTAGGGTGGAGCAGGCACATGCTTCCTGTGTTGCCATTAGAATCAATGGGAGAAAGCCGCACAGTCCATGCATGGCCCATGCTTCCCCCATGAGTTCACCCACAGCTGGAGCCAGGCCATGCGGAGCATGGGGTTCCAGGTTCCCCACACCTTGCAGTGATGTGCAACGTTCTCAGCGGCCATGTGACAAGATTGTAAGTCTGAAATGACTTGAAGGCACACACAAAAATCCTAATTAACTTGACTATCTCATCAGCCAAAAGCAGGCCCACACTTCATAGAGTCATAGAGTTGGAACATACCCCATTAGCAATCTAGTCCAACCCCCTGCTGTACAGGAGAAGTACAATCAAAGCACCCCTGAGAGATGGCTACTCAGCCTTTAAAAGCCTCCAAAGAATGAGCTTCCAACAGATTCTGAGGCAAAACGTTCCACTGTTGAACGGCTCTTACAGTTAGGAAGTACTTCCTAGTGTTCAATAGGAATCTGTTTTCCTGTCATTTGAAAACATTTCTCTGAGTCCTACAGCTTCATCCGATGGGATGATTTTAGCATCCTAGGATGCTTTTACCCCTTCTGGGGGACAGAGACGGTTTTCGGACATCACATGACATTGTGTGATATCTGGCATTGGCCATGCCCCCAAACAGGGTGAAAGCATCGTCAGACGCTTCCACCCCAATACGGGAGGCTTCATGTATTGTGTTGGTTCCAATGGAGCTGTCACACGGCCTCCCTGCAATGGCAATGCTTTCCCCGAGAGGGATCTGTGCGTGGGGCGACAGATTCGCTCTGCTGTTCCCTCTTTCCTCTCAAAAGCCCAGTGAAGCGGGATGCTTTGCCAGGGCTTTCTGATGAGGTCCTCAGTCTCCAGGATGGCAGAAAACAAGCCTGCACCCATTTCCTTATGACATCCTTTCACATGTGTAAACATCATGTCACCTCTCAACCTTCTCTTCTGCAAGCTAAATAAGTGTTGAAATACTGATGGCTGGTTTAAATTGTTCTTAATTTTAATATTGTGTTGTTCCTTGCATTTTCCCCACTACAAATAAGATATATACATAGGAATTTGTTCATGTTTTTTTCAAACTATAGTCTGTGCGCCTGTCCACCTAACAGTCAGAGGGGCAGTGAACCAGCGATTGCCTTTAAAAGTTTAAAGACCCCTGCCTTAAATTGTCCCATCAGTATCACAATCAGGCTAGAAAAAAGCAGACTTTTGTTACATCCTGAGACATCCCACTCCCATTTTTGAAGTCATTCTTTGATTTTAAGCAAATGCTGCATAACTTTTGTTGAGTTTGTTCGCAATATCAGCAATTAAATGGGAAGCAAGTCAGAATTATGTTTTCTATTTGTTTCATTACACGTGCAATGATTTGTTTCATTATACAGTATGTGCAACTCCAGGTCTTAAACTCCTGCTTTAAGCACAACAAATATGATCATTTAAAACAAATGAATAATTGCAAGTAATTCTTAAAACAAGGTTTATTTGTGCCTGCGACAAGACTTCAGGGAAGATGGTTGAAATGTTCTTTTCTGTAAAAAACAAACAAACAAACAAATAAAAATTAGGAATTATAAAACCAAGCAAGGATGATTTTTCCCTCCTGAATTTATTGACCTCATCACTTCTTTAATTATTTTTAAGTCAATTATTTGCCTGCTTTTAATATCCTACTTATTTAGATTATGATCCATTTTTGTCTGTTGTTTTCTTGTTTTCATTTTAATGTACTAGTCCATTGTTTTGCTTATCTTGCTCAATCCTGCCATAGGGAGTTTCACTGAAAGGCAGGATAAATAGATGTTTAACAACTAAGTAATAACCACAGCAATTTTGGACAGGAGACTTCTTCATGATGATTTTTTGTGTAATAAAACCTTAATAAAAAGGTCCTGTGAGGCATGAATGGTATCAGGGGTGGAAAATTTCATTACAGTATATTTTCTTGCAGGAAAAAAATGTCACTGTTTTGTCTCTGGGGATTCATGCAACTTCATTTCTCTGAGCAAAGTTTGGCTGTTTGTCACTCAGCTACACACTTCACAAGAAGATTTTTCTAAAAGAGCAGGCATGCTTTAGTGCCCAGTACAAGTCCAGTTCAGAAGGTTAGGACTAAATTGAATTGTTAGTCTCAGCTGCAGTAGATCTATTGAATCAATGGGAAGCTCTACACCAACACTTAGGTAAAAGCTCCATTGATTTAGTGGAACCGTCTCTGGTTGGAACTAACAACTAGATTTATAACTAAATATCAAAGACAGAAATGCAGGGATTTGAAGTTGCCTAGGAACAACAAGTCATTTAGATCACCCAGTGGTTAGACTTTCCTGATTAGATGTACGGGCATGCCTCTGTTAACAAGGCTTCTGGCCGCGAAGTTATAGCTTTTAATGCCCAACCATCTCCTTCTTTCTCTTTTTTTCCTGGATATAGCTAGAACATTTTAAAAGCAGCATTGGCAGCGTTTTTTGTGTCAGGAACAACTTGAGAAACTGCAAGTCGCTTTTGGTGTGAGAGAATTGGCTGTCTGCAAGGATGCTGCCCAGGGGACACCCGGATGTTTGATGTTTTACCATCTTCGTGAGAGGCTTCTGTCATGTCCCCGCATGGGGAGCTGGAGTTGACAGAGGGAGTTCACCCACTCTCCCCAGATTCGAACCGCCAACCTGTTGGTCAGCAGTCCTGCCGGCACAAGAGTTTAACCCATTGTGCCATTGGGGGCTTCAACAATGACAGTGAAAGTGTGTTGAAAGAAGGCAGAGAAATATTGACATTGGATATTGGGTTGCTGCACTGTGTCTGCAGTAAGGAAAGGGTGAGCAGAGAAAGTGTGGGATTTTACTTAGTAGATCCTACTGTAGGCAACGTAAACACTACAGCAGCTGCCTCCAGACTTAACATGGTTGTTTAATTTAATTTCATATGTATGTAGTGTTAGTATTAAATTAAAATGTTGAAACATATTCAACTCCTATCTTTTTTCTTTTCTTTCCCTTCCATTGTCCACTTAGGCACACCCTGTGTTCCTATTTCAGCTGGCACCACGAGATGCAGAGCCATCCTTAAGAAATGGGGCTACAAAGTGGAGTCCACGACATGCGAGTGCAGAGAAAAGCAGACCACAGACCACTTACTACAATGTAGCCTCAGCCCTGCCACATGCACAATGGAGAACCTTCTTATAGCAACACCAGAGACACTTCAAGTGGTCAAAGGATATTTAGCATAATGCCAAGTTCTTAAGTTCATGTTTTTAAATACATTATAACTGTACCCACAATTCGCTTCTGACACAAAAAATAAAAATAAAGCTGTACTTAATTCTTACAGAAAACACAATTAATCAAGTTTGTGTTGTCCCATCCCCTTTTACTTGTGATAATGTAGCTCTACATTTGATGGATCATATGTAATTATCCTAACTTTAGCAAACATCATACTGCTGCTTAAATTCTTTATTTCTTTGTCCCAGGGCTGGGATCTCCAATATGATGGCCACAGTGTCATTGCACTTGCAAGTCATGCTGTGGCTGCATCTATACTGCCATATAATCCAGATTATCAAAGCAGATAATCCAGATGAACTGAATTATTTGAGTCTACACTGCCACACAATCCAGTTCAAAGGAGATAATTTTATATGGCAGTGTAGATGAGATCTGAGAGATCCACCATCTTTTTTCCCTCTGAAAAAACATGGGGCATTTCTCAAACTGCATGGGATAAATCCCTATTGAAAAATGGAAGAAGTGTAGCAGCTCTTCACCCATGACCATAATTTAAGATTAATAATTAGAATGGGATTCCATCCAACTCTACTATTGTTAGGATACCCTATAATGTCTTCACTAACTTTCTTCAAATTGATTAAGACATTTCTCCATTCACTTCAGTATTGGGGGGGGGGGGGGAGAGAGTGTCCCAGCCATAAATTGCTGGCATATTTATTCCATTCACTTGGCTATGAGAAAAAGAGGTGCTATGGAACACAAGCTAGAGAGAAATCCTCACTGAGTCCCCTTGAATATATGGTGGGTTGGTCCTCTCCTCCCTACTTTTCAGCATGGCAGCAACCCCCTTCCTTCAAATACAAAATAAACCCTGCACCCACCTATAACCTGTGAGGCAGCAGGATCTTTGGAGAAAGGGGCTTATCCCTTCAGCTGTTGTGGTCTTTTTTGTTTTGGAAGGACAGACTTGCCTCCTTCCATTATTCAAGTGAATAGAGACATTGTGCCATCTGTTTTTTATCATAGAAAGGCAATGTTCAAACATGTTTTTGAAAAATACACATTCTCTTTAATCCAAGCAGCCACTTCAAGTATTATTCTAGAGGCAACCAATTTAATAACAGCAACAGCAGCAACAACAGCAGCAGCACAACTGCAACAATAAAACACCTGTCACATTTTGGCATGATAGCTCACTGAAATTCTTGAGTAGAATCTGAATCACTAGTGGGCCAAAAGTCCAGTTAGTAACATCTGGTACATTGTGAAGCTGAGAATAACAATAGCCGCACCACAACAATTTCCTTGTCTCAGGGTTCATCTATGTCAGGCATGGGCAAACTTTGGCCCTCCAGGTGTTTTGGACTTCAACTCCCACAATTCCTAACAGCCGGTAGGCTGTTAGGAATTGTGGGAGTTGAAGTCCAAAACACCTGGAGGGCCAAATTTGTCCATGCCTGATGTATGCTGTAGAACTAATGTAGTTTAACATCTCTTTAAATGCCTGGAAATCGTAGCTTGGTGAGGCACCAGTATCCTTTGGCAAAGAATGCTAAAGACCTAAGAAAACTTCAACTCCCATGATCTCTTTGTATTGAACCATGGCAGCTAAAGTGGTGTCAAACGCAGGGGCAGTTCAACTGTAAGGCAATTTAGGCAGTTACCTAAAGCGCCATCATTTTGGGGGTGCAGTTGAGGCACCTCTTGAGGTGCCTCCAAGTGCCCTAAAGCCAACTTTTTGTTTGCGCTCGCCACTGCTTCCAGCGAGGCTGCCTCCCGCCGGGTGAAGCGGCTGGAGAGCACGTGCGCCACCACTTCCAAGGTGGCCACCTTGATTAACATTGAATGGCTTCGCAACTTCAAAGCCTGCCTGCTTCCTGCCTGGGGGAATCCATTGTTGGGAGGTGTTAGCTGGCCCTGATTTTTTAGTGTTTGGAATTCCTCTGTTTTCTGAGTGGTGTTCAGGGCTTCCCTTCCTCTGATCTGCATAGGCCATATTTCCTCCAGGACTGAGCTGGGAAGCTGTAATGATCCATTAATCTAATTCCAGGGCTTAAATGGGCCAATGAGTGTGTGAGAGAGAAACAAAGTAAGATGTACTTTTCTCCTGAAATGGAGGGCTGTTACAAGATTTCCAACCCTTGTATTTCCAAATGGTCCTTTTGTTTGTAGTCAAAGGCTTTCATGGCTGGAATCACTGGGTTGCTGTGAGTTTTCTGGGCTGTCTGGCCATATTCCAGAAGCATTCCATCCTGTTGTTTCTCCCACATCCAGAGGTTGTGAGGTCTTTTGGAAACTAGGCAAGTGGGGTTTATATATCTGTGGAATGTCCTTGAGGCAAGTGTGAATGTTGTAAGTGGCCACCTTGATTAGCATTGAATGGCTTTGCAACTTCAAAACCTGCCTGCTTCCTATCTGGAGGAATCCATTGTTGGGAGGTGTTAGCTGGCCCTGATTATTTCCTATCTGGAATTCCTCTGTTTTCTGAGTGGTGTTCTTTATTTACTGACCTGATTTTAGAGGGTTTTTTTTAATACTGGGGGCCAGATTCCCTTTCGATGGCCTTTTAATTGTGGATTATCTGCCTTAATATTCTGAATTATATGGCTGTGTGGACCCTCAGTGCTCTTCCACACAGCCATATAACCCAGAATATCTGCTTTGAACTGGGTTATCTGAGTCCACACTGCCATATAAACCAGTACAAAGCAGCTGTTGTGGATTATCTACCTTGATATTCTGGGTTATATGGCTGTGTGGAAGGATCCTCAGTGCTCTTCCACACAGCCATATAACCCAGAATATCAAAGCAGAATAACCCACAATATCTGCTTTGAACTGGGTTATTTGAGTCCACACTGCCTCATATCCCAGTTCAATGTTTGGTGCTAAATTCGCAAATATAGTAGTTCCTACATACCATTACCATGTATTGAACTGCTTTTTTTGTTAATTTGTTGTAAAACATGTTTTGGTGCTTAATTTGTAAAATCATAATGTAATTTGATGTTTAATAGGCTTTTCCTTAATCCCTCCTTATTATCCAACATTTTCGCTTATCAAACGCTTTTATTTTTCAGTGATTGGTTTGGGGGGGGGGGCAAAATTCTGTTCGCCTACACTTGAAAATGATCTAGGGCCGGCCCTTGTCAAACGGCATTAATTCTACAGTGTAGCTGTACCCATAATTACAGAGTTAGTGCAGATACACATAACATAAATAAGAATGAACAGCATTATGAGCTCATGTCCAGGATCCAACTATGAAACAAGGTAAAATGAACCCGTGTGGTCTCTGATAGTAAAACAACAACAACACATACTAGAAACAATAGGAATCCTTTCTTTTTCTTGTACCTTTTTTAAATTTGGGTCATATTACACTAGCTGTTCCTAAGCACTGGAACACCAGTAGAGATAGGCTGGGGCATTCAGAAGTTATTTTCACATGATATAGTTTATTTAGCCCTTTGTAAAAGGAGGAAGAGGGTTTCCATAATGTGTGTGATGCTCCTGAATTTCTCACCTTCAAAAAGAAAGGCCAAAACCTGTTAAGAACTCCTTTGAGCATGAGGACTATGACGGTGGTGCAATTTGCCTGTCTTCAGTTCAGTCTATTTCTTATTGTTAGCCCTTATTCCTGTGCTTCACCCCAAAGATCTGTTCCAGGAACATACCTTCCAAAATTGAAACTCAAAACTTAGAGAGCATTCTTGCCAGACCAGGACTTCTGGCGGGGGCGGGGGGGGGGGGGAGGTTGGGCATGTGTATGTCCAGAACCAGCAACAGCCACTCATTCAAACCTTGGTTCCCAAATGGAGATCATTGGAGAGAATGGAGCGAGAGGCAGTGGTTGACACTTTCTTGGAGGCCTTGATGCTGGAACATGTGCAATGGACTTTTTTGCATGCTATGGTGTAGCAAAGCCAATCAGGAGCTAAATTGCTAAATTGCTCGGGGCAGAAATTCACTGTCAGACTAGACTTCAGGCAATTTTCATTCTAATTCACCTAAGAAAAAATATAAAATATTTCCTAGACAGAAAGCTAGAACCAGCCTGCACATTTTTTACCCATGCCCCCACTCTCCATTAATTCTGGTAAAAAAATTTCTGTCATTAACAATATTAGGCAAGTCTGCATTTGAATTTTTCATTGTCATATTGTTAATATTTTTGTCGTAATTTCTGAAGGTGCCATGCAGTGGCAACAGTAGCAGGGTGCGAGGGATGATAACCACATCAGGTGACATCAACTCTAGTGATGTGCTGTGATGGGAGGCAAAAGTTCCAGGGTTGAGGAAACAAATGCCCAGCTATTCAGGAGAGCTTCAGCAGACAGGAGGAGGAGGAAGAGAAGAAGGTAAAGTAGCATGAAGGAGAGCCTGCCCTCCCTTGAGCCAATGCTCACAGAGAGCAGCAGCAACTGCTCCATGCCCATTGCCTAGATAACTTCCGCAGTGGGACTGATGGGCTTTTCAAAGTGCCTTGCCATGGCACTTTGAGTGTACATCCCTCCAGATCCAGTGTCACCTTTTAGAGGGATGCAGAAGATTTAAAACACACTGAGGCCCCTTTAAAACAGACTGAGGCCCCTTCTACACTGCCATATAAAATCTCCTAGAGGCCAAAGGTCTGAGGTGGTGCTCACCCCTCCCCCCAGCCCCAAACATCCTCATAAAAATAAACTTACCTGGCATCCTTGCGTGAGGAAATGATGCGCCAGGAGGTTTTGTGTGTATGTGTGTGTGTGAATTTTCCTTCACCCCCCCCCAATGAGTTAGGTAAGTTTAGCCTTATTTTTATGGGGAATTTTGGGAGGGGGGGGTTCGGGGTGGCTGCATGCCATCCTGGTTGTAATTGGGATGGCATGTAGACACTCCTCCGGGAAAGCCTGGGCTTTTTGTCCTGCATTGGGACTCAAACTCGCACCACAGCGGGTTTTTAAAGCACGCTTTGGTGCAGATTTGTGACCTGTCTGGAAGTGCGCACAGTCTACATTACTCCCAGGTGGAAGAGCACTAGATTAGTGTTTTACATCCATGTGAAGCCCCTTCTACACTGTCATATACACTGCTTTGTACTGGATTATATGGGAGTATACACTCATATAACCCAGTTCAAAGCAGATAATGTGTATTATCTGCTTTGATAATCTGGATTATATGGCAGTGTAGAAGGAGCCTTAATCTCTATTTCTTGCCCTTCCATGAGCAAATACACACATTTCAAGTATGGAGATTATATAGGGCTTCTGAAAAATGTTAAAGGCTATCTGGAAACTGTCAGTGTATGAGGATTCTAGGGATTTTCTTTTTTTTTTACTATAGGGGTTCTTTATGCATTTATAACATGATAACTCCACTATAACCTCTATCATTTCATCCATAAGTTTGATAAGGCTCTGGAGCACTCTGCTTGAGAACTCTAGTGTCCCTTCTACACTGCCATATAATCCAGATGATCAAACCAGATAATACATGTTATCTGCTTTGAAATGGATTATATGAGCCTACCCTGCCATACAATCCAGTTCAGAGCAGATAATTTTATATGGCAGTGTAGAAGAAGCCTAAATACTCCTCCCTAAATTTCCTGTCCCAGGATTTCGTAGGATGAAACTAAAGCAGTTAAAATGGAATAAAAGCACTATAATTCTGTGGTATGAAAGGGTCCCAGGAATCTCAGAGCCTTTATAAAACTGTCTCCAAAACTCCTTGCAGGAAACCATAGCAGACAGACAGGCAGGTTTAAATAACAAACAATAATAAATGCAATTTAGGTTTATTATAACGTTAATGACAATGAGGAAGTACCTGCCTCTCCTCATGGTTTGAGATGGGGCAGGACAAAGTTAAAATACATACATTAAAACATACCATCACAAATAAATATATTTACATACATAGTGCAAAGATTAAAATGCAATACAAATATATAAATTAAAATACAAATAGAATGTAAATTTAAAATTCACTGAAATAATAGTAATTTTATTCCCAGCAGCCACCTTCTTTTCCCAAGTCCTTTGCTGCAGCTCCTCTATCTCATGCCAGAGGTCGCTGCACATGATGGATGGCGGTGCTGTTCCAAGGCAGCTTGCCACATGAACAGCATTGAATCTGTTACGATCATGAATCTTGATCTATGAATAGTGACAGCCAACTGATTGGAGGACATTTCTGGCTGGCTGCATGGAATGAAGTGGGAGCTGTATTCTATAATGAGGATTAGGAATGTATTAAGAGGTAATGCCAGTAGTACAGAAGAATGTTTCATGATAATGCCCTCTTTTTCAGCAACGCAAATTTCCAGGCAGAACCAAGACATTTCCCATTTTATCACATTCTATCACAATCCCTTCATTTTGGCTGCACTTAATGATAGATAATCATTGCAGCTGACAGGTGCCAGTATAGCAGAAATGACAGCTGCTCACTGGCCTTTTATTAAGGAACTGCTTTCAGACCATCCACAAAATTATCGTTGGCTTAATCTCACCAGATGAAGAATGCACCCATATCTTACTGCACCAGAAGCAGGCATAAGTGGGCACCCCCTTGGGAGACAAGGTGGGTTCTTGCCAAAAACACAGCTATATTTGGTTTGAACATTTGTTTCAGGGGAAAAGCAGCAAGCAATTTAGAAAGTAACTTCTCTCTTTCTCTCATAGGCTGCCCCCACCTACATTGCCCCCCTCCCTTCTGTTGTCCTTCCACCCTTAAGCAAAGACCTTTATATTCAAGCATACTTTTGGCAGCAGATTGGCTACTGATGGAGGGGTTTTTAAACTGGAGGATGTGTTTTACTTTTTTCTGTTTTCTCCTGATTTGCCTTACAGCTCCATTCCCTTGTTACTAAAACAATCTACAGTAGAGTCTCACTTATCCAACATTCGCTTATCCAACATTCTGGATTATCCAATGCATTTTTTGTAGTCAGTGTTTTCAATACATCGTGATATTTTGGTGCTAAATTCATACATACAGTAATTACTACGTAGCATTACTGCATATTGAGCTACTTTTTCCTGCCAAATTTGTTGTATAACATGATGTTTTGGTGCTTAATTTGTAAAATCATAACCTGATTTGATGTTTAACAGGTTTCTCCTTAATCTCTCCTTATTATCCAACATATTCACTTATCCAACGTTCTGCCGGCCCGTTTATGTTGGATAAGTGAGACTCTACTGTATTTAAATGTATTTTGATATTATACCTGAGGGTGCACCTGCACTGTAGAATTAATGTATTTCAACACCACTTTAATTGCCATGGCTCAGTACTATGGAATCATGGGAGCTGCAGTTTTACAAGGTCTTTGGCCTTATTTGGCAAGAGTGCTGATGCTTCACCAAACTGTTTAGTGATTTCAACTCCACAAGACTGTGGGTTCGGGGGCCTGGTGTGACAGAAAACAAATCGGACACGGACAAGTTGAAGGCAAAGGAACAGAGGTGTTTATTCACCTTAGTCAAAGCAGATGCCAGCAGAATCTACACTTCAAAGACCATTGCAAACATATAGATTTTATTTACAGCACTTTGAGAGCAATTTTAACTTTGCTGCCTTGGATGATGATTGGTCCTGCCGGGGCCAGCTCGGATCCACTCATTAGTTGGTTGAGAAGTTGGGAAATGTTCCTAGGGATAACCTATTGGGAAAACCCCTTTGGCTCTGCTTAAACCCATTGTGAAACTCACAGCATATTGTGAAGGGATTCTTTTAAATTCTTTTCTCAATCAAATGATGGAATATTTCCTGGGGTATGTATATGTGCTTGTACAACTTTGCTGAGTTCATTTGGAAGTTGTCTGGAACTAGGGGAAAGGTCATTTGTAGTTATCAATCCTGGGCACCCTTTGAGTTTTGGGATCTGTTTTAGGGTTCTGGTGTTTTGATAACAAAACTACAACTCTCAGGATTCCATAGCATTGAGTTATGGCAGTTAGGGTGGTGTTGAACTGCATTAATTTCACAGTGTAGATCCACCCTGAAACAAGCAATTTGTCATAATGGTGGCAGTTGTGGCACCATTGTTTAGAAGGATATTAACAAGTTGGAACATATCCAGAGGAGGGTAGGCAAGGTGATCAAAGTTTGAAAACAAAGACTTATAAGAAACAACATAGGGAAGCTGAGCAGGTTTAGCTTGGAGAAAAGAAAATTGAGAAGTGACATGATAGCCATCTTTAAATATCTGAAGGCATGCCATGTAGAAAAGAGAAGAAGCTTGTTTTCTGCAGCTCCAGAGACTAGAACACGAAGCAATGATTTTAAATGCCAAGAAAAGAGATTGCACCCAAACATTAAGAAGAACATCTTTACTTGAAAGCTGGTGAATGGCACAGAGCATGTTTGATGACTTACATTTCTGTCAATTTTATCCTTTTTCCAGGGAGCTTGAAGTGACACACTGGCAGCTCAAAGTAGTGTAACTGGTTAGCAGATATTTCACCAAACCCGAATCTGCTTAATCAAAAACAGCCTTCTCCAACTGAACACCCTCCAGATATTTTAGACTATAACTTCCATTATTCTGATTATTGACCGCACTATCTGAGCTTGATCAGAGTTTTATGATAAAATTATTCCTGTCTTTTCTGTTATCATTTACATGCACATGGATGAGTCACTTTTGTGTCTGCAACATTCAAATAAATTTTGCATTGGGTAAAAATAGATCTGCAAGCAGTATCCATCAGTTCACAAGAGTTACATTTTTATAGTCCTCTGAGCCTTTGTGGCTATGAAAATTATTTGGAAACACAAACTAACCACACTATCACCTGGCCTATAAATCCAGAAGTATTTCTTAATATCATTCACAAGAACATAAATACTGACTAGCAACATCAATGTGTCTAGATCAACAATATCTCCAGCAAGGCTCAGATAGGTGTTTCACACAGACAAAGTGAACTATTGAGATGATTGTCCCATGTGCCTTTCCAATAGCTGGGATGAAACCACAAAACTATATTGCTGAGCCAACTGCAATAGTTCAATACTTCCATGCTTAAAGAAAATCCTGCATGCATAACCCTGATTAGCTGACTATATAATGGCTTGCTACCACTGTAAGATTTGGTTGCAAATTTGAGAATACATATGTGAAGGTGTGAAGGTGCCACTTTCTTTTCACTTCAGGTAACATTAAAAGGCAGCATAGTTTAGTAGCTTGATCACTGAACCAGGGATGGAATCCCACTCAGCCATGAATCTCACAGGGTGACTTTAGGCAAATCCCATTCTCAGCCTCAGAGTCAGGGAGTGGTCATTGTCTTCTGAACAAACCTTACCTGAAACAAACTCTGAACAAAACTCTATGATAGGTTTACCTTAGGGTCCCCTTACGTTCAACATTATTTGAAGGCACACAGCAACAGCAACAACACAACATTATGGCCTATCCTTGGTATAATCTGGTTAAAATCTGGTATAATTTAGAGGCTAGTTCACTTCACACAACCCAGTGTATTCTTATAACCATGTGAACAAACATATGGGGGGCTTGGGGGGTGGGGGTTAGCACAAATGGCAAGCTGGCACACATGCTTTATGCTTTCAGGTGCTCTGTTTGTTTTTGTTTTTTGGTGCCCAGTCTTTTCCCCAAAATGTGAGACACAAGGTAGTTTGGCTAACAAGACAAACCACCCTGAGCCCCCCTACTCTTCTAGTTTCCATGAGTAAATCTGGGAGTTTCCATAAAGCCTTCTTTCTTTACTAATAGGGTCAGCCCACTTAGAAATATCCTGGCCTTGTTACTGGTTTATCTCTTAGGGACTGGTGGGTAGATCAATGCAAAATAGGCAAAGAAACAACTGATTTTTAGACAACTTGGTATCAATTTATTGTTTACTGTAATAATAAAGACTCTTCCCTATACTTTCTGCCTTTCCAGCTGATTAAAGTTTGGAAGTCTTCCTTTTAATCTTTCATCTTTAATAAACAAAACACACACACACACACACACACACACACACACAAAACCCGCCACTTGCTCTGCCTGAGGAATTAATGAAAAAATATTCTCCATTTCTTGTCCTGTTTGCAATCACTTGCTTATGTGTTGTACTATTACTTTCCCTTCTTTATTGTTATTCATTATATTAACATTAAATCTTTTTTTAAAGGAAGGTGCAGGGGCAATTCGAAGCATGGTTGCTTATTCATTTCACTCATAACTGAGTTCATATGTGTCTGTCCATACCTATTTTGTTGTGTACATAATCACATGGAGCAATCCAACAGTGTGAATTGAAATATGCTGCCTGTAGATATCGATGTTCCATCTAGTTTTGGGGGCTAATATCCATGAATAGATATTTCCTCTGTGGGATTTCTGATACTTTTCTTCAAGCCATCTAATCTATGGCTCATCATTGTATCTCGTGCTAATGAATTCCATAAGTTAATTAGGTTCTGTGGGAAGAAAGGCATTCTTTTGATTCCTCTGAATATACTGCCAATCAATTTAGCTGAATGACCTGAATAATGTGTGTGGGCTGGGAAGCAGAAATCTTTCCCTTCTCTGCTTCTGTATTGCATGCAATTCCATAAATCTCTGCCATGCCTCAGTCATACAATGTCTTGAAACCTATTGGTGTCTTAGGACTTTAGACATTTCCCATGGGGGTCAGGCAGATATTTTTGTTCAGTTTGGAACATCAATTCAGGATGGGGAAAGTGGAGTCACTCCATTTGGTGTCCTCAAATTCACTTTGGGTGTTTTGTTCTGCAGCCCAATGCTGCAATTCAGTATCTGTAGTACAACTCATATGACAGGCAGAATGATGTATTGGTCTGTGTGTTGAACTAGGACTCCAAGTGACCAGGGTTCAAATCCCTGCTCAGGTGTGGAAACCCACTGCGTGACCTTGGGCAGGTCACGTTCTTTAAGCTTCAAAGAAAGGCAATGGAAGCTTCCTTCTGAACAAATCTTGACAAGAAATGATACACACAACAAAAGCAAAATGCACTTAATATGTACCCACCATGCAAAGATTTATATTTCTCACTGTTGATTCACAATCTCAAACAAAGTCTTGTAACCACATGTAGATCTAGCCCAGGGGTCCCCAAACTAAGGCCCGGGGGCCGGATGTAGCCCTCCAAGGTCATTTACCTGGCCCCTGCCCACAGTTTTATAATATAATATTTTTATATCAGTTTTAATAATATAATATACTGTATATACATATAATATTGATAATAATCTTATGTTATACCAAATAATACTAATAGTAATACCATATAATAATATTAATTATATGTTATATATTACATATTATATAATAGTATAGTGGTATAGTTCAATATAGTAATATATAATGCTAATATTGTGTTATGCTAATAATATAATATATTGTATGTACATACAGCTTCTCTGAGTCCCCTTCGGGGTGAGAAGGGTGGGATATAAATGTAGTAAATAAATGCAGTAAATAAATAATTAATTTTAGACTTAGGCTCGGCCAAAGTCTGACATGACTTGAAGGCACACAACAACAACAACAACAACAACAATACTAATTAACTTATCTCATTGGCCAGTAGCAGGCCCACACTTTCCATTGAAATCCTAATAGGTTTATGTTGGTTAAAATTGTTTTCATTTTTAAATATTGTATTCTTTCGTTGTTGTTGTTGTTGCACTACAAATAAGACATGTGCAGTATGCATAGGAATTTGTTTGTATTTTTTTTTCAAATGACAATTCGGCCCCTCAACAGTCTGAAGGATTGTGGACCGGCCCTCTGCTTAAAAAGTTTGGGGACCCCTGATCTAGCCATTTCATCCAATTGTATAAATTGCAATCTCATATTCACACACATACCTGAAGTCATATTCAAAAGAGTTTATGGATGTTCCAAGATGTAGTGCTGCTCTCATTCCATTTACTTAAATCATTGAGATGAATAGTTCAATCTCACCTCATACGTACAGCAACAATGTGTCATCTAGCACCTCATTACCGCCTTCCACCTGCTCTTTTTTGTCTTGTAGTATGGCCAACTGTGGAAGAATCAACATATTTTCTCAAGGTGAGTGAGATGTCAAACCAACTGGTCCCAGGCAGACTAGTCTGGTGTGAGGAGGCCTGCCCCTGGCATCAATACTTATAGTATAAATGTCTTAAGGACTACTAGGGAAAGAACTCCTTATGAGCATCTGAATGTTCCAGATAGCGTGGAAGACTTGCCATGGAAACATATGCATTGGAAGGCTCCTCCTTACAGGTACCCATACTATATGCCAAGGGATTGGGTTGTTAAGACAGCATGCCTCTCGACTAATCTCCAGCAACACACTGAGAAAAGGAGTAAGTCCTTCTTCTAAATAGGATTTTATGAGACTTATTTTGAAGTAGGATACTCCAGCATAAGCATCTTGCTAGTGGGGGCTATTGGCTACTATATCAGTAGAAGAGTGGATCTGCTCTGGGTTTTAGTCTGAACTTTAAAGGAGTTTTCCAAGGCACTGAATGTCTTTCAAGGTAGGGTTCAACATCTTTGATAGACATTGCAACATTTGGACGAAAATCCAGAGTGGATCCAAAGATGTGGATGTCGCCACCAACCATCGCTCTACATGTGGCTGCACTACAACTTCTATCATCTCAGAGATTTAACAATGATAGATAGGGCTGGTAAGGGTTGCAGTCAGACTACAAGGGGAAGTCATGCAGTCCTCCAATGGACATGTTGAGGATTACATTTTTTGTGTGTATTACAGATAAAAGAAAAAGATTCCCCCTCCCCTCTCACGCTGCCCTGCCACACATAGAAAAGGTCATTCTGCTCCAAGGCTCTGTATGGTATAAAGTAAATAGATCTCACCTCACAGCACCTTGGCACTCTTGAAATTAACATCCCTCAGGCTGCTTGCTCTCAATCTCTGTTCATTGCCTTCTGGAGAGCAGCCAAAGCAAGGCAACCTGACCTGATTCTCAAGTGACTGAAAGACAACAGTCCACAAAATGTCATTGCCTCTCCCATGTACAAAGGGAGTCCCATGCTCTCAGAGCCTTTGACTTCTCCATTTAGATCAAAAGTGGACATATTTCCTGTCAACAGACTGCTCCAAGGGCTGCATACCCAGTGGAGAGGTATTCTGAGGGGAAGTGGATTAATCTTAGAATTAATAAAACTGGCAAAAATAGAGATCAATCAGGAAAAATGTGTTAAAATGTATAAATATATATTCATTGTAATATTGTGTGCTATTTTTGTTGTAATTTGCCATCAAGTTGTCTTTAACTTATGGCAACCCTAAGATGCAGCTAAAAGGTAGGATGAAAACATTGCCCCCAGATAAAAATTCTGGCCACCACATGAATCTCCTTCAATTCCCAAATTTCTAGCACTGAAGACAGGTAGGGACTGAACATAGTTCACAGCTAAAAGGCTTTTTTGTGTGTGTGACCACATTCCCTTGATAACTTTGCCTGCCCCTTTTTCTTTGGATGCCTAAACTTAATGCATAACTGGTTTAAGTTACTGCAATGCTAGAACTTTGGGGACTAAAGGGAAATGTTATTGGAAGCAGAATTCATATTTTGGAGAAATGCCCTCCTATAGCTGCATCCCTGGATCTTATGAACAAGAAATCCTGATGATGCTGGAAATTTTGAGTTTTTCTAGGTCCCATGGTAACAGAGGGACACCTGGCAAGCTTCGCTAACTGTGGATGACACAAATCCAAATATCTAGATCGGGATGGGATTAGTGCAGCCTACAGGCTCCAAGCAACTTCAAGGGTTTTTTCCTATCCCTCTCAAAAAGGCACACTCTGATTTTAAATGTTTAATGGCATTTTTTCACCCAAAATGTATATAGATCTCCAGGAGAAAAAGGTTTAGTTTGAGAATGGAAATCACTGCTTCCAGCAAGCTTCCAGCAGACTCCAAAACTTTCCAATGACATTTGCAACCAAAAAGAAGTGCAACGAGAAACAGGCTCTTCCTAAAGAAGTGTAAGCTTCCATGGTGTAACTCATACAGCATTATTGCATCCTCCATTTATTCAATTCCAGGAAGATTTTCATGGATCTTCTCTAGGACATTTCCAAACAGTTTTCAAAACTGCGGTGTGACTTGCAGAGGTAGTCCTATGTTTTGAAAAGCAAAGTGTTTCCTTGGAATATTTCTTTGGGTCATAGACCATAGTCCTAAAATGATGTTTTCTTGATATGTCGTGGAATGAAAAAAGAAACCCAGGATGGGAAAGAAACATCGAACTGGTACCAGGAATTCCAGAAAATTATCTGTTGCAGAAATGGCATCTGGATAGTTTTTTGAAAGCTTAAAAACTACAGCGACAAATACCATCATCTCCATAAAGATTTGTTCCTTCTTGACTTGACAGTGTGACAAAGCAGAGCTGGAAACGGGACAGAAACACATTTTTCTTCCTGTGTAGATTAATTCTAGTAGAGAAAAAGGTCAGAAAATGTGATGGAGAACCATAAAGAAGAAAGTCCCAGTTTCCAGTCTTTTCTGTGTATTTTCCAGAGGAAGGAGGAGGGGTTGTGCTGTTGTTTTCTGGCTCTGGGATTTCAGCCTCTATAAGGGGCCTTTTTTGGTCACCTCCCACCTTTCCACCCCGTCCTCCAGCCGCTGAGAGAAACCCTAATTGAGGTGCCCATCCTGCCGTGGAGCGGAGCTTATGGGCCTTCAAGGTCACTCTAATTGCTCCCTTGTGCCTCAAACAGTTTCTGTTTCAACCCATTTTTGCAAGAATGATAGAATTTCTCAGTTCACTGATTCAGATAATCCCTCCGGTCTCAGAAACAAACAGCCGTAATAAGGGACTGTAATGCCTTGGAAACTTGTTTCAGATTTCTCAAACTTTCAGCAGGTTTCTCATCTCAGGGAGAAGAAATGAGAAGCAAACTAACCTTGAAGGGCATTTCTTTCTGCATAATCCCTCCTGAGTTTTTGCTACCAGGGAGGTAACAAAGGCTGAGAACGTGCCTTCCAATCAGAGCTGCAACTGGCAATAGCGGGAATAAGGCACCTCCATTCCAGTGTAAAACCACTCCTTACTGGCCTCAGTAAAATAGTAAATTGATCAAAATAGCAAAGGAAACAGGGGCAGCGAGGGATTTAAAAAAGGTCAGTCAAGACCCAATGAGTCAGCTCTTCCAGTGGCTGTGAATCCACTTCACCACCAATATGAATCAGGAAATTATTTATTTAATTTAGTGTATGTATTTGTATTTAATGTATATCTTGCCTTTCTCCGGAGATGGGAACCAAGGTAATGTATTACAAAGTTAAAGCATGATAAAAGCAAAAACTTGAACAGAAGTTTTTACAAAATCACCAGAATCCTGTATTACCTTTTATGTAACATAACTTTTGAGCGGCGTGAGCAGCTGCTGTTAGCTCCAGCTTCTGCCAACCTAGCAGTTTGAAAACATGCCAATGTGAGTAGATCAATAGGTACCACTCTGGCGGGAAGGTAACGGTGCTCCATGCAGTTATGCCGGCCACATGACCTTGGAGGTGTCTACGGACAACGCTGGCTCTTCGGCTTAGAAATGGAGATGCGCACCAACCCCCCAGTCAGACATGACTGGACTTAACATCAGGGGAAACCTTTACCTTTACCTTTAACATAACTTTATCACATGAACCTGTTATTCTACTGTAATCATCAAAATAAAATACATACCAGGTTGAGCACCTTCAATCTCACACCTCTCTTCATTCCCGCTCATGGTCTTGCCGTTATACTTCTGCACACTCTCATAACCCTGACTTCCTGCACTTCCACTATTCTGTAATATTTTCTTTTTCTTTTAGCACTATTTGTTTTAGCAAACAAAAAAGCAATAGAAATGTAACATATAAAATAAACAGAAAACAAACAGCTTGGGAATCGGGGGAGGGGTCCTACTTCCTGCCATCATTTTACTGCCAGCATGCCAAAGCTGAACAGACCCATTGCAACACAGTAGGTAATAGGAACCCTGTGAGTTTGTGAGCGATTGATGGTTTTCCCCCCCCCATCAATAGGGAGAAATGGGTGAACAATGCGAGGAAGTAGACCAGAGGTGGGATGTGCATGGAATGAAGCAATACCAACTTCAAATGCACACTGATAGGAAATGATTTGAGCTATTGGTATGTAGTGGGACTTACCCATCCAGAGCAACAATTACAGATGAACAGAACCAGGTAGCTGCTCTTGATATTGGGCCCCATTCTGTGAAAGGTGGCACATATATTAAATAAATAAATATTATACTATAAGTGTCCAAGCACCACATCAGCCTGAAGGATTTGAGTGAGTGGTAATAGAATATTTGCCATGGGCGGGGGTGGCATTTCTGCCTTTCAGCAGCACAAATGATACAGCAGAGAAGACATATGGGGTGTGGGAGCGGAATGGGAGCCAGCAAAGTAAGTCCTCCAATCCTTGTTTTGACAAGTACCTTCAACTGCAGCAGATGCCAATCAAATGAAAATTAAGAAAAACCAAAGCCACACATTGAAGTGAGTCATGAAACAACAGCATCATTAACAAATGTTTATCAAACCAAATATAATGTCAGTCAATGAATGTTTAGACAAATGAGGGTTGTGGATATGGAAACAAACAAAACCCAAGTTCCTTGCATGTATCTGTTTATATATGGAAGCTCATTCAAGCCTCCTCGGACTTCAACCATTCCTTCCAAAGCAGAGAGCATGTGATAGTGCTCAGGCTCCATCAGTTGCCAAGAAGAATTCCACCACACAGAAATTGACATTGTGATAAATTAGAATATGTAAAACCTTTTGTTTATTTGTAATATTTATAGTCACACACATACCCCTCCTCAGAGTTCATTTTTTGTTCTCAAAATCATTTTTGTGGCTAGATTAGCTAAGTGAAAAAGAGAATAGGGTTCCTGTACTTGTAATAACTTATGAAAGAAGGAATTTCAGTCTCACTTGCTCCTGTCCTACACAAATGTTCGAGGTATAGGAACCTTGTCCTCTCTTGCACTGTGACAACCTACCTGTACAGTAAGTAGGGTTGAGAAACAGAAACCAGCCCATGATCACTTATTACCATCTCATGAGACAGGGCTAAATTTGGTGACATACACTGATTCCTCTACAGTTTAGTCACGGAGCCTGCTGGCTCCCATCCCACAACATAAAACTACTTCCAGCGAGTTCCATGGTTATACTAAAGAGGAATCAGCATATGTCACCATGGCAGCAACACAGAATACTCCTGTGTTTCATTAGCAACAATGGGGAGAAGCTGGGCAATTCCGTAGTGAGCATTGTGATAAGGTCATAAGAGAAGTACATACACTGTTGGACCTACATTTCCTAGTACTAGTTGAGCACCCGCTTACCACTGCATAGAGGCAACCGGTGATTTCCTCATCATTGGATGAACTGAGCCTACTCTAGGTTTTTTTTTTTGGGGGGGGGGAGGGTTGGACTGTAAATAAGTGTGCCATCAAACATGTTAAATCTAGTTTGAATACAGGGCTCAGCACCTTGAAGAGCTCATTGAAAGTTTAGACTAAAAGCCAGACCACATAACTGACAAAACGGAAGCCACAGGGCATAGCAAGGTGGGGATTAGGCTTTAGAGTTGTAGTGTAATGCTCAAAACATTACCATTGTAGTCAGATTGCAGAGGAGATCACACAATTCACAAAATATTATTGGCATAATATAGATCCCAGTTTTCATAATTATAAGTTCAAGGGGGTCTCTTGAATATTCAGCTGAATAGAACAGCCATCTCTTTCCTGACTTCAAACCTCCTTGAAATCCCATTTGTTTTAGAAAGTGCAGCAACCTGTCCAATTCTGCAAATCACATGAGTGGCTGCTACAAAGCTGAGTGTGTCGAGTTTTTAGGGCTGCTAACTTTATCTGCACCTTTCCAGCAAAATCCAGGTGCCATCATCATTATTATGGTACTTGCTGAGGCATGCAGAGTGTTTCATCTACAACATTCACTCTGGGATCTATGGCTGCAGTGCAATTGAGCACTGAAGCAAATAGAACTTCCTCTTGTTGCTTGCCTACAAGTCATTTCTGGCCTATCACAAGGTTTTCTTAGAAACATTTGTTTAGAAGAGATGTGCCATTGCCTCTCTTTAAAGTGAAGAGAGTGTAACTTGCCCAAAGTCATCCAGTAGGTTTCATGGCAAGGTGGGAATTGGAATCCTAGACTCTAGAGTTGTAGTCTAAGGCTCAAAACACTACACCACGCTGGATAACTTACTTCTGAGTAAATGTGATTAGCTCTAGACTCCTACTGCAAAAAGACACATAGGAGGCCATTTGACTGCAAATTCCTTAATCTGCTTCATGAGTGAGATTGATGCCATCCTCCAGATGCTGTTGGGACTGCAATTCCCAGCATTCCTGACCATTGGCTAGCTGGCTAGGGCTGCCGGGATTTGCAGATCAACAACATCTGCAAGGTTTCTGCTGATGGATTAGAGATACATTCAAGGAGGCCTTGTTGAACTCATTTGATTTCTGCATTATTCAGGACCACTTCCTCCTCCCCCAGGCAGACAACTCTAGAGAAGTGTTGGCTTAGGGTGGACTCTTGTGTAAACTAAGCTTTGGGTAAAAGGGCATCTAGGCAGAGCCGAAACCCTTCCCTTCCTCTGATGTGTTCCTTTGCATGGAGGGATCAGAAATCTTGGGGATAGACAGTCCTTCTGCCTCAAATAGGGGTGAAGAGGCTGTGTCTCTCATGAGCTAGTTTCTCCAGCAAGACTGCCAAAAGAAGATTAATGATTCTGTGAAATGGAAATCATCTTCCGCCTGTCTGTGGTGGCACCTAGGTGAAACTCCAGCTGGTGCAGCTGACAAGCTTGGGAGATAATGCAGAACAGCAAAAAAATGTAAATCTTCCCTATTCCTGCTCTCCTGCATCAGCTGTCCCACTGCCAGCATGCTGGGCCAATATCCAGATCTTCCTACCCAGTGCTTTTTGGACTCCAACTCCCTGTGGCAATGAAAGCTGAGTGACTGTGAGAGCTATAGTCCAGCATATAACTTCTTCAAGCCCTGCTCCTATTTAATCACTAAGAACCCACTTGCTTTGCGCCAATTATATAACAAATAATGTACAATCCCATGAATTTGCATTTTCAATATGTATTCACTAGAAATGTGATAAAACAGATGCATCTGTAAGAAGTGATAGTGCGCCTCGTTTCCCCGTCTACACTTAGGATCCATATAAGAAAAATGCTCTAGGTTTTCTCCAAAGCTGCATATGTAAACAAAGCAGGAAATGTTTCATTCATTAATTGATTCACTCATTCATTCAAATGATTGTGGGTTCCCCTTCCCTGATCCCAATGAGAATCCCAATCTAGGTAGGGCATAAGTTTAGATACAAGGGGAGGGTGAGGACCTTCCCCTCCCAAATAGGGATTCTTTCTCAATGAGATTTTCCTAGAAAGTGCTGCTGAACACAGTTTAGCAGTATCAGTTTAAGGATCTAAACAAACATGACAGGCAAACTTATTGTTGTTGCTGTGTGCCTCCAAGTCATTTCTGACTTATGCAACCCTAAGGCTTTCATGAGGTTTTCTTGGCAAGATTTGTTTAGTGACAGTATGCCTTTGCCTTGAGTTGCCCAAAGCTATCCAGTATGTTTCCACATCCAAGCAGAGATCTGAACCCTAGTCTCCAGAGTCCAGACTCCAGAGTCAAAGGTTCAAACCACTACACCACACTGGCTCTGCAGGCAAAGTTACCAGGGGAATATAAACACAGCAAATGCATGAGTTATAAGTTCAAACATTTTTCCGTATCTCACTTTGCAATGCTAGAAACGTGGGAATGGAGGGAAATTTCATTTGGGGTAGCAAAATTCCTGGGGTTTTTTTGCGGAAGTATTAGTACTCTTATTTTACTCTTCTGTAGCTACACCCATGAGGGTCAGAGCCAAGGTCAAAGTTGTCATTAGGATTTAATGTGCACTTCTTGTATTTTCAGTGTCCTCGCGGAATGGAATCTATTGACAACCAGGGCATGACGCTTCTAAGCTTTTGCATCATGTTTCACTGGAAGAGGGACATTTTTAGTTCTAATATGTAGTTGGGACAAAAAAGTACAGTAGAGTCTCACTTATCCAACACTCACTTATCCAACTTTCTGGATTATCCAACACATTTTTGTAGTCAATGTTTTCAATATATCATGATATTTTGGTGCTAAATTCGTAAATACAATAATTACTACATAGCATTAATGTGTAATGAACTACTTTTTCTGTCAAATTTGTTGTATAACATGATGTTTTGGTGCTCAATTTGTAAAATCATAACCTATTTTGATGTTTAATAAGCTTTTTCTTAATCTCT
Organism: Anolis carolinensis; assembly: GCF_035594765.1. Classification (NCBI taxonomy): domain Eukaryota; kingdom Metazoa; phylum Chordata; class Lepidosauria; order Squamata; family Anolidae; genus Anolis; species Anolis carolinensis. The sequence goes on along the minus strand of NC_085844.1, from coordinate 191,038,107 downwards.
CCTTATTATCCAACATATTCACTTATCCAACATTCTGCCAGCCCGTTTATGTTGGATAAGTGAGACTCTACTGTACTCTCATATCTAGAAACAGTGGATTTGTTGAGACAGTATGCCTGTTTCATTATTCAGTTGCTTGTTTGTGTGTGGGGGCGGGGGGGGGGAGAAAGCAGCAACAAATTCTTATTTGGGGGGGACACAAAAGGCACATGGGTTTAAACAATACTACAAAATGTCTGTCTATCTGTCTGTCTGTCTATCCACCTACCCACCCCACCCCCCCCCCCCCACACACACACACATGCCTATCTTAATATAGAGATACACTGAAGATCTAACTCTGTGTATATTCTGCAACATAATGAGATTCTGGGAGAATGAAATGTGTCATCCTAGTGCATAATATTTGCTCAGCCAAAGCTTTAACTGATTAATAATTTTAATTGGCAGGGTTGAGAATTTAAGTACATCTTGGTTGAGAGACACTTTTGGTTTTGTAAAAGTATTGCCAGAGGCAACTTGTGGTTTTGCTCATCATCATTGCCATTGTCATCATCATCGCCATCAGTTCATTTATATCCTATCTATCCACTATTTAAAATTCTGAACAAATATTTAAAATATCTTCCATGTCAGTAGGGTAATGGCTTCACTCCAGGCTTTAGTCAAAGCATAGCTTATGGGGATAAGGTTCAGCACTTTGGAGAGCTCTTTGAAGTTTGAATTACATTCTTGAGCCAGTTCACCATGCAACTGATGTAGAAGCCACCTATTCTGTATTCTGTAACTCTAATAATAAAGAAAAATAAATTGTGAAAAAGAGCCTGTCATTCTAACAGAGAGTTGAAGTCTTTCTAAAAATTAAATTGTTACATTATCTTAACAATTATTTCCTTATCCCAAAAGGTTTTGGTGACATGAACATTCATTTAAATATAATTGATTGGTTAAAAGGTAGGGTATTAATAATTTAAAATCACTTTGATATAAATATGACTTTTATTATACACAACACAGGGGCTCTATGTAAGTATCTAAGAGTGGTGCAATTTTTGTATAGAGACAAGAAAAATATTATTGCATAGGTGTGAGTTCGTTTGCATACAAATAAGAAGCTGTAGGCTGCAGTACAAAATACATTTATTAGAGAGTAAACCCCCTGTAACACAGTGGGATTGCCTTTGAAAAATATGCAGAGTTGCAGAGTTGACAATGGCCTTAAAATAAAATGAGAGTGGTTTAAAACAGCCCAGATACACTGCAGAATTGGAGTCTGGGTCAGGGTCTAAATCCTTGTGGGGCTTGAAATATATGAGGAATAACAGGATCTTCTTGAACATGTGCAAAGTGCTTTCCAGTTACCACTGTTAGACCCATGTATACAGAATAAAATGATTTCTATACCAGAGATCGACTTAGAAAAGGCTTCATTTTCCCTGAACATCATTTGAATAGATACAGTGCTTATTTGCTGGCACAAATAATAGACTCATTTTTCACTTCTGGCTTTATGTTAATTCAGGAATGGGAATCATATATTGTTAGACTGTAACTCCCAGCATTCCTCACCATGGGTCATACTTTCCGGGGCTGCTGGGAGTTACAATCCTGAAATAGTCCCTTGCTTTAATTTCTTTCATATTTTTCCTCCGTATATGTTGCTTCCCCTGCCCAGGGAATACATGTTATGAAAACAGTGGAATCTTATCCCCTGCTAGTCAGATACCAAAGCCTTCTACCTATACAGGGGGTCCTTGATATTCCAGGACAATCTCCTCTTGAATACCAAAATCCTTGGATACTCGAATCTCATTTTATATGCATTGACATAGCAAAGTGGTGTCCCTTATATGAAAGAGCAAAATCAAGGTGTGCTTTAAAAATGTTTTATTTATATTTATAAGATGTGAATGATTGAATCTATGGATACAGAGAGCTGGCTTAGAATAGTGGTTCTCATTGCCTTGGATGACCATCTTTTAAAATAATTTCTCAGCTGATGCCTGTTGCTCATAACCAGGCGATGAGCTTAGGTAAAGGTTTCCCCCTGACATTAAGTCTAATTGTGTCCAACTCTGGGGGTTGGTGCTCATCTCCATTTCTAAGCTGAAGAGCCGGCGTTGTCCATAGACACCTCCAAGGTCATGTGGCCAGCATGACTGCATGGAGCGCCATTACCTTCCCGCCAGAGCGGTACCTATTGATCTACTCACATTTGCATGTTTTCAAACTGCTATGTTGGCAGAAGCTGGGGCAAACAGCGGGAACTCACCTCACTCCCCGGATTCGAACCTCTGACCTTTTGGTCAGCAAATTCAGCAGCTCAGCAGTTTAACCCGCTGCGCCATCGGTGATGAGCTTACCTGACTTATAAACTGCATCATTGTCTATAATGAGACTGAACCATCCACATATTTTGGTGTCATGGGGGGTCCAGAAAATACAAAGGGCCACTGCATAAGCTACATAAAAGATCTCAACTCATTCACCCACCACCCACCTACATCTATTTTACTGTTGTTGTTGATATCCCACTCCCCCCCCCCCGCTCCAAATTGAAACTGAAAGAGGCTCACAACTTTTTTTAAAAAAAAACAGTACTGTATTATCAAAAATGTACAAAAAGCAAATATTAAAATAGAATTACATTATTTAGAGAATCAAATGAATTCACACCTGAGTAAAAGGGAAAAATATAATGAAAAAGGATGAAAATGCCTTAAAATCAAATTTTGTTACTATACAGCCATGGCAAGACACTCCTTTAACAATCTAAAATCTATGCATCCATCCCAATTTGTACAATGACTAAAGAAGCCTGCTCACATCATCCTTTTTCGATACAGCTGCTAGAAGTGCAGAGTCTTAATTACACAACATCTGCTTAGCATTAAATCAATGCACCCATTTAATCAGAATCAGTCAGAAACTGTGGTCCTGGTGGAATACTGGAAATAACACTTGCAAGTGCCTCCAGGCTGGAAGAGGAGTCACTATTTTAAAAGGCTTTTGCTTGTTCTGGATGTAGCCAGGGGTTTGATGCCTTGTCAGAAGAACTGGTTGAAGACAGCTTTCCTTGTTAGAAATTCCAGATGTTCATGCTGACAGATCCTTTTCATTAGCATTAATGGAATAATACTAGAAGAAGAAATCTCCCTCTACATATTGTTAAACGAAATTGGAAACCAAGTCGGTAAGCACAAGTGCCCTTGGATAGCATCCATGTTAACAAGGCAGCAGACTTCCAAAATAAATTTAGTACCTTGGATAGGTAAAATTCAGACTAAAACCCAAGGCTACTCACTTTTTCCACCAGAGCCCAACATTTTAACTTTTGAAAACTGCAACTTGTGAAATTTCCCAGCCAGCAGCAATTCAAATAAGCAATGTTTCCAAGCAATGTTTTTGGAAGAGGAGGTAGCACTTCTTGTGAACATAGTGCTCCAAGAAGTAGAAGAGATCTCTGTCCAATGGACTTCCAGCCTAAAGTAGACCCAGAGAAGCACGAGACCATTGACAAATGAAGGCAGCAGAAGAGTATGTAATTTAGCACATATAATTCCTACAATTAATACTCGATTGATTTCCACTTTGATCTCATGTCCTTTGCTTTGACCAGATGAAAATCCTGCATGGGCCTATCATATGAGCATGCCTCTGTGTTATGGGAACATGGAGCCCTCTTAATCTCTGAGTGTTACAGGTAATTGGAAAAGACAAAAGCAACCAGTGAATCCCATCAACTGCTTGCAAGAATGACAACTTGGAGTTGGGACAAAATTTGCAGAAGGAGAGCACCTCCGGTCAGCCTCTGCAAATGCAATAACCTCTTCTGAAAAGGATAGACATGCAACCTTATTTAACCATATTTATCCCCAGTTGGGTACATTTATTTCAACAAGACCAGGTTTCAAATATGCTTATGATCAGGTGTTTGAAATGCTTGCATATGTTTTCTTTGGGAAACCTTTCCCCAGCTCTCTCTCTTTCGTGCATTAAAAAGGAATGTTATGAATTTCCCTTTTTTTAAAAAAAAACCCTAAAATGGAATCCAAAAGGAACTCTTCCTTCCCACTTATATAATCAAAGGAGACATTCACCACAGTGCTGAGGAGGAAACATTTCCATCTTTGCTGCTGATGCAAAAAAAAAAAAAAAAGAAAGCATTTCTTAGTATGTGCAAACATTGTTTGAAGTGCTGGGCAATAACATGAACAGTAGTACATGAGCATCTGGAGGTCTACTCATTTTATAGTTGAGATAAAAAGTGAGCATGCAGCTAACAATTTTTTTGTTGATTAATTAAAAGATACACAAAGATATAGCCATGGCAAAAAGAAACCGTGTTGGCTATCACACATGACTTCCTGACTAATGACCATACTTTGGTCCAAAATATCTAGATCAGTGATTCACAGCCTTTGCTTCTCCAGGTATTTTGGACATCAGCTCCCAGAAGCTCCAGTCACTTTGGCCAACAGATAGGAATTATAGGAGATGATGTCCAAAACATAAGAAGATCAAAGTTTGAGAAAAACTGATCTATAGAACCAAAAACTGAGAAGCATTGAACCAGAGTTTCTCTAAAGCAGTGGTTCTCAACCTACAAATCCCAGAAATCTCCGCCAGTTTTCTGGCTGTTGGGTTTCTGGGAGTTGAAGGCCAAAACATCTGGGGACCCACAGATTGAGAACCACTGCTCTAACAGATAATTTTAAAGTACCTTACTAAACAGAGCATTTTTGGATTCTTTAGGATAGAGCAATCACAGTTAAAATGATATGATATAACGGTGCTAATACACTTCATGTGGAGATGAGTGTGTGTAGCACAGTTGTGGCGCTTTCTCCTGAGGTTTAATGACTGCGCACACAGTCACAGCTTTCATATTTTTGTGCAATTGCCGCTTTGTAAATGTTGATGAATACATGGGTTAGCTTGTATGTACATACACAGATTTGGAGCTGTGTGTGTGTGTGGATCACTTGTCAGATAAACAGTGTCTATCCATCAGCGTAGAGCTTTTGTATGCCCGGAGACCAGGACTGAAGGCTTTCATCTGATTGGATGCTGTGAATATTGATCACTGCTTGATGAATCTGCACTGTCCTACTGAGTAATTACAGGCCGTTTCACAGCGTACTATCATCCATCAAACCCCTGGTAACACTAAAGAAAAAAAACCAGCCAGATATTTGGAAAGAGCTTCCCTTTCCTTTCCTCCTTCTTTCTTGCTTTTACTCTCTTCTTGTCCACACCAGTGTTACTCAAAGTGGTGGGAACAGCACTGCCAGTCCCTGCTGAGTTTCCAGAAAGAAACAATAGTCGTCAATCAGCACAAATATGATACCATTTATTGGAACATGGGGGAAAGTTGGCAGTCCCCACATAAGACAGAAGCGCCAATCTAGACACCACTCAGCATAGACTATATTTACACTCCTATATCTATTACTCCTAAAGGTAAAATATTCCTGGAAATTTCTCTCCATGCATCTGAAGAAGTAGACAACGAGACTATTTGCATGAATTACAGCAGGTTGGCACTACTTTAATTGCCATTACTCCATACTATAGAATCCCGAGATTTATAGTTTGTTGCAGCAAAAGAGCTCTCTGACAGAGAAAAATAAATATTCCACAAAATGATGAATTCCAGAAATCCACAGCATGGTGTCATGGCAGTTAATTTGGGGTCAAACTGCTATAATTCAGCAGTGTGGATATAAGCTCAGTCTGCAAAAAAAATCTACCGACTTCATTCTCTCAGTCTCTAAGGAGCTGAAAGATCCCTTTGCATAACTATATTCCAGACTAACATAGCTATGACTTTGAACTCCTAAGGGTCTCATCCGTGTCATTAGAAATGACTTGTGTTGACTGATTGTAAGTAAAAAGTTGTAAATGCCATGATGTTTTATTCAGTGATCCATTTAAAATGAGGTTTTCAGGAGAAAGAAACAGAGGCAAAATCTTAGGGGCCAGATTTCTGAAGGAACCGTTGCTTTTGAGGACTAGACAATGAAAAAGTCAAACGATGCATTACAAAATAGCTATTGATCCCTCAACAGTAATGTTAATTTCTACATTTCGGGAGGCAGGCCTGAGCAAACATCTTCTAGCTCTCATTGGCTCTATTCAAAAGAAGATAAGTGCTGTGGTAGATCAGACTAAGGCCTCTCTACCAAAGCATCCTGTTCCTACCATGACCAACCAGTTGCTCCTTGGGATGCTCACAAGCTGGATATGAGCTCAAAGTAACCTCTCAGAAAAAGTGTTCTCTACCAAATGTTTTTCAGAAACATATTGTCTCTGATACTATATGATGCAGTCATCATGTCTAGCAGCTTGACACAGAAAGGGGCTTCTGTTTCTTGGAACTGTTCAGGAGCTCCAACCATCATAATCTGGTCTTGAATATAGTGCAGAGGCATTTGTGGTAGTAATCTCTGCAACCTGAATGCAGTAATCTCTGCAACATACTGCTTCCAAACAAAGTTTCATTTTGGATTGTCACGTTGCAGCTTCCACTAGGTTTATCCCTCTATGTATTTATCTAATCATTTTATGTGACAGTCACAACTGCAATTGCAGCCTTCATGTCTGATCTGCTTTCAGCAGTACTTGAAGTTAGCTTTGGAACCCAGGCGAGTAATCACATTGTCAGAGCTCACCATAGGAGCAAATTGGTGTGTCTGGAAACAATAGACAAGAGTCTTAGGTAAAACCCTGTGGTGTCTATTGGAAAGTTGTGCCTAAAATTTACTGGATTAGCAAAAGAATCAGGGCAATAGCTGAGCTTGAGACACTGCTAACTATATGATGATGTGCTCCCAAACCGTCTATGTGGCAGATGTAAGCTATATATGGCAAACAGCATATGAGACTTGGTGTCTCTGACCTGAAAAGGATTCAGAACCATACAGAAGGTGTAAGCATGAAACAAAATGGTAGTAGAATTCTAGATGAGAAGCAGCATTGCATAGTGGTTTGAATGCTGAACTGGGACTCTGGGAGGCCAGGGTTCAAATCCCTTTTAAATAACGGAAACTTACTGAATGATCTTGGGCAAGTCATGCTCTCAGTCCCAGAGGAATGCAATGAAAAATCTCCCCTGAACAAATCTTTCCAAAAGAAACTCAGGTTAATGTTATGGTCTCCATAAGTTGGAAGTGGCTTGAAGGCACACACAAAAAAGAACAAATAACTGTAGATTGCAAAGTAGTGTCATATCTTTTAATGCAATGTGTGAGCTTTAGGTATGATGTGGTTCCCTCCTTCTTCCTGATTACATGGATTTCCCATTCTGACATTGGCAGAAGTGCCCACATGACCAGGAAATTCCCTCTCCTTCTTCCTGGTCATACGGGTAGACCCCCTCCTTCATGCTGGTTGAACAGGTGTTCTGTTCTGATGTCAACAGAGGCGCATGCACTGGCTAGATGGTTGCACAGAGCTCTGTGACCAGATAGGTGTAGTGACGACATGGAGGAGGTAAAATGCGCAGCACCCCAGAAGAGCAGCTGTGCTCCCCTACCATGTAAACAACTTCCCCAGATTCAGTGCAAGGTCAATAGTCTGGTGCCCTGAGAGCATTTTCAGGGAGAAATCAGCAGGCATCAGGGTGATGCCATAACCACACACACATACAGGGAATTGATGTTCCCCTGAATCACCATTTCCTAGCTGTTTTTTTCCGAATCCAAAAATAGTAACCATATGTGGCTAGAGGGAGATAATCTAGAACAGAGGTGGGAATCTTATGTCCTCTAGATGTTGTTTGATCTGCAAGTTCCACCAATCTCACCAGCATGGTCAATTTTGAGGAACCCTAACAGCTGCAGTCCAACTGTTGCACTAGTGCTCCGAAACACCCTTTCACCACAAACTACACTCTGTCCAGATAATGCAGTAAGTAAAAGTTTATTTAAAGAAGAGTATATAAAAATAAGCAAATCTAAAAAGGATAATCAGAGTTCAAAAAGTTATTTCCAAGACAGCCAAGAGTCCAAAATCCTTTCAAATACAGTCTCAAGTCAATCCACAGAAATAACTGTAAACTTGATAGCATGAATCCGAGGCAGTCGATCTATGCTACACATGAACTAACAACAGGAACAAACTTAGAAACCTGAATACATGAATTCCAAAAACACAGGACCAAGAACCGAGAGCTGTTCACCTGAATACAATGTTGCTCTCAAGAAGGTTTGTACCAGCAGGAACCACTTTAAAAGGCCTCAACAACATCCAGAGGATTGCATAATTCCTTTTTTAAAGGATCAAATAGAGGCTGAGTAGTATAGAACAGGAAATGATGGCCCCGTGAATCATTCTCTCTGTTGGTGGGCAGAATTGTGTGTTCTAGGTTCTAGAAAGCCTGTCACTTATCTCCAAAGGTTGAAAATTTTGTCTCATTGTCAGTGCTGAAGTAAAATAATTCAGCTTCTGTAGAGGGAAAGAACAAAGGATGCCATCTTATGCTTTACCAGTGGTAACAAAATATTTTGGGCTAGATCCCATAGGTAAATAAAGGGTGGTTTGTTCATTTTCTCTTTCACAGCAACAACAAAAACATTTGGAAGGCAAAAATGGGCAAGCATGCAGAAGGAAAGTTGTTGTTATGATGAAAAGGAATTCTCAAATATCTGTTCTGAGTATCATAGTTCTAGCAAGATGTTATTATAAGTGTTATATAAATCCAAAATTATACATAATAGCTAAAATAATCACTTTAAAATATACATCTAAGGATGAGGAATTAAAATTAATCCAAGAAAGCAATTACTAAAATGCAGACTGAAATTAAAGCATCTTTAAAATGTTGTGTTACTTTCTTTCATTTAAAAAAGGAATAAGAAACCTATTATAGAAACTTTAGGAAGTCCTACTCCCTCGATGTAAGACAATGGCAAGTCCATTCTGAACAAATCTTGCCAAGAAAACCCTGTGCTGTATTGGAAATGGTACACATCACAAACAAGGCACACATCACAAACAAAAGTCATTACTGGGTTGCCTGCCATAGATGCGGGCAAAAAGTCAGGAGTGAATGCTTCTTGAACATGGCCATACAGCCTGGAAAACTCACAGTAACCCAATGATTCTGGCCATGAAAGCCTTTGACAACACAAAAGTAATGATAACTGAGTCGCGTGGGGTTCCAGGGGTAGTGAATTATATTTTTAAAACATCCAATTCATACATGCATGTGCATATAGTACCTGTCAACCTAGCATCTTTTAATAAAGGGTCAGAGAGCTGGACCTGAAACATCTTAAATGAACAGACAGTCTGATCCAAGTGCATCCTGTCCTTGAGACATGCTCTCTATCCCTGCATTATTATTACCAACCCAGCACTATTTTGGAAACATGTTTGCTGAAAGAAATGTAGTTTAATACTGAGTGTGTCTTTGCTCAGATTACAGTGGCAAGGAAGCCCAAGCAAAGGATAGTTTACAATTATTTATTATCCCTTCTTTTCATGCACCAACAGATGAATGGTAGGTATTACAGTTCCCATGATGTGAGGTTAGCACAGATATTACTCATCCCACCACACCTGCCCGGAGCATTCCCAGATTTATGGAGCTTGGAGGAAGGTTGTTTGATGTTGGAGAGCCCTGCAACCCTTTATCATTTCACCATATTTATTTTCTTATTTTTCTTAAGTTATTAGTTCCCATATATTTCACATATAGTGCAAGCTGAAAAATTGCACATAAAGTATCTTCAGTCGGTACCAGGGGAAGAAAGAAAGAAAACACAAAGCTGACTTCATGGGGTGACAAACAGGATTGCAGCTGCTACAGATGGAGGAAAAAATCATGCCGAGGTATCTGCCTTTCATCAGTAACTCAAAATGGACAGCACACCTGTTAATCTAACACTTGATACTGAGTTCACACATCTGCCAATAAAGCTAGTGGAAGTGATGTTAGTTTGTGGGCTTAGCTGTATACCTTTTGGGTGTAATTTGCTCCTTCGTTTAGTTAAAAAGGAAAAGATCAGGCTGTTCAAATGGAGTTTGAGGTAAGCTCTCTTTACACAGCCAGATTGTCATTGATAAAAGGGGAAGTGACAGGGAAATGAAGGCAACACAGCAACATATTGCTGGAGAGAAATGGCCTCAACATTTGTTCATTTCCCCATGGGCCATAGTGTAGTTAACAGATTGCCACCAAATTTCAACAGCAAACCACCAGGCCCTTTAAAAATATATATAAATTCTGAAAAGCTGTGGAAGACAAAAAAAGAGCCTTAGAACCCACATGAGGCCTTCCAACTGCACTTTGCCCATCACGGCAATGCAGGAAAGATGACTAGGGAAGATCCAATTAAGACTGAAGCTGGCTGCATGGAAGAGGATGGTGATATGCTCCCCAGGTGGACTGAGAAGGAGCTTGCTCCCTCTTGTTGTTTGTTGTTGTTTGTCTTCAACCCTCTTGTTGGGTTTTCTGGGAGTGAGAGTGAGTGACTCACTCACAGTCAAGTAGTGGGTTTCCATGGTCAAGCGGGGAATCAAACCCTGGCTTCCAGAGATGAAGTCTAGTGCTCAAACCACTACACCACACTGACTCTCCCCTCCCTCTAATCTGCCTGATTTATGCCATCCACCACCGCCAGCCAGCCAGACTTTAGATTGCTTGGTTCTTTCAGAAGGATTTCATCAGCCAGTTCACACTGTACATTAACCTCTTGGGATTGTAGGACCAAATAGCTGGAGCTACATACAGTTGTTCCATTCCAGTTATATTGCCACGAAATGTAGTTGTGATAAACTGGGGCTTGTGCTTGTCAGTAAAGGTGTGGACTTTTCAATGTCAAGGATAGATGAGAGTGAACAATCAAAATGACTCTCTGAGTCTCAGTGCTTCTCCCAGTACGATTCACCACCTTTGTCTCTTCACTGGCCCTCAACTGATGGGAATATCTCCTCATCCATCCATCCATCCATCAAGTCCTGCTGAGGAGAAGGCCCCTCAGCAGTTTCAGCCACCAGATTCAGGGATGGAGCCTTCACCAGGAATCAGAAATCCCACATGTTCCAGCTCCTGTGCATTAGATCCCTAACCATAGTGAGTTATGGTAATTAGGGACTGGGACTCCCTGAGTATCCCCATTGTCCATGTTAGCTGGGAGATTCTGAGAACTGCAGTAAAATAAAGAGATTTTCCAGGCTCTGCTCTTAATAACAATAGAATCCTGAATAATTTCTGAAGCTGAATTGTGAGTAGAGGAGGTTAGTGTATGACAAACCACTCTCTCTTTTTCAGTGACAGCAGCTCTGCACTTCTTCTGGTTATATGGGAGCAATCCAAGCTTATGTATAGTACTTGGATAGTTCAAGTACAACCTGAAGCAGCTGTAAAGAGGCTGCTGTGAAAATTGAGGATTGCTTTAAACCAAGGATGGATGTCAAGTCTCTCCCTCTCCCTCTCCCTCTCCCTCCCTCTCTCTCCCTCTCCCTCTCTCTCTCTTTCACACACACACACACACACAATCATGGAGCTACGGGATCATGTAAAGCTGGTTCTGACTGATTCAGAGAAATGAAAGGAAACTCATCTTAACGCAGCACTTAAATAAATTATGGAAATTCCTATTTTGTTGGAGTCAAGATTCTTGATAAGAAAAATACCAATTATATGCCTCCTATTATTTGTTGAAAAACAAGGAACAACTTGCCTTGAAAATTAACATCTTTATGAGACTTGTGATGTTTTTTAGTTAAATCAGATATTCTTCTTATGGAATATGGCAATCTGCATTTTGGATTCAGAGGACTTTGTTGATATAGATGTGTGAGGGGAATCTGGTTGTTTTTTTTTAAGTGATAAATCCCATTAGACATACTCAAAGCCTTGGATAAGCCTGGATCCCAACCCTTATACATTATATTATGTTGTTGTTGTTGTTGTTGTTGTTGTTGTTGTTGTTGTAAGCTTTTAAGTTGTTTCCAACATATGATGACTCCATGGGGCTTTTCTGGGAAGGAGAGTGTGCGACTCACCCAAGATCATCCAATGGATTTTCATGGTTGCATTTGATTCCTTAACAACACTTTTCTGACTGGACTACATAAATTGCACATGTTTCTGCACATAGGCAGTAGTCTATGAGCCAAGGATGCTTCCTGCCTTCTCCCAACTCAATATGCCTTTGAGTTTAAATGCCTGGATTCCTATCACCAGCTGCACCAAAAACCAACCGCACAGGCTCTGGAATGGAGTGACCCCAGCTCCTGGCAGGAGTTCTGCAAATTAATTGTGCAGTCTTAATTAAAATTAAGTAATTTTTCATTTGTGCCTGAGCCGGTGCTTTCCTGATGATTTATTAAAGTGAGCTACGGGTAAATTAGTCACACGCTGACTGTCGTTGCTGTATGACGGATGAGCTGGAAAGCCATGAGCGCAGCAAAGAAGGGATGTTGAGTGCCAGCAAATAGCATGGCTGCCCTTTCCCCTTCAAAGCCAGCCACCTCCTCCCCTGCCTCTAGGATAATTAGAGCTTTTTTAAAGCAATGCATCCTGACATTTTGCACCATGGAGCAGTGGACATGCAATTGACTGTTCGATCATCAAAACTTGAAGGATATATATCATTGCTAGTGGGGGATTCTGGGAGTTTAAAGAGTATACGCATACACAAATGCACATACATTCCTTGGACTCCCAGAATCCCTCAGCTAGCAAATATTGTTGATTCACACTCTTAGCTGCTTGGCACAGTTGCAACTTGTCCTCATCTTGCTCAGATCTCGTTGGATTAAGGTAGCATCACGTTTTGGCACAATAGAAAGAATCCTTGAATCCCAAACAAGGAAATAAAGTGGGACAAAGGAAGTCTGCAGCAACAGTGCTAAGGCTTTGAGGCTCACAATTACAGTAACTGAACTAGACAGAGATCTGATCTGCAGCCAATACTCAACTAATTAGCCAACTAACCTGGTGACTGGCTCAGACAGCAGATGCAAAAGGACAATAGTGACAGTATCCCACTGTTTCTCATGAATCCTCTGGCTGTTCCAATCTGCTAGAGGATGGAGGTGTATATGCTATGCAATTGGTACTGGGCTTCTCAATAAGCCCATTGCTTGTGGCATAATGCAGGACAGTAAGGATGATTTCCCCCCCTTCCGATTGGGGGGGGGGGAAGGGGGGACAAACAGATTCAGAAGACAGATTTTCCTCAGGATCACACAGGATAAGACTATTATAATATCTCCTTTCATGCCAGTTGTAGTCCCTGCTCCCATGCAGATACTCATTGAAGTCCTATATGACATGTTATGTTGATTTATGCATACCTAGTGATGTAACAGATGTGCTCAGGACCCTCTTCACTCTATTGTAAAGACGCTTAGCCAGCAAGAACACCTGATGCACATTGGTACCCAATGCATATTGGGAATGATGCGATGAGCATTCTGTTTGCATTGATCTCATTGTGCATAGTCAATTTGCCAGCTTTATTAAACAGAAACATGACAGCAGCCCTCTACTGAGTACAGAGATGATGGAATAGCCCAATTCTAATTCCTGCAGATGTATTGTATATACGAATGTATAAGTCAACCTCATGTAACAGTCGAGGGTAGACTTTGGAACCACAATTATGGATTTTGATGCGACCCATGGATACGTCAAGGATCATTCTGTGGAGAGGGGAAAGAGCCAGTGCTGCCTCAGGGACCAGTCAACTCTGTCTGCTGCTGCCACCATATTCCCACCCAAGGATTCAAAAAGGCCAGAAGTAGCATTGCAGTGGAGAGAGTAATGCTCAGAGAGTGGGGATTAGTGCTTCTTTTGGGGTCTCTTGAGACAGACTAAGCTGTTCCCATTTACCACTCTACACAGAGAAGTGGTTGGTTCCTTTTTTGATAAGAGTTAAGGTACAATGCTAATATTGACTTATGGATACATTGATCGAGTTTTAGGAAATTGATTGTTTTACTATAATGTCTAGACTTATACATGAGTATATACAGTAAGTCCACTTATGAATATGGACCCCAACAGGAATTCTGATCACTATTCGCATTTTGTTTCATTTCATTCCCCTTTCCCTTTCCCTTTCTCTTTCTTTTTCTTTGGAACGGTGCCTGATATTCAGGGAGGCCTCTAACATCATCTATAGTTTGGTCCTCAGTGTCTCTAGGCATATCCATCACAACCAGGACATGGACAAAACAAGCCCTAGCAAAATGGTCTTCTCAACACAGCAGGGTTTTCATTTTCTGTGTTTGTAAAAAAAAAAAAAACTTAGTCCACTTCCCACACTTCTTGCTTTGTGCAAATATAATGAATGTTTAGCGTGGGATGCTTCTGGGCTTTTTCTGTTTAAAAAAAAACAAACAAAATTAAAGCTATCTGTAGAAGAAATGTAAAAATCTGCTTTGTTTAAAATGTGTGTGTTGATTTAAAACTAGCTCTCTTCCATGTTCTGTTTCATTATTGTCACGAAAATAATGAAAGAAAGACTCGCAGTATCATGTGGGAAACAGTGTGATCTGAATAAAGTTGTCCACTGATTAAAGGGTTATGAGAGCCCAATGATCAAACAAAGATCAAAAGTAGACCAGGATCTACTGGGAAATCAGATAAATCTACTGAGGTTCTGCACTTGAATACTAGTGTCCATTGCAAGAAATTTGCAAGAATTTCTAATTTTGGATTATTTAACAACAGAAATAGCTTTTAAAAGTTCTCTATAATTTTGGTTTTTGATTTAAAAGACACTTAACATAATTGATTTTAAGATGTCTAGACAGCCAATCCTTTTTTTTTCATATGTCACTTTAATAATTTTTGTTCTTTTGGGTTTAATTATCATTAGTTTTATATTGTTATTTCTATTGTTTTTTATTTTATTTTATGTGCTGTTTGTATGTTATTGACATTGAATGTTTGCCTTCTTTACTGGAAACAGCCCTGAGTCTCCTCGGATAGATAGGGTGGGGGTAGACAGTAAATATATTATTATTATTATTATTATTATTATTATTATTATTATTATTATTATGTTCACAAATTCCTAGATGGAATGTGCATTCTGAGTCATCTTTTAATTCATTAATTCATAGTGTAATTTGGCCTTCCTAAACCACTCTTTTGCACTAGATATAAGTCTGTTTCTGGGCACAATACGAAGTTCTGGTTATAAAAGTAAAAAGATGTACTGTATGTATTTATGCATCTACCTCAAAGACTTCTACATGGCTTGATGGATCTGGATCTGGACCATACTTGGTACAGTAGAGTGTCACTTATCCAACATAAACAGGCCGGCAGAATGTTGGATAAGCGAATATGTTGAATAATAAGGAGGCATTAAGGAAAAGCCTATTAAAACATCAAATTAGGTTATGATTTTACAAATGAAGCACCAAAACATCATGTTAGACAACAAATTTGGCAGAAAAAGTAGTTCAATATGCAGTAATGCTATGTAGTAATTACTGTATTTATGAATTTAGCACCAAAATATCACGATATATTGAAAACATTGATGCAAAAATGCGTTGGATAATCCAGAACGTTGGATAAGCAAGTGTTGGATAAATGAGACTCGACTGTACATACATACACTTCATTATCCAAATGTTAGTGGGGTTAAAACTTCAAAAAATCCACTCCTTTCAGGTCCAGGGCCCTGATCAATCAGGAAGCCTCCCTCCCCCAGTCATGCAACAGGAAGTCTTCTTGTGGACTCCTGATGCTCCTGCAACATCTCAAATCTTGTGCCCCAAAATTTAGGAGCCATCATGAGATAAGAAGTTTACTCTGCAAGGCCACTGCTCAGCCCTGCTGGTGCAGTGGAAGAGCAGACACACCACTAGCCACAAGGGACCATTCCTAAAATCATAATGCTAACAATGGGTATTTTTAATAAATGCCATTAGAAAATGCCTACCCAGACAATGTCAGGTTATATACTAGTAGTCTATAAAGTCCTACATAGTTGTTTAATCTTAGTGATTGAATGATAACTTCATTCAAGTTTTAATATATTTTGGGCTCTAGGCTAAGATAAAGGATTCCCCCCCCCCCAGAAAGCAGATTTCCAAAGGCTGAAGTCCTACTTAGTTTGATTTGTTATTGTTGTAAATTGCCATCAAGTAGATTTCAGTTTATAGCAACTCTATGACTGAATGGCCTACAGGTCAACTACTCTGCTAAAGTCTTGAAAGCTCAGGGCCCTTGATTGCGTCTATCCATCTGTAATGCAGTTTTCCTCTTTTCCTACCGTCTTCTACCTTAGCAAGCATCATTGTCATTTCCAGTAAATCACGTTCAAACCACTATACCACACTGGCTCCCAGAAACATGTCCACTTACAATTTATGAGAGTCCTCCCTCATAAGCCATCATTCTTGCCTATTTCTCTATCAGTTTATAAGTTACCTTTTAGAGTAACTCCACTATGATGCAAGGAATTTTCACAAGACAGAGCTCTGAGTTTCGCATCTTTGTACAACAAGGAATAAAGACCATAGGGAGCAAGGGGGATAAAGCATGGGGATTGAATTGAGCATCTGGGAACCAAATTAGATGGAATGATTGAAATCCCATTGTGAGATGTTTTGAGATGTTACCGGAATCTGTCTCTCCTGTGATTTCCTCTCCAAATGCCTCCTGCCTGCCCTTCACATCCCACTGCTTGGGAAAGAAGCCTCCTGTCCCCTCTCCCCACTTGCTTTGATTATCATTCTGCCACTGTAAGCAATGCTGATGAGCGCACAGCACTGTCAGCTAAGAAATATGGCATTATACAGCTTAATGGCACAGAACTCCTGCAGCACTGGTGTTTGAGTGAGCCCATTAGTTGACTGATAGAAACATAAGATTATAAAATAACTATTTACTCAGAGACTGCTGACACAGTTGCGGAGGCACAGGCAGGCACTGAGGGGGCAGGGGGGCAAGGAGGTTCCCTCCATACAAGACAGCACAACGCAGAGAGAGGAGTGGACAAAAGGGACAATCTCGGGTGGGAAGCATAGCTTGCACTGCACCTTTTCCAACACTAAGGGAGCTAATCCAGTGCTCCTCCTGAACTGTCCAATACTGAAGGGGCCCTTTGGATATCCTGGATTGCAAATATCAATTGGTAGAGCCAATGGTAAACAATGCTGGGCTTTGAAGCCCAACAATATTTGACAGGACATAAATTCCTCACCAAGATTTGAGAAGTGCCATGTAAATGCGGCAATGTGATGTGCCACATAAAGTGTAAAGCAGTTTCCACTTTGCTTGAAGTCAGTACTTGGGGTTTTAAACAATCCTTTAAGGAGATGTTCTGTATGAGCATTTCAGTCACCATTCCTCAATTCTCAGCTATTACAAATAATCAGTTTCAATCCCACCAACAAGCAGTTCACGGGAGAGGCAAAAATGAGGGAGCAGAACAAGCATTGGGTTTGGACACCTGCTATCATAAACTTCTGTAGATAAAATACCCCAATTTAATACATTTTAATTAAAATTAAGTTGTGAAGCTTAAAAATATCAAAATAGTGTTAAGGTACCACATACAAAAAGGATCCCTGGGTGGAGCAGTGGGTTAAACCGCTGAGCTGCTGAACTTGATCGAAAGATCAGTGCTTTAAATCTGAGGAGCAGAGTGAGCTTCTGATGTTAGCCCCAGCTTCTGCCAACCTAGCAGTTTGAAAACATGCAAATGTGAGTAGATCAATGGGTACGGCTCTGGCGAGAAGGTAGCAGCAGCCATGCCTGCCACATGACCTTTGAGATGTCTATGGACAACACCGGCTTAGAAATGGAGATGAGCACCACCCCCAGAATCAGACTCAACTAAACTTAATGCCAGGGGAAAAATTTTACCTTTACCACATACTTATGTAAATTGATTAACTAGGACTAAAAAGTAAACATTTGGAGACTAATTTATTTATTTTCATTTACTATATTTACCAGACCCTTCTCACACTGAAGGGGACTCAGAAAGGTGAAAGGAATTGTATTCTTATTTGGGGCCAGTATCTACATGTGCACCAGTTCCATCAATTACCACCAACCATCCATTCCCATATAGTTTACCAAGATAACATTTCACATCAAGCACACATCATTGCCTGGCTTGCAGATGCTTTTTTTGTCCCAGAGATAAGTTTAAGAGGCCAATCTTCTTCAGTGTCAGAGATGGGGAAATTACAGCAAATTTGTTCCTTGAAGGTATTCCATCATTCTCTTCTGTGTTAGCCAAATTGTTTCTTTTCATGCATTTTCAATCTATTTTTTATTGGTGAAACCTTTGGGATCATGAACTGTCCTATTACAGTACAACTTCCCATATCCTTGCAAGGATGCATTTCTGCTCTTACTGGAGAAACATGAAACTGCAGATGATAGCCCCTATTGAAATGAATGACTTTAAGTGGAAGCATACCAGTAGGCAAATGCCATGCCGGAGAACTTAGAAAATACCTAGAGATATATTTTTCGAATGTGGGTAACTGACATTGCTATATATTGAAAAGAGAAAGGGATTTCCAAGCTCTGTTATGTAAAACTGATGTCCCAGACTAACAGTGCAATTTTCTGTAGACCTACTCAGAAGTAAGATCCATTGTCTTCAGTGCAGAATACCCTCAAGCAAGAAGGTATAGAATTGGAATCTAAATGTTGTACCTTCCAGAGACCAGCATTCATTAAACAACAGCATTTAGAAACAGTGGAGCTGAGCTGGAGTTGTGGGAGGGAGAAAATAAATGAGTGTGTTATGGGAGAAGAGATGAACCACGCTGTTGCCATGGAATCTCCTATGCTAATATCATTCCTGCTACTGTTAATGGTACTTAAATCCCAATGCAAGCATGCTCCCAAACACAACCATTTTATTTTTTTAAAAAGTTAGAAATTTATGTACACTGCTATGTTAGAGTTTTGAATCCCACAATAATGATCAAAACATGTGTCCATTGTGGGACCCAATTTATATAATAGACCGCTTTCAAACTTAAAAATCCAAGGATGAATTCCATTGCCCAAGACCCATATATGCACTGGAATGTTGTTGCTGTTTTGTATGTGCGTAATTTTCCCTATGGAAGTGGATAAGCATTTTTGTCCAATGTGAAATGTTTATATTAAATTCCAGATTGCAGAAATAAATGTGTACCTGTGGTATCATTGTGTTTGAATGTGAATTGTGCGTAAATGTGCAGGCTCATAGCTTGCAGACCTGCATGAATGTACATTGCATACTACATATAGAAATGCAGGACAGATCCTCATCCTGGGATCACACATGATCAAGAGCACCTCCATGCCTAAATTAACCTTCAGTTTGGTCTCCTTCATATGGCTGATCACAGACTGCAAGTCTTGTTCAGAACACCCACTGTTTTCCTAGGATCTCATGGGGGTGGGGCGGAGATGAAAGAAAGATGCAGAGAGAGAAAGAGAGATTCAGAAGTGTGTTGCCACAACACCAATGGCATTAGACCCCTGCTCTTTAGATAATTTCCCCTAGTAGCCACCGGTGAGCCATAATAATACACTTTATTTATGTTCTGCTCTATCTCCCCGGAGAGACTCAGAGTGGAGTACAGAACACATATGAGGCAAAAAAAAAAATCAATGCTTTTTACACAACGACATACAATACACAGACAGAGGTAAAGGTCTTCCCCCTTTTTCATCTCTGGCATCTGGAGGTGATGCTCAATGTCCGGCCATGGGGAGGTGCTCTTGTTCCATTTTACCATGCCTAGGAGTCTGTTATCCATAGATATCTCTGATCTGTTGCTGGCATGTTTTGCATATCTGCAAGGGGCACCCTTTTACCTTCCTGCCGAAGCGGTGCCTATTGATCTACTCACATTGCATGCTTTTGAACTCCTAGGTTGGCAGAAGCTAGGGCTGACAGTCAAGAGCTCATCCCGACTCGCGGCTTTGAACTGAAAACCCTCCGGTTGACAAATTTCCTGCAGCTAGCATTTTAACCCACAGTACTACTGTGGCCCCAACATCTGAAAATAACAGTCCAACACCTGGAGTGCCACAAACTGTTCAACCCAGATAAATATGTCAAATGCTATGGGAAACCATATAGAATCCTGTGGCCTTATACAAGCCAAGGACCACCAAGAATGGAAGCCATGGTAAAACCCTTAGAGCATTGGTTCTCAACCTGTAGGTCCCCAGATGTTTTGACCTCCAACTCCCAGAAATCCTAATAGCTGCTAAACTGGCTGGGATTTCTGGGAGTTGTAGGCCAAAATACTTGGGTACCCATAGGTTGAGGACCACTGCCTTAGAATGTAGTGGAGTCTCCATCTCTGGAGGTTTTTAAGAAGAGGTTGGGTGACCATCTTTCAGGAGTGCTTTGATTGTGTGTTTCTGCATGGTGGGTGGTTAGACTGGATGATCCTCATGGTCTCTTCCAACTCTATGATTCTATGATTTTCGTTCAGAAGAATGTAGTGATCCAAGGTGTTAAAAAATTATATGAGATCCAGCAGCGCCAACAGAGAAAAACTTTCCTGTCTGTCTCCCAGCAAAGACCAGCAACTAGAGCAACCTCATTATAACCACAACAAGTATTGCAATGCAGCTTACTTAAATCAGAAAGCAAATCAGGGGAAGCACCCAGTTTTTTTCTTATCCAGAGGGAATGCCAGTTTAAAGTAGAAATCTGAGGGAATGCAGCAATCTGCAGTAGAAATTAGGGCAACCACAGGAAGAAATACAGCACACATTAAAGTTTCTTCTAATGACCTTTATCAATAGAAAATTTATTTTGCTGGCACAATCGCTCCTCAGCAGTGTCCTGTGCATGCTGTTAACCTGTGGATTAGCAGAAGACTAGTGGGCTAAAGTGCTGGAGACTGTTTGTTACAGCACCATTCGACAAAGGACTGCCCTCTTCCCGTGTCGCCCTCTCTTTGATGTTGTGGTATTCTCAACTCAATTGATGTGACCAATGGGAGAGAATTGCTCTTAAAAGCATGCCTTTTCCCCAAAGGAGATCCTGTTCTGAGTTCCACCATTCAGTTATTTTCATTGTGCTTCAGAATAAATCTTCAGTTCTTCATCATCAAAAAGCACAATGCATCTGGTTTGTTTTCAAATCCTCTAGTTTTCCAGGACTCGGGTTTATTTGACCTGTGGAGAATTTCAGTGTGGCAACTGCACATATGTAAAAAGAGGCCCATAATGGCAGCAAGCCGTACTCATGCCTGAGAAATGACTTCTTTGCCTCAAATCAGGCACTGTTCACTTTTTGTCACTTTCTATCCATCTGTCTGCAAATAGCTTATTCCACACTTTGCTCTCTTTCTGTCACAAGCAAATGAATCAAAGGTCACTCCATGCCAATGGACCACATTTTGGAATTCCTTCTGATAGATGTTCAACTGGGAACTTCAACTGAGAAAAACCAGATGCATGGATGGTTTTAAAACCAATGCTGTGTGACAAAGGATTGGGGCATTTTGGTAAACTAAGTGTCACAGGAATTGCAATGAGGGATCTGCAAATGTGGCCATGGCTGAGAAATGAAAGCTATCATTTGTATAATAAAACTAATAACAAAACTTTATTTATACCCTACCCCATCCCCCAAATAGGGACTTATGTAATGTACTTTTCAAATTGTTCCAATATATTGCTGGGGGAAAGCCGGGAACAAGATTCTCTTTTGTATGTGAAGTTAGTAAAGAAAGTATGTATCTGTCTCTATCAAACACTCCATCCCCTTTTCATAGCTCTACCTTTTTCAGAGAAAAAAGCGCAGGAGAGAACAATTTAGTTATGGGTTAATCACACCTGAAGAAAACCCAATTGTTGAATGGTGACTCAACACATACATAAGTCTCGTAGATCCAATGGTTCTATTCTAGGTGGGAATAACAGTAATATGCAAGTTGGATGACCATCTGCTGGGGGTATTTGTACTTTTCCTGCCTGGCAGGGAGTTGGATTGGATGCCCCATGTGGTCTATTCTAACTCTATGGAAATTAGACTTGGGCCAACATTAAATTGAACCACTGGGATAGCATAATATTACACCACAATACCCAAACCGATAATCCAGTAAAGATGAGTCCACACCTTCTTTCTTGGTTACAAAACAGCCCCTTCCCCACTTCCAGGCACAGTTTTGCCCCTGGGCACTGATCAGCCAGGACAGTACAACTGCTCCCAGTGCACATCAGAAGGAGGAGGAATGGCCTTATCCCCAAGACATAGACCTCCTCAGTTGAGTAGTAAGTTGTAACAGCTAAATGTTGACTGGTAAGAGCACAGCAATCCGGCAGCGGTTGAGGGAGAGTTACCTGATAGACATTGCAAAACTGCAGCTAAGCACAAGGGGGAAATAGATATCTCCTTGTGTTATGCCCCCAAAATAAGTACACAGTCATAACTTGAGAATCCATCAGTTTAAGTCACTAGCATAATTTACTTGGCTGTGTTAGTATTCAGCCTTAACTGTGAGATTCACTGCAAAATTAATGTGATGACTCATGGGCCATGTAGTCCCATTCCTAGTGCTGTTGTGACTGACGAAGAGGAGAACTTGGGTTTTCCTCCATTTCAGCCAGAAAGGGAACCATTTCAGCCAGAAATTGAGCCTTTGCACCTGCAGGAGGCTTGTCTTCCAGAAATCTCCCAAACAAGCCCGGAGTCGAGTTCTCCCCCTTTTTCGCGCCGTAATTACATTCTCCAGCAGAAAGGAGTGCAGCAGGCTAATCGCAGGAGTTTGAGAATAGCAGCAAAGCATTCAGATGATTAAAGCCTGTTCCCATGAGAAATTTTAGGGAGTCATACATCTGGACACAGAGATTGACTTTCGTTTCTGGTTCCCCAGAGAAGTGTTCTCTGGTGGGGAAAACAAGGCCTATTTAGGTTCCTTGCTCCCGGAGGGATCTTGCGGAGTCAATTCGTCAGCAACTGGAGTAGTGTGTGTGGACAGCTACTCCGCTTCCAAGCCTTTGTTCCTGATTCAAGCCTTCGTTTTCCAGCCTTGTTCTTCCACGGATTTTGCCTTGCTTTCCAAGACCCAGCCTTGCCTTGTTTCCCGGATTTTGCCAAGTAAATACCACGGATCTTGTCCTTGCTCCTCGTTCCTTGCTGCCTTGTATCCAAGCCTTGTTTTTCCAAGAATCAAGTTACTTCCTAGCCTCGTTCAAGTTCATGGACTAAAAGACCTTGTCATCTCCCCTCACTTTGCCTGGCAAAGTGAGTGTTTCGGTTATTGGATTACAACTTTGGACCTTAATATTTCATATTGGACATTGTTTCTTTGGACTAATTTTGACCTTTCCTGAAAGGTCTAATTCTGGACTATTTTCTACACTTGTTTTTATTAACTTTATATACTCCTTCAATAAAGATATTAGATAGATTCTGGCCTCTGTGTATGGTTATTGGTGCCCTGCAGCCTGGGTCCTGACAGTTTGACTCCGCCACCCTAAGCACCAATTAACCTAGGCCAGAATGTCTACCGGAGCCGGACCGGGAGGCCAGCCACTCAGCTACACCATCGACAAGGAGGAAGTGGACCGCATCCGTGATAAGCTCAATGCGCAGGAGGGAGAAATAAAGGGATTGAAGGAACGCGGAATCCGTCTCCCGGCCCTGGCATTGCCAACCAAGTTTTCTGGAGAAGCTTCTAAGGTTCATGTTTTCCGTCGCCAATGCCAGGCTTATCTAGAGGCCCGCAATGCCGAGTTTCCCCAAGAAGACATCAAAGTGGCGTGGATCTACAGCCTTTTAGACGGACCAGCGGCCAACTGGGCGACGGCACTGTACGACCAAGTTTCCCCGCATCTAAGATCAGCGCAACACTTCTTGGATCACATTAAGGCGACTTGGGGGATCGAAGACAATTTGGAGGCAGCCGGCCATAAGCTCCGGCGCCTCTCTCAGGGGGACAGACCGTTGTCCCAGTACATAGCCGAGTTCCGAGTGTTGGCCCACAGCACCGGATGGAATGATATAGCCCTCAGAGGACAATTCCGGGAGGGTCTCAACATCGAGATGTTGGAGGAAATTTCCAAGGTGGATCCCCCCCACTCTCTTGAAGCACTCATTGATCAATGTTTACGGGCTGAAGTCATGCTGGCCAACAGAAAACAATGGGTCCGAGGCCAGAGCGGTAGAGCTGGGGTGAAACCTCCCGCTCCCACCAGCGTCCAGCCGCGTCCAGCATGGAGACCCCCACCACCAGCCCCATACCCCAGAGGGAGCGAGGAGGTGCCGATGCAGTTGGGCAATGTGCGTCCCAGGTTAGACGCCGCCGAGAAGGCCCGCCGCCAACGCCTAAATCTCTGTTGGTACTGCGGAAACGGGGGCCACTTCGCCAGAGAGTGCCCAGCCAAAGGGAAGCCCGCCGCCCGTCTGGCGGCGGCGTCCTCCACGGAGACGAAGACGTCTGAGGCGGCTGGCGCACAGCCGGCGGGGGAAGCCAGCGACCGGGCGTAGAGAGGCTCGCCAACCCGGTCAAAAAACCCACTCAAGAGCCGCCAACTGGGGTCCTGTTTCTTCTAGTGGTCACCTTGTGGTCAGCAAAAAAAGGACCCGTCATGGTCCATGCCATGATAGACTCAGGAGCCACAAACAATTTCATTGATAGAGAGTATGCCGACTCTCTGGGATTACAATATCATGACTTCAAGAACGCCCGTGTGGTGCAAGCCATCGATGGCCGTCCCCTCAAGACGGGTCCCGTAAGTCAGTGGTCGGAACCCACCAGAATGTGGATAAGGGAACATATGGAAGAGATTTCCTTCTTTGTTACCGAGGTTCCCCATTTCCCTGTGATTTTGGGTATTCCATGGCTGACACTTCACGACCCAAGCATCTCCTGGTCCAACAGAGAACTGCAGTTTGCTTCAAAATATTGCCAAAACCATTGCCTTGTAGCAAGATCTGCCATGCCACAGACACTGAACCCATTATCACCTTGCCCAAGAAGTACTCAGAATATTGGGATGTATTCAATGAAAAAGAGGCCGAGAGATTACCCCCACATAGACCTTATGACTGTGCCATTGACTTGGTGGAGGGGGCCCCGATCCCGCGAGGACATCTCTACTCCCTGACTGAACCGGAGCAAGAAGCTCTCAGGGAGTTCATAGAGTCAAACCTTCGCAAGGGATTCATCAGACCCTCTCAATCCCCAGCCACTTCCCCAGTGATGTTTGTGAAAAAGAAGTCAGGGGAATTACGCTTGGTGGTGGACTATAGAGCATTGAACAATATCACTAAGCGGAACAGCTATCCCCTGCCCTTAATCTCGGACCTACTAGACCGACTTCGAGGAGCCAAGGTCTACACCAAGCTGGATCTTCGGGGAGCGTATAATCTAGTTCGCATCAGAGAAGGGGACGAGTGGAAGACCGCCTTCCAGACTAAATTCGGATTATTCGAGTCCCGAGTTATGAATTATGGATTATGTGGAGCTCCCGCAACGTTCCAGCATTTTGTCAATGACATCTTTCAGGATTATCTAGATCGGTTCTTGATCATCTACCTGGACGATTTTTTGGTGTTTTCTAGATCACAATCAGAACATGAGAACCACGTCAGAATGGTGTTACAACGATTGCGGGATCATGGACTTTATGCCAAGCTGGAAAAATGTGCTTTTGATCTACAGGAGGTAGATTTCCTGGGGTACCGCGTCTCGCCACTAGGGCTCTCCATGGACCCGGCAAAAGTTTCAGCAGTATTGGAATGGCGGGCGCCAACCAACAAAAAAGAGGTGCAACGATTCTTGGGGTTCGCGAACTATTACCGCAAGTTCATTCCAGATTTTGCCCGCTGGTCTGACCCAATCACCAGCTGCATCCGTGGGAAACAGCCCTTCCGCTGGACAGATCAAGCAGAGAAAGGGTTCCAGCAACTAAAGAAATTATTCACGTCCCAGCCAATCCTTCAGCACCCAGATCCTGAAACCCCTTTTGTTGTGCAGGCGGACGCCTCCGATGTAGCAATTGGGGCTGTACTCCTACAACCGGTGGGAGATCATCTTCATCCTTGTGCCTTTTATTCCCGTCAATTGACCGCACCAGAGAGAAACTACACCATTTGGGAAAAGGAACTATTGGCCATAAAGGCAGCCTTTGAAACTTGGAGACATTGGTTAGAAGGGGCCAAATTTCCCATTGAAGTCCATACTGATCATCGGAATCTAGAGCATCTAAGAACTGCCCGCAAGCTAAATCAGAGACAACAACGCTGGGCTTTATTCTTTGAACGTTTTAACTTCCAAATTCATTATGTAACCCCAGCCCAGACCAAGCAAGCAGATGCTCTGTCACGGAAACCGGAATACGCTGCAGGACGCAAGGAGACCTTTGAGTCCCAGCTGCTACAACCCGGGAACTTTGCCACGCTCACAGTGGGGAACACCAAATCCACTCCCATTGAATCAACTCCCTCTACTCCAGGGCCCCTTTGTGCTCAAGAAATCAGGGCTAGTCAGCAAGCAGATGCCTGGGCGCAGGACCAACTTCGCCAAGGACTACATTTTCCCTTTTCGCTTAAGGATGGGCTGCTTTGCTATAGAAATCATGTTTACATCCCCCCAGGACCGGGCAGGGAAAAGGCACTTCGTTTGTGTCATGACTGCAAGCCAGCAGGGCATTTCGGGCTATTCAAAACTATGCATTTGATCCTAAGAGATTTCTGGTGGCCCAAGATCCGCAAGGATGTAGAAAAATATATCAACACCTGCCCAGTATGCCAGCGCTCCAAGACAAGAAGGGAAAAGCCCTCAGGGCTTCTGCATCCCCTTCCTACCCCATCTCGCCCATGGGAAATAATCTCTGCGGATTTTATAACTGATCTACCACCTTCCTGTGGATTCACCACGATCCTAGTGGTGGTGGACCTTTTCACCAAGTTAGCCCATTTTATTCCCTGCGAAGGCCTTCCCACGGCCAAAGAGACTGCAGATCTATTTCTCCAACATGTTTTCAGATTGCATGGATTGCCCAAGAGTTTGGTCACTGACCGTGGGTCCCAATTCACCTCTCGCTTCTGGAAGGCACTACAAAAACTATTGGGCATAGACTCTCGTTTATCTTCGGCTCATCATCCTCAAACAGATGGGCAAACTGAGCGCACCAATGCCACTTTGGAACAGTACCTTCGCTGTTATGTAAACTACCAACAGGACAATTGGGCTTCCCTGTTACCACTGTCGGAGTTTGCCTACAATAATGGGGTCCAGGCTTCAATTAAGGAAACCCCGTTCTTTGCAAACTATGGCTTCCATCCACGTTTCTTTCCTCCTGTCATTGAAACCTCAGAAGTTCCCGCAGCAGAGGACTGGCTGCAGGAACTCACAGCAGTGCAGCAACTTTTGCTCCAGCAACTGGACCAAGCCAAGGAGGACTATAAACGCCACGCTGACAAGCATCGCCAGCCGGGCCCCGAAATCAAGGTAGGAGACCGGGTTCTTCTGTCCACTCGCTTTTTTGCCCTCCCACCGTCCCTGCCGGAAGCTAGATGCCCGTTTCATTGGTCCCTATCTAGTGGTGGCGCAACTTAACCCCGTGACTTTCAAACTCCAACTTCCGCGCTCTATGCGCATTCATCCAGTGTTCCATCGCTCCCTGCTCCTTCCGGCGGATGGTGTGCGCCCTGATGCAGACCGGCCGGCCCCCGCCCCTGTTCTGGTGGACGGAGAAGAAGAGTTCGAGGTTCAGGACATTTTGGATTCTCGCTTTCACCGCCGCCGCCTACAATATCTCATTGACTGGGTGGGTTTTGGCCCCGAAGAGCGCTCTTGGGAAGACGCTTCCACGGTTCATGCTCCTGATCTAACCCGCCGCTTCCATCAGACCTATCCCGCCAAACCGCGGCCTCGCGCCTCGGGGAGAGAGTCCCAGTTTGAGAGGGGGCTTGAGGAGGGGGATAGTGTGATGACTCATGGGCCATGTAGTCCCATTCCTAGTGCTGTTGTGACTGACGAAGAGGAGAACTTGGGTTTTCCTCCATTTCAGCCAGAAAGGGAACCATTTCAGCCAGAAATTGAGCCTTTGCACCTGCAGGAGGCTTGTCTTCCAGAAATCTCCCAAACAAGCCCGGAGTCGAGTTCTCCCCCTTTTTCGCACCGTAATTACATTCTCCAGCAGAAAGGAGTGCAACAGGCTAATCGCAGGAGTTTGAGAATAGCAGCAAAGCATTCAGATGATTAAAGCCTGTTCCCATGAGAAATTTTAGGGAGTCATACATCTGGACACAGAGATTGACTTTCGTTTCTGGTTCCCCAGAGAAGTGTTCTCTGGTGGGGAAAACAAGGCCTATTTAGGTTCCTTGCTCCCGGAGGGATCTTGGGGAGTCAATTCGTCAGCAACTGGAGTAGTGTGTGTGGACAGCTACTCCGCTTCCAAGCCTTTGTTCCTGATTCAAGCCTTCATTTTCCAGCCTTGTTCTTCCACGGATTTTGCCTTGCTTTCCAAGACCCAGCCTTGCCTTGTTTCCCGGATTTTGCCAAGTAAATACCACGGATCTTGTCCTTGCTCCTCGTTCCTTGCTGCCTTGTATCCAAGCCTTGTTTTTCCAAGAATCAAGTTACTTCCTAGCCTCGTTCAAGTTCATGGACTAAAAGACCTTGTCATCTCCCCTCACTTTGCCTGGCAAAGTGAGTGTTTCGGTTATTGGATTACAACTTTGGACCTTAATATTTCATATTGGACATTGTTTCTTTGGACTAATTTTGACCTTTCCTGAAAGGTCTAATTCTGGACTATTTTCTACACTTGTTTTTATTAACTTTATATACTCCTTCAATAAAGATATTAGATAGATTCTGGCCTCTGTGTATGGTTATTGGTGCCCTGCAGCCTGGGTCCTGACAATTAAGCCCCTTTGAACTCTAATACCTTTGGTATGGCCACATGTATAAATACATCAGTGATACCAGGAAAAGAGAAATATGCAGTGCTTGTGTATGTGCATGGAAGTATGATCCAGAGAAACAATGAAAACACCGTATGTGTTTTTCACTTGAGAAATAATCAGAATCATAGAATCATAGAATAGTAAAGTTGGAAGAGACCTCATGGGCCATCTAGTCCAACCCCCCGCTAAGAAGCGGTTTCATTCTCTGACTGTCTTTATTCAATTTTTCCCATGGCACAGACAGAGTCTAAGCATCTACATTTTGTATCTCTGCTAAATTTTGAGACATCTTGCCGAATAGGAATGGGGCAGCAAGTGGAGGGGGAGTGTCCTATGGGCACACGGTTCATGGGTTTTTGACCCTTCGTAAATAAATAAATAACCGTTCCTCCATGTGAAGCCAAAGTAATTATCTTTGCTATATAATACAAGGCTCAACATTATAGTTTAGCTTTAACACTTGCTAAAATAAATGCTGATTCACTGCATGATTATACACTGCTGATTTATTTATGTAATGTTAATTAGACACACATATACGAGTCTATGGACAATTAGATTTGCTGCTCTAAGATCATAATTTTATATGCATTTATGCAATCAGCACTTAGTCTACAGCCAAATTTAGCAGCATTTGGATGTATAATTATCCATCATGCTAGTCAGCCATGGGCTCCAAGAACACTCCTCTTTTACTCCCTTAGGTAGTAGCACCACTCTGTCTTATCTCACTCTGCCCACAAGATGTCATCTAAATAGTCATTCCTCGATCTAGTGACCTCCAGATTTGTTACATTAAATCTCCTGTCCACCTCAACCAGCCTACAGAAATTTAATTTAATTTAGGGGTGGGTAGAAGATAGATCTTCAGATGTTTTGAGATTTCATGTCCCATAAACTCTTGACTGTTGGCTGTGTTGAGAAAAGGGTGCTGGCCTTTGAAGTCCAAACATTTGGAGTTATAGCTTCTGCTTACCCATGTGCTTTCAAAATGGCCTTAGAAGACAATTAACATAGCAGTACTGTTTCAGATATGAAACGATTCACCTTACAGTTTCTCACAGTAGCTACTTCCAAATTCAAATGTATTTATTTATTTAAGTGTTGTGATCAGCTTTGAAATTCTCTATCTTGAAATGTCATGCATTATAACCTGTGCAGTTTCATCTTCATGGGGCCTAAATCCAAAAAATACCATAAAGGAATCATATCTCATGTGATCTTGTTAGCTAAGCAGATCAGCACCAGCAATTGCTTGGATGGGAGACCACCAACTAATAGCAGGTGCTGCAAACAGAAGAAGGGACTGACAATACCACCTCATTGGCCTAAGAAAACCCTATGAAATTCATAGGATTGCCATGAGGTGACTTGATGACGATGACGATGACGATGATGATGATAGTAATAAAAAAAACTTTATTTATATTCCATCCTATCTCCCCAGAGGAACTCAGGGCAGATTCCAAACATAAAAGGCAAACATTCAGTGCCTGAACACAACAGTACACCCATAATAATGAAAATTGACAACCCAATATATAAAAACAAATTATGACTTAACAAGTAAAATTAAATTCAAAACACAAACACAATTATATCAGAGAAAAAGCAAATATGAAGACAAATACACAAACAGATTCACTTTTATATTACTTTCAGTATTTCAATACGGCAAGAATTTCCAAGGCTATAGAAAGGGCTGATCTCTTGAGAGCACAAGTGTCTTATAGGTTTTTGTAGTTTCTGCTACTTTAACAATAGCAAGCAGAAACTCAGACAGGGAGAACTCATCCTGAAATGGCATAATTCCCCAGGGACAGATGCCATCAGTTCTCAAAAGAATATCCCAAGGACGTGCAAGCCATGCCTTAAAGCTTGGCACCAGGCTCTTTCAGGGTGATTCAAAGAAGCATGGATTCTCATTATATAATTCTTTGGGTTTTGCTGGGATTTGCTGGTTATTGCCATTTCCACACTCATTCCATTATTGGGGCTGGGAGCTGTTCATATTGATTTCTTGGACTAACACTCCCCCAGTGGTGGTGGTTGTTTTTAAGTGGAAAAATGAAAAGAGAAGCAAAGGATGTATTTTTGTTCCCATATGTGTTGGAGTTAAAAAGAAATCCATTCACAGCTGCAGTATTGTAGCTGATTTGCCAGAAAATAGTATTGAATAATAGAAACATTGCTTTAATTAAAAAAATCTTGAGAACTATAGCAATAAATACCACAAGCTCCCTGTAGATCAGTTTCTTCTTCTTTTCTAAGGGTGCTCCCTAAAAATGGAAAGGAGCAGATATAAAGAAGAAGTGGTAAGAAGCAAGGTTTTGCCATGTCTCTTCCTTGCCTTCTTCACAGAGTTTTACTGACTGGAGGACACATGATGTTCCGATTCTTTCCTAATCTGTTCTTCAGCCTTTTTTACTTCACATAGAAAGATCCTTCCTTCTTTAATCTATATAATGTCTTTCGACTAGTAGTCATAGGCGTTGTCCATCATAAAACTCATTCAATCAAGACACAGTGAAACTATCTTCTGTTTTGTTTGTACAAAACAATTACAGTATATGTCTGATAACTATCTGTGCTCAAGAAGCAACAATTGGATACAGAGAGTGAAGTCAAGTTGTGGTACTTATAAGTCGTTGCTCTCTGCTCTTAGGAATGCTTTAACTATGGCTTATCTGCAATGACAAAATAAATTCTGTTTGACACCAGATTTTGTTGGTATGCATTGACCCTGGAGTAACCCCTATTAATGCCATGCACATCGCATATATCAGTGTGAGATTGCCAGAACCAGCCACACAATTTCCCCTGCCAGCCTTACTTTTTTAAGGGCAGTTCACATGTCCAACTCTTTGCATTATTTTCAGCCACATGGCAATGCACATGTACAAATAAGTGTGACTTCTGTTAAGCAGAGATATGCTTATAATGATATGTTGATATGCAAATATCTGAGTGCATGAATCTTCCTTTAGACCAGTGGTTCCCAATCTGTGGGTCCTCAGATATTTTGGCCTCCAACGTCCAGAAATCCTAACAGCTGACAAACTGGCTGGGATTTCTGGGAATTGTAGGCCAAAACACCTGGGGCCCCACAGGTTGAGAACCACTGTTTTAGACCATTGTCTTAAAGAGAAAATCAGTTTGGGAAAGAACCACTTCCTAGCAAGAATGTTCACCTCTCACCAACCAGTTATGCCCATCACCAACTCCTCCCCAAAACAACACAGCAAAGCGATGCTGGCCAGATAACCATCCACATACCAAAAATTCTGGATTTTCTGTAAAACTTCAGGGTAAAATACAAGTTTTTGAGATAGCTTTAAACTCAAAGAAATGCATTGCAATTGAATTGTGAAGGATGTCATGTGTCAGGATGAGAGTGTCTATGAGGTGAGTACATTTCTATTAGTTTGTTTAGACAAACTCGAAGAGAACTTAACTTTAATCAAACCAGATGGATAATACAACAAGCAGACCAGGCTGGTAATTTAATCCATTTACAGCAGCAGATCAGACTGGTAATTTAATCTTTGTATCAAGAGTAATTCCAGAAAACAATAGCTTGGGAGAAAGATGTGACAAAGCTCAATTGTTGAGCTCCAGCAGCCAAAGACGAAGCAGGCAGCCATCTTAGCTCGAGGTAAGCCTTGCCACTTAGAGTGCACTAGAAAGCTGAGTGTTTGTCTGTCTCAAGTTGAACATGACATCAGCCAACAATGTGATGCAGCAGCTAAAAAGGACAATGGGATTTTAGGCTGCATTAAAAGGGGTAAAATGCTTAGATCGAGGGAAGTCATGGTGCCTCTACAAAGGAATCACTTCTGTTGTTGCTGTGTGTCTTCAAGTTGATTCTGATTTATGGTGACCTTATCATAGAGTATTCTTGCAATTAAACAAACATTTCTGGCTGCTGTTCTTTTAAACTAGGACTATGTGACTTGTCCAAGGTTACCTAGTCCATTTCCATGGCTCAATGGTGATTCTAATATTGGTCTCCCAGAGACCCAGTCCAGCACTCAAACTGCTACACTACACTGGCTCTACAATTGTTCTTGTTGTTGTTGCAGCTGCTATGGTTGTTGTTTTATTTCTGACTTGGAAAAAAGGACCAGAATGGGGATGAGAAGAAGAGGTGCTATCAACTTTAGCTCCCAGACACAGTGAATAGCTTCACCAGGGCTCTTTAGTTTGTTAAGATAATAATGCTGGAAGTAATACATCACAGGCCTTACCCAGTATTCAGTGCTTTTTTGCTCATTTTGTCTCTCAGTAGCAGGAATATTAAAAGTGTAATCGCTGAGTTCATGCAGCCTGGAAGGGTGTAGCATTGGTGCTTAGCTGAATGTTCTCCTGTCTTCTGCCACTGTGTGCTCCAAACATCCCATCCCTCTGCTATTGCAATTTTGGAGAATTTGATACATTTAAGAGGAACTTCCTGACCATTAGAGCTGTTCAACAGTGGAATTCTCTGTTTCAGAGTGTGGTGGAAGCTCCTTATTTAGACGCTTTGAAACAGAGGCCGGATGACCATCTGTCGGGGGAACTTTGTGCTTTTTCTGCATGGCAGGGAGTTGGACTGGATGGGCCGTGTGGTCTCTTCCAACTCTATGATTCTATGATGGCAAATGAGCAACACCATCACTCCCTCCAAATTCTTAAACTATTTTTCATTTATCATATATCCCTTAACCTTGCATCTAGTCCATGTGACATTTTCAAATGTCTTACCTAGGACACATCTGTGATACATTTGTGACAAGCATTTCCATAGAATTTTTTCTCTGCACCAAAACGATCCTATATAGAAGGAGGTAAAGGAAATCAAATAACTAAATCATCTAAATCTTAAATACAAATACACACACTCAGGTAGTATATAGTATTTGGCAATTTTGCACAAATCTTAATAATATTTGGTGTCTGCCATTCCCTACTAAAAGGCTATTTATTATGCCTGTGCATTTCAGCAATTTCTGACAAACAGCATAACATTATAGTCATTTGCAGATTTCTAATAATAGTCCATGGCAGTTGTGAAGAGCTGTATTTCCAAACTGAGATTCAGACTGAAACCCAAGTCAAGCCAGGTAGCCTTCAAATTGATCTGAAGTAAATCAAGTTGCTTCTTGAGCTTCAAAATCAGAGAGATGATGTCTCTTTGCTTCAACAGGAAGGAGAAAATTGTATAGAAAGTCTGAAGAGTGCAATGGAACCACTTTAGCAGTAGAGAGCAAGTTGTAACAAGCAATTAAAGATAAATTAAAGCTCTGAAATTAAAGCTCTCCTTATGAGGTTTTGAATTAATCATTGATTTCCTCCAAAGATCCCTTCACAAATTTGTGAACTATCTGGTTAGCTGTCCAACTGGCAACATGAGACTTGCTGCTGTGAAAGGTTCAAAACTGGCAAAGGAAACATTTGTCCTTCAAGACGCGTGCAACAGAAACGACAGATTCACTAGTGTACTTTTGAATGAGTCCTGCTTGGGCACCCATTATTCACATAAATAATATAATACCATCTTCATCCATCTCAAAGAGAGATGTTGAAAGTGGTGTCGCAGAAAGCTGCAGCTGCCCAATGGAAAATAATGATATTCCTTTAACGCAAGGTTAAAGGAAGATCAAATGTGTCCAGGTTTCTTCTGTTTTGGTAGCGGTACTTCATCCATAAAAGGACATACATTTTGTATGTCGCCCTCCATAATATACTAATGTTAGTATTTAGAGTTCCCAGGCAATTATATGCACCTTTGTGCATTTGTATGCAGCTTGGTAGAACAAACTATATCATGAAATTCTGAGGTATGTAGATGAAAAAGATCTGCTCTATTCTATATATCAGATCAAAAAGCAATTTTTTCCAGGAACCACTAGTTTGCCACAATTTAAAACACCAAAACAAGTAGATTATTTATTCAGAAACCACAGGACCCAGGAATAAAACACTGCGTATCCATTTTCCAGCTCTGGCTTCCCTTTTACTATCCCACTGTTCTTCAACACGACCAGTCATTTCTAGGTATAAAAGGGGGGAACTTGAAGCCACTAACATTTCAGCAAGCTATTTGATCTCCCAGAAGCAAACAATTTATACTGAGGAAAGGCTTAAAAATCCACTTAAAATCTCCACTGGACAATTCTTGTTAGAAGATGTGGTGAAGAAGGACCAATTGTGTCCTACTGTGGCACCCAATGAGGAAGTTCATCATCCTTTCTATGTGTATATACATACACACTGGGTGTATTTTCTTCAATCTCCCACAAATTACAATACAACTTGCATATGTGCTGAAATGGTGTTAATGATTTCATTTATCCATGTTCAATAACATATGTCCTCTCTAAGCATTTTCTAGGTCCAATAAAAGGTAAAGGTAATGGTTTCCCCTGACGTTAAGTCCAGTCGTGACCGACTCTAGGGGTTGCTGCTCATCTCCATTTCTAAGCCGAAGAGCCAGCGTTGTCCATAGATACCTCTAAGGTCATGTGGCCAGCATGACTGCATGGAGCGCCGTTACCTTCCCGCCGGAGAGGTACCTATTGATCTACTCACATTTGCATGTTTTCGAACTGCTAGGTTGGCAGGAGCTGGGGCTAACAGCGGGCGCTCATTCCGCTCCCAGGATTTGAACCTGGGACCTTCGGTCTGCAAGGTCAGCAGCTCAGCGCTTTAACACACTGTGCCACCAGGGGCCCCTGGTAAAATAGCTGGTAGGTCCAGTAGAATAGCTCTATAATGTTCTTGGGCCGGAAGCTCTTCATTTCAATACAGTTAGTTATCATTTGCACATTTATCCACATGAAGTGCAGATATGTGGTCAAGCCATACTGGATGTCAAATATATGGCTCTCTTTCCAACGTTTTGAACCTCCTTTATGCACCTTGGGAAAAATACATGAAAACTCAAGCATCACATACCTCACACACATAGAAACAGGTTGAAAATTCCAGCGCAATTAGTGAGGGATAACAGAAGTCTAAACCACATCAGTTTATTATGCCACATGATTAATATTCATTCCAGAACCTAGCGTGCCAAGAATCTCAAATTTTATTTCCTTTAAAAAATATTTTTTGTCCTTGAGCTGCAGAGATGAGCTTGCAAGTATTTGCCTATACCTGTAAAAATATCTCAGGAACCAGAGAAGGATCTAAAGACATTTTTATTGGACAGAAAAATTGTGTTCAATATAACTCTTTGACTCACATCCATTACTATTATCAGTGGTATTTTTCCCAAAATAGGAAATTTATGCGAACTAGCATAATGTATACAGCAGATTCCTAGTTTTCTGAGTGTTGAATTTGGGTCAATCTTCCATGCAGGATTTTCTTTTTCTTTTTTTCATGCACATAGAATCATAGCAATTGCTCAAACTACTGAAAACATGCAAGAATGAAACCTGTATCAGCTTGAAGGCTTGTGTCTATGTAGCAAGGCTAGAATAGCCAGTGTGCAAATAAAACATTTCCCCTAAAGTGGAGTCTTTAAGATCTACAAATGTGTACAAGAGGCCAGGTTGCCACCAGCCCTCTTTGGCCCATTTCACGCCTATTAGACTGTGATGTTGGATCACATTTAGTGTCCAGTGACAACTCAGTTCTGGTAGGGAAAGAGTGAATGGTTTTAGCTTTGCTATGCTTACATTAGCTATCATTATTCCAGGAATAAGGCAATTTTGAAGAGCTGAAAAGACTGCGCTTGGGGAGATGATTTTCTCTGCTGGATGATGGAAGAGGTACTCCAGCACTGGCATTAATCAAACTCTATACAGAGAGAAACTCCCTATGACACTCCATCTCTCCTTCCAAAAGGTGAAATGGAAGAAGGAAGGAGCAATATATCCTTTCTGCAATGAGTTCCCTCATCAATGAAAGACAAATCAATGTCTGCAACAAATGTCCCCTGCTCATGCACGGTGCCACATACTGAAACAGAAACAAAAAACCACCTGCAAATGCTTCAAATGAGACACAGTGGCCCTGTCCAAAAAGAACACTTCTATTAGAAGGAATTCAAATTTAATTACAAGGCATCTTCTTAGGGCCTCATCACAAAGATCAGGAGAAGCCTCCCATCTTGCCTGGCATTGCGGCGAAAGGAGAGAGGCAGTGGGTCTCCCTCTCTGCAAGGCTTTCCCCATCACAAGGGGAAGAGTCATCCTCTCAGAGAAGCCCCATTCTGGCTCCATTGGAACCAGCACAACACAGGAAGCCTCCCATAGTGTGAAGGCAGCCTCCGGCAATGCTTTTACCCCAGTTGGTGATGGGGCCTCCACTGAAAGTCACATGTTGTGTGATGGCTGGCATGGGCTCTGTCCAGAAGCTGGGTGAAAGCATCCTAGATGGTGAATTCGCCCCATCTGATGAGGTCCATAGTTATTTGAGTTGCAGCTAAAGACACAGAGGAGCACAAGGGCCATCAAGGAAAACAGATGGCCAGAAATTAGTCCTTCTCATGAAGCAGACTGACCACTGTGGATTCCTGGGAATGATTCTTGTTGCTCTCTGAGACTAGGAAACTTTAACAACAACCAACTGAACCTGGAGTGAGTATAGTCTCTGCCACAAGCCAGCATCATGACCAACCCTCCAGTGTGATAGTAAGGATTGATTTGTATTTAGTAACTTTGGTTGGCATCCTATTGGTTAGTCTCAGCTGGAATAGTAAATCAGTTGTTGAATGATGAGTCAACAAGTAGATAAATATAATGGATAAATTGGGTCTACTCCAGTCAGGACAAAAGAGGATATACACCTTTGTCAGATGCATTGTTTTAACTTGGCAGTTCAAAACAATGAACAGAGCAGAAGATTCAACTTCCTTCTTTCATTTGCCTGTTTATACAGTTATTTTTAAGATGAGCCAACTTCCTTCTTTTATTTGCCTGTTTACACAGCAATTTTTAAGTTATGAGTCAAAGGTCTGGAAACTGTAAGCCACTCATGCAAAGCAGTGAAAGCATCCTGCATACTGATGGTACTAAATAAACAAACCAAATAGGTAATGGTTCTCAACCTGTGGGTCCCCAGATGTTTTGGCCTTCAACTCCCAGAAATCCTAACAGCTGGTAAACTGGCTGGGATTTCATGGAGTTGTAGACCAAAACATCTGGAGACCCATAGGTTGAGTACCACTGGTTTAGGGGATGGAAGAAGGGCCATGCATGTGCACTTCACTTCACTTTGATTATTTCTACATTTTTTTTCTGCAAAAAGTTGTTGGTTGTGAGTTGTGTTCCAGCCCAGAGACTTTTTTACCCAGTTATGAATAGTTTGAATACCAACCATGGAATAGTTTGGGTGCAATTATTAATTTAGGAGCCCAATCTTACCATTAGCTATGGGGTACTGGATCCCGTTAGTGGAAGGTCTGGGTTGATTTTCTGATATATATGATTTGCTGTATTCCTTCCTGTTGATCATGCTTGTCTTAAAACAAGAATGAGTGCCAGTGTTTAGTATATAGTGAAACCCTGGAAAGGCCTAAATCTATAGCCAGTTCCAATTTGAAGCAGAAGCAAAGTTAGTGACTGGGAAAGTTTAATTTGTTCACTCTATGCCAGAGCTTCCTAGATCTGACTAAAATAATGTATAGATATTGTCTTGAGTCCTGGTGCCCTGAGATAGCGTTTGCTGAATGTTTGAGGGCTGAGCATGACTTGAAAAGCCTACAACTCCTCAATTGGCTGGGAGATCGTAAACTTGATTTCAGCTCTGCTAAAATTGCGGGTTTTAAGCTACCAAATCAGAGACAGACAGGTTGAAGGCAAAATCAGAGCCTTTTATTCACCTTTGCCAACGTGAATGTCAGAGGAGTCTGCACTCCAAATA
This sequence comes from Anolis carolinensis, assembly GCF_035594765.1. NCBI lineage: Eukaryota > Metazoa > Chordata > Lepidosauria > Squamata > Anolidae > Anolis > Anolis carolinensis. The sequence continues at coordinate 190,999,369 of NC_085844.1, read as the reverse complement.
CTGACATTCCTCAATATAAAAATATTTATAAGACCTTGCCTGCATTTGAAACAAAGGACTTCTGCTGACCTGAGTGTCGATTGGTCCTGACTGAAGGAGGATAGGATATGCAGGCTGGTTGGCTGGGATGTGCTATCTGCCAATTGGTGTCCATGTTTGGAGGGAACTTTAATCAAATGTCATTGATATATTTGAAGGCTTGTGCCTGTTTATTGAGCCACTCAGAAGGTTGCAGGTGGAAAGTATTGTGGCTAGGCTAGAGATAATAGGTTTAAATAGATTTTTTTTAAAAAAAATAAGGTTTTGATGTTTCTGTTTTGCTCAATACAGTGTCAGCCAAATAAACAGAAGGGTGCTCAGGGTGTTGGCAAATTCAATGGAAACCCAGAGAGGTGGTCCTGTTTGGCAATAGGGGTGAGGAAATGTTCCCATGAATAGAATCAGATCATATCAGGAAAACCCCATGGCTTTCCTCTACGCATGTGTTCTATGTGTCATCTCAAGTTATTGTGAAGGGATTATGCAAACTAACATGGGGCCATCCACTGAGATATGTGTGCATGGTGCTTGTGCAACATTTGAGGGGGGGGGGTGTTAATGAAAGATGGCTGGAAAATAAGAATATAGTTCCCTATCAATCTCCATGGAGCCACAAACTCTGGGGTTCATCCTTTTTGGGTCTGTTTTTTTGGTAACAAACTGTTGTCTAAAAAGCAATATTTCTATGTTCCAATCATTTGGAGAATTACCATTGACTTACTACAAGCATACACTCTAAAGGTGATCAAAGAAGTAAAATGTCTAAAACAGAATAGCAACCACTATCCCACATTCACTTAACAAGGCTCATAGTACCTAAAGCCTAGTAAGTTATTTTGGTATATAAAGTTTAAAATCCCACAAGCACCTAACAACATGCTGCCTTTGTAAGACTTTCCAAATCTCCTTCCTGAGATAATAATCTCATTCTACCTAACTGTTGGGCCAGCCCTATAGGTGCACTTATTTTCTTAGTGAACTCTCAAAACAATGGACAAACATCATTTTGCAGAACAACTCTATATTTCATCATGGAATTCTGTACTTTTCTTTCCTTATTCAATCAGAATTCAGAGACAAAATCGTATGTTATAACCATGATGTGCCTAGGATCCATTCTTGTGTTTCAGTTGAAATACTTCTTCCTCCTTCATTTCTGCAGTGGCCTTTCTTCTGTTTGACAGCCACAAAGTGATGACTATTTCCATTGGAAGACTAGACAAATGGAATGGGTTCAGAGAAAGGCACAGCATTTTATCGTCTTGTTGAGTGAATGCCTAAAACTTCAAATGGCTTCTGGCTTTATGTGTACATAGATGTTATGAAGACCACTTCCTAGCAATGCAAATATATGCACATAATTGCACCAGCCTTTGGAAAGGTTTGGCATTATTTTACAGAGTGCATTCTTTGGCAAAGACTATGGTATATATATATTTGGCTTTTCAGGTGCTGTGCCAGCAAGCCAGCTGGCCCAGAGGAAAGTACTGCTTGGGGCATGTTGCACTCAGGTTGCAGTGTCTGCATTATTTCTAATGTTCTTTAGGAACAATTCATGATATTGCATATAATTATAGCCCAAAAAGCCATCACATACCAGGGTCTCCTTCTCTATTATAACCCACTGGAATTTCTAACTTTGAACCAGAGCTCCCTCTTGAGGCTTCTCCCACTAAATAAAATTTTAAAAAATCAGAATGCAGAAAAGCATTTTCAGTGGGACTTGCTGTACCTCTTTCCCTGGAAACCCACCAGGATTTCATTGTATCTACTTTTGGGAGCCAAGTAAGTAGACAATGGTGAGTTTTTTTTTTTTTGGGGGGGGGGGTTAATTGAGCTTCTAGGAGATACTATTTGCTTTGTAATGTTTTGATGGCATTTTGCATCTTCAGGATGAAAGACTCATCATATCCAGGAATCAGCCAGAAACTTGCTATTCTCTTGATTCTGAAACTTTTTAAAAAAGATCTGGGTGTGCTATTTCTCCTCAGTATCTGTGGGAAAAGAGACCAGGCAGTGGGCGTTATGGAAGTATTTTGGAAGGCAACAAGTCTTCCTTGACTGGTATGATAGAAAGCTTCTTCATCTAGAAATATTGACACTTTCCCTAAACTAATAAGCTTCCATGAGCTTATTTGAAAAAAAAGATTACTGAAGTATGTGCACCAGTGAACCAAATGAAAAGAAAATATACTTTTATTTTCAGTAAGTCTATCCATTTATGTGGAGTGTGCCATGGGAAATACTGGTGTGTACTGCCAGTAGTGTTCCAGTGCCCAGAAATAAATAACAAATTGTTTGGCTCTTGTTTCATAATACATACTATTCAATGTTTCAGAGATGAAAACCAGGACATGTGGCCAAACAACGTCAGAATGGTAGATGTTATTAATGATGAAGCACACATATGGTAGGAGGGGATGTAACAATTTTACTTGAATCTACAGGGAAGAACAAATTTCTGCCTCCTCCTCTACTCTCCCCTTTACTAAGTTCATTGAATACAAATTCGCTTTGCACTCTGAATTCCTTTTTACAACAATTAAGGTTTTTTTCGTGTCAGGAGCGACTTGAGAGACTGCAAGTCACTTCTGGTGTGAGATAGTTGGCTGTCCGCAACATGTTGCGCAGGGGACGCCTGGATGTTTTACCATCCTGTAGGAGGCTTCTCTCATGTCCCCTCATGGGAAACTGGAGCTGACAGGTGGCAGCTCACCCAACTCCCTAGATTCGAACCTCAGACCTTTCAGTCAGCAGTCCTGCCGGCACACCGGTTTAACCCATTGTGCCACTGGGGGCTCCAACAATTAACTTAGATGAGGACAAAGAGGGAAAAAGAGAGGAGAGGGAAACTGGGTCATTTTCAAATCTGCTGAAAAGTAAGATGATAGAGGATTAATTGGGACTGTCCCTTCCAAAATAGGACAATTGAAGGGCATGACAACATGAGATGTGTATATGATCTTTTTATAGGCTGGACTAAGGGTATGCACAGGTACGATCCCAGGACCATGAATGGGTGAAATGATGCAGTTTCACTAATTAAAAGGGGTGAAATAACAAGGGATGCTCAAAGCGGAATATAACCATTGTCAATCGTAATGCGACCATGGTGAAATAACAGGTTCTAAATCTGAAATTAAGGAAGCCTTTGAAGGCAAATGAAGAAAAAGAAGCTGATTAGATGAGCAGAGGCCAAGCCATCATACATTCTCCTATAAACAGCAGTATTTTCTGTCGCCCCCCCCCCCTTTCATCTGAACAGGAGAGAAGGACTAGCCATCCAGAAAGCCCTTATGTCCACCTCCATCCTATGGCAGTATGAGTTTTGCCTTTTTTGGAGTCAAGCAAGAAACTGTGTAAGGATTATTTCATTTCTAACCACTGAGAAGTGGAGCAGCACCAGAAATACATCTTCAAAAAGCAAAAAGTGTGCCTATTTCTATTTGCATCTCTGAGCCACCAACATGATAATAGTACGGATATGGCATTGTTTGAAGGGGGCTCTAACCAGAGAGCAATATATTCTGTCAGCACAGAAGTCTGTAGAGATTCATTTTTTACTTTGTGTTATGGGTATTAGGAGCCTATGTGTGAATAGAAATGGTGACTGAGAGGCAGGGCCAGCCCAAGGAAATTTTCAAGTGTAAGCGAAACAGGATTTTGGTGCCCCCCCCCCCCAAAAAAAACCCAATCACCGAGAAATAAAAGGTAGAAGGTAGAGGTGAATAGAATGGATAAAAGAGTTTACCTTACAACCAGAAGTTTATTAACAACATTATGTTCATATAGTAACATTACATAGAATTAACACCAATCTTGCATTTTAATAAATAAATATTTTAATAAACTTTGCAACAATTTTAATTTTTTTGTTATTTCTAGTCTACAAGTACTACACAAAGGTTTCCTGGTCATGATATTTCTTCAGAAGATTTTTCAGACTTCAGACTAGCTTCAGATCAGTTTTGTTTGGGAGAACGCAGCCCCAGGAGAATAGACACTTCCTTTCTCAGGAAGTGAACTCTTGTCCTTCAGAAGTGCCACGCCAGCATGGACCATTGTAATGGGTGTAGCAAAGCAGGGGAAATCCAGTCATGAATCAATCAGGGCCAGCTAACACCTCCCAACAAAGTATTCCCATAATCAAAGTCTGGTAAATCCTCTGTTTTCTCACGGCCACAGACGGCAGAAGCACATACCATATCGCAAAGAACACCACTCTGAAAACGGGAATTCCAGACAGGAAACAATCAGGGTCAGCTAACACCTCCCAACAAAAAATTCACTCAGAGAGGAAACAGCCTGGCTGTAAATCTGCAAAGCCATTACATCCTTATCATTTTTCCTAATTGCAGCATTCATACTTGCCTCTAACAGATAAAAAAAAATCAGAAATATTGTATATTCACAACCTTTAAGAAATAATATCCCCTGATGGCACAGCATGTGAAAGCGCTGAGCTGCTGAAATTCTGGACCGACAGGCTGCAGCAGGTTTGAATTGGGGGACCAGAGTGAGCCCTCACTGTTAGCCCCAGCTTCTGCCAACCCAGAAGTTCAAAAACATGCAAATGTGAGTGCATCAATAGGTACTGCTCCAGCGGGAAGGTAACGCCGCTCCATGCAGTCATCCCACATGACCTTGGAGGAGTCTACGGACAAGGCTGGCTCTTCGGCTTAGAAATGGAGATGAGCACCAAACCCCAGAATCAGACATGACTGGACTTAATGTCAGGAGGAAAACATTTACCCTTTAGGGTTGTTGTATGTCTTTCGGGCTCTGAGGATGCCTGCCATAGATGTGGGCGAAACGTCAGGAGAGAATACTTCTGGAACATGGCCACACAGCCCGAAAGACATACAACAACCCTGTGATCCCGGCCACGAAAGCCTTCGACAACATGTTTACCCTTTACCTTAACTACCACAAGTTCCTCAATACTTTATTTCCCATACCACCATACTTCGCCACAACAAAGCGTGGTCGGGCACAACTAGTATATATAATATATAATTATTAAAACTATAAATCCCAGCAACTACAACTCCCTACTCAATTAATTAATTAACAAAACATTCAGTCACCAACTACAACTCCCAAAACAAGGGATTAAACATTAAACATGTAGAGTAGAGTTTCACTTATCCAACATAAGTAGGCCGGCAGAACGTTGGATAAGCAAATATGTTGGATAATAAGGAGAGATTAAGAAAAAGCCTATTGAACATCAAAATAGGTTATGATTTTACAAATTAAGCATCAAAACATCATGTTGGACAACAAATTTGACAGAAAAAGTAGTTCCATGCATAGTAATGCTATGTAGTAATCACAGTGGAGTCTCACTTATCCAACACTCGCTTATCCAATGTTCTGGATTATCCAACGCATTTTTGTAGTCAATGTTTTCAATATATCGTGAGAGGGCCAGCTAACACCTCCCAACAAAGTATTCCCATCATCAAAGTCTGGTAAATGCTCTGTTTTCTCACGGCCACAGACGGCAGAAGCACATAACATATCGCATAGAACACCACTCTGAAAACAGGGGAATTCCAGACAGGAAACAATCAGGGCCAGCTAACACCTCCCAACAAAAAATTCACTCAGGGAGGAAACAGCCAGGCTTTAAAGTTGCAAGGTCTTTACATCCTTATCATTTTTCCTAATTGCAGCATTCATACTTGCCTCTAACAGACAAAAAAAACCCAATCAGAAATATTGTATATTCACAACCTTTAGGAAATAATATCCCCTGATGGCACAGCGTGTGAAAGCGCTGAGCTGCTGAAATTCTGGACTGAAAGGCAGCAGCAGATTTGAATTGGGGGACCAGAGTGAGCCCTCACTGTTAGCCCCAGCTTCTGCCAACCCAGAAGTTCAAAAACATGCAAATGTGAGTGCATCAATAGGTACTGCTCCAGCGGGAAGGTAACGCCGCTCCATGCAGTCATCCCACATGACCTTGGAGGAGTCTACGGACAAGGCTGGCTCTTTGGCTTAGAAATGGAGATGAGCACCAAACCCCAGAATCAGACATGACTGGACTTAATGTCAGGAGGAAAACTTTTACCCTTTAGGGTTGTTGTATGTCTTTCGGGCTGCGTGGCCATGTTCCAGAAGTATTCTCTCCTGATGTTTCGCCCACATCTATGGCAGGCATCCTCTGAGGTTGTGAGGTCTGTTGGAAACTAAGCAAGAGAGGTTTATATATCTGTGGAAGGTCCAGGGTGGGAGAAAGAATTCTTGTCTGTTGGAGGCAAGTGTGAATGTTGCAATTAATCACCTTGATTAGAGTGAAAAGCCTTGCAGCTTCAAGGTCTGGCTGATTCCTACCTGTGGGAATCCTTTGTTGGGAGGTGTTACCTGGTTGTTTCATGTCTGGAATTCCCTTTTTCAGAGTGTGTTTCTTTATTTACTGTCCTGATTTTAGAGTTTTAAAATGATGTTTGCCAGATTTTGTTCATTTTCATGGTTTCCTCCTTTCTGTTGATATTGTCCACTTGCCTCCTCCTTGCCCAATTCTCCCTTCCTGGACGCGGCCACAGGTCGCCAGGGCGAGCTGCGGCCGCGTCCAGGAAGTAAAGGAGGATTGGGCGATCTCTGCTGTGTGCGTGCACACAGCAGGGATCGCCCAATTCTCCCTTCCTAGATGCGGCCGCAGGTCGCCAGGGCGAGCTGCGGCCGCGTCCAGGAAGTAAAGGAGGATTGGGCGATCTCTGCTGTGTGCATGCACACAGCAGGGATCGCCCAATTCTCCCTTCCTAGATGCGGCCGCAGGTCGCCAGGGCGAGCTGCGGCCGCGTCCAGGAAGTAAAGGAGGATTGGGCGATCTCTGCTGTGTGCATGCACACAGCAGGGATCGCCCAATTCTCCCTTCCTAGACGCGGCCGCAGGTCGCCAGGGCGAGCTGCGGCCGCGTCCAGGAACTAAGGGAGAATTGGGCAATCTCTGCTGTGGCGCTATGGGCTGCTGTCGACACCTCGACAGCGCCCCTAGCGGCCAGCGCCCGAGGCCGCCGCGTCAGCAGCCTCATATGTCCAACCGGCCCTGCTGAGAGGGTTAATATGGAACATTTCCACTTTTTCAATAGAAATGAAAAGCAGTCACTCATTATAAAGGGAAAATGTGTTTGCCATCAGGAATATCATGGAAGTGTAGGAGCAGAGCTTATCCTTACTCCATTGATATGTGAAAAAAGTGTAAATGCCTGGGGAGGAAATGAGGAAAAATAGCTTATTTTCCAAAACCCCATTCCCCCAGCAAAATTGGGGAAAATTGACTATCAAACTTTTCCTTTCTGAATAATGAATAAATTATTTAAGAGAAAGTCTTCATCTATTTATGGCTTCAAAATCATTTCTTTAAAAAATAGATGTAAGAAAAAGTATTTTATCTAACACTATATATGGTATCAGATCATTAGGGTTCCTAATTTGCATTTCACTGTCCCAATTCTTTTAAAGGAAATGAGGGTGTAATGTCTACTTGTCACTATGGGAAAATAAAGGAACCAAAATAATATTTTTCTATTGTTTTTGTTTGCTTGTTTGCCTGCTTCTCAGACTGGTAAAACTCTGTAGTTCAGGCATTCATCAGAGTACAGGATGTTGTAGCTCTATCTGTAACAGAAATTTAGCTTGTAATTGTATTCTAGATATAACATTAATTTTACCAAACATGATAATGTTATTATGCCAGGTGAAGTGATATACAATGCACTTTGTGTTCTTAAAGTAATGGTCTTCCACCTGTAAAGGATACAGATATAGGCTTTTCCATTTTTTCAGAACCCCCCCCCCCTTCAAATTTTTTTGAAATTTTACATTTCTAATCTGGAACTCCATATTGCAGCTCAATTATTTTGCACCAAGAGGAGCCATCTAGCATCCTGGCTTCTGTTCTGTTGTCACTGTTGTCACTTCAGAGTGTGATCAGAGAAACAGAACCAATTTGGTTACAAATACATTATATACATCATCTAAACCAGTCTAATATACTTAACCCTGAAATGTATAGGACTCTTTCTACTCAGGCTGGATGGCTATTAAGATTTTGAACTCACCTTCAGCGATAGATTACCAGCCCAACCGGGAAAAAAAATCTTGGTGTCCTGGGATTATTTGAGGCACTGATTCAGAAAATTGTTTGAAAATTTTGCATCAGCTCTAATTTCTTAGCTGCCCATAGAAAACCATAGTTATTGTGGTTATATCTGGGCAAGCAGATTCTGCCTAGTAGATAGCATATGTTATGTATCTAAACAACTAAACAACTAGTGCTAATAGGGGAAAACTGGTGCCATTTTTGGAATCAGTGGGCCAAATATACCCAGAAACAGGGCTCACATTTGAGGCATCAAATGGTATGTTGGCCAGTGTTATTTGCCACAACATTCACCTTTCTTTCCCAATCCACGCTTTCACCTGAAAATGCAAAGTTATGTTACAGATGAAAAGAAATTTGAAAAAGTGGTTTCGGTAATAATGGCAAAACATGAGAAAGCAAGGACTTTGACTCACATCAGCTCTCGGTTTCCGCAGCTGGTCTGTCAGAGATGTCACGATGGAATCTGGTGACCTCACAAACCAAGCCGTGAGCAGTCTTGCCAGCATTTCCACTGGAATCTTGGGTTCAAATCCTAGGGTTTTTGCCAGGATCTCTGAGAGGAGGACATGAACTATTTAGAGCTGATAACGACAAAAAATCTGGTGTCTGCAGCTGCTGGTGCTGGGGCTGCCTTCCTGATAGCCAAAGCTATCTTGGCAGGGATCAACAGCCCTCCCTACAACCCAGAGCAACTACCATTTGCCAGTAAGGTGGGGATTTGGGGAAATTGATGCAATATACCAAAAGCATATTGCTGTGTACTGGAAGTGGTTATGGCTCTCCCATAAGTTATTTTATATGTTGGTGCATCCACAAAGCAATTCCCATACAGCACTGGTTTAATCCCGAATTATTGAACTGAGAACATGTAAGAATTTTATGGGCGTTGGCGGAAATACAGGCTTTTGGTTATCTATCAACAGTCAGTCTGTATCAGACATCTTTATTGCCATCAAGGTTAAGACAGAGAGTTTCCATTCTCTTAATTCTGTTCATCTGGGTTAACCAACCTGGCCATTCTGGATGTGTTGGACTATCATCTCCATCATCACCTTCTGGGTGCAGAAACAGGCCAATGAGATTATCAAGGGACTGAAGCAACTCCGCAAGAGGGAAGGATACAACATTTGGGGCTGTGTTTGGCTTCTTTTTAAAAAGATAAGTGAGTGGTAACAAAATAGTGGTGTGTAAAATCATTATTTATATGGAGATAATAGATAAAAGAACCTTTTGCTTCACTTAGTGCTCTAACCCAAGGTCATCCTCAGGAGGTGAGTGATGGGAGATTTAAGATAAGTCAGATTCGAACTGCATTATATCAGTGTAGAAGGGACTACAGTAAAAATGTTAAGAGTACTTTAGCTATATCCTAGTTAGTTATATGTTAGGAAACTTTTATTTTAGAGCTTGCATCCCTCTTTCCCTCAGTGAGTCTGTGTCCTGAAGACAATAGGTGTGTTTACTTGGCAGCTGTTTTCATTGATTCTGAGAGAGTAGAAACACACAGCAAACAACCAATGCAATTCATTTCAGAAAATACTTGTTAGTTTAAATAGAACAGCTGTGAGTGTGTGTGATAATGCCCTAGGAAACACTTTGAGATTAAGAAAATATAGAAATCTTGGCATTTCCAGATTTATCTAGAACAGTGGTTTTCAACCTGGCATCCCCAGATGTTTTTGGCCTACAACTCCCAGAAATCCCAGCCAGTTTACCAGCTGTTAGGATTTCTGGGTTGATGGCCAAAAACATCTGGGGACCCCAAGTTGAGAACCACTGATCTAAAAGTAAGCAAGGATGGCAATGCAATCTCAGATACCAGAAGCAATATGTCTGTATTTTTTACTGGGAACACAAGGCAGAAGCAGCAGGTGCACCTATTTACTCCTGGTCAATTCCTCATGGAAAAATGATTGGCCACTGTTTGAACAGACTAGATAATCTTTGGTCTGACCCACCACAATTCTGCTTGTATTCTTTCCAGCATGGTGCTATCTGTACTGGCTGGGGATGACTGCGGCTCCCACTTGTACAGTTTCAGAAAGGGGAATGATCTCTGGAATAACAGAACAAAGAAATGGCTGTGCAATATCCTTGTACCTTTTTATATGAATACTAGCTTGGGAACCGGGCAATGCCCGGGTTATTTGATAAAGGCATTATTTGTCTTTGATTGTTAGGTATTCTCAGTTTGGAGTGGGTGAACTATAATTCCCAGAATCGTGGGTCAATCCTCCCCAAACCCTGCCAGTATTCAGAGTTGGCCATTTTGGGTCTGTGTACTAAATGTGGTCCAGATCTGTCATTGGCTGGTCATCGCCTGGCTTCAGTGCTCTCTGGATGGGGGTGAACTGCCACAGCTCCCAGATTCCAGGGGCAATTGTCCCAAAACATCTGTCAGTATCCACAGCAGGCTATGTTGAGTCTGTGTGCCAAGTTTGATCCAGATCTGTCGTTGGCTGGGTTCAGTGCTCTTTGGATGCAGGTAAACTACAACTCCCAAAATCAAGGTCCATTCCCACAAACCCCTGCAGTATGTTCAGTTGGTCATGAGGCTTCTCTGTGCAAAATTTGGTCCCATTCCATTGTCAGTGGGGGTCACTTTTCTCTGGATGCAGGTGAACTATAACTCCCTTTTCCCCAAACTTGTCCAATATGCTCTATTGGTTGTGGGGGCTCTGTGTACCAAGTTTGGTCCTGGTCCATCATTGGTGAGGTTTGATTGCAGGTGAACTATAAATCCCATTACCTACTTCTTCCAAATGTCCAGGCCAATTCCCCTCAAAACCCACCAGTATTCAAATCTGGGCATATTGGGTATGTATGGCAAGTTTGGTCCAGACCCATCATTGTTTGGGTTCATAGCGTTCTGGGTGTAGATGAACTACAACTCATCTACATTCCCCAGTAGGAGTCACAGGGCTCTGACTTGATGCAGGATGAAGGACAACTTCCACCATGTGGAGTCAATCCCCCAAACTCCTCCTCTGTGGTGTTTGTTCTGCAGACAGATTTGAAAGGGAAGGGCAGTAGGTGAGGTCATGCAAATTTCACAGCAATGGAGAACCCTGGGATGTCTGCCTGTGGTGGAGGAAAATGCAAAATCTAGGATGAAATGGTCCCCAAATGAAAGCATTCCTTGGGTGGTGTGCTGTAGTGTTTGGGAAGAACATTGGCAGGGTTTGGGCTACATGTTCATGGAGCTCACTGTAACCAAATGTCAGTGGACGGGAGTGACTTGCTGGCTCCTTAGCATTGGGAACTGTAGCCTGTTTGTGGAGGCTGGAGGCTGTCTGTGTGAACAGACACCTGTGCCACATACACACATACAGGTTTTTACTTTTATTATGGATATAGATATAGATAATAGATATAGATATAGATTACCGACCATACATTCAGTTTCAATTTCTCCTATCTCCTTGGCTTTTTGAGTTGCATCTCTTAGAGTGCACAGTGTTTTCTAATGCTTAGCATGCAAGGGCTGGGCAAAGACATACTAGTTTTGCACACCTGCCTAGGAGGAAGCAATCTGCTTAATGAAATGTGGTATGCTATGAATTAAATATCATATATTTCCATATCCTGACATTCCAGTGTCTGGCATGGCCCTTCTTGTGAGAAGCAGAATTCTTGAGAGACAGTGCTTCACTGAACCAGGTGAATGCATTAAAATATTGTCTTTGAAGAAGATACAGGCAAAGCAGGAGGAAAGTGGTTGAGGCTTTGATAAGTTTCCAAAATAGGGTGTCTTTGATACATATCTGTGAACTAGTCTTAAGATTGGCAGCACTGAAATTCAATATTATAATAGGTAATCCAAAAATCTTCATATTTGAACCCATTTTCAGACCTGCAACTTCAATATTAACAATAGGTCCCAATGCATTTTTACTGAGCTACTCAAGTAACATATCAAGCGGAGATGAAAAGGGAAGAAAATAAAGCAAAGTTTGTTTTACTCATCACTGGATTTGTGGTCAACCAGGGGCCAGCTGAACCATTAATAATACAGCCCTAGATCTAAGCCTAGCTTAACATGGTGTGAATTCTGGTTTGCCATTTATAAGCAACAGGCTAGTTACTTATAATTTGCATATTGTGATATCTGAGCTAGACAGAATCTGGCATCCCTTGATCTTTCTTCCCTAGCAACTCAGGCGTGTTTTTTTCTGTCTTGTTGGGTGATAAATGAGTCAGACCATGATCTTGTGCTTGCTTTGGATGTCATGACGAACAAACCAAGGTCAAGGGTGAATTGTGATGGGTTGTGGCCTCCATTTTGCTGGTACAGTGAACCAGACTTAGGACCTTATCAGACAGCAGGGAGGAAGTGGAGGAAACCATCCTCCTTCATTCCCTACCATCTTTCCCCATCTTTTGGGACAACAGGCCATCCCAAAGCTTTTTCTTTCATGCTTTTTCCACTTCCTCCCCATTTTCTTTAATTAGGAGATAGGTAGCACAAAGTCTTCTCTCCGTTTTCAGGTGCTGGTAACACGGATTCCCGTGGGCAGCCAGTGGAAGTGGCTATGTGTCATGGGATGGCCTATATGGGACTCCCATTTTGCCAGCTCCTGAAAACAGAAAAAGATGCAAAGAAGGCTACATCTGATAAGTTCCTTAGCCATCAGGATTGATCCTTTAAATTTCAGGCTAAAGCCACTCTACTGATATGGAAATCAACTATTCCTATTCAACAGCTGGAGCCAGCATGCTGGCTTACCTACAGTAAACCAAGGTTCTTATTTTAGGCATTCAAACCCATGTCAAAACATATGAGACATAACTATGCTGTTCTGTAGACGCTCCATTCAACACTGCTAATTCTTTTGATCCTTTCCCCTTCCTGCCATCCTTGGGTTTGCTTCATTCCTCTTTTTGCTTTCAGAATTGGCCATAGCGCATCAGAGTAAACATGAGATAGAATCCAGAGAACTCAGGGGACATTTGCTCTCTCTCAATTCAAAGCTAGATGACTACTCCAAGAATATGATACTCCATGGCATCACTCGCTCTGTTTATCTACTGGACACAGAGGTGAGCATACCAATTTGCATAGTGTACACTATAGACCTCGAAAAACATGACAAAAGCCACCAGGTTTAGGAGAGTGAGCCATGTTTAGGCCATATCACCTCTCTCAATACTCATCGAGACCTGATTCTGGGCGACTTGCAGCTTCTACTGAGAAATGAAAACAGTTTAGGAGGCATAAGGGATGCTGCAACTGCACTAAGGCTAAACAGATCTTGTCTGTGTAAATTTCTGAGAACCTGGTGTTCAGCTATAGTGGGGAACCAAGTGGTGGCATTGCCCCCCCCCCCCATAGGAATTCACCCCACCCCAAATTTAGGACATTGCTGAGAGTGAGACACTGGAAATAGATTGCCTCTATACATCTTTTATTTGTGGTTTGCATTTCCTATGTAGCTTTGCATGCCTAATTTCATTGGATGTCTAAATTGTATTTTCTTGTGGCTTGACTGAGATTTTACATAACTGAAAATCTGGAAGGAAAGAAATCCCTTCCAAAGATCACCTTTAAAAATAATTCCTAATATTAACAACTACAAAAATGACATTTCCTTTTGAATATCTTTTTGTTTGTTTGTCAGCAAATGTTTTTTAAAAAATCATACAGTGGTCAGTTCTGCGGTCATGTGTCTTTTAGATTTCTGTTTGCAATCATTTCATTTTCAACAGATCTTGAGATATAAAGAACTTATATTAGATAAGAATATAGATTTAAACACCATTTATTTATATAAAGGAACTAGCTATGCCTGGCCACACGTTGCTGTGGCGAAGTATGGTGGTATGGGAAATAAAGTACTGAGGAATTGGTGGTAGTTAAGGTAAAGGGTAAAGGTTTTCCCCTGACATTAAGTTCAGTCTGGTCTGACTTTGGGGGTTGGTGGTCATCTCCATTTCTAAGCCGAAGAGGTGGCATTGTCCGTAGACTCCTCCAAGGTCATGTGGCATGACTGCATGGAGCGCCGTTACCTTCCCGCCAAAGCAGTACCTATTAATCTACTCTCATTTGCATGAACTTTAGGGTTGGCAGAAGCTAGGGCTAACAGTGGGGGCTCTCTCCACTCCCCCAATTCAAACCTGAATGAATGCTGTAATTAGGGGAAATGATTAGCATGTAATGGCCTTGCAGCTTTAAAGCCTAGCTGTTTCCTCCCTGAGTGAATTTTTTGTTGGGAGGTGTTAGCTGGCCCTGATTGTTTCATGTCTGGAATTCCCTTGTTTTCAGAGTGGTGGTGTTTGTGATATTTTATGTGCTTCTACTGTCTGTGGCCCTCAGAAAATAGAGGATTTGCCAGACTTTGGTGATGGGAAGACTTTGTTGGGAGGTGTTAGCTGGCCCTGATTGTTTCCTGTGTGGAATTCCCCTGTTTTCAGAGTGTTGTTCTTTATTTAATGTTCTGATTTTAGAGATTGTATTGTTCTGTTTTATTATACCACAGTAATTTTTATATATTCTGATTTTAGTGTTTTTGAATACTTGGAGGTAGATTGTATTCATTTTCACAGTTCACAGCAAAATAATAATAATAATAATAATAACAACAACAACAACAACAACAACAACAACAACAACTTTGGTAATACGCACTGCTTCACTCCATTGTCAGCTTCCTTTCTGGAAGTATCCTTCCTTGGGAGGTGTTAGCCGGCCCTGATTGTTTCCTTTCAGGAATTTCCAATTTTCCTGCTTTCAGAGTGTTGCTCTTTATTTACTGTCCTGGTTTTAGAGATTATATTGTTCTGTATTATTCTATCACATTTCATTTGTAATTATTTCATATTACAGTAGAATCTCATTTATCTAACATTCACTTATCCAATGTTCTGGGTTATCCAACGCAGTCTGCCTTTTAGTAGTCAATGTTTTTGTAGTCAGTGTTTTAAATTCATTGTGATATTTTGGTGGTAAATTTGTAAATACAGTATTACTGCACATGGGACTACTTTTTCTGTCAAATTTGTTGTGTAACATGATGTTTTGATGCTTAATTTGTATAATGATTACCTAATTTGATGTTTAATCGGCTTTTCCTGAATCCCTTCTTATTATCCAACATATTCACTTATCCAACGTTCTGCCAGCCTGTTTATGTTGGACAAGTGAGACTGTACTGTATATTTATAATCTTATATTATCTGCTTAGAACTGGATTATATGAGGGCCCTTCTACCCAGCTGGATAAAATGCACACTGAAGTGGATTATATGGCAGTGTGGAGTCAATATAATCCAGTTCAAAGTAGATAATATAAATGGGTTATATATCTCTGTGGAAGGGCTTTGAGTCTACACTGCCATATAATAAAATCTGATAATCTGTACCTTATAGGCAGTGTGGAAGAGGCCTAACTCTGCCTGTCCCCTGGGCTGAGTGGGTTGCTAGGAGACCAAGTGGGCAGAGCTTAGCCTTCTAAATGGCAGCAATTGGATAAAAAACAATTATTCCTTTCGCTCTAATCAGGACTTTATTTTTCTTTTCTTTTTGTTGTATCAACCTAGAGGTGTGGATGATGGGTTGTGTTGTCAAATTTCGAGGTTGGGGGGGCTGTAGTTTTGTTGTTTTGTCGGTCACCAGGATTCCATCACTCTTTTATATATATAGATTAAAAGAGGACTACTGTGGAACACGGTTCATCCAAATCAGGAATCTGATTGCCCTCCAAATGTTATTAGCTCTCAATTCCCATCAGCACCAACCTGACCAATGGCAAAGGACCATGGATGCAGTAAATCCAGGAACTGCCACTTTTATAGTTCCTCTTACACCAATTGGCCACACTGTTTCACCCATTAATTAGGCTCACATTTGCTTAGGATCAGGATTCCTGAAGGACACTCTGCTGTAAGATTCTGGGCATCCACTGATTTCATAAAAAGTAATTTTGCTTATCACACAGTTACCATGAAGAAGCACCAGTTTTTTTGGAATTCCTTACATCATAAATGTTCTTACTGATGATTGTATTCTCCTATTTCCTAAGCATATTTTTCTTATCAATATCCTCTAGTGTGAATGTCAATTCATTTTACTTGACTTTCTTCTTTTTGTATAAATGTTTTTTTTTTCTTTTTGGGGGGAATAATATTATTTGCCATTTTTGGTTGCACTTTACTATGTTTCTCTGATTGCCTTGTAAATCAAATTTAATTACGTTATCTGCTTTGAATGTATTTGAGCTCAGAGCTTAAAAAAGCAAGTAATCTCTTAATAAAGAAAATCAGTTAAGTTAATGTGTTCAACATAGAGTTGAGAAATTATGAGGTGCTATTCAGAAATGCCTTTCTTTCAACAACTCGTGCCATGCCTATATCTTTTACCATACACATAAACACAGCTATGATGTTATTACTTTGCTTTTCCAGGCATCTGCATGTACTTATGATGATATCAAACTAGTGGCATCATTCCTGGATGATCCAGATGTGGGCATCAAGATTCAGACTTTGCATGCCCTCAAGGCCTTTGCAGGCATCTGGAAGTTTAGAATTAGAATCCAGGTGACTATTTGCACTTGACATTGCTGTACTGTGTCTGATTTGGTGCATTGCATCAGGAAGGATTGACATGTATCTTATTATTTGAGAGATGTCAGCTGAAAATGTGTATTGGCTCCAGTGGAAAGCTATGAGCCTGAGGTGAATGAATTTGATCCATGATGTCTTTTTTAGACTTGGGAACACCTGAGTAATGAACATGCCTGTGTGGATTCACCCTTAGAAGCAGTAAGAGAAAGCACACTTGAAGCCTCTATCAGCAGTTGCCATCCCACCATTCCCCCAGGAGAGAAAATACATCTTCCTCCTTTGATGAAAAAGCAACACATTTTGTCATCACTAGACCACATTTTCAGTTAATGAAAGTAACCCATGGGCATATTTGAGAAACTTGGACTATGACAATAGTGTATTATTTTTGCTATGACAATAGTGTAGTATTTGATGCACAATTAATAGGGCATAGGCTTACACATGCTCTGGGAAAGATGACAATGATTTCCTTTTCCTTTTTTTCCTTCTTTTAAAAAATTGTTTAGATATGCACATCTGTATGAATGAGCACAACTTTCAAAAGTTTAATTTAGTCTAAGTACATTGGGGAGAGGCATATGTAACAGTCCATTAGGATGTGACAGGAGAGTGTCCTTTGGTCATTAAACATGTCCTAATGAAGATCCAACAGAA
Source organism: Anolis carolinensis (assembly GCF_035594765.1). Classification (NCBI taxonomy): domain Eukaryota; kingdom Metazoa; phylum Chordata; class Lepidosauria; order Squamata; family Anolidae; genus Anolis; species Anolis carolinensis. The sequence continues at coordinate 190,981,999 of NC_085844.1, read as the reverse complement.
GTTAGTGGCTGTCTTGCAACAATCTTCTGGACAGCACTCGAATGAGCAGCAAAGATTATATAATATTTATTGAAACTTTTCCAGGGATAAAATATAATTCCTTGGTCAATTAGAAGAATGAAGCATCCTCATTTTAACTAGAGGGAAGATATGAAGGGTGTGCATTCAGACTTATAATTCTTCCTCACGCACAAGAGCATGCAAACAGAACCATATTTTTTCATGCACAAAGACCTTAGCAACAAATAAGTTATTGCAGTGGTTTCGCTTCTTACCCTCCCTCATGACTATTCCGGGGGGGGGGGGGTGCCTGAAAATCAGTTTCAACCCGAAATAGATATGATGTCATATCACTTCTGGTTTAGAAAAGTATAGCTGTATAGTCTGCTGCGGGTGCAGAGTAGATGACACTTAGATCACATCCCTAGTACAGTTATACACCTCTTTGTACTTCATACGAACTTTTAATTCTCCCCAAATGTTATAAGGAGAAAAGCTACACACGGGGAATAAATAAAAGAAAGGTGCACAATTCATGTTGGTTATATTTGGATTCCCCCCCACACACACACACACATATATATATATATATATATATACACACACACACACACATACATACATACACACACACACACACACATATATACATACAAGAAGTGGAGTAGCAGATGTTAATGAAAGAAACAAAAGGTTTCAGAAATTAAAGAAATGTATTACAGAACAAGTGGTCATGTAGGCAATTGAAGTTCACTGCCCTGGCCATTTTATATGAGAAGGGGAACTCAAATTTTGACTTCATCAAAGTTGGGACATTTGAAATAAAATATTCTAATGTTAGGGCAAGAGTCAGTATAGTATAATGGTTTGACCATTGGACTACAACTCTGGAGACCAGAGTTTGAATCCTTGGATAGCCATGGAAAGCTACTGGTTGTCCATGGGCATGTCACACTCTCTCAGCCCCAGAAGAAGACAAATCTTGCCAAGAAAATCCTGTTATAGACTCATCTTTGGACCACCATAAGTTGGGAAAAAATAGTGTAAAGACACAACAACAATAACGACAGCATCATCAACAACAATAGTAGTTTCCAGATCAGCTCATATAACATAGTAGATGTGAAACATGAAACCAAGTGGTTTCTCCTAGACCTGCAGGTTGGATTTCAAGTGAAAGTTATCTACTAATCTAAGAAAAAATATTTAAATTTCCTAGCGCGATGGATGCATGACATTGTGTCTATTCTGTCTTAGCTTCTAGCCCCTGGCTAGAGAAACAGATTCACCCTATGGTTTTTAATTCTATAGATGAAGAACCATCTGGAGCAGGCATGAGAAAACTACTGGCTGTTAGGAATTGCAGGAGTTGAAATCCAGAACACTTGGAGGGCCAAAGTTTGCTTATGCCTGGTCTGGAGGGTCATCATTCTGTCCCAATGCCACCTCCCTGGGAACTCTTTACTCTGCATGGCTGTAGCACACAGTGGCCTAGAGACTCCAGGCTCTTCTTCTAGAGTTGCTATTCATGTGAGTGGCTTCTAGTTTGGCGAAGACAGATTAAAAAGTGCAGTAATACCTTAAGCTTCTCTCAATATCTCATAACAAAAGAAAAGATTATTAAATATGTCTTCCAGGTAGATGTCAGTATTCATCTTGCACACCTAATAATTTCCAATAGATAGATAAAGATTAAAGTGATAATTCAATCTTAGAAACCTTTTTTAACATCAGCAGCAGCACCAAGACAAATATGGTTAATGGAAACACAGAGCTGGACAGTGTCTTAGAAACCAAATACCTGTGTTAAGAATCCTGTTTCCTAGCAGTGCATTGTCTGCAGTGGGAATTGTAAAGGTCTGACTTTCATCCATAGTAACAAAATGCTATTTTGTTCGGTGCAGGAGTATATCCCAAAGGTTCTTGAAATCATTACCGATATATGGGATAGTGATGTGCATATTGCTGGACTAAGATTACTCAACGTGCTGCAATTGCCGGATCACATGAATGTGCTGCTAAGAAAACTTCTGCCAGCCCTGATGGAGATACTGCAGATGGGAAACACCTTGTCTCAGGTATTACAGTTCATAGTCTTCCTAGTACCACTCCCTTGGTCTAAATCATCGCTCCTACAGAGCTTTCTATGGAAGCCATCAAATGTGGAGCAGTTATTGTTAATTTCAACTAATGGCAACCCTATCATAAGATTTTCTTGGCAAGGTTTATTAAGAGGAGGTTTAGTGAGGTTGAAAAATATGACTTGCCCAAGGTCAACCAATGGATTGACACGTCTGAGTGTGGATTCAATGCTGGGTCTTCCCGAGTTTCAGCACTCAAACCACTCCACCACTTTGGGTCTATCTGATATTCTGCCTGTATCATTAGTTTGATTTCTTTCTCTTTTTCAGGTGCAGGTTCTAAAATTTCTTAGCAGTTTAGTCCAGAAGGAAAGCCTCCTATTTGACATCATGAATTGCCAGGTAAGAAGCCTCCTCCCCTCTCATACTGAAAAACTTGGAAAAGAAATAGGGAGAAGCATGTGAATAGGGCAAGACTTTTGTTTTTCTGACATTTATATACCACTTTCCCATTTTAAAAATTCCAAAGTAGTTCACAAAAAAAAAAATGAGTACAACAAAACAGTGGCCAGGAAGATCAGATGAAAGAATCTGTTTATTATTCAAACCCACTAGGTGCGGTTAAATTAATAATTAGAAAATAAATAGGCAATGTCATGGTGAGTAGCTAGGTCTTTGATTATCAGCAGAAACATCCAACATTAGAATGAATTCCTCCATAGCAAAGTCAAGGGAGTGCCACCTGGCCATGGTACAATAAACAGTCCTTCCCCAGCATAATCAGGAAAGTCTAATCAGGAAAAGGCAAATTCTTAGATAACCTTATAGAATAGGCATGGGCAAATATTGGCTCTCCAGTGTTTTGGACTTCAACTCCCACAGTTCCTAGCAACCTACCAGTTCTTAGGAATTGTGGAAGTCCAAAACACCTGTTAGAACCTTATAAATAAAAAAGCAACACTTTGAACATGGCCCAAGATCTAGTTACCAACCAGTGTAGATTCTTCAGCACCAGTTTTTATATAGCAGGAAGCCCCAGTTTGCAGAGTCTAGTTGCTCTAATTACAACCACCTTACCAAGACACATGCAAAGTGTGTTGCAGTAGTTCAAACTGTAGCCAAAAGTGCAAATCACTGTGGCCAGATTGTCCGTGAAAGAATGGGTGGTGGCTGCCATCATATGGCCCTCAAGTGGCAAAGATGAATCTAACAGCACTTCCTAAACCATATATCTGTATTTGTAGGAAGAGTACAACTTTATCCAGAACCAGCCCACTGCCACTTCCATGCATTAATTGGATAGTGCATAGTTTCACCCACCTCAGATGCAACAGAAAAAGAGTTGAGTGCCATCTGCATTGCACCTTAAGTCCCTATATTGAAAGAAAGGCAGAATAAAACTAAAGAAATTTTAAAAAAATAAATACTGATAATATCCCAGCCCAAACCTTCTAGTGAGTGCCCTTTAGTGGATGTATATAGATATTAAAGAATATTGGGGACAGGATTTTTCCCTGGACCACCTCATAGCACAGTTCCCTAGAAGTCACAGTCCTAGCCCTTTAGATAGAAATTAAACTACTGGAAAACCATGAAACCTACTCCATCCTCAAGGTAGTTCAGATGAAAGCCATAATCAATCAAAGGTCATTAGAAGATCAAGGAAGAGCAACAGCATTGCACTTCTGTAACCTCCTTGTGATGAAGGCAAGTAAGGCTGATTCCATATCTAAACTAGACCTGAACACAGATTGAAATGCATCTACATGACTCCCATTATCGAAGAGCCTCTCCAGCTGTGCTGAAACTACTATTCAAGAAACCTACTGTTAGTTATTATAAACCTCTGGTTTATCTCTTTAAACTCTGCTACAGCTTAAGAGGTTCATAAGATAGGACCATCTACATTGACAATTTAATGCAGCTCAAAGCTAATTTCAGACTGCAGCAGCTAGACAACAAACTCCCACAAAATAGTTCAATGCATTGTGGTTTGTGTAATCACTAGTGAGGCCTCAAAATTGTCCCAGGATTTCCTATGTAATCATTTATTCATTGAAGCCACTTTCTTCATTACCAGCTTGAAACTGCATTAAATGATCAGTATAGATGGAGCGACAGACATGTATCTTGCTCTGAATGTAAACCAACCACTTTCAATAGACTCTGAAGTTAGCAAAGGGAGCAGGACACCAAGTCTCCTGTACCATCTATTTGTGGGCACTAAAAACTAATTTGACTACCTGTCTTTTAAGGTTCACCCTGAATTCTTCAACCTATTCCAAACATCCCGGCCTGGAAACCTCCTGTTTGAGTTGCTGGTATTTGTAGAACGACTTTGTGAGGGTCGCCTGACTTCACACTATCAGTCAATGCATTGGGAATACAATGAATTGTCTCTCCACGAGGTCCTGTTTGGAGTTGACTCCCGTCTAGCCGACTGTCTTCTCTCTCTTATCATTCATCCTGAGGAGGAGGTACAGATCCAGGCCTGCAGGGTCATCCTGAAACTCCAGCTAAATGAGGACGGCGAGATCATTGGCATCCATGGAACTGATACCACCTACAGTACCCTCTCTGACTGCAATTTTGATCACCCTGCTTTTGAAGCTGAACATTAATGCTTTACAGAGTTTAAGAGACTTAAATTATTTAAATTAAAATTATTGGGGGGGGGGGGTAAATCAAATAGACTGAGGAAGAATAACTTGGGTTTGGTGAAGTAGACAAGTTCACAAAAGCTTATGCTAGAAATTTCTTGGGACTCCTTTTTTTTTCTTTTTATGCTAATACGGACTAACATGGCTACTTGAGGAAAAAGTAGTGTGTGATGTTACTGCTAGTCTTCATAGGTGAAAAGGGTTTATTACCAGTGCATCAGTGGTTCAGCATCTTAACTTCTAGATTTTTTGACCTTCAATTCTAGGATTTCTGACCATTTGCCAGATTAAAGAGACCTTATGTAGTCTAAAATATACAACATCTGAAGGACTAAAGGTTGAGGATAATTAATCTAATTCTCAGTTATGATCTGTAGCAGAGGGAAAGGGCAGGTTTTCTGCATCTAAAAGATGGTCTGAATAATCCTATATCTCCCCCTGCCCCACATCAACATCAATAGGACATTTGCATCAGCAATGGGCAGATTGAGACTCATTGGGCACTTTTTCCTTTAATTTACACCACAAGATTGAGAATCCAAAGCCAGATTCAAAAGACATACACACTGAATTTTTAAAAAGGTGCCTGAGAACATCCAGAGCCCAGGAATTTGATTTCAATGTAAGAACTGAACTGAATTCAAAAGTCTTTTCCCACAATATTCTGGTCCTGTGTAACCCAGCCTTCTTCACTGCAGCAGTGGGTGATAGTTGTGGTTCATAATGATTAAATTATTGTAGCTGAGAGTAAAAGAAAATCTTGCTAATTTACTACAAACACTGGCAGCTCCCAGTAGGTCCCAACCCACATTTCCCCCCATTGCCAACTTACACTGCTGCTGTAATAATGAAACATACACAATATCCTGCAGTCATCCAGCACAAAAGTTGTAGGCAAATCACCAATATTCATGGAAATATCATCAATGTCCATTATGCTTAGGCTGGAATGGCAGCAGCACTGCTCTTCCCATCAGGTAGCCACAGAAGGGGGAAGGCCATTCACAATAAGAATGGACTCTTACTATTTCAGGAATGCTGTAGTTGTACTGGGAGGAGGTTGCCCTGACAGCCTTGTGGGCCCTTCTAACCGGAGGATCTCCATACTGTACAATTTCAAGTGCAGGACATGCAGCACAATACAGCATCTGAATAAATTCCCTTTGGCAGTGATCTGCATGGAGGCCTCTCATGGACAACAATTCAAAACCTACTGAGTAAGGGAAAGAGCCTGCTGACATGGTCAGAAAAAGGAGGAACTATGAGATGAAACAAGACACTTTCAGGGGATGGGCACAGCTGCTTTTTCCTATACATAATTTCTAGGCATAGAGCACAGGGTTGAATCACGGGCAATGCAAATTCCAATTACTGTATACAATGGAGAACAGTAGGATTGAGATCCCATTCTGTTTGCATGCCCAACTATCAAGTCATGTAAGAGGAAAAGAGGAGGTGGCCCAGCTCAAAGCCACTTTATGTACTCCATAGCACATTCCTTATTCAGCAATAATATGGAACATTCACAGATCATAGAGAAGTTATCTTTTTGGCTATAATTCCCAGAATTGCTATCATATCCTTATGCTAGCCAGAGAAATCTGGGAGGCATCATTCAAAAAATAAACACCAAAGTAAATTCAATTATCTTAATCCAATCATATACAATAGCACCACAATGGTTCTTTAAAGAGACTTAGCTCACTGAAGGTTTAAATTTCACATGCAGAAAATCTCAGCTTTAATGTAACCTCCAAATTTGAAAGATGCTTGCGCCCTACAAGCACACCTTACACAGAGAGGTATTTGCACAGTAGACTACTGTGCCCAAACACCAGTCTAATGTAACCAATAGGTCCTGCTTCATTCTTCACTGGGTTTTTACAAACATTTAAGAAGCCAAGATCTTGCGGTGACTTGCAACTCAGGATGCATTTACTCTGCAGAAGTAATGTAGTTTGATGCTATTTTAACTGTGATGGCTCAATGCTACGGAACTCTGGGATTTGTAGTTTGATGAGGCACTAGTACTCTTTGTCAGAAATAGCTAAAGACCTTGTAAATCTACAACTTCCATGATTCCATAGAATGCTATGGAATCACGGGAGACATGACAGTTAAGGTGGTGTCAAACGGCAGTATTCTGTAATGTAGATGCATTCTCAGACAAAAGGCAACATACACAGGGGCTGGGTGTTCTCATTACTCCCATTTCCCATCTTAACCAATCATGGCAGCTCTAAAGCTTGTCTTCCCTGGGGCCACCTCTTTCTCTGACAAAACATGACTGCTGGCACCACTGTTTTGTCTGAGAACTAGCACAGCAGGTCTCACTGTCCATCCACATTGCCTTGTAGATGAACCCATCCCCTGAAAGTCTTATAATCCCATACTGCAGGATCACAGTTCTTGACTCCCTGGAGCAACCAAGGTTTCTGCAGCCCTCCAAATCAAAATTTCATCTTGAGATCAGCTAAAGCAAGCCTGAATTAGAGTTGGAGGAAGGCAGTCTTATATGCTAACTTCTAGCACAAACAAAAACAACACATGCCCAAAATGAAAGGAGAAGGTTGTCTTCCATTGAGTTTAACATGTGGTTTTGACATATACTGAAGTCGGCAACACATTGTGCTGGTGTTGGGGACAGAACTTGAAATAGTTATTTTCAATCCTTGCTTGTCACCTTGATGTCTCCATCCCATGTTGGCTGCTGTACTGACAGTGTACCTATGTTGGTATGGAGCTGCAGCAATATACCTGTAAAGTTATGCTAGTGTTTTCCCACTTGTTGAAGTGCATCTGGGATTCCACACTAATTTTCATCCTATCCTTTGGAGCCCTGGTGGTATAGTGGGTTAAAGCCTTGTGACTTGAAGGTTGGGTTGCTGACCTGAAGGCTGCCAGGTTCGAATCCAAGTGCGGATGAGCTCCCTTTATCAGCTCCAGCTCCATGTGGGGACATGAGAGAAGCCTCCCACAAGGATGGTAAAAAGATCAAAACATCCAGGCATCCCATGGGCAACGTCCTTGCAGACGGCCAATTCTCTCACACCAGAAGCAGCTTGTAGTTTCTCAAGTCGCTCCTGACATGAAAAAAAAAATCCTATCCTTTGATTCCTAGTCAGGAGCAGATCTAAGTTTCACCACTTAAGTTTTTTAGTCTTATGTCTTCAGTGGCACAAAATGTACAAACTTCTAAGTTTTCCTCATTAATTCTGAGAAATCCCATCTATTTATATTTACCAATCTTCAGAATTTGGCTAAGTCAGATTTAAAAAAGAGACAGAGACAGAGAGAGGCCAAGATAGACTAATTCCAGGAAAAGAGATATAGCCAACATTTTGGGACTTATGAAAATTGACAAATTATCATATCAGGGTCTAGATACTGAACAAGGAAATAATGCATCTGCCCAAATAAAGATAAATAAAAATGAGAAATTTTACATTAGAACATTTATTTCTCAGAGAGAAAATATAGTTTCAGACAGTCAGATTATAGTAGGTAAAATTAGCATTTTTTCTTTACAAGCATAGAATTTATTACCTCTTATACCTTCTGATATAAACAGTTCTAGAAAGCAAATAAACTCACTTTCTACAATAAATAGAGCCATCTGTGCTTTACAGCAGACTGACAAGTCACGTTTAGGTCCCATAGCAACAGCAGGATTTTAGCCAATTCAAATCTCTAAAATGTATTTTTTTTAAAAAAAAACAAACACAAGTAAAATGGACGTTCTTAAAACAGTTATACATAGGTTACGAGTCCACAGCCGAGCTACAACCTGGGGAAGTGTATGTTGCTTTAAATTAATTACACTGTGTGCATACAAAAGACCCAGCGACACAACTGAGGGCTTCCAAGAATGGTAACAATTGGCCTAAATAATTTAGAACAGTATTTTACAAGTATGTACACAAGTTCCTTCCATAGCCACACTCTTTATAAAGATTCCCATTCATGCTCTTCATGTTACAGATATTTTGTATAAAGTGTGGTTTTATATCCTGATATATCCCAATATATAAGATGTGGTCCTTTTTAAAAAAAATAAAAAGGATACCACATAGAAATGGCAGTGATTTTCCCCAATATAAACATTTTGTTCCACAATCTCTTTAGTATGAAAAAATAAAAATAATTAAAAATGAATTGAAAAAAAAAAGTAACGATCTCTTCACATTACAATCTTGCTCTGCACCTTTGGTTTTTAAAGCTTAAAAGAAAAAAGGAAAAAAAATGTTACATGATTCAAAATTCAAATATGAAATGTCTTTCAGCTCGCAAACTTCAGTTCTCCCTGTTTTTCTATCACGTGCTTAAAAAATTGGATTTGCCGAAGAGTTATGTCCTATTTTTAAATAGATTCTAGTCTTGGAGGCTCACACAGCAGAAAGCAAATGATGACACTTGTATGGAAATGCAAATGATGAAACTCCAGTTCATGCTGGTGGGCAAGAAAGTAAGACAGTGTTCCAATGCAACCCAAAATGCGATGGAGCAATAATGGTGAATTGCACCTCGATGCAGATACCCTTATCCAAAGCCACATTCTTCAAAACACTTATGGCACTCTTTGCAAACATATACAGCACACTTCATGCTTGGGAAAGCTCTGCACATACAATTAGATGACTTCAGTCCAACTACAAGGGCAGAGTGCATATGGGAAGAGCTTTCCACTTTTGGCTTGCCCCTTTCTGCATAGGCAGGCTGGTGGTTGCTTCTACATCCAATAATCATGCAGATTTATGTAGAGTCAGCTCATCCTCTGTACAAACATCTCCTTGTTTGAGATGGTGGGGACAAATGTTTTCAGAAGATTAATTTCTCCCTCTTCATCTCCTAACAATTTTTAGACCCTTAACAACAATGTTCCAGGCTGGCGAGGTGGCTTCCAAACCATTTATTTATTTATTTTTTAAAAAAACCACTCAACCCAAATCTGTAGTTGAAATCTAAAAACTGCTTCATGAACGGATTTAGACAGAAAACTGTGCAAGTGATTGCTTCTTCATATATAAAAACTCTATACATGTAAGTGTGCATGAGGTAAAGGGTAAAACTCAATGTGACCTTCATCTTCTTTTGGTGCTAAATCATAACACAAAAATCTATATAGGCATGAGATTTCTAGACTAGGGTGCAAATGTAAAAATACGGTGGGACAAACCAGCACTTTCAAAAATAAGATGAAAAAGTGTGACAAATATTACTCAAAATTTGGCACACCAGAGTCATTGAAAGGAGGCCACATTATTTCTATTAGTGGCAAGTTCCAAAGAATTCTTCAGGGCAAGCAGAACACTGGAAACACAAAGAGACTTGTGAGTCTTCTAGTCCAACCAGCAAATGAGTTTAGCTGATCAAACCTAAAATTCTTCCCATCGCATTAACATTACAGCTGCTTGTGATACCCTCTAACTAGTCAGACCATAACAAGACTTCCTCTAATGCTGGCTTTCAGGAGAAACATACTCAGAAAGAACCCAGGCAGGCTTTTTGGCACATATCATATTCATATCCGGAGCTTTTTCTCTATGCTAGGAATCGTGCATCTTTCTTACGGGACATGAACAAGCATCGCAATCACACCTTCCTCCAAGCAGGGCGGAATCTCCTACAATTCAATGGAAATCCTCTGTGCCTTTACAATTACAGGCATTATTTCCAGGGTAAGTAGGAAGTGTAGAGTAGACTCATTCAATCCCTACAGATAATTTGGTGTAACAAAGGGATGGTCTCCCCGAACTCGACTCATATGGATCATGGCCCGGTCGTAAGCAACTTGGACAGATTTACGGATGCTGGTTTTTCGTCCTTCCAACATCTTTAGCTTATCCACTGTGTCATCTACTCCAAGCGGAATAACTTTCTCTCTTGGAAGCCACTGCCTGCAGTTAAAGGACACATTTTTAAAAAATTAGAAGACACAAAAAATATATTGCTAGTACCTTTGAGCATTACATTTTTCTTCCAGCAACACATATTTGTCCAGTTATTATGTTTGGACAAATGTTCACTTTAATTAGGGGGGGAAGCTCTCAAAGAATTAACAAGATGTAGTAGAACATTGCATATTGTACGGAAAAACTATTTATGTGGTGATTCGACTTGATTCTGATACAAGCAAAAGTATTTTCAATAAACAACCAAGAAAAGCAGAGCTGTAAAGCTATCGGGCAGGTATGCAATTTGACTCCTCCAAATAGCTTCTGGGTGATTAAAGTTTGAGATGTAAATTCATCAGAGTAAGTTTCTTATAATCTGTTGTCAAAATAAATTTCTTCCCTTCCGTTTGTGTATTTTTACTCACCATGTCCTCTTGTTATCAAAGAAAAGGACAAGGAAAAGCTTTTCTCCCGCCTCTGTTTGTCTGTGCTCCCCTAACTTCAACACCTCCATCGGAGGGACAGGGATTGGGACTCCGTTGTGAAGGAGGCCTTCTCTTGGCATCTCAGGGTCAATGATCTAAAAACAAGCAAAAAAAAAAAAAAGGTTCAAGGCACAAAACAGACTCATCACAGAAATTCAGCCCAATGCTGTTTCACTGAAGGCACTAAAAAGGCAGGGCATACATATAATCTATGCTGACAGAATGAGAATTCTTAATTTAAAATGCAGGTGAATTAACATATTTCACAACTGTGTAAGCTTTTAGGCTAGCTGTAGTATGGAGACTGATAAAGATAAACAAGACAGCAGGGTTAGACAGGGTTATGTCTAATTAGTAATCATGTATTAGCATCTACATGTATTTCTTTCCCTATGTATGTATATTCTTAGTATGCATAATGCCTTTGATGATAGCTGCATATCTCATTAACTTTGGTTATGGCATTTTTCAATATGTTGTGACCACATATTTATATTTTTATGATTATCAAACTATGTGGATTCTGCATCTCACCTGCAGAGTTGAACATGAAGGTTCCTTGAAATTTGATCTCTGCTTGATCAATTCCAATTAGTTATGCCTGCTGACAACTTGTAACAATAATCATATTTTGGGTATAATCCATTATGGATCAACACTTTTGGAAGAAGCCTGCTATATATATTGTCTTTCAAATTAACACAATGGATTTAACTTCCAAAAAGATAGGGACAGGGTTGAATAACACACATCTTTTAAATTATTTAACAATATTTCTATTTAAGATTTAAATCAATCAAAATGGAGATTGTGCAGAAGAAATCAGAGAAAGACTACTGGTGCATCTACACTGTAAAATTAATGCAGTTTGACACCACTTTAACTGACATGGCTCAATGCTATGGCATCATGGAATTTGTAGCTTGGTGAGACACCAGCACTCTGTCAGAAAAGGCTAACATCCTTGTAAAACTATAACTCCCATGATTCCATAGCATTAAGCCATAGTGGGGTCAAACTGCATTAATTTTACAGTGTAGATGCTAAGACTAGGAAGAGCAGCTCTGAAGGAACTAGATGAGAAGCTGAAGTGCAAAGACATATCACTAAATGCCAAAGCCAGGATCATCCATTCCAAAGTATTTCTAATTTCTATGTATAGTTGTGAAAACTGGACAGTGAAGAAAAATGACAGGAAAAAAACAATTTATTTGATATGAGGAGCTGGAGGAAAGGTCTATAGGTAACATGGAATAACAACAAGAGAAATAAATGTACCTGAAAGCAAATTAGAAGCCACAATGAATAAACTATGGCTCTCATACTCTGATCTCTTAGACTCATCAGGCATTTTGAATTCATTAGAAAATAAGATAATGTTTGGTATGGTGGAAATTAGGAGGAAAAGAGGAAGATCACATTACAAATGGGTTGATTCAATAAAAGAACCATAGTCTGGAGAGTGCAAGGCTTCAGCAGGGCTATTCACAACTTGAAATCAACTTGCTATTACCACTACCGTACTACTACCACCGCATATGAATGATGTCTATTACATTTGGAGTAAGATAAATTAATGTTAATAGTGTTGAGATGACATATTTTTTCTTAAGTTGTTTTACTGTACTTTTATCAGTGTCTATAGTCCCATGTTTTAAAAACAGATAGAAGTAAACATATGGTCCAGACATATGTTGATTGCTGAATATTGATCTCAACATATTCTGTTTGGTTTGTTTCATTAAATATTTTGTGCCAACACACTTGAACATGCACAAAGCATTAGAAGTTTCCATGAACAGAATATCATCTATCAAAACTAAGAAAGAACATGACTAGTACTAGATAACCCTTAGTACAGAAGACCAATGGGTTAAATACGTCTTCTGAAATAAACCAGGTACTGTTTTTGTCTAAAGACCAACAGAGCATTTAGGAAGCAGGTTTGAGTCTTAGTGCCAAGTGAAGGAAAGTCCCCATTCCACACAATTTACTATGGCTATACAGTTGGCCCACGATATCCAGGGATTTCTGTATTTACAGATACAAGCATACATGGCTTGAAAAATATTCCAAATCATCCTCATCATCAAAAAAAATCTTGATCTTATATATATACTTGCCATCTTATATAATAGGACCTCAGCATTCACAGATTATTGTTATCCAAATATGTGGTCCCAAAACCAAACCTCAGCAGATAACCAAGGGACCTAAAAAATTAAGGTACTGAAAGTAGGGTACAGTATTATGCAAATATCTGAAAGACTGGGTTGGTTTATATTAGAAGACTCAGTCATTACATTACCCTGGATCTGAGGTATTTAGCTTTTAAGCAGCCTTCTTGCTCTGCACAATTAAAAAATTATGATTCCACATTCACTTCCAGGACTGCATCCTGTGGAATCACGGAGCTTACAGTTTGGTGACTTCTCAGGCTGAGACTTCTAAAAGAAACCTCAGCTAAGCTACAAATCTCAGGATTCCACAGGATGGTGCTATGGCAATTAAAATGCTCCCAGGCTGGGGAACTCCCTTCCAAAAGAAACTAGAACGGCCCCATCCCTGCTGGCCTTCCGCAAGCAGGTCAAGACCTTTCTCTGCCAACATACTTTTGGGGAAGGGGAGGCTCTGGGTAGGGTGAGTGGGATTGGGAGGGATATGAGTTTTAAAGGCCATTTAATGTATTGCTGTATTTTAATTCTGTTTTTACCAAACTGTTATTATTTGTTTTTAAAAAACTTTTGTATTGCTCTTTTTAAACTGTTTAGTGTGGACAGATGTTAGCTGCCTTAAGTTCCCATGGGGAGGAAGGCGTGTTTTAAATAAAGATAATGATAATAATATGAAGCTACGGCACTATATTTTGTAGGAGGAGAGAGCCTTAGGTCAAGATGACCATTTTGCTCCAGGAAACAACTTGCAGCAAATCGAAAATGGGACTGTGTGATCTCTGCAGCCCTCTAGAGTCAGTAGTCTGGAGTTGTTCAAGTAACATCAATTCATGTCCATCCTCTCAACAGATTATTATTTTTCTTTTGCCTAATATTTTGCATTCATTTAAATATCTATTTTAGAATCACAAGAGAGATCATGTAGTCCAAACCCCTTCTCAATTTGGGTTCTTCAGTGGTTCTTCAGTGCAGGTTTTAGTTAATGTGTTTCTGCTGTTGGCTGTCTAGCCTTTACTCAAATATCTCAACGAAGGAGAGCTCACTACTACTTGAGGCAGTTTGTCCTACTGTCAAATAGTTCTTATCGTTAGAAGATTTTGATAAATGTTTAGCTTTTAAAAAATTCTTACCCGTGGTCCTAATCCTTACTGCTGGAGCAACAAACAAGTCTGCTTCATATTCAAAAACTGCTGTCAAGCATCCCATTGATCTCTTCTCTAAACTTAATATATTCATCTTCTTCAAGTCTTCCTCACAGAACTTTGTTTCTACAACTCTCACTATCTGCATCACCCTCCTCTGGACTTTTCCTTGTTTATCTGTATTAAAATACGGTACCAGATATGTCCTCACTAATGTGTGATAGGGTAGAATTGTCACATTATCATCATCATCATCATCCCACTTTATCTCCCCCGAAGAGGACTCAAAGTGACATAAAAATGTTAGCACAGCATTTAAAATATACAAATCAGAATTAAATATTCTTCTTTATATGACCAGCACTAGACCTTTATATGAACATCTTCTCTTAGTTAATGCAGCCTAAGTCTGTAGTAGTCTTTTTTATCAACTATGTCACACTGAATCATGTTCATCTTATAATCAGCTAAGATACTTTGACTCTTTTCATGTGAACTTAATGTCAGACTGAACTTTCCCTATCCTATGCATGTGGCATATATTCTTTATTCAGAAATGGAAGAGTTAGCATTTATTTTTGCTGCATTTAATCTGGTTGATTTAGGCCACATATTCCAGTCTGTCAAGATTACTTTGAATCATAATTCTGTCTTCTAGGGAGCCAGATATGTCTCCATTGTGTAATCTGTGAACTTAAAAAACATACCATCTATCAATTCATCAAAGTCATTTATAAAGATGTTGGATAGCACAGGGACTAAGAAAGACCTCTGAGGAACTCTGCATTGAGATATCACTCCAGCCAAAGTAAAAACCATTACTGAGTACCTGCTGCAATGGGTTTATATGCTAAGCCTTTACAGTGACCAATGACAGACCATTACTGAAATATGTTGGGCAATTTATATAAACATACTGCTATTTTTTTTTAAATCGGCTTGAAGCTTCTCTCCATACATGTCTTATATTTGCTTTCCCCTTTTTCTGTCCAGCTTCAAGCATGTTTAAAAATAAATATGTAAACCATATGGCAACACGCACACAGCTCTGTATCTCAGGATATATATTTATGCCATTTCTCACTAGGGAATAGTTATGGCAGAAAAAGCTTGAAGGAACAGAAGACTCATACACATAACTGAATGTTTAAAATGGAAGTATACAGAACTTCTTATAGCACTAGTGTAATGGTATTAGAAACAGGGAATTATTTTGTAAAGAACGAAGTGCTGTTTCCTTGCAAACCTGTTTTAGTTGTCTTAATGGGATTGGTTGTTAAAAACTGTAGGCAAAGGAATACAAAGGCAGCCATTTCTCTTCTGCAATGTAAAGCATCAAACTCCAAAAATTACAGGATGATTATAATTTCATAAGGCTATTACCTTATATCTACGCATTTAAAAGATAGAAAAACACACCAAGACTTATTTCTGGGTAGTTATATATGAACAGTAAGCTAGCTGTCTCAGTACAATGAAATATTATATAAATTGAGATCACAGGAACCACAAATGATCTCTCCAGACACCTTTTATTATTTAAGACATCCAAGTTTGGGTCAGAACAGACTCCGATATATTTCCGATATCAATCTGCAGAAACCTATTAACCAGGTCTGCAGCTTTTTAAAATGAGGAGAAAAATTAAGGTCATTTTAATTAGCTCTTACACAGTTAATCTGATCTTAAAACTAAATCACATCTGATCCTAGAAGTATATTTAAAATATGTAATGTTTCATATTTCATAGAACAGAATCATAGAGTTGGAAGGGACCACAAGGATCATCAAGTTCATTTTGAAGGATCCATATATGCATTGCCACTACAGAAATTAACACTCTTAATGAAAACATCAAATGTTCTGTTACAGCAGGGTTCTCAACCTGTGGGTTCCCAGATGTTTTAGGCTTCAACTCCCAGAAATCCTAACAGCTGGTAAACTGGCTGAGATTTTTGGGAGTTGTAGGCCAAACACCTGGGTACCGACAGGTTGAGAACCTCTGTGCTAGAGGTACCTCCCCCCCCCCCCCAATAAATTGCAGTGCAAGCTTAGCATTAGATACCAGGCAATCAAAATGTCCCCTGTGGAAAGAAGATAGCTAGTGAAGTAGGTATATGTACCAAGGCTGGGTATGAAGGGTAGCCACGACACTTTGCCCACACAAGCTCCAGAGCTTCTAATTCGGTGTGCTCCTCAAATGGAATCAGTAAATTTCTACCTAAGAAATCATAACAAGGATTGAGTCAGAATTACATTATGTCATGTGAAGATATACTTCTATTCTTGAAAGTAACTGCAGACTGAAAGATAAAAGTTACTGAATATGAAGCTGAAGAAACATATTCTGTACCTGAGACATCACGTCTAATTTGGTTTGTAACTTACATAATAAAATCAGTTAGAATAAAACATGCTGGTTAAAATTAACTGCAAAAAGCAAAACTTAGAATAAGACAGACTATGCTTTATACTGCCTTCTTCTTAGTGAGTGAACTAAGCCTATAATAATACATCTTGTATCAAGGAAATATATGCCACACCCTAAAAATTAATCCCACATCCATATTACACTAGAACTAAAGATACACTGCTGCTATGTCAGCAGG
Organism: Anolis carolinensis; assembly: GCF_035594765.1. Taxonomy (NCBI): domain Eukaryota; kingdom Metazoa; phylum Chordata; class Lepidosauria; order Squamata; family Anolidae; genus Anolis; species Anolis carolinensis. The sequence goes on along the minus strand of NC_085844.1, from coordinate 190,964,954 downwards.
ATGATCCCCATATCCAGTGTATTTTCAGCTCAGGAGTGAGGAGAGCAGGGGAAAATTCAAGAAAGTCCCCAATCTGTAACTTGAAAGAACTCTGTTGGTAAGCCAATAGTTCCTGGTGATTTACTTCTCCCAAGTGCTCCAAGTGCAGCCTCCATTTAGCTTTCTCAACTGTAGGTTCATTTTCAAATGGTTCTTTCTTAAATGAATCTGTTGTCTTTTTATTACTTTGATATGGCTCTTGCGTGTATCATTTCCATTGTCTCTTTTTATTTCTACTTGGTCATATAATATGCCCCCACTTGTGGTTTAAATTTTGTTTTGATTTCTCAGATCTTGTGGAAGTCTCTTGTTCTTCTCTGCATTTTTTTATTATAGAGGTTCTTCTTCTGACACAAAAGACACTCAAAGGTTACATTCAGAGTTCTGACCCAGTTCCTCTCCTTTTTAATTTCTGCTTCTCATCTGCCTTTAACTGTTTGAAGAGTTTTACCTGTCATTCAGTGAGGCTTCTGTTTCTTAATGGCTGCATTTCTCTCTGAGAATTTTCTGGCTGTGTAATTACTTTGCTCAAAATGTCCCATTCCGTTTTAGCAATTACTATAATGTTGATATGGTCTTTTAAAATTATATCCATCTTCCCGATTCATGTTTCTCACATTCCACTTTCCCATAGTATGTGTTGTGCAGCTTCAGACTTTCTTTCTGTCTCTGAGCATGTCAACAGTTGAACATACTTTTGGCTTGAGTCCAACTGTATCATTAGCCACAGTGCTACTCATAGTTGTCCTCTGCTGTACTTCAATATCCCGTTGAGCATCATCTGATCTGAGAGTCTCCTCTTCTGGCACTATCTATTGTTTTATTTTGGATTGTCTAATCATAGGATTTTAGTGGTAGAACATTCAGAAGTTTTAGCCATGGTGCCACTCATATCATTTTCTCACCTGAGTTGTTAAACTCTGAGTCCCCATTTACACCATCCAAAAAAGGAACCCGTGCCAGGGCAGGCTTTCCTCGACTACGTTTGTGTGGAGTCAGATCACTGTGGAAAAAGCACATGAAGAGAAAGTTGGGCGATAAACAGCAATGTTTTGTCTGAATGCAAGATGTGTCATAAAATGAAGATATGACACATAGGAAAGGTTTGGGTATAGTCACTATCTGCTAATTACTCTGATCAGCAGGCTGTTTTTTGGGAACACCATTGCAAGATGCTGATACAAGAGTAGCAGCTGAAGCTGGAAACAGATACACGCTTTAGAAAGGAACACAGTTTACCAGACATGGAGTTATATATTAAGTGAATGATCAGGTGCTTTTACAAGTTGGATTGTTGGTGACTCTATATGAAGGACGGAATGGGGTTAGAAGTGAGCTAACTTTGTGGAAGCAATCATGTTTAATCATGAATAGTTAGATTGTAATGAATGATGGTAAAATGAATCTGGCAGTGCTTGAATTACATAGATTAATTGTAAGACTGTGTTTAAATTAAGAATGGGGTGGAGGGTAATTGTAGGGTCAGGACTGGCTATACAGTCAAACCTTTGATTCTATAGCCAGTCATATATCTGTCTTTGAATCAGAAAGTGGGTTGCATGAAGAGAGCAAAGATGCCATAGGATGAGAATACAATGCAGGTGCCAGTGTCATAATTACAAGTATACTAAATACAGTCCAGAATGTAAAATATGGCAAAACCTGACACATCATATGCAGCTATCAGAATACCCTGTGAATGTTGATAATGTTTAGAAAAATCCAAATTAATTCATACTACTGAAATGAATATACATGAAATCTAAACAATTGTAATTGAATATGTATGTAGGATATCTCAATTCATTATCTCATCACTGAAAAGTTGGAAGAAATAAGCAGACATGGATTTTCCATCAAAATCTTGTTCATTTTGGTATATCCTATTCTTTTCCTTACATATCTACTACTTACATCAATCTCTTTTATCCTCCCTCCCTCTGACCCCCCCCCCCCCACACACACACACACTCCAGTAACAGTTGTACCTCTATTTCCAATATTATTTTAACTGATCAATCATGAAGATCATCTGTTGTGGTTCCTTATATTTTCTTTTTCTTTGACTCTGGCTAACAGAGTTTTGCATTTCAAATCCCAGTTCTCATAGGAATGATCTTTCGTGTATTTTATTCTCCTTTCAGAAATATAGTCCTGAACCATTTTTTATTTCCAATTTTCTTTTCTCTTTCCAGTCCAGGGCGACCATTGCTTGGGCAGTTTCTATAATATATTTTACAGTATCAGTCAATTCTTTATTGCTACCTTTAACTTCTATTCTCTGGGTAAAAATTGTTGTTTTTTAAATTTGGCTCTACTTTTAGCTGTAAAATTTCTCCCATCTCACTCTTTATTTTATTATAGAATTTTTGAATCTACAATCCCACCACATATGCATAAAGATACCTGTTCCACTGCATTTGTACCAATACAATTTGGATTTAGCTATATGCGCTAGTTGATTTAGGGTTTTCTGTTGTGTTTCTTTAATCCTTATGTGTTTAATTTTTATTGTATGGATCCAATGTTCAAGATCCTTCTCATTACTATTAAGTTCCTCTTTCCATACCTCCATCAGTGTTTTGTTTCAAATTATATTGTTTTTCTACTATTTTCCTATATATGAAACCCACCAAAAACCTTCTCCTTCTCTGTTTTCCATTTAAAAATGTGATCTAAATCGGCTTCTGGACTTTCTTTTCTTTTCCATTCTATAATCTTGTTTCATTCTGTTCCATAAAAGCCAGTAACTTTGTCCACATTTTTAACACTTCCAAATCTTTAATTGCTCCATCTGAATTTAGGTGGTTTTCAATCGTCCTTTCTGCTTTTTGTTTCAAATTTTTTATCACTGTGCCGTATATCTGTTCATTTTTGTTATCTAGTATACCTATTAGAAGTATGTCTATTTTATTTTTTCAGAATTTAATTTGCCATTTTTTCCAACATTCCAATGATGAGATCCTTGAACCCCCTTTAATTTTCTGTAATAATTTATTATCCACTCTGTCCTTTAAACAAAGGACAGAGTTCTATCAACATTGCCAAAAAACAACAAAACAAACAAAACAAAAAAAAAACAGATGAGATGGGACAACATTGTTTTGTGCTGCTTTTGATTTTAATGGCTCTTGCTAGAGGAAGATCAATATAGATATATTTTCAAAAGGATGTTAGCCAACCCAATTAGGAATATACTAAGTGTAATAAATCATGCTACGAGAGAAAAAGATAAATTATTGAAAATAAAATAAGACGTATATAAAGCTTTTGATATTGTAAATCACCAATATTTGTCCCAAGTGTGTGAAGATTTCAAATTGGAGAAAAAAATGTTGTGAGGTAATTAAGGAATTATATAAAGACAACCAGGCAGAAATATTAATTAATGGATCTAAATAAAATCTAAACAAATGGACTCAAGGGAAGAGCTAGAAAAGTAGCAAGAGAATAAAGGTAATTTGCAATGAGACTTTCCAAAAGTGCTCACCTACAAATGCCAAATGGAAGACCACCTCCATGGCCAGAACTGGATTCTGAGTCAGAACCACTTTCTCTATGCTTCCTGAAGCCATTAGTCACTGCTCCTGAGAATAAAGCAAATAAAAAGAATATAGCTGCATAAAATGTTCTTTTAAAAACCTTAACACATTTATGAAGGAAAACAGACATAATACCACAATTCTACATTTCAGTTAACAAAGGTATACTGATCAATTTCAATTTTATTAAAACACTGATCATGTTGGGCGTTAGTCTCACCTATAGTAGGTTTGTACTGAATCTGTAAAGTAGGATTTCAGAACCACATGGGAGCCCTAGAAGACTCCATCCTCATTTTCCTACCTTGCCCCTTCTGAAAAAAAATGGGGGGGGGGGGAGTCTGAAAAAAGTGGTTCTCCCCAGAAACAATTCGCAAGGGTACTGAAATCTCCAAGTGGATACTGTGGGGTATTTTTTGACATTTTAGGAGCTTGGGGAAAACTGCTTTTGCCAAAAGAAGACGTTTTTCCCCAAACTAGAAATGAATAACAAGTTTATTCCACTTTTTTTGGGGGGGGGGCCTATCCAGGCTTGTAAAAAGGAGCACCCTGCCCCAACAGCAAAAAAACCAGACCAAATTGGCCAATAACACTCCTCAGTAAGCATTCTAGGAGATATATGGGTTCTATGTAGTGGGAAAAATGGACCCTCCAAATTGAAGGAGGGGACGTGGGAAAGCACAAGAACATATTTGCACGGAATGCTTTATTTTGCCCAACCCTTCCATGTAATAACTACTGGCAGTCCCCAAATTACAAACAAGATAGGTTCTGTAGGTTTGTTCTTAAGATGAATTTATATGTAAGTTATATATGTGTAAGCTTTCGAAAGAAAAGAGAAAGGTTAATACCCCTGTGGTGTTTGTTTTGCAGGCTGCGCCCTTGTTCAGAGGATTTCACCTCACTTTTTGTCCCTGTGAGAATTGGATTTTGAAAAAATTGGCTTGTTGTGGAAACAAGGATTGGTGACAAAGCTTCAGTGGAGACACCTTTTCCAAAATATAACTCTTTCAGGAGTGAATTTCCCTGCCAAGGGGTAGCTTTCTCTCACTTTCTGTTGTTTCACCCCTGTTCTTAACTATTAATTGTTTGTAAGTCATGTTTGGGCATTGTCTTCTTTTTCCTATGGGATGACTACTGCTTTTAAACCAATTTTATAAAAACCTTCACAGATGTAATAATAGGAGTGCTATGGTGTTTCTGGCCTGTATGGTCATGTTCCAGCAGCATTTTCCCCTAACGTTTCACCTGCATCTGTGGCTGGCATCTTCTAAGCATCCTCTGAAAATGCCAGCTTCAGATGCAGGTAAAACGTCAGAAGAAAATGCTGCTAGAACATGGCCACACAGCCTGGAAACTACATAACACTCCAGAGATTCCGACCGTGAAAGCCTTCAATAATACGTATGTGATAATACTTTGTTTAAAAATAAACAAATAAAAGAGCCACCCATGTACATATCAGAATGAGAAAGGACAACAAGGGAAAAAGAGAAATGTTAAAACACAAAACACACACACTTTTAAATTTTCTGGCTGAATTTCCACAAGCTGGTTATGATAAATATCTTTTTCCCAACCAAGGAAGAAAAGAGTAAAGGGGGTGGGAGAGACACAATGGAGGAATGTTAAAATGTGCATAAATGACTTAGGGGTATTGAGAAGGGTAGCACAGCTTGGTGGTAACACCCAATTATTCAGGGTTGTAAAAACAAAAAAAGGAATGTGGAGTGCTAAAAAGGGGTATGTCCACAATGGAAGAAGCTGTAATATAACAAATGCAAATTAACCTAAATATGTGTGAAGTGATCCACTAATTCTCATATATTCTGATGGGATCTGCGCTGGTTCACTGACCAGGATCTTGGGGGTTATGGCAGACAGCTCTGTTAAAACTTTGACTCAGTGTGTGGCATCTATGAAAAAGACAAATCTCAGGCAAGCATCAGCATGTCTTTATACAAAACTATGGTGCAGCAATACTTGTACAGTTCCAGTTTCCAGATGTCAAAAAATGATATTGCAGAGCCAAAAGACATGCAGAAAAATATGAGAGGACTACAGCCACTACCCTGAAAGAAGAGTTTACTACGTTTGGGGCTTTTTATTTTACAATGAAGGCACATGCAAAGAAAAAGGACACAAGAAATTTACAAAATTATGCATAATGTAAAAAAGTGGATTTTGGGAGTGTTTTTCAAATAACACTAGAATTTCAGCTTATCCAACAAAGCTGAAAGATGAAGTTATTTAGGACACACACAGTGAAACACCACAAACTAAAAGGATAGATTTCAAACTGGGCAACTTTAGAAGGGGATTAAATAAATTCAGGTTATGATAGCTATATATTATCACATGCATCAGTGTTTTAGTTTTAAACAACTGTTTTGACTGAACACAAACAACAGTATGCAGTTGTGCTGTTTGTAGGCTTTCCAGACATCTGGCTGGGCACTGCAGGAACAAAATGCTAGACTAGACAGGTTTCTGGTCTGATTCAACAGGGCTATTATATCATGTTATAAATGTACTTCCTCTCAACTAATTTCAGCTAGTACTGCCAATTAAACATTCATTGATTTGTAATGCAAAGAAGACAGAAAACTTTCTGAAATTCACTATATGGTTTTCTAAGAAAATGTAATAAAAGCAGAAACAAAAATATAGCAAGATAGAAACTAGAGGAAAGAGCTAATCCACTTAGCAAAATATTGGAAATATTGGAATATTGGGGACTCACAGTTGAGAACCACTGAGCTAGTGCACTCCCAGCAGATAGCTATCTAGTCAAGAGGAGACCGTATCATCTCTCAAAGCAATTGGTTCTATTGCTGAACTACTCCCACAGTCAAAAAGGCTCCTCTAATACTCATTCAAAATCTACTCTCCTATAACTTAAAACTATCAGGCCTCATTGTGAGGCCACAGAGAACTAGCCTGGACCTTCCTCTTTATGGCAGCCTTCGGGGATTTAAAGTGTGATCATGCTGCTCCTCAATCTTTCCTTCACCAAGCTCCCTCAATCTCTCATAATATATTTTGTTCTCCATACCATCCTTGTTGTCCTTCTCTGAACTTGCCCCAACTTGTTTACAACTTTCTTGAAATGAGGCATCCAGAAGTGAATACAGGTAATCCCCAAGATCGAACAAGATAGGGTCTGTATGTTTGTTCTTAAGATGAATTAATTTGTAAGTTGGAACAGGTACATTTTGTGAGTGTTAACTCCATCCAGATAGATAGATAGATAGATAGGTAGGTAGATAGATGCATGCATGTCTGCTTTGGGTAGCATAGGGAAGGGGTTAACACTCCGTGACATTTGCTTTGCTATCTGTGCCACTGTTCAGAAAATTTTACCTCACATTCTGTCCCTGTGATAATTGGTTTTTGAAAAACTTCACTTGTTGTGGAAACAAGGATTGGTGGTAAAGCCTTTTCCCCATGATTACTCTTTCAAGAATGGATTTCTCTTCTGAGGGGTAGATTTTTCTCACGTCCTGTTGTCTCACTCCTGATCTTAACTATGCTTATGACTCAGGAGCTGCCTGTATACTACTTGAGACTAAAAATGTAAAGGGTAAAGATTTCCCCTAACGCTAAGTCCAGTCGTGACCGACTCTGGAGACTCATCTCCATTTCTAAGCCGAAGAGCTATGTTGTCCATAGACACCTCCAAGGTCATGTGGCCGGCATGACTGCATGGAGCGCCGTTACCTTCCCTCCGGAGCAGTACCTATTGATCTACTCACATTTGCATGTTTTTGAACTGCTAGGTTGGCAGGAGACCAAAACCAGCACAAAATATAGGGAGACTATTACTTTCCTCAACTTGGAAACTGCTTCTATGGATACATGCTAAGCATTCGCTTTCTTTTCTGCAGGACCATACCACTGCTCAATTTCCGATCAACTATAATCCTAATGTATTTTTCACATGTAGGCCAAGTATCCAATTCTATATCTTTGCATTTGTTTTTTTGTAGCTTAAAAGCAGAATTTTGCATTGGTCTCTGTAAATTGTATTTTGTTATTTTCAGCTGTTTTCTAGCTTAGTGACATAAAACATATGATCAATTTCTGAAGAGGCCTTTTCAATTCAGCTAAATGAAGATTCAACTGAAGGCTGAAAAAAGGTATAGCATTTACTGTGTAAGGGGGAGGTATATATTTCTTGTACATTTCAAGCTCACAGATTTAAACACACACACCCCAAAGCAAACTCGCTATGTCAAGGAAGAAAATCCCCAGATTATCCCCAGATATAAAGACCAGTAAATGTGATCTCCTCACATAATGCAAGATCATCTTCCCCTTTAGGGCCCATAGCTTCTCCTCATCCATCAGAAAATTAAAATTATTTTCTGGTATTGGGATTTATGTCTCAGCGCCACCAGATAGAAATCAATTACCAAAGAGTTTCAGGGAACTGGGTGATACTGCACAATTGTGGAGAATCCTTCTTGCCATTAGGCAAGCAATGTGACTACAAAACACCCTTTCCCTGGGGATCTCTGACTTTCTAAGACATGGGAGGAATGAAAGCTCAGGGGAGTCACCTGTCATGCCTGCCTGCCTGGGGGATTTCTCGCCATCGCTCTCGCTGCAGCTCCCACTCTGTGGCTGTTTCCGGGATGACCGCTTTCCCTCTCTGCTGGAGGGAGAGAGCTGCCCACTTTGGCTGTGGTCCTCTCCATTCTCAAGGGGGCAGTCCAGACCTCTTTGCAGTTTCACCCCATTGTTGGCTTTTCTAAAAAGGACAGACGTCCGCCTGCCCACGCCACTAAACGGGGGGCTGGCAGAAGTGCCCGTGGCCTGAAGGGCCAATCTGTTCAGGCCACTGTCGCTGAGCAAACGCTGGAAGGCGTGGCTCTCCCTCTGCAGCATCTTCTTATCAAAGAGCTCGCCCTCGGACCTCAGGCGTTTATGGAGTCTTTTCGAGAACTTGCTTTCGCTAATGGGTTTGAGAGTTGGAGGGTCCTGCAGAGAGTCCAGCTCCGATAGGGAGGGTGCAGGTCCTGTGGGCTCCAGGGTGGGGGGAAGTGGGGGCTTGGTGTCATCTGCTAAAGAGAAAAAGAATCTGCTTGAACATTTTTAAGAAAGTATTTTCTTAAAAAATGGATCACAGCTTCCTGACCTTTTCTATGGGTTTATTCATTTCTAAGCAGTGTGTATATGCACACACAGGGATGGATCACAATCCTGACACTCTGCAGAAAAAATACTCTCTTTCAGAAGTCAGCAGACATGTCTCTAATTTAGCCAGTAACAGCTCTTCTACAGATACTTACTCAAATATAAATTATTTTGAATTTAATGGGATTTGTTTCCCAGAATGAATTGCTTACCCATTCTGCTTTTTCACTTTATTTGGATATGGGAAGACCAGAAGGGCAAAAGGGGAGTTTGCGATTAAAAAAAGGACCTAGAGTTAAGTGAACATTTTTTGTTATTTTGCTTTTAAATCTCTGCCATTACCCCCATGCGCTATAGTCGCCAACCACATCCAAAGCTCACCAGTGAAGAAAATCAAGGTCTCAGCTTTCTCCCCACTGAGCTTTCCTTTTTCTCTAACCTTTATGCATCTATTTCAAATTTTGGTGGAATGAGATCAGAGAATAACCTACTTTCTTCCTCCTTGTACAGTTCTGCTGCTATACAAGTGTTAATTGCTAGCTGTGCGGTATTCTGGTCGTCACCAGGGAAACAAGTTATTCCTCAAACTACCTAAACAGCCTCCAAAGCCAAAGTACACCAAAGAGCCCATTGTTCCCACTTAATAAGAACATGGTACACTTTCAAACCATACAATGTTACCAATTAGCCAAAATAATACAACTAGGTGACATCTATTCTGAAGCACTTTCTAACATACTTCTTGGGAATAACAATATGTCTTAAATTATTGACTAATAGTTAATAATAGTTTGGACTCTCTCAGAGGATCACTTTTGAGAGTTATTGTGAGTTGGTGGAAGGGGATGCCTGTAAGGGGGAAATTCAGAACTCCTCAAAGTGCCCCACTCCCCCCATCCAAAAAAACCCTATACATCACAATACCTTTGAGGTAGAAATTAAGACTCCAGCACAATTTAGTCAGATTGCAGGTGCCCTATACTTTTCATCAACAGCTGGTTAGCACTTTCTTTTGCTAGGAAGTTCAGAATTGGATTACCTAACTATTCTGCCTTTTGGAGAGCCCCAGAAATCAGAAAATATATGAAATGTTGTCAAGATATTTAACATTTCATGTTGTATTTAAAAAGCAGGAGGTAAAGGTTAGATATCCATTTTCCATTAATAAATAAAGAAATAGGTCTTTAGCCATTTCTGATTTTAAAAAGGGGTGTGCATATAATTTCATATAGGACTGCAACTCCCATAAGTACAGTCAATGCTGTACAGTACAGTCAATGCTGAAGGCTGATGCGAGATGCTGTATTACAGTGGTTCTCAATCTGAGGGTCCCCAGATGTTTTGGCCTTCAATTCCTAGAAATCCTAACAGCTGGTAAACTGGCTGGGATTCCTGGGAGTTGTAGGTCAAAATACCTGGGGACTCATAGGTTGAGAACCACTGTTGTATTACAACATCTGGAGGATCCCATGTTGCCCATTTTTATATCAAAAACCAGGCGGGGAACTGAAAGAATGGTAGGTTTCTAATGAAAGTAAGTATTTTAAAGTCCTTATTAGTTCATACATCTGACTCTCAGAAGGAATAGGGGACAGAATGTTACCCTTGGTTCAACCTCTTCTATCTTCCTGGTTGCTTGGGCAAATCCTATCTCCTTTTCATTTGGCTTTCCAATACCAACATAATACGAGTATAACAGAGTTGTTGAACAATTTGAATTTAACCCAAATGGTATTTAAGCAATCAATAATGGGCAGGATTACAGGAACTCTAAAAATGAATGATTGTTTGTGTCCTTCTAAGCATAAAGACAACAGAAAGAGAATGGAGAAGTGGAAAACGTATTTCAATGATTTGAAAGTGGCTGCTTATAGTGCTTTCTCAAACTGCAAAAAAAACTTCAGAGAACAAAAAAAAAAGGCAAACAGCAAGAGAGCCCATTCAGCTATCACAGTTGTTTGGATACATGTTGACTCTGGGAGTGTCTCCAGCTTTTCCTGAACTGACTTTGCTCCTAATTCCTCTTGTCTCAAGAACTACATGCCTCATTAAAGAGACACATTTTTAACTATGCTAACTGAATTACTGGGTGAAGCAAGTTTTTAATAAAGAGGCAATGAATGTGAAAGAGATAGAATTTACAATGAGCTTTCATTAACACTAAGTGTTTGCCTCATTAATCAGAAAGCGTTGAAGAATTCTAATGTGTTCTGAAATAAAATAGTATAAATAACTTAGATCAGCTGTGGGCAAATATAAAGCATCCTATTTATACAATGATTGAGAATGGATTGTTTTACTGTACTTACTGATATAACTGTTCTTATCAGTTTAATAACCCATTTTGCTGTTATACAGCAAAGACTTTTTCTCAGTAGATGTAGATGATAACATCTTTTAACATGGTTCTAGTATAAGGCTACAATCCAATTGCATATTTGAATCTAAGGCCCCTTATATACTGTCCTTATATCCCAGGATCTGATCTCAGATTATCTGCTTATGCCAGATTATATGGCAGTGGATCCAGTTCCAAGCAGATAACCTGGGATCAGATCCTGGGATATAAGGACAGTGTATAAGGGGCCTAAGTAAATTCCACTGAGAGAGATAGAGAGAGAGGAGTGCATTCCAAATAGCTTATAATGTTTTTCACTGTTTGGTTTTGTTTTGAAAAGGCGGTTAAATACTGAAAACATGACATCCTTTTATTTTCGAGAATGGTTTATTACCCAGGAAAGATCCTGATTTTTTGGTCTTTATTTGTAGCCTATTTATTAAACTCAGTTTTCATATTGTGCACACTCAGAAGTTCGACTGAACGAATAAACAACAATGATGCACACACCAGTTATTAATTTACTGTTTCTTTGCTTTTGCTGGGAAGTATAGGTTGCTGTAAAACATAAGCATATGAATAATCTTTTGATATAAAAGACTATATTATAATCATAAAACTTGTGTCATGCTGCTTGTGACTTGTGTCATCCGGACTGATACCCATTATCCAAAGTTTTAACTTTGAAATAATTGTTACTGTCCTATTAGAAAAAGTCAAATCATACAGCTCTCAAAAACTGTTACTAGGGCCAATTCTTTCTCATAAAGGACCTTCACAAGAAACATATTTGTTTGATACAGGTCAACGTGCTTTCATACATCCATATTAGAAATGTAGTTTTATGCCCCCACCTTCCACTTATGCTAACACTTATCTTCTGAAAGGAGCAATACGTATTAAATAATATTAGATTTCGGTAAAACTGCAACTTCAGCTGTAGATACTGTTCTCTGACTTGTAGAAAGTTCATGTTTGTCAGACTCAAAAATAGAAAGCCGTGACCTGACACAATTAGGACAAGTCACAAGAACATTTTCTGTATCCAAGAAAAAAAGAGATAACAGATGCACGAGTGTTAGCATCAGCAAGCAAACAGTAATATCACTAAATGTGAGATTTTCCAAAAGCGAGGATGGGCAGCTGTAGGGGTCTAGGAGGGTATCTTAGCTCCATGGGAGACCTTAAGGGCTAAATACCCCCATTGCAAACCCCACACATATTTTTGATCCCCAAATTTCTCCCAATGGCATCTAGACGCTGGAGGAGTATTTTTATCACATTTTAGTTACTTTTAGTTACAGTTTACTCCAACTGAGGAGTGAAAGTGTGGTAGTGGATGCAGCAGTCTACCATAAGCATCTCCCATAAAAACAAAAGACTACAGGAATGGTTGTTGGGTTGGGGAATCTTCTGATCATAATCCAGCACTTCTTAACCCATGAGAAGATAGGAAAAGAACTTCCAAAGGTCAACTCAAAAAATCCAAGCAAATGAAACATTAAATAAAGAGTGAAAAAAAATACAGAGGAAAACCTAAAGCACAAAAAAGATAAGTAAATTGCATGTACAAATTCTACACTTCAGTAACGGAAGTAATTAGTCAACAAGGGATAGGAAGCAGATGCCCTAAGAGATTGCTTAACCCTACTGTAGTTGTGCAGGTGAAGGATGACCCATCCCTATGGGTTACAGAGACCACAAAGAAGAAAAATGTCTTATCTTTAATCTCAGAAAGAAAAACGTCTTGGTTTACCTTTCTATATGAAATATTCTATAGACTATGAATATGATCCAGAGATATCAGCAAAAATAGATTGTAGATTGAAATAAAAAGAATTCAAGGCTGGCCAACTTAATCACTATTTGTTGATTTATTCTAAACCTTTGAAATCCTTGTGCAAAAATATACTAATGTATAAGTCTAGAAATTTTAGACAAAAACTGGGTCAACGTATCTATGGATCAATGTGAACACATTGCCTTAATTCTTTTTCAAAAAAGGAGCCATCTGTATCTTAATTCTTACTCAAAGGAGCAAAGGTGAGAGCATAGGCCATCCCAGGAAAACCTAAAATAAGCACTATCCCACTTCTCTCTCCATCATGGCACCACTGCTGAGCTTTTTGGGTAGAAAAATGATGGTGGCATTCAGAGCTGACTGGACCCCTGAGACAGTGTAGCACTTTCTCCTCTCTATGGAATGACCCTCAACTTATCCATGGGTCATATCAAACTCCATAACGTTATCTCCAACACTTGCCCTCGACTTAAACATGCGGTCAACTTAGACATGAATATATCTATGTAGTCAATTTCAACATAAAGCCACAGACTGTCAAAATGTTTCTGATACTTTCCACATCTTCATATGATTTTTGAGTTTGTGTTAAAATTAGTCATTATTCAGCAACTTCTTCCTAAGAGACGTATAAGACTCATGTGCATAGATTTCTCAGGGCATTTTCATTTATTTTTCTAGTTCCCAGAGGACTCCCATTAAGAGATGTGGAAAGACCTCTCACCTTTCTCTCTGTCTTCGTTTTGTTCTCCATGTAGCATTTTCTCAACTCCATCCTCCCATGGAACTGGCTCTCCATTTGGCATGGTTTTGTTCTGCTGCTGTGCCAGTTTTTGCCGGAGAGAGTTAATTTCGCGTCTCAAGAGGCGGATGCGCCGGGTTCGGGCACCACTTGACCGCATGGTGCTCACCATGTCCAGTTTCTCCAGGAGCTCCTTCAGCTGAGCCTCCAAGGAAAGATGAGCCCGGTTTTCAGGAAGAAGGATATTATCAACTGCAAAGACGAAAGCATTAAGGTGAAAAGTCAATCACCAAGGCATCATGCCAACAACAGTGATGTAAACATTCATTTTTTTCTTACCAATTTTTTTTTAGTATTTCAATAACTTTCTCAGCACTGGATGAGATAAGAATTTCTGTTCTCATGTTCTATTATTGTGTGATGCCTTTGTGGGGGGGGGGGATTGCACAAAACTCTGCATTATGTCTTCCATACACTGTATTTTAAACTATTTTCTGCATTCACAAAAATGGATTTCGCCTCTCAGGTTTTAATACAAGAAGCTCTTTGCAAAATGTTCTGAAATGTGAAACATCTTGAATTAATCATGTTCTCAATGCAATGTCTTGATGCATTCATTTTCTTGTCCTTGACTTGATTATGTGATTGTTCTTTAGATTCTTAATTAAGAGAAAGAGGAAGATTCTCTGAACTCCTCAATCAAACTGCAACTCAGTACAGTGAGTACTAAAGTTACTACTGAATTTCATAGCATAGAATGCAAGCATTTTCAAATAATATTCCAAAAAACATGAAGAAGATACAGCACAAAGCCAATAAGGAAGAGAGGGATCAAACACTCAGTGTAATCAATAAAAAACTGAGGTCTAGATTAAGATAAACAAAACGATCATTGTTAATTGAGCTTTTGCTTGCAAAACAGGGTTTTTGTGCAAAGGAGTTATGTGCTCTGTAGAATAACATACATTCAAACATGGAGAGAAGATCGTGGAAGAATGTTCATTTTCTGTCAATGGAGAGAAAATTACTTATAGCTATTCAAAATAGTCAAATATTTATATCTTTACTCTCTGTGTACTGTTTCTATTTTATACTGGCTAATCCCGTTTACTGTATATATTGTTAGGCATTCTTCAGCATTTTAATGTATAATTTACATAAGACTAGGATTTAAAGAGCTGGAGAATGTTGCACTGTTCAAGACAAAATAATTCCAGATTTGCGCAGTACCAAAACCACTTTTCTTTAATAATCTTATGCAAGTCATAATGAAGGCAGAAAGATTTTAACAAATCTTGTAGGACTTTTTAAAGACGGATATTTACATGTTACTCGTATATGTGATGACTTTTTTCTACAATTTTATTTACTACTAGGTTTGCCCGGCCACGCATTGCTGTGACTTATGGGAATCCTTTGTTGGCCAGGTGGAATAGCAGTGAATATCCTTGCAGTCTCAAAGCCTGGCCGTTTTCTGGAGTAGCTGGAGCTGTTTATTGTATGAACGTAGAGGCATGGATGAGGGGTTGTGCTGCCAAGTTTAGTGTTTCTGGGATGTGTAGTTTTGTTGTTTTGTCCTAGGCCGAAATGTCATTACCCTTATATATATATATATATATATATATGTAGATTAAAGCAGAAACCCACAATGAAAACTCACCATCCTCCCATGAAAAACGATAAAAATCTTGTGTTTTTGGTGATTCTGGCAAGTGAATCCCCATTTGAGGGTCAAAGCCAATAGTTTCCGCTTGCCGCCTCGCATGACGCAATATTGCCCCTCCAAGGTCTCTGAGCCGGATAGCTGCTCGATGGAAAATTGTGTCTTTGGAGTTATACCTCATGCAGTTGGTAAGAATAAGGTTAAAGTCCTCCTCAAACTCATCCAGCGTTTGATACTGGTGGGACTCCAGCTTCTGCCTCATGGTAGCAAAATCCATTGGCTTGGAAATGAATTCCAGGTAATCTGGAACCTAAACATACAAAACCTGTACAATTACAAAAATCATTTACTAGCTAACCACAACGTACACATCACAAGCATTCTAAATGCCTTCTCTCTGGCAATGAGGTAGAGCACAAATGCATAACAATTATCACCCACTTAAATCATTCAGGTCTGGCAAATAACATTTTGCTTAATAGCAATGACTAATTTCCTCAAAACACAAGCCCAGTTCAGACAACTGGGAAACCCTCTTCATAGGCACCCCAGGGCTGCTCTATTTATAACAGCAGAACATGTGCAACATGAGCAGTCCAACAACACATTACCCTTGCCAATCACAAAAGCCAATGGTGGGAATCATGTGGGCTTCTAGATCAGGGTCCCCAAACTTTTTAAACAGGGGGCCAGTTCACGGTCCCTCAGAGCGTTGGAGGGCCGGACTATAGTTTTTTTAAAAAAAAAACTATGAACAAATTCCTATGCAGTGCACACTGCAAATATCTTATTTTGAAGTAAAAAACAAAAACATGAATAAATACAGCCTCAATGTTAATCATAATCATAATAAAAATAATAAAGAGGGTTGGAAGAGACCCCTTGGGCCATTTAGTCCAACCTCCTTCTGCGCCTTTGTGCACCAAAAGCACTAGCAAAGCACCCCTTAATAATTAATTAATTATTAATTAAATAATAATTAAAATACCATTATAAACAAAAAAAGCTTTGGAAGTCACGCACCGGGCGAGGGAGGAGACGGGAAAGGTGCGCACCTTTCCCTCCTACCCCGCGCCGCACGCACCTTCCTCGGTGGAGGAGGAGGGAGCTGCCGCCGCAGGGGCCAGATAAATAGCTTCGATGGGCCGCATGTGGCCCCCGGGCCTTAGTTTGGGGACCCCTGTTCTAGATATTATTGGACATCAGCTCCCATCACCTACAGTAAGCACAGTCAAACGTGGAGTTGCAGTCCAACAATATGTGATAGGCTACTTAATTCTCATATCTGGTGTTGGCTCACAACTGAATGTGGCTTTCAGTCAAACTATCTATTTCTTGTACTTGCCTCGCTTAGATTTACAGGGTCTGCAAAGATCTGGGCTGGATCTTTTTCCTGTAGTAGATCCAGGGTTGTTCGCAGCAGCACATTGAATGGTGTGAGTTGTAACTCCAGAGCAGCCTGCTGCATTTTTACCTGAAATTAGAAATCAGACTGATAATTTGCAATAACCATGTGTAATTTAAATGACTGGTCTACCCATCAATATTAAAACATTATAAAAGTGGTGCATAAGCTATAAAGGATTGGAATTTTATTTTATTTTATTTTGGAATATCATATTCCGATACAGTAGACCAGATTAGCAAATGTTCCATGCAAGGGATATCAAAGCACTTCCTTAAAATTTCTATCCATGTATTGAGTAACATGCCAGCATGATGTAGTAGTTTGAGCCTTGGACTACAACTCTGGAGACCAGGGTTAAAATTCCTGCTCAACCATGGAAACCCACTGAGTGACCTTGTGCAAGTCACATTCTCTCAGCCTGAGAGGAATGCAAAGAACAAATTTTCCCAAGCAAACATCATGATAGAGTCAACATAAGTCAGAAAACTTGAAGACGCATAACAACTTTACATGGATAGTATAATTATGTTGCAGCAAATTTAACTATCATGTCTAGGGATATTGTTAACTGATTATCAAGCCATGCTTCTGCTTACCTGCTCACGCTTGAGTTTCTCACGTTTACGAATTAATTCAATGAGGAGCCGTGCTCTTTCTAAGTCATGCCGCAGTTTTTGCCAGTACTTCAGTTCTTCTTTCACTGCACCAGTCTTCTCATCCTGTTCTTTCTGTGAAAGACAGGCAGTTTTTGCTTGTTTGTCTGCTCTCACTTTGATTCTCTTCTGAACCACTTCTCTACCCCTATTGTAGAGTTCTTCACTCAGACTTTCTCTAAACCATAGAATCTACTTTTAAGCACTATGATTCATTCCAGACATTTCTGTAACTTTTCACATATACAGTAGTCTCTCACTTATCCAACACTCGCTTATCCAACGTTCTGGATTATCCAACGCATTTTTGTAGTCAATGTTTTCAATACATCGTGATATTTTGGTGCTAAATTCGTAAATACAGTAATTACTACATAGCATTACTGTGTATTGAACTACTTTAATTTGTAAAATCATAACCTAATTTGATGTTTAATAGGCTTTTTCTTAATCTCTCCTTATTATCCAACATATTCTCTTATCCAACATTCTGCCGGCCCGTTTATGTTGGATAAGTGAGACTCTACTGTATGTTGTTATATTATACAAGTGCTATAACTGAGCTCAAAGTTCTTTGTGTGTTCTTCTATCAAGAACACTTTCTACTACAAACCATTATGGGGCATAGCAAGTATCAAGTAGTAATTCTGAAGTAAGAAAAGGATGAAATGCCTGCTTCGCACCCAAATATCCTATGTAATGTTAAGTAGTAATAATAAAGTTTGAATTCATGACCTGAAGAAACAAATACACCAGAACAAAGTCAAAGGACTCCAAATAGCAAAGCAGTAGATGTGATCTTTAAGCTTTTGAAAATAAGGAAAATTGGTGCTCGGCAGTGCTAATTTAATTCTAAAGTTCTATCTACAAAGAAAGAAATGTGAAAGGCATAAAACCAATGATTTTAAAACCCAATGAAAACAGCAACAGGATACTGTTCCAAAGTAAGTGGTATTCTGTGGGATGGGTTAAGAGTATAATCATAGGGCATAACAAATCCCCTTGGAAACTCCTATAATAGATAATGTACAGTATGAGACTCTGTACCAGGACCGTCTAGAATTTCCATTTGTACTATTAACTGCAGATTTTCATGTTCTCTGCTGATGCGAGTATTCTGAACAGACAGTTTTCTTCCAGTGTTCCCATAAGTCCTCCAAATCTATTCATCCAACAGTTCTCTACCTGCTATTTCAGAATGCAAGAAAATGTCATACCTGTTCGGCATTTCTTTGGGATTGTAAGTGAGAGTGCAGCCGCCGTATCAGGGGGACACCATTTCTTGACTGACGCTTTAACAGCCAGTAGTTGTGAAGCCTCTGCATAAACTGATTCTTTCTCTGGAAAGACAGCCCACTGCAGATTTTATTCAGCCTATAGAAAACAGAAAGGAAGCAATTTAAAGAGAAAATGAAAGCAAAATGTTAAGACTAATTCATGGATCAGTGACCAGAAAAATTGTACCACTTACCGGTAAGAGGGGATTTGTGTAACCATCAGTAAAGGAACCGAAGAACAACTTTCCTTCTTTATCTTCTGTTTCAACTTTACTTTGTTCTTAATTTTGAGAGTGCTCTCATCCCCAGCCTCCTTCTTTACAATGTCCTCTCTTCTTCCACGAACAGTAACTGTGTGCCCTTTCTTCAGAGTGCCAGGAGGGGAATGTGCCTCACAATAAGCAGTTTTGCGCACAGTAAATGTTGTGCCATTGAGGCTGGTCTCCCTCATGGGCTCAATTTTCATGAAGAGACCAGCCCTCTGGGCACAAGTAACATGGAAAGCAGTGTAGCAGTTCACCTTGTGGCACTGAATGGCTGCTCCCATGCCCTTCTGCTTGCAGATGTAACATGTTAATTTCCAGCGAGCTGGTGGAATATTTTCTATCCCCTCAATGGGTTCCAGAAACACAGTGTTTGCGAAACAGACTTCTGGGATCCAGATGGCACAAACAACATGGGCCCAGTGACCATCACTGGTCTGTTTGAAGGCACCGCCTTTGTTTGGGCACAAGACACAATCAACAGGGTGGGAAGGGGACTGCAGGCAGCAGCGACAAAGCCACTGACCTTCAGGAATGTAGGGCACTCCATAACATTCCTGATGCACAGCCAAGTTACAGATGTCACAAAACAAAATTACATTGCTGTTATGACACTCGTCATCCATGCAAACACAACAAACAGCATCCTCATCTATTAAGGTCTGCTGGCTTCCATTGTTACGACTCTCCATGTAGGACTCCTTCTCCAATCGATCCAACAGCAGTTCAAAAGTCTCAGCAGAAATTGACCCATAACCATCATTCTTCCTCTTCTCATTGATCATGTCAAGCCAAGCTAAATCTTCCTCATCCATATCGTATTCCACTTCAGCATCAACATCCTCAGGTAGTTTCTCAAGATACTGATAGTATGCTGAAGGCAAAGGTGGAGCATCTGGCTGGCTGAAGGGCTCTATCATTCGAAAGCTGGGCTGTGGCAGATGGAAGGATGTCCCGGGAGAATGTTTTGTACATGTCTCCTTTTTTTTGCCTTTACATTGTGTTTTCTTGGATTTTGAAGGAAACAATGGTTGTTCACTGTTTTCCTTGTTACTGTTGCATTCTGTGATGTCCTGGGCAGTTAGCTCATCCTCTGTGATGATCTTTAGAGGATCATAGATGCTGATGCGATGGAGACGGCCATCAATATCAACCTCCACTATTCGTTGAGCCTGGGCATATGTCAGAGTCTCCCGAGTGGGTGAGCATTTCAAGCTGTACGGTGAAGGAGAACGTCTCCCCTCTAAGGTCTGCCGGGACCTCCTCCGGGGTTTCCTCATAGCAGCAGCTCAGAAAACCTACAGGACAGCCCAGATAGGAGGTGAGGGAGGTTTAAATAGCAGAACATGCTAACATACACTATACATACAATATAGAACCTATCTCTATAGCTAATTAATTATGGGAAATGAAGTTTAACTGGTAGAGCTAACTGAAGAACAAATTCATTTTTTAGAGGATAGGGCATTTATAGGAAAGAAAAATATTAAAGAAGTGTGCTGACAAGGAAAGATAGATAGCTCTTCTTATTGAAATGTAACTCACACATCCTTCAATACCTCAAAAAGGCATACAAGTTTTGATAAAATTAATTTATTAATATGGACATGTATTTATTTTATCTAAATGGAATGCACAATTTAAATTCAGATTATTAACCAATCAACATATATTTATAGATGTACTGAATTCAATAGGGTTTACTCTCAGATAAACAGGTACATGTTGCAACCAGAAAGTAAGTACTCCTTAACATTAACTATGGTAATTCTGAATATATATCCTCAGATTCCCCCCCCCCCGACTTTGAACAAATGTTTAAGAATGCTGTATATAGCAGTCATTTATAGAACAGAGAAGAAAAAGATCCCATTGAGAAATATAACTTTAACCAATTTAATGTAGCAAAAACAAGGAGATTAGAAATTAAGAAATGTACAAAATAGATAAGCTATTGCTCTGAAAACATAGAAAAGAAAATAATGTAATAGGAAAAACACAAATTCACATAAAGCAATTAAATGTAGGAAGGAATTAACATTCCTTCTCTCCTAACCAACTAGGAAGACAGTACAAGACTTTGGACTGAAAAGATAAAATTGGGCTGGAACTTTATCTTTTAGTGCATGGTTGGGTGTGTGAAGTAACAAAGTAGCAAAATAACTCCCTATGCCACAATAAGGGTCATTTTTGCAGAAAACGCAGCCTAAATTTTTTCAAATACATAATAAATTAGACTTGTGTGCTACTGAAGTTTATTAACACAACGCTTCTAAATAAAATTTGCACACAAAAAACTCTTTTTACCAAATACTAAGTTTGGCCCACTTGGAAAACAAAGCACCTCAAATTGGTACATTCCACTATGATTGGTGTTTCACTAGCATCTTTGATACAATGTTGATGTGTGTGTAAGCTTGACTTCATTTGTATATGTCTGTGTATTTCCAGTCTGCACCCAAACAAGCAGCATCCCATATGTTACCAAGCTTCTGCTCTAATCAGCCAAACTATGAAAATGCTTTTTCAGTTATAGAAAAAAGGTTTCAAGGCGAAACTCTTAAAATAGCAATGAATTAGCTCTGAATATTAGCTTTCTCAACTGACTGCAGCTGCATCACCTGCACATCTAAAGCAGTCCCGCACATCTGTAGTCCTCCAGATGTGTTGGCCTCCAACTCCCAGAAGCCCTTACTAGCCTGTCCAATGGCCAGGAATTCTGGAAGCTGAAGTCCAAAACGCATGGATGAAACTCAGAGGTGTAATGAGCCATCAAATCTAATGCAGACGTCAATTTTCAAAACTCTGACACCCCAAAAAGTATTTATTGCATTATGCAAATCTAATGTGTACCCTAATATTGGGAAGATAATTTAGTCAAAAAAGGTTAGCATTAGATTCGAGTAAATACAATACTTATCTTTTGCTGGTCTTAAAGTAGGCGCATATATAAGAGGGACAACACAAGGCAAAACCTTTCTTTGGTTCACACACATCATACTAAATTAGTTTGTTCAGGATCATGTGTCAAAACAAATTTCTTGTATATCTAGACCAATAGCATAAACCTCTCACCAGCAGCATAAAGAAGCCTAGCTTGGATCCCATGACCCTTGCCAACTATCGTCCTGTCTCTAACCTCCCATTCTTGGGTAAGATGATAGAGCGGGCTGTACTGGGACAATTGCAACAATTTTTGGATGATACAGCCGGCCTGGACCCTTTCCAGTCAGGCTTCCGCCCTGGCCATGGGACGGAGACAGTCCTGGTTGCCATTACAGATGAACTCCGTCGCCAGTCTGATAGTGGCGGATCAGCGCTACTGGTACTTCTCAACATTACCGCAGCGTTTGACACCGTTGACTACGATCTAATGATTCACCATCTCGCCATGTCCGGAGTTCGCTGTCAGGCCCTCAATTGGTTCAACCCATTTCTCCGAAACCGGAGCCAATGCATGGAGTATATGGATCAAGTCTCTGAAAGATCTCCCCTCCTATGTGGGGTACCCCAAGGGTGCAATTCTCTCGCCTCTTCTCTTCAACATCTACGTTAGACCCCTTGCTAGTTTGGCTCGGAATTTCGGCCTAGATTGCTATCAATATGCGGACGACACCCAACTCCTTCTGCGCTTGGAGCCTGGAGCAACGTCAATACCAGACAATTTCACCTTATGTCTGGAGGCTCTGTCGAACTGGCTACGTGCTAGTAGACTGAAGGTGAACCCGGCGAAGACTGAGATTCTTTGGCATGGCCACTCGACTGGTCTGACCCATTTGCTACCCACCTTCGATGGTGCTGCCCTATCTCCTTCGCCTACCGTTAAGAGCCTGGGTGTCGTTTCGGATTCGCAGCTGACAATGGAAGCTCAGGTCACTGCTGCTAGCAAACAGGCCTTTTTCCATCTACGACAAGCAAGGCAATTGGCACCCTATCTATCTGATGAGGCTCTGGCAACAGTCATCCATGCCACGGCCACGTCTAGGCTGGACTATTGCAACGCCCTGTATGTTGGCCTTCCGATGTCCACGACCCGAAAGTTCCGTATTGTTCAGAATGCGGCAGCCAGGCTACTCACAAGGAACACCCATGAAATGCCATATAACACCAGTGCTGCAGCATCTGCATTGGCTTCCAACTGATTACCGTGGTCTGTATAAGATGCTAGTTCTGACCTTTAAAATTCTTTACGGCCATGGCCTATCGTACCTTAGGGACCGTCTCTCCTTCTCCCATCATCGGAGGTCGCAACGACCATCCCAATGCGACTTACTTTATATACCGGGTTCTAGAGAAGTGCAATTGGAAAGGACCAGGCACAGAGCTTTTTCTATTTCTGCCCCTGCCTTATGGAATGCCTTGCCGCCCTATATGAGATCCATGCGTGAGTTAGGGCCTTTTACCCTAGCACTCAAGACCTGGCTCTTTACTAGAACTTTTAATCTATGTTAATTTTATCAATATTTGTATGTATGTATTTTTATCCTTTACAATTTTATCTTGTAAATCGCCTAGAGCATCTTGGATGGAGGGCGATTAATAAGTAATTAAATGATGATGATGATGATAACTTGTCTACAGTTGTAGGAACACATGATCTTGTGAGGAAAGAAGCTATGGTGATAGTAGCAGTGCTGCCAGAAGGTCTCTCATATCAGACAGGCTTTTGCTGAGGAACCAGACTAAATGTGCCAAACAACTTCTGGGCAGCAGCAGCAATAGTAGGGGGTGACACTGGTAGAGGATGTCTGAGACAACTGCAATAGGACAACAGCTAATTTTTTCAATACTGCATAGAACAGGCCTCTTCAGCCTGTGACCCTCAGGTGTTTTAGACTCCAATTCCCAGAATTCCTGGGCACTGAACAATCTGGCTAGGGCTTCTGGGAGTTGGGGCCCAAACACCTGGAGGGCCGCAAGTAAAAGAGATCTGGTGTAAATAAAAAAGCACGATAAACCTCTTTTGAATGTTTTTATCTTAAAAACTCTACAAAACAATCCAAAATGAAACAAGGGATACTGCCAAAAGAAGCCCCAAGTCGGATGGCACTCAATGAGCTACTGAGGTACCGCAGAAGACAAGTAGTAGCAGCCTGTGGCTAATGGTCTCAAGCCAAAAGATTTTTCAGCTGCTGACCTAGAATAATAGAATTATAGAATAGTAGAGTTGGAAGAGACCTCATGGGCCATCCAGTCCAACCCCCTGCCAAGAAGCAGGAAATCGCATTCAAAGCACCCCCGACAGATGGCCATCCAGCCTCTGTTTAAAAGCTTCCAAAGAAGGAGCCTCCACCACAGTCTGGGGGAGAGAGTTCCACTGCCGAACAGCCCTCACAGTGAGGAAGTTCCTCCTGATTTTCAGGTGGAATCTCCTTTCCTGTAGTTTGAAGCCATTGTTCCGCATCCTAGTCTGCAGGGCAGCAGAAAACAAGCTTGCTCCCTCCTCCCTATGACTTCCCCTCACATATTTGTACATGGCTATCATGTCTCCTCTTAGCCTTCTCTTCTGCAGGCTAAACATGCCCAGTTCTTTAAGCCTCTCCTCATAGGGCTTGTTCTCCAGACCTTTGATCATTTTAGTTGTCCTCCTCTGGATGCTTTCCGGCTTGTCAACATCTCCCTTCAACTGCGGTGCCCAGAATTGGACACAGTATTCCAGGTGTGGTCTGACCAAGGCAGAATAGAGGGGTAGCATGACTTCCCTGGATCTAGATGCTATACCCCTATTGATGCAGGCCAGAATCCCGTTGGCTTTCTTAGCAGCCGCATCACATTGCTGGCTCATGTTTAACTTGTTGTCCACAAGGACTCCAATATCTTTTTCACATGTACTGCTGTCTAGCCAGGCGTCCCCCATTCTGTATCTTTGCATTCCATTTTTTCTGCCGAAATGAAGTATCTTGCATTTATCCCTGTTGAACTTCATTTTGTTAGTTTCGGCCCATCTCTCTAGTCTGTCAAGATCGTTTTGAATTCTGCTCCTGTCTTCTGGAGTGTTGGCTATCCCTCCCAGTTTGGTGTTATCTGCAAACTTGATGATCGTGCCTTCTAACCCTTCGCCTAAGTCATTAATAAAGATGTTAAAGAGAACCGGGCCCAGGACGGAACCCTGCGGCACTCCACTCGTGACTTCTTTCCATAGAACATAGAAGCATGGATGAGGGGTTGTTTTGCCAAGTTTAGTGTTTCTGGGATGTGTAGTTTTGTTGTTTTGTCTTAGGCCGAAATTTTTTTATCCTTTTATATATATAGATATCGTATCTTTATATATACCATATCTTGGGACCCAAGATATGATCATAATAATAATAATAATAATAATAATATACCATATATATGCACACATACATACACTATATCTTTTTATATAGCATATCTTGGGACTCAAGATATGATCCTAATAATTAAATAATTTTGTGCATGGAATCAAAATGTGCTTTTCTATTGCACTCAATGTGTATATATTTAAAAGCCACACAAAACGGTGCCAAGGAGGAAAAGGAAGGGAGAGGGGTGCTTCCTATTCCTCTGTGTCCGCCTTTTTGTGCCCCTGTTGAAAGTGTCCACATGCTTGTGGATTTCAGTGGCTTATCTGTGTGATTCCCTCTGTGATTTCCCCCAGGCAGGAAGAAACTAGACGTTGAAGCTGTAAGGCTATTCAATACTAATCAAGCTGGCCAACTGCACCATTCACACTTGCCTCAGATAAGTTTTCTCCCACACTGGACATTACTAGTTTCTAGTTACTAGAACTGATACTTCAAAGCCTGGCTGCCTACTGCCTGGGAGCATAATTGTTGGGAGGTGTTAGCTGGTCTTGATTCTTTCATGTCTGGAATTCTACTAGCCCAGAAAAGCCACACCACTTTCAAAGAGAAGCTGCTGCCTTTATATTATTATTATCATTATTATTTTGAAAAGAATTGGATCTCATTCCTAGGGAAGCTGACTATATCCCTTGGGCTACCATTAGGAGAAATGCAAGATACTCTGCTTAGGCAGAAATGAAATACAAAGATACAGAATGGGGGACGCCTGGCTCGACGGCAGTATGTGTGAAAAGGATCTTGGAGTTCTTGTGGACAACAAGTTAAACATGAACCAACAATATGATGCAGCAGCAAAATCACACTGTGTCCAATTCAGGGCACCACAATTTAAGGGAGATGTTGACTCTAAGCTGTGTCCAGAGGAGGGAGACTCAAACGATCAAGGATCTGGAGAACAAGCCCTATGAGGAGATAATTCAAGAGCTGGGTATTTTAAGCCTGCAAAAGAGAAGGCTGAGAGGAGACATGATAGGTAAAGGTAAAGGTTTCCCCTGACTTTAAGTCCAGTCGTAACCGACTCTGGGGGTTGGTGCTCATCTCCATTTCTAAGCCGAAGAGCCAGCGTTGTCCATAGACACCTCCAAGGTCATGTGGCCGGCATGACTGTATGGAGCGCCGTTACCTTCCCACCAGAGCGGTACTTATTGATCTACTCACATTTGCATTTTTTCGAACTGCTAAGTTGGCAGGAGCTGGGGCTAACAGTGGGTGCTCATTCCCCTCCCGGGATTTGAACCTGGCACCTTTCGGTCCGCAAGTTCAACAGCTCAGCGCTTTAACACACTGTGCCATCAGGGGCCCCTCAGACATGATAGGCATGTATAAATATGTGAGGGGAAGTCATAGGGAGGAGGAACCAAGGCCACCATTTTCAAACCAAAATGAAGCTACTTGTTAGGGCTACTACCGCAGAGTATTTTCCCAAAAAAATAATTAGAAGCATTTTTAAATCCTACAAATTTTATTGCTAACCACTAAAATATTGATTCTGATGTCTTGGAATTTATCCCCTTCTACCCACCAGCTTTCTGAAAGGCCTGGCGTCTAAAAATATTATGTTGGCTTTTAAAATTATAAATATTTTAACAGCATGTATCACCCAATTGCCAGAAGGGTTGTAAGAAAGCCAATCTCCCCCATCTTGATGAGGTTTTAAGTTTTTAAATAAGCCATATAATACAATTGTAATTATTAACAGTACAGTTTCTGAATTCAGTGAGGCTAGCTTCCAGGCAAACATAGATAGAATCTGGCTATCAGAATTGTCTATAACATTTATACACTTGGTTTTGTCATAGTGTTATGAAAGCGATAAAAAGCATTTAGCAGGACTCACAAAAATTAAATGGCTTTAATCATTTTATTGGAATTTAGAACTATTTTAAGGTGTGGCAATGCAGCACTATATACTTCCTTTTCATCTATTTAGATTTGGCACTAAAACTGTGTTAATATACTAACATACCTGATGAGCTAAATGCAAAAATGTGCATGCTTTCTTATGGATAATTACCTGGAAGAAATATTTAAGTATGACTGAAATTCTAAAAAGAGTAAAACCATACTGAATGTAATAGGATTTATTTATGAGTAAATATAAACAGGCTTGACCTGTATAACTTCCGTTTTAATTTGACAAGTAACACAGATTTGGTCATTTGTTTTGTGCTCTTTAATCACAGCACAAATACATTTCACTTCAGTGCATTCTTCCTAAAATGCACAGCTTTCCACTATGGAAAAATATAGAAGTGTATTAAAAGCAAAATAATCTACCCCACTCTTCTGATTGTTATTTTTCTAGCAACAATTTTGAAACTCTTTAAAATTAGATTACTGATATTGCACTGGAGTTATAAAACATTTTTACCTGGCAAACACACAGGCACAACTCTTTCAAAACAAAAGTATAAGACAGCAAACCTTTTGCTACAATCTAATATCGCCTTATTCTCTTTTTTAAAATAATCTCTATTAGTATATAAAACATAATAATAAACTATAATAAACACACTAACAGTACACAACAAAAATCCTCTAACACAAACAATATTATGTAAGAACCCTAAATACTACAAATAAGAACTCAAATCTCTCCACCTCTTTCTACATAAAAAAGACACTAAAAACTGACGTCCCACCCTCTAAACCAAAAACAGTAAAATTAAAATATGTTAAACGGCTCCATACTGTTTCTAAAATTACATTTTCTGCCTTAAAATCCAACAAAAATACCTATTTCATGGTCTTCAGAGCACCACTATAATTTCAAAAAAAAAAAAAAGCCTGTGAAGTATATTAGTGATAATATAAGTGGTAGAATTAATGCAGTTTGACACCACAGCTCAATTCTATGGAATTCTGAGAGTTGTAGCTTTTCAGGCTTCTTTATCCTTCTCCATCAAATAGTGCTGGTGCCTCCCCAAACTACAACTCCCAGGATTTCATAACATTAAGCTGTAGTTGTTAAAATAGCGTCAAACTGCATAAATTCTACAGTGTAGAGCAGCTAGTAGCCCTAACAAGTAGCTTCATTCTGATTTGAAAATGGTGGCCTTGGTCCCTCCTCCCTATGACTTCCCCTCACATATTTATACATGGCTATCATGTCTGTGGGGCCCCTGATGGCACAGTGTGTTAAAGCGCTGAGCTGCTAAACATGTGGACCAAAAAGTACCAGGTTCAAATCCCGGGAGCGGAATGAGCGCCTGCTGTTAGCCCCAGCTCCTGCCAACCTAGCAGTTCGAAAAAATGCAAATGTGAGTAGATCAATAGGTACCGCTCTGGCGGGAAGGTAACGGCGCTCCATGCAGTCATGCCAGCCACATGACCTAGGAATTTCTATGGACAACACCGGCTCTTCAGCTTAGAAATGGAGATGAGCACCAGCCCCCAGAGTCGGTCACGACTGGACTTAACGTCAGGGGAAACCTTTACCTTACTAGAGCAGACATGGGCAAACCTCAGCCCTCCAGCTGTTTGGATTCCAACTCCAACAATTCCTAATAGCCTACCTGTTAGGAATTGTGGGAGCTGAAGTCCAAAACACTTGGAGGGCTGAAGTTTGCCCATGCCTGAGATAGATGCACACTTACTCAGGTCTAGACAACTAAACATATGTTAAAACTGAAATCCTTATGGTCAGGACTTAAAACTCTTCAGCACTGCAAAAAAAAGAAGAAGAAGAAGAAATAACATATTGGATATTAGTTTCTACTAATGAGAATCGTCAGATCCTGTATTAAGAGAGAGAGGACTTGAAAATGACCTAAGTTCTCAATACGTGGTTGTTGTTTTTACATTAAATCAGTAACAAAATGTTCTAACATTTGTTATGCGATTATGGGAAAGAGGGCCTTTTCAGCTACAGCACCCCTTTTATAGATTCTTAGAAAAGATTCCCTGGCACAGTTTTTCTTATGGAACCACAGAAATACTTTTTCTGGCTTGGCTCTCTTGCACAAAAAGTATTTTTGTTTAGGCTATCTACCCTATCAACATTTTTCAGTTTTAGTATCCTAATTTATGGTTATTGTCTTGTGATTCAATAGTGACGATCTTACTATTTCTTGGCACTTACAAGGAGAAATGGCCTTCAAAAATTATTTTCGTTAAAAAAAATAGCCAGTAACAGAAGCAAATAAGAACAGTCATACACATAACAAAAATTAATACCTGTTGATGCTTAATATTAAGACAATTTGACTAGTATTTCCAGTGATGACATTTATGTTTTGTTTGGCCTTTTTGTTTCTTCCGATTTTTTAAATTTTTGTTATGTGTATGTATTAGGGACTATTCCTGCAGCAGCAGTGATTTTGTTTACTTTGCTCTTGTGTATTTAATTATACAGGAATTGGGATTATATAGTTTATGCATATACATGATTACCAAGTAAAAATATAAACAGAACAATGCCTATTTTGCAATTCCTTAATTTTCAATAACAAAATAATTCTACCTTTAAGTTACTTTTGCAGTTATTGTAATTAATTATAAAGATTATCCATAATCACAAAGGCATATTAGGGGAAGGGCATGCTTATTTTGTGTGATTTTCTTTCTGGCTTCCTGCTGTTATAAAATGTCACAGTTCTTCCATACATTATAGCAAAGAACATTTGTAGACCAAGAACATTTTCTTTGGCACCCTATAACAGACTCCCCTACAGTAGACAATACATTTCAATTATTTCTTCCTTCAATGACTTTATTTTTTCTCCACCCTTTCCACGATCTCAGTCCCAGCCTATTTCAAGCATTGGCCAGCAGATCAGACTTCTTCAGCACTGTTACCATGTTTCTGAACATGCCAGCAATCATCAGCTAACAATGCCACATACGATTTTTTTCAGCTGAAACTCAGTGGAATTTTTAAATTTATCTTTTGTATTATATTGTATGTTATAATACAATAACATTTGCTTTCTGTCTGTAAGGCTTTTGACACTATTCCTTTGACCTCATGAGCCTTCCACAGTTTTTCTGCTGAATCAAAGGCAAACAAGACTATACACATAATAGAAACTATAGAAATAGTTATTTTCAATATGTTGATCGGGGAGCTTTGAGTCGCAGCTTAATAGGATAAGCTGTGAGTTTGACTAGAATTAAAAATTCAATCAAGCTGGTTAAAGAAAATGAAGAGCCCTTTGGACATGGGGATCTAAAAGTTAAGCCAGGCAATTGTGGAGAGAGAGGCTGGACAAAAAGGACAGATGTTCAGACAAGTAATTATGGTAAGATGTGGGTAACTTGGGGTGCTTAAGGTCAGAAGGAAAAAGGAGAAAGGAGTATCAGGACAAACGGTCAAGGGGTGAAGGAACCTGATGAAACAGTGGGCGATAAAGACAGTCTACTGAAGGAAAAGGTCCAAAGAGAAAGCAGGCTTGAGGGTGCATGTAC
The DNA here is from genome assembly GCF_035594765.1 of Anolis carolinensis. Lineage (NCBI taxonomy): Eukaryota > Metazoa > Chordata > Lepidosauria > Squamata > Anolidae > Anolis > Anolis carolinensis. The sequence goes on along the minus strand of NC_085844.1, from coordinate 190,934,354 downwards.
ATTGTCGAATTAATGGAATTTGACACTGTGACTACCATGACTCAAGGCTTTGGAATAGTGCAATTTACAGTATAGTGAGACACCAGGACCAGTGAAGTCTAAAAGACCTTGTAAAACTATAGCTTCCAGGACTCCATATCATTAAGCCACAGCAGATAAAGTGGTTTTAAAATGCATTACTTTTACCGTGAATATGCACCCTGAGAGAGAAGGAGGGAGGGAAGAAGGGAGAGAGAGAAGAAGCAGGCAAGCGAAAGCATTGAAGGCTATTATATTCAAGACCTAAACAAGAGAAATCTACTACTGGTGTATTTTCAGCACTGAGACCTGGGAACCCAAAGGAATGACCAGGGGCCAAGGCAAGAAACACAGAGATGAATTTTATACTGATTTGACCAATCACAGAATCACAGAAACTTTGAGTGTTTCTACTTATAGAATCCTGGAGCTGGAAGAGACCTCGTGGGTCATACAGTCCAACCCTCTGCCAAGAAGCAGGAAAATCGCATTCAAAGCACCCCCAACAGATCATCATCCAACCTCTGTTTAGAAGCCTCCAAAGAAGGAGCCTCCACCACACTCCGGCGAAGAGTTCCACTGCTGAACAGCTCTCACAGTTAGGAAGTTCTTCCTAATTTCAGGTCCAATCTCCTTTCCTGTAGTTTGAAAAATCTTTGCCTTTTAATGTGCATTACTAGTTGATATTAATCCTACAATCTGAGGACAGAAACCAAGCTGGAGAAAAATGACTTGAGCTGCAGAAAAAGAAGGATATTAGAAAGAATTGATCCACTCTGTTTCCTGTGTGGGGCTGTAATGTTTTCTTCCTTTTCTGCTGGGGGGCAGAAATAAAAGCAGTGGAAAATACAATTAATTTTCTTGCTTGAAAGTAAGCAAAACCTGTCCTAAGGAGAACCTGGCCTTGGCTAATGAATGTTGTCATGTCTCAGGAAAATAAGCCTGTTGCCACTGAGCATCAGAGTGTCTCTATATATCGTGTCAGAAGCGAACGGAGGCAAGTTGCTTCTGGTGCGAGAGAATCGGCAGTCTTCAAAGATATTGCCCAGGGGACGCTATTATATTCAAGACCAAAACAAGAGAAATCTACTACTGGTGTATTACCATCCTGGGGGAGGGGGGGGGGGCTTCTCTCATGTCTCAGTCAAATAATAATACTAATAACCACCTTTATTTGTATTCTGCCCTATCTCCCCAAGGAGACTCAGGGTGGATTCCAACAAAAAAAAAGGCAAACATTCAATGCCATAATACATTAATCAAAACAATACAAACAACAAACCAACCACTTCCCAAAATAAGCCAACATAAACCAACATGAAACAAATTTATACCCACATTTCACAATTTACTCGCCCCTTTTCCACACAGCCAGAACATTAAAATAACTCACCAAAATGTGCTTAGCTTAGTTAGTAGTCTCTCTATTCAAGGCCCAGTTAAAGTGTTACAAAATTGCATGAAGTCTGCAATGTGGATGCACTCCATGTCAGGCCACAATCTTTTTTCCAGGTCAAGTTAACCCGCTGACATGAACAGGAGTTTGTGTAGCATTTTAGGTACGTCAAAAGATTTCTAATGTTTTAAACGTTTAGAGTTCATATGCTTTTGATGTTTTAAATGGTACACTGTATTGTTTTTAGTGGGCCTCTTTTTTAGAGAGGTAAAGCGGGATATTAATAATAATAATAATAATAATAATAATAATAATGTGTATTTGTGTCTCAACTTCCTGGTGCACTCTGGCACCATATGGATCAGAACAGGCATGGGCAAACTTGGGGCCCTCTAGGTGTTTTGGACTTCAACTCCCACCATTCCTAACAGCCTCAGTCCCCTTCCTTGAGGCTGTTAGGTATGGTGGGAGTTGAAGTCCAAAACACTTGGAGGAAGGCCCAAGTTTGCTCATGCCTGGGCCAGAGGCTATGCCAGTTATGTGTAAATGAGCTGCCTTTTGGGAAAGGTACAGAGTACATTGAATTGCCTCTGAAATCAAGCATTAGGACTGCAGCTGTGGCTGTTCAAGTCCCCCAGGAGGGGGAAAACTAAACCAGGCCTCGCCACAGAACCCTTCCCCTCAGAAGCTGGAGGATATATCAGGACTGAGGCCTCGATCACGTGACCCAGAGGCCTCAAGGAGCCCAAAGCGAGGAGAGGGAGGGCTTCGATATACATTTGCCAACATCTACAAGGAGCGGGGGGGGGGGGAAATGCCCCTCGACAGGTAAGAGAAACAGCGGCAGCCGTGCTCTCATTGGACACTGGCGCTGTCCATCATTTGTAGCAGCGCCCAGCTGGCGGGCGGGAGCTACTCCAGCCAATCAGGAAGGGGAAGGTGGGCGTGGCCAAGGCTTCCCGGTGGTGAGGGAAAACAAGATGGCGGGGTTCGCTTTCCCCTGTCCCCCCCGCGCTCCCCGTTTATTTTGTCTTCTTCCTTCTTCGCCTCAGAAGGCGCTTTGGAAAGTGAGCCTTTCCCCGGTGTTTTGGAGCGGGCCAGGCCTCTGTCGGTCCCGCCAAGCCCTTCACGATAAGTCACCTTCCCACGACCCTGACGGTATTATCAGAGAGAGACTCACAGAATACAGCAGGCGCTTACTTGCCTTTCCTGGGCCGCTGCCTCGTCCTCCTCCTCTGCCGTTGGCGCCGTCGCTGAGGGAGAGGGAGGGGAAGAGGGAGGAAGGGAGGGGGCACAAAATGTCGGCTCGGCCTCCTCAGCGCCGCCCCCTCGTTGCCCGCAGCTCTTCACCCGCTCGCTCGCTCCAGCGCCTCTTCCGCGGTTGTCGGCTCCTGTTGCAGGGCTTGGAGAGGGGAAAGGCGGCAAGATGGAGGTGGCGGCAGCAGTGGGAGCAACAGCAGGAGCGCCAAGCCCGGCCAAACGATGCAGGGAGAGAGCGAAGGAGGGGGAGAAGGAGGCGGCGAGGGAGGGGGCTGCTGCCGCCGCGCCGCTCCCTTTCGCTCCCGCCCCCCCTTGCGTTTCCTCCCTGGACACGAGTCTTGGAGGCCCCGGGGGCGAGGGCGAGGGGAGGCCGAGGTAGGCGACGGAGGACTGGATGCGCCTCCCAGGTGCTCCTCTGTTGCCCCGGGAAGCCGTGGGACTGGCTGGCTGCTTTCCTTGAGGGGCAGAGGGAGGGAGGGAGGGAAGGAAGGGGGGGTTGACCTTAGTGCTGGCCAGATGAGGGAGGGATAGTTGATACCCCAGAGGACAGGATCAGCAAGAGCGTTGCGCCCAAACTCCACAAAATGGACTTCAACTGGGAGAAATGTATGGTCTACACCAGGCATGAGCAAACTTCGGCCCTCCCAAGTGTTTTGGACTGCAACTCCCACAATTCCTAACAGCCTCAGGCCCCTTCCTTTACCTCCTAACAACCTCAATCCACTTCCTTTACCCCCTAACAGTCCCAGGCTTCTTCCTTTACCCCAGTGGTTCTCAACCTATGGGTTCCCAGGTGTTTTGGCCTACAACTCCCAGAAATCCTAGCCGGTTTACCAGCTGTTAGGATTTCTGGGAGTTGAAGGCCAAAACATCTGGGGACCCACAAGTTGAGAACGACTGCTTTACCCCCTAACAGCCTCGGGTCCCTTCCATTACTCCCTAACAGCCTCAGGTCGCTTCTTTTACTCCCCTAACAGCCCCAGGACCCATCCTTTAACAGCGGTAACAGCCTCAGGTCGCTTCTTTTACTCCCCTAACAGCCCCAGGACCCATCCTTTAACAGCGGTAACAGCCTCAGGTCGCTTCTTTTACTCCCCTAACAGCCCCAGGACCCTTCCTTTACCCCCCCTCCCCAGCAGCCTCAGGACCCTTCCTTTACCCCCCACCCAACAACCTCAGGACCCTTCCTTTACCCCCCCTCCCCCCAGCAGCCTCAGGACCCTTCCTTTACCCCCCCCCCCAAAAAAAACCTCAGGACCCTTCCTTTACACCTCCTAACAGCCTCGGGTCCTATCCTTTACTCCTCAGCTTAATCAACTGGGGGGATGAAAGGGCCTGGGGCTGTTAGGAGTTGTGGTAGTTGAAGTCTAAAACACCCGGAGAGCTGAAGTTTGCCTGTAGCTAGGCTACACTGTTCGACAGTGGAACTCACTGCCTCAGTGTGTGGTAGGGGCTTTTAAACAGACAAAATGGCCATCTGTTGGGGATGCTTTGACTGCCTGTTCTGTATGCCAGGGGGTTGGACTGGATGTGGTCTCAAGTTTTATGATTCTGCACATAGGTGAAAAAAAGAAAAAGAAACGGCCAGCAATACTGCCAGAAAATATTGAGTGTTTCTACTTATGGAATCCTGGAGCTGGAAGAGACCTCGTGAGACATCCAGTCCAACCTCCTGCCAAGAAGCAGGAAAATTGCATTCAAAGCAACCTTCCACAGGTGGCCATCCAGCCTCTGTTTCAATGCCTCCAAAGAAGGAACCTCCACTAGACTCCAGAGCAGAGAGTTCTACTGCTGAGCAGCTCTCAAAGTTAGGAGGTTCTTCCTAATGCTCAGGTGGAATCTCCTTTCCTGTAGTTTGAAGCCATTGTATCTCAACAACAACAAATTGGGAGGGATAATACCACAGAGGAACAGATCAGACTCCTAACAAATTAGACCGCTGGCCCAAATTTACAAAGTGAACTCAATTGGGGGAAATTTTCACTTAAGTGAAAATTGAAAGGTGGATGTAGCATACCTCGACAATGCCAATTTGGAAGAGTTAGGGAATACCCCAGAGGACAGGATCAGAATCCCAAACAATCCTAACAGATTAGAGAGCTGGGCCCAAACTTAACAAAATGGACTTTAAGAGGGAGAAATGTACAGTACTACACTTAGGTTGTGGTTTCTGTAATCACCGCTTGGTTTTAGGATTTCATATGTAATCATCTGCACAGCAGAACCACTTCCTTCAATACAGTTTTGAAGCTACATTAAATGGTCAGTGTGCATGGAGCTTTTAGCAGAAAAAAATGAAATTCAGAGGTAGCATATTGCAACACCAAATTGAGAGGGATAGCGAATGCCCCAGAGGACAGGTCTAGAATTCCAAATGACCTTAGTTTGAGCTTGGCCCAAACTTCAAACGAATTTCAACAGAAAGGCATATATAGCCCTATATATTTAACAGTCGTGGAGTAAATAGTGTGCTATAAATTACAACTGACATAATTGTTGCACTGTTATTTTCAGGAAGCAACCTATTTTTGGTTTGATACTACAGTGTATAAAGGGCTAAGCATTCACCTAAATAACCTGAAGGTACTAGATCCCATCTAGTCCTGGAAGCAGAGTCAGCCCTAGGTAGTATTTTGTTGGGTAATACCGTATAAGGTAAGCTGTATTTTAGAGAAAGGAAATGCCTAACCACCTCTGAGTATTCCTTGCCTACACAACCCTATGAAATGCATGGGTTGCCACAAATTGAGAGGTGACTTGAAGGCATATTGACGAGCACACATAAGGCAAAGCAAGGACTGGAGTAGCTGTGTAGACACAGCTGGGCATGTCCCACATGCACTGATTTCTGTTAAATTAATGTAACTGAAATTTCTTTTGAACCCTCAGATAACCTCAGTCCAGGGGATTTTACTCCATTCAAGAAAAAATGTGGTTTCTCAGTGTTACCAGCTTAATAAAATGTTCTTTATTTCAGAGGAGACAGTGAGAAAATCTAACATGGAAAGGTTATAACTTCATCCTTTGGTATATATAATAATATGATCACTGCCACTTCCTTGCTATACCCGAGCACAGGCAGGTAAAGATATGGATGTTCTTTCTTCATTATATGAATCTCCAGCATCTGTATACTGAATAGCAATAGACACACTGATTTGTTGACATTGTTCTAAAATACAGGTGGATCAATTATTTCCCAAATGTCCAATTTTGGCAGAGGTTGCAAAGATACTTCAGTTCATAAACTTTACAGTGTTAACTTTTTAATTAAAAAAACTCAAAAACCTTGTTTTTGCCAGTTTATATACATTTACTATGGCATTGTATAAAATGGGACATGTACATCCACAGACTGGGGTTGTGAGTACTCTGAAACCAAACCTCAGCAGTTACTAAGGTCTTACTATACATAGAAATTGTTTATTTTACAATGATTTTAGCAGCCTCAAAGCTGTAGTTAAAAATGTTTCTGTGAGAGTTTTTGAAAAAGGTAAATTGTCTGAAAATGGAAATGAACTTCTCATTTTTAAAAATGATACAGCTTTGAATTGGCAGCCTCGAGTTTTGGTATTTGAAAATAGCAATATTAAGAACTTACACAGTCCAATAGATTGGCAGGCTCATTTAGACTTTGCACATTATGTTCCATTTGTCTCAAATTGGTTACTAAAATTAATCACTCATTTCCCTCCAAAGTATCCAAGATAGATTACATATGGAAACAGTGAATCAGTCCAATTCTATATAGTATACTCAAAAACTGGGCTGATTCATAGTATGAGGAATGCTAAGGCAGGAATATCATACGCTGTTAGGGCAAACACTTCAAAGTGTTTTTGCAAACACTGTGAGTGCATGTATACAAAATTAATTAGTAATATCCAAGTTGAAATCCATTTATACAAACTTAAAGCACCACTAGCTTCTTCATCAGATAATGATGTTTCAAAACATACAAGAAAAACTGGCACTGATATTAAAGTCACAAAATTCTTTATTGTCAAAATGGTACACGTGGAGCATCAATTATCTGGAAATTGAAAATCATGCGAGAGGCTGTGATAGTGACATCTTTGCTTATTGATATATATACAATATATATATACAGATGTTGTTCCATGCACAAACTTATTACCAAAATGGTGTATAAAATGACCTGGTCCCAAGAATTTTGAATAAGGAGTACTCAATCTGTATTTTGAGATTTCTATGCAGAGTCCACTCCCCTCACATGGCTAATAAGTAGTGTGGCTTATGCATTGAAACCCCTTAGTAAAGGTCTCTGTAGATACATCAAATTAGTATTTTTGTATCCCAAAAGGGGTAAATTAATGGTACTGTTAACCTCCAGTAACAAGAAGTTATCTTGTACATAAATCACAGAGAATTCCAAATTTTAATATCTTCCAACTTGAATTTTTGGCAGTCTGTATGTCTCCTTCCTAGGTCCTCTTGACAGAAATTTGGCTCATGGATCATCTAAAGCTGATCACCTTTGCGTACATTAGTCATATTTTCACCCTGAGTGAACGGAGTGTTTGTCTTATTCAGTCTGAGTGTGCGATAATGTCTGCCAAAGCCTTTTGGGCTCTTTGTCTGTTGAAGGTAGGATTGTCAGCAATGAGAGGGGGCTCATTACCTCTTGAAGCTCACCTTCTTCTGTTACTACTTAACTGCCAGGCAAAACTACTTTTATTTATACATGTTTTAAAACAGAATTTATTGACTTGAGAGTTACTAGTCTTTATTGTTGTGTGCCTTCATGTTGACTCTAACATGTTGACCCTAAGGTGAACCTCTCACATGGTTTTCATGGAGAGATTTCTTTGCCTTCCTTTGAGGCTGAGAGAGTGAGACTTACGGTCGCCCAGTGGATTTCCACGGCTGAATGGGGATTTAAGCACCAGTCCCCAGAGTCATAGTCCAACACTCAAAGTACTTCACTCCCTTGACTCTTTAGTCTCCATTATCTTAAGAAAACCAGTGGAAAGTTAACATGCTTGTGTAGATAATTCCTGTTTAAAGTATCGGGAATGAAAATGTCAGTAGAATAAATTCTTGAAACCTGAAGGCAGAAGTAATATGAAGAGGATATAATGAAACCATTGCTCAAGCAGAATATCAAAATATATGTTTGAAACTGAGATACTTTCATCAGTGAGACGAAAAGTTATATGGCCTAGGAATAGCTTTCTGAGTTTTAATTCTTTGGGGACTATATTTTGTGAAAGGCAAGGGAGGTTGGAATTAGAATATCAACTGCAGTATCTCCATTCTGTATATTTCAGGGCAGGTAGAAATACCTCCTGGCCTATATGCCACAAAACTACCAGCATGCTGTTGTGGTATTTGAGAAGTAAAATGGCTGTTGTTTCAATTCAGTTGTGTTCAGGGGCCATTCCTGCGGTAGAGGAGCTGTGCGGCAGTCTAATGCATTTTGAGCAGTTCAACACTTAAGTCAGAGGCCATTTTCTGGGTGGAAGAACTGAGGTATCCTGTTTTCTTTTAATGGATGTTGTGGTAGCTGTTCTCATTTTGTTCCAATTCTTTCCTTTAAAAAAAGTGAAATTATACATATTTCACAGATTATCTTTAATATTACCCAAAGGCCAGGAGATGTGACAAGGTTCTGAAACAGAGGATTTGTGTACTGGTTATAATAGGGCAAAATGTCACAAGTACCTAAGTTAAGATTTTTAAGAAATCTTGAATATGTGGTGTTTTATCTCCTTCTGTGAGTTTAAATACTGATTTGGTACAATTGCTCAGCCAACCCCAGGAGTACTTATAAAGCAGGAGTAAACAATTTCAGTAGGTCTGAGGACTAATTGTGAATTGTGTGCCAAAAGTTCTGTTGCCAAATCTTAGCAGAAAACTATAAAAGAGCATCAAAGCAAGGACGAAATTATTTTTATAGAATGCTTCCTGATTTGTTGCCAGGTTGTGGAAATAGAATAGAACTCTGAGGTACTAGGGTTAGAACACCACGGGGATGTTAACCCTTCCCTATGCTAACTAAAGCTGAAAAATAAATTTTTGGATGAAGTTACACTTTAAAAATGTACCTGTTCTGACTTACAAAAAAATTCAACTAAAGAAACATTTACAGAACCTATCTTGTTCATAACTTGGGGACTGCCTGTATTTAGAATGGCTTTTAACAGAGTTACAACTTGCAAATATATATTTAAAAAAATATGTTTCAGAAATAGATGTATAAAGTATACTATACATTTTCAAAATCTGAAATAATCTGAAATTCAAAACTCCACATGGGTAACTAAGATAGTTGACACTATTATTTTCTAAAGGTTCAATATGCAAAAATGTTTTGTGTACTAGGTACACAAAACTTGCTTTCTTCTGTAAATATTTGCTTTATTTTGAAGTAGAGGAGGCTGTTTTATTATATAAATTACAATACAAAGTTCTTTATCTGTAGGACACAGAGGAACAGTCCAGAAATTATAACTAAAAAGAGTTGTAAACATGTTGAAGCTTTTTGAACAACCTGGAGAAATAAAGGGGAAAACACAAAACACACAATTTATCATAAAGATCTTTAATGAGAAGCATATCCATTTTTTGGCACCAAAAGATGTTACTTTAACAATTTCCGCTTTCATACGAAGGTTGAACTTCCTTATATATTCAGTGTCCTTTTATTCTATGTACACAGACCTTTTCATGCCGGTTACTATTTACTTCTTGTTGGAGTCAAAACACTACAGTTTGTTACTTAGTAGAAAAGGTGGTCCAGAATGGAATATACCAAAGTTTACAGCGTCATACCACTCCTCCTCTTGGAGTCTTTCCGTGCAATTGGGCTGAATGTTAGTATTTCATTGTAAATATGTCCTTGAAAGAGAAGCAAAAGGTATGAGTGCATTTGTGTTTGATGAGCACTAAATGATTCACCTTTTTTAGCTTACATTTCACATATAAACATGAAGATTATGCTTAAGAATGAGTGACTATAACAAAAGTTCAGATGGGTAAAATATCATAATATGGAACACGGTGAGAAATCTTGAGCTCAATACACCTGTGGAACCAATCTGTCTCCAGAATCAGGAAATATTTTAAATTACGATTTAAAATACTTGAGAAAGTCAAAAAAAGAGTGAAGCTAAGAGTTAAAAAAAAGATAGTGGAAGACAGGCATATATAGCCAGGCATAATTTGCATAGCAAATTCATGGTGACTATAGTCTAACATTTGGGAAAGGTATATTAACAGATTGAAAGGGAATAATTTTATTTGGTGTAAAAGGTTGGGGACAGGAATCATGCAGTCCTCTGTTGCAGGACTATATATCTAAACAACAATCAAAGAGAGCCAGGTACTTAAGTTGATTGACAGCAGGCATTGTCCCCTGTTAATTGAGTTTCTGGGAAAGCTTTATTTGCCAGTGAAAAAGGCACCTTTACTAACTATCCTTTGCAGTACATACAGGAAACAAAGCAACATAAACAAATACACAAAGAGGTGGTTTGTTGCAGTTTGCACATAAAGTGCGTGCATATTACTTAACTGTACAAAGAACCCACTTGGCCACCACGCTCACCAAGAGATGCAACAAAAGCAAAACATTCCCATCACATGCACCAGCTGTGGCATGTTCCGCTTTTTCACACAAAAACTAGACAACTACATCTGCTCCAAATGCAAACATGACTCTGATGGAGCAGAGGATCCAACAGCTCGAGCACCGTATTAAGACCCTTAAGGACATTCAGGCACTCGAGCTCTTCTTGGACACTGCACAACACGCTGCTGTAGATCAGCAGCCTGCATCACACCAACACCACCAAGACCATGATCAGGAACCTTATGGGGAGATCAACTCAAAGGTAGACAACCCTCAGGCTTGGAAGGAGGTCACCCATAGAAGGAGACGCAGGACCAGGCAGCCTCCGCAGAACTCCTCTGCTCAGCTGCATTTACACAACAGATTTGAAATTCTTACATCATTAACATACAATCAGGAAACACATCTTGTGGAGGACCACAGTTTCTTAGATACCACTCAGTGGACCACCCTGGATCAATGCGCAGGGGATAGCCCTGACGGGGACAGTGCATCACCACAGTCACACTTATGTAATCATGCAAATGCTCCATCCCCAATCATAGACCAGGAGCAACAGGAACATCCTTGGGAGAGTAATGGGCTCTCGGATGTATCTCAATGGATTGTCATTGATGAATGCACTGGGGATGTTGAGGAGGAGGACAACACTTTACACCTACATGATTCACTTCAACAGGAACACTCTTCAGGGGACATACACACTGTCTTGCACAAAAGGGACCCTGTCAATCCTCAAAGGAAACAGGTCTTGGTAGTAGGTGACTCCCTCCTTAGAGGAACGGAAGCCATCATTTCCAGACCGGATGGGATGGCTCGAGAAACATGCTGCCTCCCGGGGGCAAAAATACACCATATCACTCAGAGGCTCAGCAGGCTCCTAAAGCCCCATCACCCTCCCCACATTATGTTGATTCATATAGGTACCAATGACACCGCTAGGCATACTTTTCAAAAGATCACAAATGATTTTCGAGCTCTGGGAACAAAGCTAAAACTGTATAATGTACATGTGATCTTTTCATCCCTCCTCCCTGTTGTAGGACACGGCTCTACAAGGGCCGGAAAAATAGTACAGGTCAATAACTGGCTCAGAAAATGGTGTCAAGAGGAGCATTTTGGCTTCCTTGACCATGGTCTACTCTTCCAAGAGGATGGACTACTGGCAAGCGATGGGGTGCATCTCACACAAGTAGGAAAACATCTTTTTGCACACAGACTCACAAACCTCATCAGGCGCACTTTAAACTAGATCCACTGGGGGAGGGGAACAACAGCCTGGCGAACACTATATTACCCACGACCACAGGGAACCGCCGAAAGGCTAAACGGAGGGCTGCACAAACACAGCAAGGACCAAGTACAGAGAGCACAATAATCCCAAATAAACAATTCGAGGGGAGGTCACAGGGGCTTACATGTCTTTACACTAATGCTCAGAGCATGGGAAATAAGCAAGACGAACTCCAACTCCTAGCACTGCACCACACATACGATGTCATAGGCATCACTGAAACCTGGTGGGATGACTCCCATCACTGGAATTTAACCATTGAGGGCTATAACCTCTTTCACAGAAATAGAACAAAGGGGAGAGGAGGGGGAGTAGCTTTATATGTCAAAAACAGTTACGTTGCAGAAGAAATGCAAGACTGTAATCCGGGAAACCAGCTTGAAAGCATCTGGATAAGAATCAAGGGAACCGGGACTCAAAAAGATCTTGTCGTGGGTGTCTACTACAGACCTCCGAGTCAGGATGAAGGACTTGATGAAGCCTTCTGTCAACAGCTGACCAAACAGGCACAAAGAAGAGATATAGTAGTCATGGGCGATTTCAATTATCCCGATATCTGCTGGAAAACAAACTCAGCCAAGAGTACAAAGTCCAACAAATTCCTCACTTGCCTTGCAGATAATTTTATGGTCCAGAAGGTAGAAGAGGCAACAAGGGGATCAGCAACTCTTGATCTAATCTTAACAAATGTGGAAGACCTGATCAATACAGTTGAAGTGGTTGGATCCTTAGGGGCAAGTGGCCATGTGCTCCTGCAGTTTGCAATACAAAGGAATGCTGAAACTAAGACAAGTCAAACACGCATTCTGGACTTTAAGAGAGCTGACTTCCAAAAAATGAAGGAATTACTGAGCGGCATTCCATGGACGCCGATATTAAAAAACAAGGGAGTTAAGGATGGATGGGAGTTTTTCAAAAGTGAAATACTCAAGGCGCAAATGCAAACAGTGCCAACAAAGAAGAAAAATAAGACAAGTGCAAAGAAGCCAGAATGGATGTCCAAAGAACTTCTAACTGAGCTAAAGCTCAAAAGTGACATGCACAAGAAGTGGAAAAGGGGAGAAATCACCAAAGAAGAATTCAAACGTATAGCCAACACCTGTAGGGAAAAGGTTCGCAAGGCTAAAGCGCAAAATGAGCTCAGGCTTGCCAGGGACATAAAAAACAACAAAAAAGGCTTTTTTGCTTACGTTGGTAGAAAAAGGAAGAAAAAGGAGGCGATAGGACCATTGCAAGGAGAAGATGGGGTGATGGCGACAGGGGACAGGGAAAAGGCAGAACTACTTAATGCCTTCTTTGCCTCGGTCTTCTCAGAAAAAGAAAGCCATCTTCAACCTCAGCAACACGGAATGGATGAAGGATTGGGGGAAATCCAACCCCAAATAGGGAAACAAGTTGTCCAGGAACACTTGGCCTCTCTAAACGAATTCAAGTCCCCAGGGCCAGATCAGCTACATCCAAGAGTACTGAAGGAACTAGCGGAAGTTATTTCAGAACCACTGGCAATTATCTTCGAGAGTTCTTGGAGAACGGGAGAAGTCCCAGCAGATTGGAGGAGGGCGAATGTGGTCCCTATCTTCAAGAAGGGAAAAAAGAACGACCCAAAAAATTACCGTCCGGTCAGCCTCACATCAATACCAGGCAAAATTCTGGAAAAGATCATTAAGGAAGTGGTCTGCGAACACTTAGAAACAAATGCGGTCATTGCTAATAGTCAACACGGATTTACCAAAAACAAGTCATGCCAGACTAATCTGATCTCTTTTTTCGATAGAGTTACGAGTTGGGTCGATACAGGGAATGCTGTGGATGTAGCGTACCTGGAATTCAGTAAGGCCTTCGACAAAGTCCCCCACGACCTTCTGGCAAACAAACTAGTAAAATGTGGGCTAGACAAAACTACGGTTAGGTGGATCTGTAATTGGCTAAGCGAACGAACCCAAAGGGTGCTCACCAATGCGTCGTCTTCATCATGGAAAGAAGTGACAAGTGGAGTGCCGCAGGGCTCCGTCCTGGGCCCGGTTCTGTTCAACATCTTTATTAACGACTTAGACGAAGGGTTAGAAGGCACGATCATCAAGTTTGCAGACGACACAAAACTGGGAGGGATAGCTAACACTCCAGAAGACAGGAGCAGAATTCAAAACGATCTTGACAGACTAGAGAGATGGGCCAAAACTAACAAAATGAAGTTCAACAGGGACAAATGCAAGATACTTCACTTCGGCAGAAAAAATGGAAATCAAAGATACAGAATGGGGGACGCCTGGCTTGACAGCAGTGTGTGCGAAAAAGACCTTGGAGTCCTCGTGGACAACAAGTTAAACATGAGCCAACAATGTGATGCGGCTGCTAAAAAAGCCAATGGGATTCTGGCCTGCATCAATAGGGGAATAGCGTCTAGATCCAGGGAAGTTATGCTCCCCCTCTATTCTGCCTTGGTCAGACCACACCTGGAATACTGTGTCCAATTTTGGGCACCACAGTTGAAGGGAGATGTTGACAAGCTGGAAAGCGTCCAGAGGAGGGCGACTAAAATGATTAAGGGTCTGGAGAACAAGCCCTATGAGGAGCGGCTTAAAGAGCTGGGCATGTTTAGCCTGCAGAAGAGAAGGCTGAGAGGAGACATGATAGCCATGTACAAATACGTGAAGGGAAGTCATAGGGAAGAGGGAGCAAGCTTGTTTTCTGCTGCCCTGCAGACTAGGACACGGAACAATGGCTTCAAACTACAGGAAAGGAGATTCCACCTGAACATCAGGAAGAACTTCCTCACTGTGAGAGCTGTTCGACAGTGGAACTCTCTCCCCAGGGCCGTGGTGGAGGCTCCTTCCTTGGAGGCTTTTAAGCAGAGGCTGGATGGCCATCTGTCGGGGGTGCTTTGAATGCGATTTCCTGCTTCTTAGCAGAGGGTTGGACTAGATGGCCCATGTGGTCTCTTCCAACTCTACTATTCTATGATTCTATGAACCAAAGCTAGCACAGTTAGTGGTTACAGATTCTGGGAACTGCAGTTCAACCCCACCTGGAGGGTAACTGGAGTGATTCTAAGATACAAAATATAAAAAGAAAGCTTAATAAGACCATACACAAAACTGTTCCACAGGGAAGGAAGCTTGTACACTGCTCTGAGTGAGAGAGAGAGGCGGTATAGAAATGCAGTAAAGAAATACATAAATTATATTCTAAAAATTGAGTGAGTTGTGGAAGGAATCTGAAAGAGATTTGATGACCATTTTGCGACAGTAATAATTCAGGCAGGTCTTATTTCAGGACTGGAAGCCCCATTTTAGTCTAGATATGTAAGAGTAGTTCACCTACTTGCCCACACAGCCAGTAATGAAAGTTGAGCAATGTGCAATGGCTGATTTCCTGGAGTCTTGTAAGGTGTAGAGACAACAGAATATACATTTTGTCTCTCTAAGACTTTGGCTTAATGGATAAATTGCACCATCTTTTTACAGGCCTATATCATACAGCCCAGACATACATTCCTTGCAAAAGTGTGAATCAGCTTACAATGCCTCCACTATCTTCATATAGAATATGCCACAGCTGCCAGAAAGGTGTGTCCATTTTGCAGGCTAATGCAGACAACACACAATGCAATTCACATGCTATGGAAAATCATCTGGCATCAAAAGAGATAGTTTACATACCATATTACTTACCGTATGTAAACTGGATGTGTCTTTAGGTCTGTGCATTAATCACATCTGTTCATTTCCCTCTTAATTTTTTAAATTTATTTTTAAAATTGCTGATATGAATAAATCTTATTAATTTAGAATCTAGAGTTTGAATGCATCCTTTGGATATCCCAAGAATAATTTGTCTCATAATTTGTCCTCACTTGACACCAAGATTTAGAATGAGGGAAATATGAACTGAATACCATTCCTTGGCAATGTAGAGTCCTTCTATGAAACTGCATTGAAAGAAACCCCTGGAATTGCTATTACCTAAATAATTAAAAGCCTTTCAAAAGGTTATACGTAATAAAAATTTAGGAACCATCAGTTTTCTTGAGAAATTATATGGAAAGGGATCAATTTACTCTGATACCTTTCCTGCACGTTCTTCTATGAACTTTATCTTAGGGATGTCAGGGAAGTAAAAAGTCTTGACTGTAAGCAAGCATTTACACAAAGTTATCAAGTGAACTTACTTCTCCATTCATTGATTGAAAGTTTTTGTGCCCCAACTGAGTCATCATAGGAATGCTGCGCCTCTGTCTCTTCCTCAACATCTCTAAATGGTTCAAAATATGGATGAGCCAGAGCTTGTGTGGCTGTAAGACGCTTCTCCACATCCAGCTGCAACATTTTGTCAAGCAAGTCCACTGCTGCAAGAAGGGAGATTAATATTGGTTAATATGCGCAAAACAACAAAATGTGGAAATGCACCTTCCATTTGTTCTGATTTGGCAATGGTAGTCCTGATTAATTCGCTCTTACTTTTCAGCTGGCTTGAATACGCCCAGCTTCTCTCATCTACTTTTCTTCTTTAGTTTACATCATTTGGTGCAAACTGAACTAAAAATGCAAAAACAGATTTCCCTTGATTCCATAGAGAGAAAAATGGGAATGATCAAAGTTTGTCCCTTCTATGTCATCTCAGGCAAAAGCAAACTACTGCAGACCCTCTTAGGCCCCTTCCAGACTGCCCCTGTATCCCAGGATCTGATCCCAGATTGTCTGTTTATCCCAGGTTATATGACAGTGGAGACTTATATAATCCAGTTTAAAGCAGATAATCTGGGATCGGATCCTGGCATATAGGGCATTGTAGAAGGAACAAGAGTGTTCTTCCTCATTAATAACTTTTTCTGCAATCTGATGTTGCTCTGCTTCACATGCCCCAGTTTACATCCGTGAAATGTGAATTTGAAGAGGACCAACCCTACAGGAGGCAGGCTCTGAAGGGAGCTTCTTAGACATTGCTCCTGAAGTTCTTAGTTGTTCTCTGTTGGGGGACAGAATTGTGTATACCAGTGGCTCTTCAGCACTGCTGCTCCAATGGTTTCAAACTTCCAAGTCCCAGAAATCCCAATTACCACAGCTAATGATCAGGAATTCCTGGAACTGAAGTCCCAAATACAGAAGATTGAAGTTTGAGAATCACTGATATATGCCACACCACTGTCCTCGGCCCCTAAATTAGCTTACTGTGCCTTACACTTTAGTGTGGACAAATTATATTTTGATTCAGGTGTTTCAATTCAGTCGCTAGTATTTTAGTTGTGCGCAAGGGGCCACAAATTATCCTAAAATGTCTTTTTAGAGCACTCTAATGCATGCCTATTAGAATTTTCTTCCTGAGTTCATTTCTGTTGTGATCAATCAAATTTAACTGTTTGTTTTAAAATTTATGGAGTAACATTACTTATGGAGTGAATATCCTTGGGACAATTAATTCACACGGAGTCTGAAATTGCAAGCAACATTAGGCAAATACTTGAGCGAAGAAACAATGAGTGAAACAGCAGGCCACAGGCAGCAGCAATTTTTGTGACTGTGGAAGATAAAAATATAGTTATAATTTCCACAGTAATTGTGGGTAATATGTGATCATATACATACCTGAGAAGAGAAATACAGTTATATAGATTCTATAAAACACAAATACAAGTTCTAGCAAATTTGTGCCCATTTATATCTTTAAAAGAACAAAGTTAAAGACTGAATAATATAACAGTATGGTTACTTTATGTTTTAAAATCTCTTCACAGTTTAATGACCTTAAGTGATTGCAAATGAAGGAAGCTTCAACTAGATGAAGACACCACACTATGCTTGGAAAACAGGAACACAGGAAGCCCAAAAGTTAACCAATCGTTCAAGACAGCTTCCTTCTTAGTTTTAGTTCTTAATCCATTGCCTTTTTCATACGCTGCAAATGCGTCACTTATTTTCATCTACATCCATTATAACAGGTTAGGTTCTAGATCAGGTCTGCACAATCTGTGGCCTTTCAGGTGACTGGGCCTCCAACTCCCAGAAGCCAGCTACTCCAATGGCCAGAAATTCTGGGATCTGAAATCCTGGAGGGCTGCTGGTTGTGCAGGCCTGCTCTAGAATCAATTGACATGCAGACCTCCCTGGGTTCAAAGGTTCCAGTGGCCCACTTTGCATGAAAAAAAGTATCTGGCATAAAGCCATGACATAAATCAGAAGATTTCTTCCATTGTTTTAAGTTGTTCTTCCAACATGTTGCTTTTTTGATCAACACAGCTCACTTAGCTTTGAATCTATGGCCAAGGGAAGAACATCTAGAAAGGATATGGGTATTTGTTTTACATTAGAATAATATTGTAAAGAAATCTTGTTGCAGTACAACTGCAAGATGGAGGTGCTTACAGTTAAAGGTACTGTAAAGAAGTATGAATTTTAATTTACAGATGCCATGTTTAACTGTGTTTCAAAAAGGGTTAATATTTCAGTTACTCAGCACTCAGAGTTAGTTGCCATGGAGAAGGGGGTGGAGCCAACTGGGTTAGCTGAAGGGAGAGCAGAATTTGGAGGGAAACTCAGTCAGTCAGTGTGTATGGTCAGCGAACCACAGGGAAGTCTGATTCTCAGTTGGAGGATCAGGGTGGCTCAAATGTGGTATTTGAGTCAATTCTAAAATATGTTTGGTGACTTATTTTAGGTAGTCTGTGCCCTGATAAGGTACAGGGAAGTCTGATTCTCAGTTGAGGGAATCAGGGAGGCTCAAGAGCTTATTTGAGTCAGTTTAAAATAAGTTTGGTGGCTTATTTTAAGATAGTCTGTTAGTGGAGGAAGAACTGACGTTTTAAGAAGTTTGGAACACCTCAATATGGTTTTGCAACTGTTCAGTAACGTGCCTCAAACAAGAAGAAAAGTTATTGTAATCATTAAGTTGTGCCTGAATAAACTTGTTATTGTTCTCTCAAACATCTCAGTCAGTCATATATACACACATCAAGAATAAAGAAGAAAGAAGAAAAATAAAAGTCTCCTCTCTAAGTAGCCAGTGGCTAAATCTTCCAATAGTGGTGGCAAGAGTTGATAATCCCCTTTGTAACTTGGTGGCAGCATTATAAAACATCTATAATTTGGTGGCAGTTTTAAAATAAAAACATGTTTAATAACTGGTGGCAGCGGATATAAAATATATAATAATTAATTAATAGAAACATCCTCCACATCTCCGAAATCGGTGTCAGAGGTGGGATTGATAAAAAGATTCCCCTCTGCCTGAGTTCTTTACAGGTACTAACTTGGGGTTGGAAATGTCTCAACCAGTCCTGCATGGGCTTACACTTTCCCTGAATTATTGTGTTTGCAGCTTCGGAGTGCTTCTGGACCCATTGCTTCAAATGACAGCCAGCTCAGATAGATATGACAATCAAAAGTGCTTACTTTCAGTTTTGGCTAATATTTATGTCTCTTCCTAAAATTAAAGGATCTGAAGATGATAGTGCACACGCTGATAACCTCAGCCAAAACAATTAATGGGACATTTAGAAGTGATCATATTACACTTATATTAAAATAGTTTTGTTAATTTTCCATACTTGTATCCCACCCTTCTCACCCCGAAAGGGACTCAGGGAGGCCTCACAACCAGCAGCAATTCGATGCCTGACATACAAATTTCAAAAATAACAATTATAATTAAAACCAAACATTAAAACATAGGTTATTAAAGCAGCAATTAAAACACGCAAGTTCAAAATTGTAGTTGCCAATGAGTTGGCTGTTACCTTGAAATCCTTCTCCCATATAACCCACCACATCCACTCAGGTCTTCTGTATGTGTGTGTGTGTGTGGGGGGGGGGGGGGGGTCCTTCATTCAGCCAGGATCAGGCTGGCAATTGCTAACTAGGAGACTTTTTCCTCAGCCACCCTCAATTTGTGGAATGACCTGCTGGAAAAGCTCTGACAACTGGATACACCATCTGCATTTAAAACTATTAAATAGTGGTAGGCCTATCCAGATAGTTTATAAATTACGAATTTTTAACATGTCTGCTTTTCAGATTTATGTTGCTGATGATGACGATGATGATAATTATCTTAATTATCACAATCATTTTCTACACCATTCTGAGGAATATGGCAATGGGGGACAGCCTGAACAACAACCACACCTTTAGCATCTGTTTTATTTGTAATATGGAACATCACCCAAAGTATGATTAAATTATGCTAACTGATTTTAGTGGAAGATAACAATGGCTTCTTAATTTTTTTTAACATGCTGATCTTATATCCTATATAATGGTATGACATCAGGATTCATGAAACAGTGGAGCAATGGGCTAGAGGACAACTTACCAAGAGGACTAGCTCTGGGGAAAAGTCGGGACAAATCCATTTTGGGAATCTTGGGCATCGTCTGTATGTAGCTTTTGGCCTTAAAGAAACAAAAACATAGAAATATTCTACGGCTGGGAAATAAAGTGTTAATATTAAACAATGCATATAATGTTGCGGAGTGAAAGCTTCATACATTAAACCAACACTTTACTTCACTGTAGATACATTAGCTTCTTTCTGTGAATGTCTATAACTAGGATGCACTAATGACCCCATATGTTCTTATTATGTTGCATCTATTTTGCTGTTATTTCTCATAAATCTCCTTATATCATGGCTGGGCAACCTAATTTCATGAATGTGATGGAGAGATGGCAAGTGCAGAATGGTCCAGCTTCTCGTAAGGAGCATCCGTCTTCCCAGCACACTACATAGCAGGGATGAGGTTTTTACACTGTACACTTATAGTAGTGTAATTCCATGTTAACTTCTGCGGCTGCATGCTAAAGAATTCTGGGATTAGTTGTCTGGGAAGGTACCTGTCCTAAAATGAACCCAGGATTCAATAGGATGTTGATAGGCAGTTAAAGGAGATTTGTTGTATTGTTGAAGGCTTTCACAGCCTGAGTCACTGGGGTGGTTTCTGGGTTGTATGGCTGTGTTCTACCAGAATTTTCTCCCCTAAAGTTGCCAGCTACAGAAGCAGGCGAAACGTCGGGAGAAAATGCTGCTAGAACATGCCCAGAAACCACATAACACTCCAGAGATTTATTGTGCTGTTGCCCTGGCTATTGCTAGCAATAGAAGGGGTCACCCTGTCTGTTATCCGTATGTGCCCTGGGAACAAGAAATTATCCTGAGGGAATTTAGTCCTCAACAGAAGAAAGTTTCTCAGTCTACTTTATATCATAATTTGCCTGCTGCACCCAGCTGTCTGTTTCTTAAGCAAGTATGCTTGGCTGCAGTCCTAAATGCACTTACTAGGGACACAGACCCATTTCTGAGTAAAACTGAAATGTTAAAGAGTGTGAAGTCAAGAGTAAATCTCCAGTCTCAGGAATTCCTGATGCCAATCTGTTTCAAGGCAATATCTGCATTTCACTTGAGCTTCATTTATCTGGAAAGAAATCTGATATCTCTTTTTGTGCGATCAGTTGAAGCGCATCTCAACCACATCAGCCTCCTTTGCACGATACTAATCACGGCCCTGTTTCTATTTTGATAGTACAATCTCCTGTCTCTGTGTGGGAGGGACATTGCATCTTGCCAGGTTCTGTAGAGACCCTGCAATGCTCAGTCTTTCTACCTACCTTCACCCACTGAAATGTTCTCTTCTGTATTTTTATTAAAGGTACAAAAGTCTTGGTTGCATCCACACCTGCAAAATAACTGCTTCCTTTCCTCAATCCCAACCTGGTTAAACACATGATGTTCCTCCAGTTTCAAAGTGAAAGCCATTATTTTAGATGAATGACAACTTTAATGCAACTATATTTTTAAAAAATTATAGGAAAAAGTGTCTGTTTAAACATATATGTGTCATCCATCATAAATCAGGATAGAGTGGAACAGGTTCATGTGTGGTTACTTCAGCATCACTGTTTACAAGCATGATATTGCACTTTTTAAAACATTCATGCTATCTAGATGTTTGAGATTTTCTTCTTGCTGACATGATGGTGATACAATTAATTAAATTCAATGGGACTTTAATCCCAAGTTGTAATAAAGACATCTTGGAAGACTGAGTGTATCTGCATACTGGAATACCCAAAAGTCTAAATTCTCTGCTTGCGAATTACATTTTTATTAAATTCAATGAAAAACTAATCCTAGTTTTAGTAAAAATGTCTTGGATCAGGTTGAACTTCTAAACCACTTACTTGGAGGAATATGAAGTTGTCATAGGGACATAAATCCAGCAAAGGGCCAGAGTAAAAACATAAATGCCCAATGTTTCTGCTCTATCGTTCATTAAAAGTCTGGTTTTATATGTCCCTACAAAGAAGTGGGACTTATGTTTAGATAAGGGGACAGAGGATTACAACTTTATTGGGGAATAAATCCAGCAGTAAATAGATTGAACGAAACATGGGGAGAATTGGGCTATATTTTTGCTGAATTAGGGCTGACTGATTTACAAATGAGCTGTTCCATTTTTCACACACACACCAATCCTGTTAGTCTTCTAAGGACATCATGTTGAGAACTTCTAAGATGAATGAGAAGGCATTTAATTTTCCCAAACATTTATGCACAAAGAAAGATGTATAACTTGGGGAACTGTGTGGCTTTAAATATTGATTTGAGTCTGGAAAAAACAATTGTAATTTTAAAAAAACATCAATTTTCAATGCTAAGTATATGTATTTCTCTTACCGCTTTGTCTTCTAGTTTCTGTATAAATTCCTCTCCAGGGCTCCCTGTTACTTTCAAGATCAGAGTCAGCTGATCAAGATCTGGCAGACTGAATTAAGGGTTATCAACAAGGGACCAAATTCTGGAACCAATGGATTTACCGGCCTAGGTAGCAAACATTTGCACAAATTGTATAAATTGTATCTTTTGTCCAAGGAGACTTGGGGAGCATACTGGCTTACCACTGCCCACATCAGTTTTATATCTTTTGAACAGAGGGATAGCAAATCTTTCCTGATTACTGATTTTCAGTGAGGCTATAATCCACAACCATTTCCTTGGGAATAATTCAGAGAGTGGAAAAGTATCTATTTAAATGGGAAGTTCTAAGAGAGCAATCTAAGTTTTCAGATCTGCTGGCTGACGGGTTAGAATTGCAAGGAAGTATTCCTATGCTAGTGGAAAGACATTCTACCAGTAGATTGATGGATTCACTTTAAAATACTGAGTTGCATGCCATGGAAAGCTTTACAGACATAGAATCACTCTCAGTCCAGAAATAAGGGTTTTTGTGAGAAAGTGGTAGCTTTGGATCCAATAGTACAAAGCCCATTCGGTAAACTCCAGGATTTAACCCTTATCTATGCCCCGGTGGCTCAGTGTGTTAAAGCACTGAGCTGCTGAACTTGCAGACCAAAAGGTCCCAGGTTCAAATCCCGGGAGCTGAGTGAGCGCCCGCTGTTGATCCAGCTTCTGCCAACCTAGCAGTTTGAAAACATGCCAATGTTAGATCAATAGATACTGCTCTGGCGGGAAGGTAATGGTGCTCCATGCAGTCATGCCAGCCACATGATCTTGGAGGTTTCTACGGACAACACCGGCTCTTCGGCTTAGAAATGGATATGAGCACCAACCCCCAGAGTCAGACATGACTGGACATAACGTCAGGGGAGACCTTTACCTTTACCTATGCCAGTCTTGGGTTATTGTAGTTAATTTAGTTTCACTAAGAAGTATTCTTCAACAACAACAAAAAGTCTGATGCTACCCTAGCTCAAAGGTGGGCAACACCAATTCCCCAGGATGCTATAGAGACCTCTCCCACATTGTACCTGCCCCCTGAGGGTTCATAGGGGACACAAAACTAATCCCAGGGGCTGCATGTCGTCAGTGGACAGCAGCTCATGGTACATGTTTGCCCTAGCTGATAAGGATTTTTGGAAGGAGGCAGAAACATCAATTTTCATACATTTTGTGTAAGTTTAAAGGAGACCAAGTATACATGGCAAAAACAGTATTTTCAAGTTTTAACATAGTAACATATTTACAGGCAGTTTCTATAATAAACTGTAGTAAAAACTAATACTGTATGCCTGTTCCAACAAATATTTCTACATCCATTTTATATATTGTTGTAGGCTAAACATTGAGGGTATTGGCCTCAAACATTCCCTTTATGTAAAAAAAAAAAAAAAAGCAAAACTATTTTATTACTTTAGTGGGTTAAGAGTCTGTGCCTCATAAAGGGAATGGTATGTTTTTCTAATTGTTTATAATTTTTCATTTGGTGGTTTAAATTTGCAATTACTATTACTACTACTATTATTACTACTACTATTTATTCATTTC
Source organism: Anolis carolinensis (assembly GCF_035594765.1). NCBI lineage: Eukaryota > Metazoa > Chordata > Lepidosauria > Squamata > Anolidae > Anolis > Anolis carolinensis. The sequence continues at coordinate 190,910,519 of NC_085844.1, read as the reverse complement.
TATTCCGCTTTTCTCCCATGGGTGGGACTCAAAACAGCGTACAAAGTTTAAAAGCACCAAATACATAATCAGCTAAAACATCATATACTAATTTTAAAATAACCCAATTTAAACACATCATATAAAACAATTAATACTTACAACAGGTACCATAAAAAGTTTCTGTAATCTCAATTATTACTTTTGCACAAGTATTCAATAAATTGTTTGCATGTATTTTAAACCTCAAACATTCCCTTAACATCTTCATAGAATCATAGAGTTGAAAGAGACCACATGGGCCATCCAGTCCAACCCCATTTTGTTTTCTTCCCAGAGTCAGCAGATAGAGAAGGATACAGTCTTTCCCTTTAAACAGAGTTTTTCCTGTCAGCATTTCTGCCATGATGCAGCCAACTGACCAGATGTCCACTGTTTGGGAGGAAATGTAAGACACACATGAGAAAAAGCTTAGTGTTCAGGTTTGAAAGCAGATGGAAAACACCTCATTGATCTTGCAAAGATGTTAGAAGTGTGCTTGTTAAACACAGCTTTGCTAGAATTAGCATAAGTAATAGCATAATAGCTATATGTGTGTGTGTGTGTGTGTGTACAGCAGGGCTGTAGCCAAGGAGGGAGGGTTAGGGGTTCAACTCCCCCCAAAAAATGTTTCAGGTTTTAAAAAAAAAACAAAAAAAACCCCCAACAACCTGGTTTACTCATGAATTTTAACTGGTTAATCAAGCCCCATGAGTGTCCACTGAAGTTTATCGATGGAGCCTGATTTCTAAATTATTTTGCATTATGGAACTACTCTTCATGATTCGCTAAAAAAAAAAAAAAGCCCCCCCCCCCATTTTTTTTTCTGGCTATGGCCCTGCATGCATGCTTTGGATAGCATAGAGAAGGGTTAACATCGCTGTGATGTTTGTTTTGCTGCCTCTATCCCTGTTCAGACTTTCTGTCCCTATGATAATCAGATTTTGAAAATTTTGGCTTGTTATGGAAACAAGCTTCAGTTGAGACACCTTTTATTTCAGGAGTGAATTTCCCTTCCTAGGGTTAGATTTTTCTCATTTCCTGTTGTCTCACCCTCATTCTTAACTATGATTCATTTGTAAGTTGGATGTTTATAACTTGGGGACTGCCTGTATAGGGACATGCTAGCAGATTCTTGTCCATTTGTATTGTTTGCCTACTTATTCCAGAAGTAGTATAACAGAATGTATTGTGCTTACTCAGTAAAGGATTGTATTAATATAGAAAAAAAATGCATATAGAAACATCGATGTGGTAAAAAAAAAAATCCATCTCCCAAAGAGAAGAGTTTCCCAAACAGGTAAAGAAACAAGACAACATACCAGTCTGATTGTAATGCATCCAATTGAGAATTACTTCTGGTGCTCTGTACCAACGAGTCACCACATAACCAGTCATCTCAGTATCTGTATGCCTTGCCAGGCCAAAGTCCAAGATCTGCAACACACACCAGTAAAGTGATGATAAATAACATTTAAAAATTCTGGATTACAACTCCCATTAGCCATTGCTAGTGGTCATAGAGACAGAGAGATTCTGTAAGCACTAGTCTTGAAGAGTAATATTTACTAAGCTCTGGTAAATTATTAAGGATCCTGTTGGCCTGCAAGAAGGGATAGTCTGTTATTTTCTCAAAAATAGTCTATTTCAGCCAAAACTGTGATTCCGTATAGACTCTGCTGTCACTACAAATAATGGGGTGCTTGATTATTACACTGTTTCTGCAACTCATGAATGACAATAGCTTTCTGATGATGCCACTGCTAAATACTGGCAACAGTGGCCTCACTTCTAAACCCCCAAACTCTTCACAAAGGCATGTTGCCTCCAGAATTCCCACCGGATCCACTTCCTCTAAGTCTCCTTTTTATAATGACTGTTCTGTGATTGGTTTGCCCTAAATCCTGCTATTGATATAGCAACCAAGCAGTTGGCATATTTATGTTGAACAAATAATAGAACTTGGTTAAAAATGATTTAGCTCTTTGCTTTAATTAAATACCTACAAAGCAGTTAATCTCTCACAAAGTGGAACTCTTCAGTACTCCAGCAATCTCTGCCTCTGTCTTCATCCAAACCCTAAGCTTATTTGACCCTCATCCTCCTCTGTTTCATACCCTCATCCTAACATAGTGGTTCTCAACCTGTGGGTCCCCAAGTGTTTTGGCCTTCAGCTCCCAGAAATCCTAACAGCTGGTTTATTGGCTGGGATTTCTGGGAGTTGTAGGCCAAAACACCTAGGGATCCACAGGTTAAAAACCACTGTCCTAACAGGACACCCTGCTCACATTCTTTCTACTAGTTACCAACCAGATGCAAATGGACTCAATCTTCTGCCTCGGTCTCTCTAACATCATACACTCCACTATGCATCATAGAGCTTGAGAAAACTGTAAGGGCCATCCAGTCCAACCCTCTGCAATGAAGGAATACACAATCAAAGCACTTCTGACAGATGGCCATCCAGCCTCAGTTTTAAAAACTCCAGATAAGGAGATGTCAGGCAGTATATTCCACTCCTGAACATCATGAAGTTTTTTTCTTAAGGTTTAGGTGGAATTTCTTTTCTTGCACTTGTGCCTTAGTTTTTGGAGCAGCAGAAAACACACTTGATCTCTCCTCAAGACGACATTCATTCAAATATTTAAACATAGCTATTATGACACCTCTTAACTTTCTCTTCTCCAAGCTAAACATACCCAGCTCCCTAAGTCATTCCAGGCTTCCAGACCTATTACACTTTGGGTTGCCATTCTCTTGAAATGTTCCATCTTATCAATATCCTTTTTAAATTGTGATGCCCAGGATGGGACATCTAGCAAAATGCCATTCAATGCAGAAGCACAAGCTGCAATAAATCTTATTCCCATTGCACATTCTTCCCTTTCCCCTTTGAGTTGCTGAGTTTGCTGAAGCCACTTGCTGGCTCCCAGGCTCAGTGCTGACTGTGGGTGGTTATTTTGAGGCACAGGTAGAAATTTTGGCTTATTTGGCTAGTCTCATAAAGAAGAAGTCTGGGAGGGATATTGTGACAACTGGTTTGGGCGACTTCTGTTTTAAAGAATTGACTGCACAGCAATTAGTGTAAGGGGAGATGTTTAATTAATTGTGAGTGCCCTAAAATGTATAGTGTAGAAGAGATGTCTTCAGACTTGCTCTTCAGGTTGTGCAGTCCAAGGGTGACACAAGGGACTATCTTTTAACTCATGGGCCTTGAGGAAGGGGTCATTAGGGAAAGTTTTCTTAATGTATTTTACTGCTGGCCAGTTACGTGCTATTGGTTATGGCTTGGAAGCTGAGATTGGCTAACTTATCCACAGCTGACAGGGGAGGCAATCCAGAGAATTTTGCATTATGCTAAGTCTGCACTAGACAGCTGCCCCTGAAAATGTCATTATAAATAATTGTATAAATTATTTATACAATGATTATAATGTATAAAATAATGCACAATATAAATAATATGTAATTTACATATACAATATACAATTATATTGTATATTGTATAAATAATTATAGATGTGTCTGTGCTCCTAGCCACAGACACATCTGTGTCTAAACCTGCTATTTTCCAGGAACTAAGCAAATACCTCTGCCTAACAGACACCATCTAGAACAGTGGTTCTCAACCTGGGGTGTCCAGATATTTTTTGCCTACAACTCCAAGAAATCCCAGCCAGGTTGCTAGCTGTTAGGATTTCTGGGAGTTGAAGGCCAAAAACATCTGGAGACCTCAGGTTGAGAATCACTGATCTAGAGCAATGAAAGCACCATTAGAAATCATGATATCATATAAGAGATACCGACAGATCTGCCTTTTCCACAAAGGTACACAGTTGACATACCAGTCAAAGATGGCAAAGGCTCTCCTGACCACAACAGCAGTGTTGCATCCAAGAGCCAACTCAAGCTATACTGATATTTCATAGGGAGAGCAACCCTATTGAGAACAGGTTGAAATCCCAATCTTGGATTTTCTACAGACTAGCAGAATCAGTCTGTTTACCCATATCTAGTCCTTTATACACAGGTAATGTTCAGGTGCTACCACAGCTTCCTGGTATTAGTTGTAAATGAGAGATAAAGCTGGGTATCATCAGCATTCCAATAACACCCAACCCAATGCACCAAATGACCTTTTCCAGCAGCTTCATGTAGATGTTGAAAAGCAATGGGGATAGTATTGAGTCCTGTGGAACCCCACACATTAATGACCAAAAGGCTGAACAGCCCCGCATCAACACCCTCTGGAAATATTGAGCTAAGAAAGCCCAGAACAATGCTCCCAAGTCCCATATCAGCAGACCCCCCCAGAAGGATGGTTGATGGCATCAAAACCACTGAAATATCTAGTATATCAAATAGGGACTTCATACGCTCTCAGCTTCAGAAGAAAGTAAATGCATATCTCCTTTGAATAAATCTTGCCAAGAAACCCCATGTATGATCAAATTACCTGGACCCAATCCAATTTTGGTTCAGTTCTGGTTATAGAATACTGTAGTCCAGGTAATCTGTTTCATACATCGGGTTTCTTGGCAAGATTTATTCAAAGGAGATGCGCATCTGCCTTCTTTTGAAGCTGAAAGACTATGACGTGCCCAAGGTCACAGCAGGCTACTATGGCCATGGTCAGAGTCATTGTCCAATGTTCAAGATTTCAGGATACTTAAGTTAGTCATGATTAAATTAAGTCTTATTGTTTCAGTGAGTCTGCACCTGTAAAACAAAGATTTGTTCAATCCATTTAAATCAGTACTTAAAGTAAGCACGGATAAGATTAGATATTTGTATGCTGCCCATTCAAAATTGAGTCCTGTCTTGAGTCCCCCCAGGGGTTGAGAAAGGCAGGATATAAATATGGTAAATAAATAAATAAATATCAGGCTAACAATGCAAACTGCCACTGCATCTTTCTACAAAGAAACAGCTTACCTTTAGTGCACAGTCCTCATTCACTGCTAAATTGCCGGGCTTTAGATCCTGTGGTGTGAGAGACACAGAGAGAGAAAACCCCCAAAAAAACAGGAAACAATTAAGCTTGTAACAGTAATGTCATCACAATTTCCTCCAATTTTGGAAACTTATGTTATAAAACCTAGGCTTTAACAATCTTGCATCGTTTCATTAGGAATAAGCTTAACTGAAAGCAATGGGATTTACTTTAGGGGTCCCTAGGGGAAGATAACAGAGGTAAATGATACTGGGAATAAACAATTTCAAACGTAATGAATTATTCAACATTTGTATTAAAATATGTATATACAGTAGAGTCTCACTTATCCAACATAAACGGGCAGGCAGAATGTTGAATAAGCGAATATGTTGGATAATAAGGAGGGATTAGGAAAAAGTCTTATTAAACATCAAATTAGGTTATGATTTTACAAATTAAGCACCAAAACATGTTATACAACAAATTTGACAGAAAAAGTAGTTCAATATGCAGTAATGCTATGTAGTAATTACTGTATTTACGAATTTAGCATCAAAATAACATGATGTATTGAAAACATTGACTACAAAAATGCGTTGGATAATCCAGAAAGTTGGATAAGTGAGACTCTACTGTATATATAAATTTACCGTGTTATTCTATATGTAGCTGAAGACTAGCTACAGGGCCCTTAAATGCACAGGGGGACAGAAAGGTCTGCTGTGCTATGGAGCTGCCTGAGCCTGGAAAGGTTTGTGTAATTGTTTGCTCATATTTATATCCCATTTTATTTCATTAGATTTCAGGAAAGCATCAAAGTAAAATCAGTTTTAGCAAATTAAAACAATTAAAAACATATTAGACAATTTAGCAAGTTAAAACAAGTTTAAGGGGTTAGAAACCATTTAAAACCATGTACATAGATGTTTGGGAGTAAATTAATTAAGGCCCAAAGGCTTTAATGAAGAGGCCTGTTTTTATTTGCCACCAAAACAATGGTAGTACTAATTAGGAGAGCAACTGATGGTAACTTCATGAATTTAATACAGTTTTCTTATGTTAAAAATACACACAGTTGGATTGCTATTGCCTTCCCTGAATAGTCTACACACCTGGAATTACCCCTTCCTAAGGTAGTTCCTAGGCAATGATACTATTGTCATTATTTCTAAAGGATCAAACCATAGAGATTGGGAATGCTGGGTTTTAATTATCTTTTTTGGACCATAGCTCTCAAAATTGCTAGTCCTAGATGTAACCAGTGGGACCTGGAATACAGAAAAGCTAGGTGAACATTTTGGCTTCTTGAAAATGACAAAGTGGGTCTCTCTCTCTCTCTCTCTCCCTCCTTTCCCCCCAGTGTTTTTCCTCTCAGTTGCGAAATGTTCCTTTAGACTATTTCAGTACTGAAAGGTGGCCTCGGGGTATGCAATAAGCTCTGTGCAGTGATGCTTTCCCAGGTAACATGTGGTATGTTTTCCTCAGGCAGTTTCAAATTGATTTTCCTGACTCTCTCAGAGAGAAACCAGACATGCCTCACAGCTTTAAACCCAGGTCTTCACCTTAGAACATATGAGGAAAGAGTCCTTCAAGTGAAATAACCTTGAATGGGAGCAAGAACATTTTCCTCAAGACAAGTCTTGACATGCAGTAGGATGAAGTGACCTGTTTCAGGTGGTCCCTGAGATAGGAAATAGATGAGAGAAGGCACTGCATCTGAACGGTGCAGCAATACCTGTTTTTAAAATAATGGATGTAGGGCTCTTTGGATTCCAACTACAAACAGAAAATATATCTAGGACCAGCATTATAATTGTCCATCTATTGAGAGAGGACAAAGCCTCCTGTGCTTAAAACTGTTGGTGGAAGGAGTATGTCTAGAGAAGAATTAGTGGCTAAGCAACCAGGTATTTTCTAAATGTAAAATAGAACACAGAATGGGAAAGGTGCAAAAGTCCAGCAAGAGTCATCTAGTCTAACTATGGCTAATGCAGGAAATCCACATCTAAATTGCCTCTGAGAATAGTCACCCAACCTCCCATCCAAATACTTCTAGTAGTGAGCCTATCACTCTCTATATAACTTTTCTTGAAATTTCTTGCAATCTCTTTCTTGTCTTTGGAATCAAATAAATTTGTAAATAAGTAATAAATAAGTACCCTTTGGAGTAGCAAAGGAATTCTGGTGTTCCCCAGACTCCATGTTAGGGTTGACTTTGCAATTTGTTTTTGAATGACATCTGCCACAATCCCTAATAATTGATCATGCCAAGTAGAGCTTAAGAGCGTTATAGTCGGAGATATTAGAAACATTGCTTAAACTATAAGTCCCAAACCCAAATTTTGCCATGATCTTTGAAGCAAAATAATAGCACTATAACATTGTAGTCCTCTAGATGTTATTGGATGACAATTTTCTGCATCTCTAGCCAACACAACCGAAGGTGAGGAATATATGGAGCTGTAGTCCAACAACATCTGGATGCCTCACATTGCTCACCCTACAACAGTGAGCTGAGTGGATGCCGCAAACAAACAACTTTACATTGAGGAAAAGGTGGCACATACCCTGTGAATGATTCCAGCAGAATGAATATACTGTAATTAAAAGAAAGAAAAGGGAAAAAAGCTGTGTTTGATTTAGTACACAAATATTGCCCCTACCACATCAATAGTTAATAATCTGCCTGGATAAGTCCTGGATAACGGAATATGTTTGTATTAAGTATCTCGCTTCCCCCGTACAACCTGCATGGGAAGTCCTTTGCCTATAGCCAGCAGTTTTGAGAAAACTGAAGTATTTTGCATAATTATGCCAAGAGAAAAAGTGAATAAACAATCCAGAGATATGCTAGGCTTCTTCAAAGCAGGAGCAGCTGGTGGCTTCCATGTCATTCTGGGATTTAATCCAAACTTTAAAGGAGCTATCCTACACGCTGAACCTATTTTAGGGGTAGGGCTGCTGATATTACAGTTACCAGCTGCTACTGGTCAAAATGTTTTTTCAGCAAGTATAGCAGACAAGCTGTTTTGAACTCAGGGAAGTTACACAGTCAGCACAGTCTCTCTTCTCTGTTTTGGCTTATTTCAATTGCTAAAGGCATACCTAAAAGAATCTTCTCCAACTTGATCCCCTCCAGATTTGTTGGGTGCCCATCAAACATGTTGGCTGTGACTCTGGGAGGTGTAACCCAACCCATATGGAAAGCATCTAAGAAGGCTATCAATTTATGAGCTCATACTAACGAGCAAACACATAAACGTATGTGTGATAAAGATCGAAATATACAAGCTGTTCTCCTACTTCTTGGAGAATTACTAAAATATGCTGCTCCCGTAGGGAAACAAAAAGAAAAAAAAAGCAGTTCGTTCAACAATATCTGGCAGAATCAAATTTCTTCCAAGTTTCTTGAAGGTTACTTACCTTCAGACCTTTCAACACCTGGTAAATCAGATACTGGATCTTTTCCTCACTGAACTGATGTCCCATTATCTTCTGTAAATCTGTTTGCATGTAAGGCATCACCAAATAGCTGAAAGGCAATACGACAGCCCCTTGAGTCTTAGACAAAGATGTTGGGCTTCATATCATCTTATTTTTGGAGGCTTATTCAGAGATGATCAAGCAACACTCTAATTGAAATAATAAAGCCCTATTCCATGAGGAATCCAATCAATATGGTTTATTTTGTAATCAGGATATATCCTACTGCATTGTGCTATGATGGTCTGGCTTTTGCATCCTTTTGGTTATATTTCCAGTGTTCTTTTGCAAGATACCCCATCAAAAATACACTTTCTGGTTCTTTAGTCATTAAATTATTAAAGTTATAATTCTACTAGCTTGGGGACCCGGCGATGCCCGGGTCATTTGAGAATGGTATTATTTGTCTTTTAATGTTATGTATTCTGTTTGGAGTGGGTGAACTACAATTCCCAGAATCGTGGCTGAATCCTCCCCAAACCCTGCCAGTATTATAAGTTGGCCATTTTGGGTATGTGTGCCAGGTGTACTGCAGTACTGTCTGGATGGGGGTGAACTACTGCAACTTCCAGATTCCCGAGGCAATAGCCCCGAAATATCTATCAGTATCCACAGCAGGCAATATTCAGTCTGTGTGCCAAATTTGGTTTAGATTCGTCATTTGCTGGGTTCAGTGGTCTTTGGATGGCGGTGAACTACAACTCCCAAAATCAAGGCCCTTTCCCACAAATACCTGCAGTATGTTCAGTAGGTCATGAGGCTTCTCTGTGTGAAGTGTGGTCCTAGTGCATTGTCGGTGGGGGTCAGTGTTTATCTGGCTGCAGGTGAACTATAACTCCCTTTTCCCCAAACTTGTCCAATATGTTGTATTGGTTATGGGGGCTCTGTGTGCAAAGTGTGAGGCTCATTCATTGCAGGTGAACTATAAATCCCAGTACCTACTACTCAACTTCCAGGCCAATTCCCCTCCAAACCCACCAGTAGTCAAATCTGGGCATATCGGGTCTGCATGGCAAGTTTGGCCAAGACCCATCATTGTTTGGGTTCAAAGCGTTCTGGGTGTAGGTGAACTACAACTCCTCTAAATTTCCCAGTAGGAGTCACAGTGGTGTGACTTGATGCAGGGTGAACTACAACTTCCACCATGTGCAGTCAATCCCCAAATTCCTCCAGTAAGTTTAGTTGCTGCTCGGTTCTGCTGTGTTTGTTATGCAGACAGATTTGAAAGGGAAGGGCAGTGGGCAGGGCTATGCAAATTCCACACCAATGGAGAACCCTGGAAAGCCTGCCTGTGGTGGAAGAAAAAGTAAAATCTAGAATGAAATGGTCCCCAAATGAAAGCATTCCTTGGGTGGTGGGCTGTAGTGTTTGGGAAGGACATTGGCAGGGGTTGCGCTGCATGTTCATGGAGCTCGCTGTAACCGTAATGTCAGTGCAAAGGGGTGACTTGCTGGATTCTTAACCCTGGGAACTATAGCCTGTTTGTGGAGGCTGTCGGCTGTCTGTGTGAGCAGACATCTGTGCCACATACACACATACGAGTTTTCGCTTTTATTATGGACTAGCTTGGGGACCCGGTGGTGCCCGGGTCATTTGAGAAAAGCATTGTTTGTCTGTGTTTGAAGTTTAGTGTAGATCCAGTGTCAGCTGGGTTCAGTTGGTGCAGGGAACTACAACTCCCATATGCAAGTTCCTTCATACACAGTCCATCCCCTCCTAACACCGCCCGGATGTAAAGTAAGTCATGGGGCTCTATTTCTGTGGATGCAGGTGAACTATAACTCCCTTTTCCCCAAACTTTGCAATATGTTGTATTGGTTATGAGGGGTCAGTGTGCCAAGTGTGGTCCTGGTGTATCATCGGTAGGGTTAGAAGTGCTCATTCATTGCAGGTGAACTATAAATCCCAGTACCTACTACTCCCAAATGTTTAGGGCAATTCCCCTCCAAAATCCACCAGTATTCAAATCTGGGCATATCAGATATGCATGACCAGTTTGGCCCAGACCCATCATTGTTTGGGTTCATAGTGTTCTGGGTGTAGGTGAACTACAACTCCTCTAAATTTCCCAGTAGGAGTCACAGTGGTGTGACTTGATGCAGGGTGAACTACAACTTCCACCATGTGCAGTCAATCCCCAAATTCCTCCAGTAAGTTTAGTTGCTGCTCGGTTCTGCTGTGTTTGTTATGCAGACAGATTTGAAAGGGAAGGGCAGTGGACAGGGCTATGCAAATTCCACACCAATGGAGAACCCTGGAAAGCCTGCCTGTGGTGGAAGAAAAAGTAAAATCTAGAATGAAATGGTCCCCAAATGAAAGCATTCCTTGGGTGGTGGGCTGTAGTGTTTGGGAAGGACATTGGCAGGGTTTGGGCTGCATGTTCATGGAGCTCGCTGTAACCGTAATGTCAGTGCAAAGGGGTGACTTGCTGGATTCTGAGCCCTGGGAACTGTAGCCTGTTTGTGGAGGCCGGAGGCTGTCTGTGTGAGCAGACACCTGTGCCACATACACACATATGGGTTTTCGCTTTCATTATGGATTTAGATTTAGATTAGATTGAACCACTTTTCATATTTTGAGAACAATCCTACAACTAGTCAAAGTCCAACTGCTAGTCCCAACTAGAGGAGATTCAATAAACCATTGTGGATTTAAATATGATGACATGTTTTTCAACAATTCAATGATTCTAGCTAGCAAATGTGTTTAGGCCTCACAATCCCACTGCCTTTACTGGGGCTTGATAGTGATTGCATTGGATTGAATGGTACCATTGTGCACCAAATACTGCATGGTGTGTGTGTTTGAATTAGGATTTAATCATCAGGATGTGCCACAATATGATTGTGCTACAGGGTTTAAACAGGGTTTTAAACATGATTCCAAAGAAACCCAAATCAAATGTAAGACTATGGTCCCAGCTGAAAAATCATGGGCGCTTTTCTGTTTTTAAACCCATTGATGTTTTTTTTTTTTTTTAAAAAAAAGAAAGATGTAATCTCCAGAGTCTTGTGTAGTTTGACCCACCAACCTCCTTTCTAAAAGATTACAGCTAAGATCCCCACTATGTTCAGTTCTGCACAGATCACTTGCCATTGACATTTTAATGAAAGATCTACGCATACCTGCCAAGATAAATCAGTCATTTTACATACTGCCGCTATGAAAAAGAACATTTGTTTGGCATGTAAGTGCTGACATTATGCAATCACAATGAACACATAACCTTTCCTTAGAAATAAACTCTGCAGTAAAAACTTTGATATTTCAAGGGACAAAATTGAAAACTTACAAATCCTGGAATCCTTCGAAGGAAGTAGCTGATGTGAAAACATCAAGTAACCCAATGACCTGTGGGAGAGATGGATGCATATTTTTAAGGCTATGAAGAAAATGTGCAGTGCCTTCCCTCACTATAAAAATGCCTTCGCATAAACTCCAGAAGCTGAGTCATATTACAATACTACTTGACGATTTTCCAAGAAATAAGATGACAGTACCCATATTTTATATTTTGGGCTGTACCCAAACAAACTTCAAATCCAGAGACTAATTAAAATATTAGAAAAAGCATCAGTATGGTATAGTGAGCTGAGCGTTGGACTAGGATTCTGGAAAATCAGGATTCAAATCTCAGCCATGGAAGCCCACAGATTTCCACTCGTTTATTTATGTGTTTATCATCTGAATAAATCTTGCCAAGAAAACCCTATGATAGGGTCACTGTAAGATGGAGTTCATTTGAAGGCACATAACAACCTCAACAACAACAACAAACTGTTAGGAAGTCATTACTCACATTCTCATGCTGCATGTGCTTCAGCAGTGTGAGTTCTCGATAGGCTCGCTTAGCAAAGATCTCAGACTGAAATGGGCGGCAAAGCTTCTTGATAGCCACTTTCTCCCCTGTTTTCTTGTCTATTGATGAACTGTGAGAAGAGGAGGGGAACATTCAGAAGCAAATTCAGCTGGGACATGCTCATGTGCAGTTGAATATCAGGTAAGTAAATATTTACTGGGAAGTAAATCCATCATTTGTTCTGATAAGTGGATGTTCTAGCATTCAACTGACCCCACTTTTGTGACTGGCATAAAAAAATTGATGGCTACTGTTTGATCTTGCAATAGGGTTCAACAATTTCTTAGATTCTTCTCAGGCTGCTCCAATGAACTGTGATGTCACTTGTATTCCTCCTGAAAGTATCCCTATTCACCTTAAGAAACAAGATCTGTTTCCTCCACTAAGGAAGACATCTTAATTTTCTCCTTTCAATCTTATCTTGTCTCATAGAAGCTATGTTTGTTCTTGTTATTGTTGTTGTGTGCCTTCAAGTCATTTCTGACTAATGGCAATGCCAAGACAAACCTATCATGGTGTTTTCTTGGCGTCACACTTTCTCACACTCAGAGGAAATAAAAGGAAACCCGCTCTTGCCAAGAAAACCTCATGATAGATTTGCTTTAGGGTCACCATAAGTTGAAAGTAAACAATGACAACAACAACAAATATAATTTCTTATGATATGAATCCATGGGAAATCCATTTGTTAATATATTATGTGTAAGGACCCTAGGTTGTAAATGTATGCTAATGTATACAATACTGATCTGTGTAGAAATCTGATGGACCTTCATCCAGTTGAAGAACTGCAGCAATGGGGTCAAAGCTGCAATACATAATACAGAGAAGTGCAATATGCATGGTTCAAATCTTTCACAAATAATTCATCTGCCAAGGCAACCTTATCACAGCATTTTCTTGGCAAGATTTGTTCAGAGGGGGTTACTTTTGGGTTCCTCTGAGGGTGAGAGAATATGACACTCAAGGTCACTCAATGGGGTTCCAAGGCTGAGTAACTGGGCAAGTGATACCCTCTCAGCCTCAGAGGAAGTAACTTATTCCTCTTACAATTTGATTATACTAACTTCTATGTAACATCAATGCTCTTTTCAATTCCACAAAGGCTAAATAGGATCTTTTCTTCAGACAGACATAGATCTGATATCAAACTAAAATTTGTATCTCAGACATTTCAGTCATTTGGAGTATTTTGACCAAGATCATAATATACTGCAACCATTCCGCATACATTACCAAAAGTGTTAAGTTCTGCTTCACATCATTTATTGGGTAGCAATGTAGCACAACAAATGGACTTCTGCGTGGCTTCTGTCATATTCTGTGCTTGTAATTCTTATTGGCACACTTCTCTTTGAATGTTAGTGTATAACTGCAAGTGCATCATGTAGTGATATTGCATGAGAACTTCTCTTCTGGATACAATAGTTGTGCACTGTTTACAAAAGGCACCCTCCATAGTGGAGTGGTTACAGCACTGGATTATGACTCCAGAGACTAGGGCTCAAATCTCCACTTGGCCATGGAAACCCACTGGGTGACCTTGGTGACCTCATGCTCTCAGCTTCAGAATAATGGGGAGTACTCAGTGGGTTTCCATAGCTGGGTGATTTGGGGTAATTCACATTCTCAGCCTCAGAGGAAGACAAAGGTGAACCCCCTCTGACCAAATCTTGCCAATAAAACCCCACAACATAACAACAAGTAACAACAACTACAATGGTGTGTAATACCATTAACATCTGCATATGCCATTAAAAAGATGCCAACTTCTGTTACTTACCTTAAGGTGGCCCTGTGGAGCAGAAGCCTCAAAAAAAGATTAGAACAAGACAATGGTGAAACTGAGCAGTAAAATCTATTACAAATGTTAAAGACCTTCCTCTCAGAAAATAACTAATGATTACTTGCTTTGCTTTTCATTGCCCATTTTAACTTATTGACAGCCCTGTAAACCATTCAGGACTTTAAGGTCCCCTCAAAGCAGTATGCAAATATTATTATATAATCATCGTCATCGTCATCAACAATGTAGCTGTATAATACAATAAAAGCAATATGAAAATAACATCGCATTCTTAAGATATGTATACAAACAACTCTGAAATTAACAGTTCTATGAACCCACAGATTTTTTTTTTCGTGTCAGGAGTGACTTGAGAAACCGCAAGTCACTTCTGGTGAGAGAGAATTGGCCGCAGATGAGAAATTATATGCAGGCTGTTTTTTTTTTTAAAAAAGTCTTCAATTATTTCTTTTAAACTTATTATGACAGAGCTGCAAGCAACTATGAGATGTGTGGAGTGAAATTCATAAATTCACACCCATAATTGAAATGGACTTCAGCATTAATGAATGCCTTTAAGCAAGCTGTAATAATACATTAAATGTTTTCATGAGTATGCAGTCCTAGGAATCTTCCTATGACCATCCTGTTGCTGCAAAATATTACACTATGCATTGCTCAGAGCAAGTCAATACATGATTAATACTTCAAATAGGATGTCACATGTCTTTTGCTCTCAGCATACAGAAATCATGACAGTGTGACTCAACTCTTAGTTATATTTCTCTTCAAAGCCAACACAACAAAAAGTAAGCCAATTTGTTTCATCTAACACTTATGTTCCAGCATTGACTGATTTTCATCTGGTGTTCCAAACATTTCTGGCAGTTAAGAGTTTCAGCAGTAGGTGAACAAAAATTTTTTTTGGGGAGGAGCCATCCTGTTTTAATTTATTGTAGTTGGATCTCAAGTGGAGTGATACTTCAGATTGTCATGGAGCTAAGCCTCCAGTGATTTTATTTTCCACGCAGTTAATAAGGATATAAGATTGCTGTTCATAGCAATCCCCTCTATTCATGCATATATTTATTTATATTTATTTATTTAGGTGTTGTATTGGTAGAGAGCTTCATTTGGAGCATTCTAGAACTGAGCAAATTTTCACAGAGATAGCTCCATTGTGAACACACAAAAGATGTGGTTCCCCCTTCTTCCCATTTCAGATCCAAGTGCTTTATAGTTGTTGAATATCTAAAGTGATTCAACATCTGACATGGTGCAGCAGAGATGTGGTTTCTAGAAGAACAAGGTAGAGGTAAGCAACCTAACTCTGAACAGCTCCAAGATTCTGTGTTTCAAGGGACAAAGTTTAGCCAATCAAACCAGAACCTTACAATCTCATCACATGGGCTTTATTGCCTGTTTTATGACCTCACTTCAGGCACTGAGGCCACCGGATCCCATCACATGACGTAGATCTACTTCCAGCTGGGCTCCATGCCAGAAGTGAGGTGAAACGATCGCAAGAGGCAATGCCAGGAACATGGGAAACTTCTCGTGTTCCATAGAGTAGAATGGGGGGAAATCAGGCAGCAACGCTTCACCCCTTGGGATGAGGTAAGGGATGGCATGGGGGTGATGGGTTCCCCCCCCCCTCCACTCTGCCAGATTCACCATAATCCATGGCAAATCTCTCTGCTATCACCTGCAAGTTAAACTTCAATGTGATGAGGTCCTTAGACAGGATATCAAGACAGTGGCACATGACCAAGATGGGTTTTGGTACTTAGCAATACCTGGATAGGCAAGCCAACATCACATTAAAGGAGATTTAATTATTTACAGACGTGTATACAGTTATATATGTATAGTTATTTACAGATGGGTTTTCAGAAGAAATGTATCACAAGCAGGCAAGACAAAAACAGTAAAGCTAGCATAATCTACCTATACCTATGATTGCACAAGCAAGATGTTCAAGCCGGTGGAACCACAGTACAATTGTTTATGGACTCTGTGCAATGTGGTGGACTAAATGCCTATGGAATGTATAGTTGAGAAAGGCAAATGTGGCTGAGAACCTAGTTGCTCAAAACAGTATGAATCAAAGGCAGGGACTATGGTATGCCTGTGACTGAAATAGTACAATAGTATTGGGGTGGGAAGAGTTGATATTGATGAGGGAGATAACCAAGTTGCAATGGAAGCAAAATAAGACACAGACAGCCTTAGTATCAGAAGGACCAAGCCCAGGCGCATCTATGCAAGAAAGGGAATGTATGAAGATATAAGGGGGGAGGAGAAATAAGTAGTCCCAATGAAGTTGAAGCCAACTCCATTAGAAAAGCTGGTGGGGAGCAAAAAAGATGTAACAGGTATCAATCTCCTGGAAGTTGACAATAGAATAAAGCTGGAGGACCTACAAATGCCTAGGGAAGTGTTGTCTCTAGGTCTTTCGATATGACGTCTGGCAGAAGTTGACCACAGACTTGTATTAGAGGCCCTAAGCATTCTTAGAGATAACATGCTAATCCAATCCATGAATAATAAAATCTGTATACATAAATATTTATATATGTGTGTGTAAATTAACTAAATTGGACACTTCTCACAAACTGTAGTTGGTAGTAATTGTTATCCTCTAAAGATTTGGTTCCAGGGCCCCCTGGAGATACCAAAATCTGTGGATGCCCAATTCCCATTACATACAACAGCATAATAAAACTGTGTCTCTTATATAAAGTGGCAAAATCAAGGATGGCTTTGAAACGTGTGTGTGTGTGTGTGTTTGTATGCAATTGATAGTTTAATCTGTGGGTGCAAAATCGATGGATACAAAGGGGCACTATTATATTGTTATCTATGTCTACTCAGAGACAAGTTCCCTTGAGTTCAAGGTAGTTTACTCTCAAGTAAGTGGTCTAGGACTTTGGCTTCAATGTTTTAGAAGTGGAGTCTTCTACTTTCACACCTTAGTAAAAATAGTAACTGGCCATCTCTTCTCCATTTCCTCCTTGTGATATAAGCAGTCAAGAGGCCCGAAGATCTCTAGAGAGATCACTCCTCGTCAGCTCTGGCCACAATGCTTCTATGATCTTGCTTGGATTCTCTTTGGCCAGCCACCTCTGAGCGTGAGCTTAGCTTTTGAGAGGCTGCAGACAGCAACAGAATCATAGTTATTAGACTGTGCCATTGAATAATCTTCAGTTTGGCATACAGTAGAACACTAATTGTTGCTCTTCCTTATATGGACAGAAATCCTCCTAAATGGCTTTAGGAAATTACTGTAGAAGACATAAAATATCTCCAACAGCAAGGTTCTGAATATTTTCAGTCTTTTTTCTTTCTTTTCTAGAGGCATGGGCCAACACATTACATCCAGGTTGTGTAGCATAAATCGCCACATGTGCAGTTATCCGTTGATTGTGTTACACAACTCTGATGCTGTATGTCAGCATTGCACAACCCAATGTATAATGGTATCACATGTGCTAAGATCTTAAATTGAATGCAGGCAATCTGTATGAAACAAAAATTTATGCCTGCATGTGCACTTTATGCATATGTAAGAAACCCATCTTATGAAGGGAATGTATGCATGAACAGAACACTAAAGGCATTCCAGCCATGAAATGTAAATATGCTGATGTCAAATATAAATTTCAATAATTATAGGTATTTTAGGTTTATTCCCCCCCCCCCCCCCGGCAGAGGTGGGGGAAAAAGAAATACACACTGTAATATGGGGGGAAAGTGACATTGATTCAGCATGCCACCTCTCCAAGTCATATGGATTTGCTGTCTCTTTAATTGAACTCAGAGGTGAAGCTATGGGATGGGGGAGATGAGAATATTGCTCTTAAAATGGGAAATCTCCTAATCTGGTGAAATTTCACTTCAGTCCCAAAACATGTACATATGAGACATATGAAAAATGGAAATCTTTTTCAGTGTCCTAAAATGGCACAATGGGTTCAGTCCTTGCGCTGCTGAACTGCTGGCTTGAAGGTTGGCAGTTCAAATCCGCACGATGGGATGAGTTCCCACTGTCAGCCCTAGCTCCTGCCAACCTAGCAGTTCGAAAATATGCAAATGTTACCAGATAAATAGGTACCACTTTGGCTGGAAAAGGCAAAAGGACGCTCCAAGCAGTCATGCCAGCCACACGACCAGGAGGTAATAATTCAGGCTCCTTGGCTTAAAAATAGAGAAGAGCACCTCCTCCAAGAGCCAGAGATGAGCACTGCCTCCAGAAGCTGGAAATGAAAGGAGAAGCCTTTGCCTTTGTTTGGGTGTCTCATTGGATTGTAATAAGGCATTGAATGTCTGCCTGTATCTGTTTATATACTGTAATCCACTCTGAGTCCCTTCGGAGAGAAGGGCGGAATATAAATAAAGTGTATTATTATAGTGTATTATAAAGTCTGAAATACAATTTGATTAATTGTAAACAGAAGTTTAATTAAGAAGTGTGAGATTTAAAAATAAGGTATATAGGGAAAAATGGGGCTAAATTTGTATATTAGTTATACAATATTTCATTTATAGTATTTTAAAGCTTCAATACACTGATATGTGAAGCCACTAATTCCTAGGGTTGCCAGTTTAGGATTGTCCCAGATCTTAAGGCATCCAGGCCAATACCTAAGATTCAGGACAAGTAAATTCAGTATCCCTCCCCCTCAAATCTTTTGAAGTTACAGCAAAAAATCAATGAAACCTTGCAAATTATAGAAAATTGCTGTGGAGATTTGCCCACAGTTCTTTCCTCTTGCCTGGATCTGAGCCCACCAAAACTGAAGGATTTGTACCTTGTCCCCTGGATGGAGATGGTCCATGAAAAGTGGAGACTCAGGATTGGGCCTTGATATATGGCAGCCCCACTTGACTATTTGTATATACAGTATTAGAATTCTGTGAAATTGTTAAAATTGATTTGAATGGATTTGTATTTGAGATTGTAAATAATAAATGAATAAATAAATTGTGCTTTTATATACAGTTGTCCTTTCAACTTTTGTCAACAGCTTTGATTAACATGATATCTTGAGGAATCTCTAGTCTAGGTCTTCCACTGAACATCCTCTGGAAACTGAATCATACTGGAACACCTAAAGATTGCTACAGAGAACACTTGAAAAATCTTTTTTTAACCTGAAAAAATACTTTTCTAGGAAATACTAGGTCCTCCAGCATGACTTTATAGTCAACTTCTGCTAGAAGCTGACCATAGAATTACACAAGTGGATCTAAAGATTCCTAGACAGGTGTTCTCCCTAAGAATCTCTAGGTCCTCCACAGTAACCATATGACCCACTTCCTAAAGAAACTGTCCATAAAGCCACACTGGAAGACCTTGAGATTTATAGAGATAACATTTTCATCTAATCCATGAGCAATCAAATCCACAAAAATCAAACCTGCAAATGAGGAGGGCTAATTGTACAGTTTTAGGTACTCAGGCCAGTCGATTAATGTCATAGGGATGTTTCACACAGTAGTCAAAGATTTGCCAAGGCTTAGGAGTTGCAACTACATCTATACATATGTACTTTTTTGGCAGATGAGGATATTTTATGATTTCAAAGCTTTCAAATATAGATTTTGTTATATTATTCTTGTAAGTTTGTAGGTTCACATGTCAAACATCTGTTGTATCAACTCTCTCACACAAGATATAATTGAGGTGGATGAGTCTACCTTTATGATTCAAAGTTGCCAGTTTCATCCTGCTAGAATCCCTTGGTAATGTCTGAAACCACCCCGAAATACTAAACATTCCAGTTTCTTGGAATCTTTCTTAAACTGGACCATTCGGAAAGCTGCTTCTCCCCACTGGAAAAAGATGCTGTCTGCTTACATATCTGTCATTAGCAGAAAGTCAACCCCAGACCTTTTATGCCTGAGATTGAGGACAGATCTACATTGACCAGCTATCCCAGGCCAATCTGGTGTGGTGTACATTAGTTCAGCCCTTTACACAGCTACACCATCAGCACCAGCTGCTGCTGCTGTAGGAGTAGGAGGGTATCCCAACCAACCTGCGGTGGCAAACTCAGTTTGGTGCTGCCGGGTGGCTACTCTTACCATCTCCCGACGTTCTCCATATCATAGCAATTTCTGGACATAACATGCTGTTTGCTTGTCACCTCTGGTGACATTAGATGGGATGACGAGGGAGGAAGAAAAGGAGGAATTGCTCCCTCCTGACTCCCCTCGCTTCCCCAAATGCCTTGTCACTCTGGCTAAGGTAACTGTAGGTGACAATCAGCAGAACTTGTATTGTGCTTAAAGACCTCCACCAGACACAAATTGGGAGGGGAATGGTAAGTGTCATCCCATGTACCCAAGTGACCTGAGTCTGGGAAACACGATTTATAGGGGCCCAAAGTCATGAATTACTTCAAATTCTGGGTCAAAATTCAGCACATCCTGCAACTTTTGTTAACACAGGTCAAGGCTGCATTAAAATGGCCCTGCCCCGCATTACCCTGGATCAGCTCCGCGTGTGGTTTGGCCACCACTGAGCTGATTCAGGAACCTTCACAGTAACGGGTCAATGTAGATGTGCCAAAATAGCAAAATTACACCCCCACATCTGTTCAAGGTGAGCGGCATACAAATTATTTCAGGACAATCCCCTTTCCTCATTCTTGGCAACAAAAATATAAGAATAAAGTAAATAAATGTCAATTTGTTTTGCTATAATAATGCAGTCATTACTGCCCGAAGCAGCCACCTTAGTCTGCATAATAATAGGGCCGGCCCTTCAACATCAACAATACCCGAAGTGTTTTCCTCTTCTCTAGAAACAAACAACCCAGGCCTATGCTTCACTGTTTACAAATTTAGGCACTGAAACTTGACCTCATACAAAGTGAGCTGAGAGAAATTGATTCCCAGTCCTGGAAAGCTCAGTACAGCAGATGGGGTTAATGCTTAGACAGTGCAGGCCAAAGCCAGAAGGAAATGAAACGTCTTAGCCAAAACACCAACCTTTCCCCTCAAGGTAAGAGAGAAATTCCTACTAACTCTTCCCAAGAATTCAGGGTTGCTGTATCTTGTACCTGTCTTTATCTGCCACCCAATTTGGCAACCACCTTGAGATGCATGAACTCACTCACCAGACCGATCCATAAGCTCCAGATCCCACGGAGACAATGGACGTGTATCGCCTAGGAAGTTCCCAGACTATCTTGTTTACTTCCTGCTTGTAGAAGCCCCTTCTCCTGGAGAAGCTCATCTTCTGGTGTGTCTGGAGTTGACTTCTCCAGCACCCAGGGCTCCAGAGGGAATCAAGGCTCAATCCAGACTCCCCCGCAACTCAGTTTTCCCAAGGAAAGTCAGTAGTTGTTGGTTTCCTTCTCAGCTGCCTTGTGTTCAGTGACACACATCCCTCCTCCCTCTGCCCACACATCACACCAGGAAGGAGGCATCAGGTTGCACATTATTAAGACACTCCTCCCCCAGGTGCTTTCAAAGGACTCACCTTTCTGCGTAGAGTCAGCCACTGGGAGCAGTAGTGAGCCCTGATACATTTAACCAATCCCTTCAGAGTTTCCTGGTCCTAGGTCTCAATAAGCCAGCTTTTAAAAAAGAGAGAGAACAAACACAGCATAGATTACATGTCTTCCTTTGAAAATTATGAATGTAACTAAATGGACAGGGTTTGAAAAATCATATGCTATGTTTGTTCATTACACATTGTCCTTCAGTAAGTGATTTTATAAAAATTCTTAGAAATACTTGTCTGAGATGATAAAATAAATCTTAGACAGCGACTAACACTATATGCAGTTTGACATCACTTTAACAGCCATGACTCCATGCTATGGTATCATGGGAATTGTAGTGTTACAAGGTCTTTAGCCTCCTCTGCCAATGAGTGCTGATGCCTCACGAAACTACAAATTCCATGATTCCATAGCATTGAGCCATAGCAGTTAAAGTGATGTCAACCTGCATTAATCATACAGTGTAGACACACCCTTAGATTTGCATCTTGATTATTGCAATCTTATTTTTTGTCTTCTTACATTCTCTCTCCTTTATACTTCCTTCCTTTCAGTATTACACTCTTTTTATTTATTTATTTACTACATTTATATGCCGCCCTTCTCACCCCGAAGGGGACTCAGAGCGGCTTACAAATTAAATTTACATACAATATTATATTAGCATAGTACAATACTGGTAATAAATTACTATATTGTACTGTATCAATATATTGTAATATAATTAGTCATATCACATATAAAATATAATATATAATTAATATCATTATATTGCATTATTAGTATTATTGACCTTTTTGGGCAAGGTCGTGGAACGTGTGATGGCTGCGCAATCCAGGCATTCTTGGTAGATACTGATTTTCTGGATCCGGCGCAGTCTGGCTTCAGGCCGGGACATGGTACCGAGACAGCCTTGGTCGCCTTAGTTGATGATCTACGCCGGGAACTGGACAGGGGGAGTGTGTCCCTGCTGGTTCTGCTGGACCTCTCAGCGGCCTTCGATACCGTCAATCACGGTATCCTTCTGGGGCGCCTTGCTGGGATGGGTCTCGGGGGTACTGTTCTGCAGCGGCTCCGGTCCTTCCTGGAGGGTCGTTCTCAGATGGTGTCATTGGGGGACACCTGCTCGGCCCCACAACCATTGACTTGTGGGGTCCCGCAGGGGTCAATACTGTCCCCCATGTTGTTTAACATATACATGAAGCCACTGGGAGAGATCATCCGGAGTTTCGGAGTGCGTTGTCATCTGTACGCAGATGATGTCCAGCTCTGTCACTTCTTCCCACCTGTCACTAAGGAGGCTGTTCAGGTCCTGAACCGGTGTCTGGCCGCTGTGTCAGACTGGATGAGGGTGAACAAATTGAAACTTAATCCAGACAAGACAGAGGTCCTCCTGGTCAGTCGCAGGGCTGAACAGGGAATAGGGTTACAGCCTGTGTTGGATGGGGTCGCACTCCCCTTGAAGACACAGGTTCGCAGTCTGGGGGTTTTCCTGGACTCATCGCTGAGCCTGGAGCCCCAGGTCTCGGCGGTGGCCAGGGGAGCCTTTGCACAACTCCGCCTTGTGCGCCAGCTGCGCCCATTCCTTGGGAGGTCTGACTTGGCCACGGTGGTCCACGCTCTGGTTACAGCTCGTTTGGACTACTGCAACGCGCTCTACGTGGGGCTGCCTTTGAAGACGGCTCGGAAGCTCCAACTAGTACAACGGGCGGCAGCCAGACTAATAACAGGAGCGGCTTACAGGGAGCGTACTACTCCCATGCTGAGCCAGCTCCACTGGCTGCCGATATGCTACCGAGCCCAATTCAAAGTGCTGGTTTTGACCTAAAAGCCCTAAATGGTTCTGGCCCATCTTACCTGTCCGAACGTATTTCCCCCATGAGCCTTCTAGAACTCTTAGATCATCGGGGGAGGCCCTGCTCTCAGTCCCACCAGCCTCGCAGGTAAGGCTGGTGGGAACGAGGGACAGGGCCTTCTCGGTGGTGGCTCCTCAGCTGTGGAACACCCTCCCCAGCAACATACGGCAGATACCAACTCTCCTAGGCTTCAGGAAAGCCTTAAAGATATGGCTGTGCACACAAGCTTTTAATGAATAAGAACATGGACTTTACATGACCTGTACGAAGACTTGAGGATTCTGGATGAATGGATTTTAATCTTGGACATTCTTAAAATTTTATATAATGTGATTTTATTTTGTAATGGTACCGGTTTTATATGAACTTTTGTTTTGTAGATTGTTTTATATGAATTGTTGTTTTTACATTGTTTTTAGGCATTGAATTTTTGCCTATTTACTGTAAGCCGCTTTGAGTCTCCTTGGAGAGAAAGGCGGGGTAAAAGTGATGTAAATAAATAAATAAAAAATTATATCGTATACAATATAATATTATGAATATTATATGTATATACAATATGTTATAATTATTATATATTATTGTAAATTATATATATATATATACACATACATATAAACACACACACACACATATATGTGTGTGTGTACATATATATACATATATATACATATATATAAAACGTTTTGATCCCTCATTGTGATCATGTTACCTCCCCTTTGGATATTTCTTCATTGATTACCCATTCCTTCTAGGATTCAATAAAAGCTTCTTGTTTTAATGTTCAAAGTCTCACACAACCCAGAACCCAATATCTTTCAGACCTTTTTTTTTTTACCAGCCTCTTGATATCTATCTTCTAGGAATTCTTGACTTTTCATGCCTGGCTTGGCTTTGTCCTTTCTCACTCTGCCTCTTACTCTTGGAATTATCTCCCTGAACATTTGTGGACTGCAATTTCTTTTGTTATTTTTAAACCTCAGTTGAAAATGTTTTTTGTTTTCAAAAGCTCTTGGAATTCTAGTTTGATATCATTGGGTAATCTTGTGTATTTTGATTACATTTATAGGCTAGTCTGCTTTGTATTACAGTATATTAGTGTGGTTTTTTTTGCGATTTATTTGGATAATTTGTTTTCCAATTGCCTTGTAGTTGTATACTATATAATCCCTTCCTTCTCTATGTGTACATAATATGCATACACATATATTTCAGATTGTGTGCCTCTGGTAGGACACACTGTTTTTGGTTTCTTTACTGTACATTTGATAGCATTAAATGAATGCTGGTAATGAGAGGATACTTTCCACCTCACAACCTCCGAGGATGCCTGCCATAGATGTGGGCGAAACGTCAGGAGATAATACTTCTAGAACATGGCCATACATCCCGGAAAACATACAACAACCCTACTTTCCTTATGTCGCAGGCAAAGACATTTTTATTTAAGCAAGTTTTTATTTTATACGTATGGGAGGTATTTTACTAGAGATATTTTATTTCCCTCTTTTGAATGTTTTTAATTGATTTGAAAATATTTTATGAAGTTATTGTAACTATTCTTAGAGTTTATTGTAATTTTTAATTTGTTGTCTTTGGTATCAGTCTTTGGTCGTATCCTGGAAGAAAGGTAGCATATAAATAAATTAAATAATTAAATAAAATAGATGCTATTGTTCTTTAACTAACATTGTTTCCAAATTATAGCAACTGTAGGGTGACCCTATCACAGTGGTTTCTTAATGAGATTTGACCAGATGGGGCTTGCCTTTGCTTTCCTCTGAGGTTAAGGCCATCCAATAGGCTTCCAGCCTTTGGAGAAGTCATATTTTCTCAGCCTCAGAAGACAAAGGTCATGTGGCCGGCATGACTGCATGGAGCGCCATTCTTAGGAGTATGACCTGCCAAATTCACCCAATGGGTTTCCCTGGCTGAGTGGGAATTCAAACCATGACCTCTAGTATCTTAGTCCAACACTCAAACCACTATACCATGACTTTCTATAATTAATCATTTAGAACATTTATTTAATAATTAACTCAACAAAATTTACTTCCCAGCTTTATAGTGTTAAGATAGAGTTTTGGGGATGAATAGGCTATCCTGAGCAAGATCTTCCAGGATCAATGTAGTCATTGCCTGTACCTCAGTTCATAAGCAAACAGGCTCACCATGTCATTTTTGTGCATTGTGTTAGGTTGAAATGCTCATAGTTGTATCAGAATTGTAACTGGTGGATTTAAAAACCAGGAATCACATAAGAACAGAAATAAAATAGCATCGAGCTTCTGGTATTTTCCTCTAGTAAGCCCCTTAGATGACTCTTGTAGTTCAGGATTGTGTCTTCTTTAACAAGTGAGGGAGTGTATAAATAAATACCAGTAGTACCAGGAAGGAGATAAGAACAAAAAACAAAGAATGAGAATACACGCAATTAGAAGGTGGATTTTGAACAATAGTAACCTAAAGCTAAAAAACATGCCCAGACAGAAGATTTTGGACAGTAATATGCCCCCCAACAGATTATTATGGAATGTGAATGCTAATACAGTAGAGTCTTGCTTATCCAACATAAATGGGCCAACAGAACGTTGGATAAGCAAAAATGTTGGATAATAAGGAGGGATTAAGGAAAAGCCTATTAAACGTCAAACTACATTATGATTTTACAAATTTAGCACCCAAACATCATGTTTTACAGCAAATCGACAGAAAAAAACAGTTCAATACATGGTAACATTATGTAGTAATTACTGTATTTATGAATTTAGCACCAAAACATCGCAATGTATTGAAAACATTGACTGCAAAAACACAGACTACTAAAAGGCAGAGTGTGTTGGATAATACAGAATGTTGGATGAGTGAAGGTTGGATGGGCGAGACTCTACTGTATTCAAGTACAAAGATAGATGAGCTTTTAGCAATGATTTGTCATGTAGATGCAAATAGTAACATTGTTTAATTTTCTTAAGAAAATTATGAACTGGGCAAAAAATGCAAATGATTTTCAATGCCATAGTTGAGGAGTGAATGAAGCCTCAGGATGGCTTGCCAGTTTTTGACTGGGACAAAACCATAATCCAAATCATGAAGGGAGCTAGTTGGAACTTTACAATGCAGGTAGAATATAACCAGTTCAAACACAGATAGACCATTTAAATGAACATTTTTAATTTGCACTACAGCCATTTTTTAAAAATTGTTATTTACACGAGGTGGTTTTTGATCTGTGGAAGTATTACAAATAAAGAGAAGTCCAAGAGATCGAGTCATCAATTACCCTGTTCACGTCTTGCAAATTCAAGGCTGTGGTTTCCTTGGCTGACTCAAGGTGTGGTCTTCAGAAGTTTGATCTGCCTTTCAGTTTACTAAGCATTACACTAACTAAAGAAGTCTAAGGATTTTGTTGTTCTGCTCACACTTACCCAGGTGCTAGCAGGGTAACAAACACAACTAACAACACTTGGCCTTATTATATTATAATGCACTAGCTGTGCCTGGCCACGCGTTGCTGTGGCTGATGGGAATCATTTGTTGACCAGGTGGAATAGCAGTGAATAGCCTTGCAGCCTTAAAGTCTGGGTGTTTTCTCCTTACGTGAATCCTTGTTTGGTGAGCTGGAATACAATGGAATAGGTTTGCTGCTTGGAAGGCTGGGTACTTGCGTTGTAGGTAAATGGTTTTTTAGCCAATTTGAATTGCACTGAATAGCCTCGCTGTTTCAAAGACTGAGTGCTTTCTACATAGGGGCATCCTTTCTTGGGCAGGCTGAATGAGACGGAGTAGCCTCATGGCTTGAAACCCTGAGGGTGTACTATGAAGGGGAAATCTTGCTTGGTCAGGTTGAACAGCACTGAATAGCCTTGCTGTTTGGAAGCCTGGTTGCTTCCTGCCTGGGGGAATTGTTTGTTGGGAGGTGTTAGCTGGCCCTGGTTGTTTCCTTTCTGGAATTCCCATTTTCAGAGTGTTGTTCTTTATTTAATGTCCTGATTTTGGAGATTATATTGTTCTGTATTATTACACCATAGTAATTGTAGATATTATATTTGTTGCCTGAGAGTTCAGGGCGGCGGAAGAGAGAGAGAGGTCCAGGCAGCTGAGGCTGGGAAGGTAGGGCCCTCCTCTGAAGAGGGGGAAAGGGGAGGGAGGGTTTAGGACCCTTTGGGGGGGGGCTCTTTCCGGCCTTGGGGCCACCCCTTGAGGCGTCTATGTCCAAAAGAAAATAAATAGTTAAAAGAAAAGCAACCTTGGGCCTTGCGGCCTCCCTCCGGCCTGGCGGGAGGCGGAGGTGGCTCTTCGGGGGGAAGGTTCGGGCTCCGACTCTCTCGTGGCCGGGGCCGCCCTGAGGCCTGCGGGGCACGGAGGAGGCTGCGGTGGTCTTCATGGGGGGAGGGTGCCTTTCTGGAAGCCCCCCCCCCCCGCCTTCGGCTGTGCAGGCCTCAACATCCAAAAAAAAAAAAAGAAAAAAAAAAAGAAACCTTGGGGCCTCGCGGCCTCCCTCTGGCTGGGGGAGGCTGAGATGGCTCTTGGAGGGGGGAGGGTGTTGTTCCACGCCTGCTCGGGCCCCGCTGCGGCCTGACAATTTTTACTCCGCGGCCCTGCCGCGTGGAGGCCCCTCCTCCAACCACCATGGGGCCTTCCAGCCAGGCTGACGGCTGGGTTTTTAAGGCCCCGTGGAGGTTTTTGACGGGATTTTTTATTGTATCAACCTAGAGGTGTGGATGATGGGTTGTGTTGTCAAATTTCGAGGTTGGGGGGCTGGTAGTTTTGTTGTTTTGCTCGGTGCCGCGATTCCATCACTCTTTTTTATATATATAGATTGTGCAAGGAGAGTAGCAAAACAATATATTAGCTTGTAAAGCCACTAGAATTTGTGCAAGAGTACTAGAATGCAATGAAGAAAGATTTGTGCAACACTAGGGTACCACTTTCTGAAGCAGAGTGTACATGGATCTGTGAAGCAGCTTGTGAAACTATTTGTGAAAGAGAACGTTCAGCAGTATAGATTTGATGCTCGAACAAACCTAAAGCGTAAGGTCTTGCAGGTTTGTCCTACTGGGATGGCACTATTGGATATAACTCACTGCAGTGGAAGCCATAGTTTCTCCAATTGTGAAGCAACAGGAGAGTACTGTTGCTTTCTCACCCTGCCTGTGCAGGCTTCCAAATGCTGCGCAAAATAGGATACAAGAGATTAATCAGCCACACCTCATGGACAGAGCATGTGCCTTTTGCACATTGAAATCACTTGTTTAGTCACTAGCAGCTGGATGTTTTAGAGTTCTATATTGCCACTGCCTTCTTGTTTTGACAGCCTTGGATAGATAAATTGAGACTCTTTGCTTTGATCCACCAATGCCCTTATGATCTTAAAGATGTTTTGCCTATTAACACCCAGCTTTCAAGATATGGAATTCAACTTTAAATAGAAGAAAGTATTGGCATATTGAAAATAAAGAACAATGTTATCAATGCAATTATTTTAATTGGCAATTATAGTACAAACAATTGCAGACAGTTAATCAATAGCTGCATCTCAGATTCAACAGGTTATTGCAAGCTATAGTGCACATACTCCAGTTATGCTTAAACTTATTCCATTGCCTTGACTACAGTCCACTTAGGTGATTTGTATACTACAGCTCTTTTCTTAATTGTAAAATATCTTTCAGGCGCTCACACATAATATTAGGACTGGAGAGAGAATTCTGAATGATTGGCAAATAGTAACCAGTTGGTTTCCTTGTTGCCCTGCAGGTCTTCCATTCCTGGGTAATTGGCTTGTGTTACCATAGGTCATTCCCATTCCCTTGATCATATCATCACATGCTGATTGCAAGACCTTGTAATTAGGTTGCTAAATTAATGCATTCTCTCATTATGAGAGGTCAGAGGTTTGGTCATAGTGAAAAATGTGTGTCTGGAGCTAATAGGTTCCAGCAGAGAATTAATATGAATATATTTGTCATGCTCACACTTTTTTCATCATCCATCTACCCATGAGGACATCTGGTATTTTGCAAAAGGCACACTTTGCATTAAAATTAGCATGTATGGGTCATATATTTTAAAAAAATGCTTGGAGTGTACTATTACTGTACATGTACATAAGTCATGTGTCCATAACCAGAGGTATTTCCTTTCTACCTTCAGTTGTTGGATTCTGTTCCTTGGGGGAACGAGCCAGCCAATATAAAGTTAGAGAGCTAGTTGGAAATTGCCTAAAGATGATGGAATCTGAAGTTCAGCAGCTGAAAAATCTACACATTCCCCATCCCTTTAAAAGGAAAAAGACCACCACAATCACACATATCCTCACATTTACTTCTGGATTCTATCATGTCATGGATAGTGGGTACCCAGAATGGCTGGCTTCTATTCAGGTCAGCTTATACTTGAGTATATAGGTATTCAGAGTTGGACAGTCTTATCTTATTAAAGTCTTATTATCTTAAATTACAGCTTTATATAAATATTCAAAAACATTTAACCTACTGATGCCTCAAATAATGCAATTTTATTAATATCTATTTTATTTTTGAAATTGACCCATAGCTGCTGCATTTCCCATCCTCGTCTTATACTCGAGTCAGTAAGTTTTCCCAGTTTTTGTGGTAAAATTAGGTGCCTCGGCTTATATTCGAGTCGGTTTATATTCGAGTATATACAGGTAATACTATTCTCTGTATATATTGACTTTTTTTACTAAAAAAAACTTTAAAAATCGTACTAACATTTTGGAAATGTTTATATGGTTTATCATGGCTATGAAACACACGTCAAAACTTGAGATCATCATATTGACAATTGGAGACTTGGTCAACTTTTACGAAGTCATTAAGGATAAAACACAGATGCTTCCTCACTCAAAATATGGATTAAATTAGGACTTCCAATTTTTTTTCCTAATTTTCACAAGTAGATTACTGAAAACATTTCAGTTTGATAGACTTTTAAATGCCAGTTGAAGAGACTTCAAATGATTATATGCAAAGCAGAAGTAACAGAAAAGTTTATGGAATGTTCCATTTTGGTATTCTTAAAAAGAAGTGTAAAGAAAAATAATCCAGTTAACAAGGTGATGACGATAAATTCAACTGAATGTTAACTGGTCTTAATTTGAAGATTTCATTGCAGTTCTCAGCACACTGGTTAACCATGCCCAGGACATATACAGTTCCTAGCTACTGTCAATCAGCTATAAAAATTCACTTTTGGTAGTGATTTTAACCAAATTAATCTCAAATAACTTCTCGTACTCACCCCAAGTATCATTATCATACTTATAAGCTTGTGATTTCTTAAAAGTAGTCTAAAAAAATAGCATGCTTATTTTTAAAAGTGTCCACAACACATTATGAAACGAGGACTATACATAATGCAATGGAGTTCTGGAAGTTAAACAGGTGTAGTTTGATTAGTATTCTTGATTGCAAACCAACAGTAAACTATACACATGTGGCTTTGTTTTCCATAGTGGAATGTAAGGTGTAATCGCAGCAGCCTTGATTAATACAATTAAGATAAGCCTTATAAAATATCCTATAATTTATTATTCTGTTGTTATAAAATGCCTTCCTAAACAGATAGACAAGTCTCTCATGTAATATGCAAGTAATCTCATGTATTACAATCTCAATTTGAAGCTGGTAGGAAGAAATGAAATATTTTGAGTTTTCCTACTGTTGCACTTCTACACTAAAGGCAGACCGCTTCTCAAAGCAGTAGGAAAAAATTGGGATGTCTTCGGAATTCTAGGCATTTTGCCATTTCCAGCTGCAAATGGTAATCCATCTTCCTGTCTCTTCTATCCAGGGCTTCCCACAAAGTACACTCTACTCTCCCAGTCCAACTCAGAAGACAGTTTTGCAACATGTTTGCATGCAATCATATTGCACAGGAAGCTCAGGCAAATACTGCAAGAATGCCTTATTCAGTGGTTCTCAATCTTTGGTCCTTCGGATGTTTTGGACCAACTCCCAGAACTCCCAGCCAGCCAGTTAGGAATTGCTGAAGTCCAAAACACCTGGAGGACCAAAGGTTGAGAAGCTCTGCCTTATACCATATATATCTTTCCCACAAAGACTAGTATATCCCTGTGTTTGTTTAGCAATGATCAAATAGTCAAGTCAAATACTAAATACTTTTCTCAACAAATTAAATGCACACATAGAAAGCATGTAACAATTGAACTTATCTGTAGACAGTGCCCAACTCCATTTCTGTAAACCTAAAAAATATGGCAAAATAAACAATTGCTAATGGAAGAAAAATGCAGAAGTGGTTTGCGTTATATATGTGTGAGCACAAACAACACATGCACAATGTCTTGTGCTGCAGTGGAGAGCATACACTAATATGAGTTCCTTAAGATTTCATTATGAAAGACATTTCATAGTTCTATTAATGTAGATTGATAAAAAATACTTCTCTAAAAACCTGGGTGGGCAATTACTAACAACATTCTGGGCATGTAAACAGTTTTTATTATCAGTTTTAAAACAGATTTGTTTGCACTTTTATTTGACAATATTTCAGTGCAGAGGAGAGAACAGAAGAAGTGAAATGAGTATTGAAAGAGGCAAAACAAATCACCACCCAATACACACAGTGGCCAATCATGATTAAGTTTGTTTGTTCAGTACATGTAGTGCTATGAATGAATTTGTCCCGTATCATCCTTGCTTCATCAAAATGAAAGAATCGACTTCATTGTAAAGAAACATCAATTTATAGCCAACAGTCTATGAAGTCTGAAAAATAGGTTTATTTCAAAACCAGTGGCATTGTGGGATTTCCTATATGGCATAACCAGTTAGAGCAAAGTTCCTAGATACATAAAAAATGTAGAACATTTCTTTACAGTGTGTACTTTCTGTCCAGAGTTCAGGCAGTTGAACAGCATCACACTAGCGACGAGAATTGCACTCCACAGGGCCTCCCATACAGTCTCAACTTTGAGATAATTCCACTCATAAATATACCTAACATTCTTTCTGTTGTACGTCTGCATGAAAGTCACATGGCAGATTACACATATAATGATAGAGAAAAATAATCTTTGTGTATGTTATACAGAGTATATCTACATTTCCATCTGAATACTTAGGACTGTACATCCAGTAGAAGGAGCTGATTTTGTTTGGTCTTAAGAAGGCCTCCAAACAAAAAGCATGAAGGAATGCTGCTCTCTGGACCCCAAGTCAAAGTTTCTATACAGCGGGACGGACCTGAAGGGAGATCACTAGAAAGGAAGGATCTGATGGCTTTATTATTCACATGCCTTTTTACTTTCACGGCTTCTCTGTACAAAAGGGATAAATACACAAAAATCCCACATCCATTTGAACAACAAAAATACTGCAAAGCTTTACACTCTTTCAGAGACAGGCATACAATCCATGCATGATACCTGCATTTATATAAATTTCAGAAAATATTTTAAAAATAGGATCTTGGATACCTAAAATACCTGATGAACACAAAATACTTGAACTGGTGCCCCCGAAGCCCACAAAGTTCATAAGCAGGGAAATGTCAAGGTTACTTGATTTCTATCATCTAGGAATACAATGGTGTGAATCTTGTGCTGGGTTAATGCAAGCCGATAAAACAATTCATTTTAAAGCCCCCAAAGGAAGCTCACAGAAAGGTGCATGTTCATCAGCGCCTTTCCTCAAAAGTGCCCACAATGTCAACATTAAGTGTAATAAAAACATATGGATGTTGTGATTCCCCATGACACTATGATATTGAATGCAGCAATTAATTAGCAGATTTACTTCCCCAGGGCCTCCTCCAAGGAAATACAAGCAAGCCCTACGATGCACACACATTACAACATACACAAACCCACACGCCACATTAAGAAGATACAAAACATTAACAGGCAGCGTGATGGAACCTGCTGCTGAAAGATCTCAGGGTTGGGCAGCACAGAAAGGCAAATGACAAAATCCAACTAATATGGGAATACATCCTATCACTGAAAGAGATGCATTTTGGCCATAGCCACCAGTTAGTAATACATGGGCATCCTGTGACTCAGACCCTGGAAAGCAGCAAGCTCAGAGGTCCACTATACAGAGTACTAACACAGACTCTATTTTCCCTTAGTAATTTAAGGCACAAACTTCTTTTTTTACACTGTTTCAGACAAGAAGCTCTCAAGAGACAGCCCTTCATAGCATCATCCTTCCTGCTGTACAAATACTGGGAAGAGGCTTTGGGTGTAAAGCAGCTGGCATGGCATGGAATGGAAAGACATCCCTTACCCTCTCTTCTCTCATTCTAAAAAGCAGAGGGCACAGTTCAAGTAATAGTTCAGCTTGCATTATCCAAGTCTCATCTGGGTAGAAGAGCCATTTAATGGCAAGAAATTACTACTGAGAATTTGAAATCTCAGCTTCCCTGCATAATGTCTGCCTTGACCCGGAGCAGTGAAAGCTGGTTGCCAACAGTAAAGGCTAAAAAGCAATCAAACAGGTTTTCAGAAGCATGTCCCAAACTGTATACAAAAATACAAGAGAACATGCAAATTATTTATACAGTTACTGCATAAATACTTTTCTCCAAATCTTTCTTCTCATCCTCTTCAATTCCTCCATTCAACATACACATAAACACACAACCCCCCTCCCCCTCCACCAAGGAGAATCTTCACGGCAAGAGGCACTTGTATGATATGTGGAGAATCCTTATGGAAAAGGCCTTCTCCTCACAGTGATATGGAACAAAGACAAACGGATGCTCAGGACTCCATTTCCTCTTGGTCAAGCGGTGGTGGCACAAAGCTAACTACTTCATCATAGGTCAGGCCTAGAGGAAAAAGAGAGATACACACTTTAGCTAACAATTATCAGCCCACCTCCCACTCTTGAGATGTATTTACTCAATTGTTTTCAGTCGTCAGAGTCAACTACACCACTAAACTCAAATAAGGTATTTGTCTTTCCTAGTTAGTGCTAAGTGATTTAATGAGCTGGCACTAGGCTATTATATTTGAATACATTTTGTAAGGAACAATGTGATGTAAGCTTAACCTTTCACAAAATACTTTACTCATTATTAAGAGCATCTCCCCATGTTGGCACTCACTTGAAGAAAGAACCAGCCTCACTCTAATTTGATTGTGAACCCACTTAGGAAAACAAATTAATTGCCCAATAACATTATGCTGCCCATATAAATTTATTTATTATTTACAGCATTTATATTCCACCCTTCTCACCCCGAAGGGGACTCAGGGCGGATCACATTACACATATAGGCAAACATTCAATGCCTTTTTAACATAGAACAAAGACAAGACAAACATAGGCTCCGAGCGGGCCTCGAACTCATGACCTCCTGGTCAGAGTGATTCATTGCAGCTAGTTTCAGCTGGCTTGCTCTCCAGCCTGCGCCACAGCCCGGAACTTAATACATACGACAATCACATTAATCAGATAGAAAGCCACTCTTCCACTGCCACCTCCCTCTTTTTTTTAAAGAACAGAATTTCCAGACAAAAGAAACTACTGTAAATTGTGAATCTTCTACTCTCTTTCCTAAATGTGCATGACTAGTAAAGCTCACCAGGCAATAGACTCATTATTTTGATAATATTCAGCTTTAAAAGTACCATTTCTCTCCACAAAAAGGAATTCTAATGTTGAAAGGACAATGCTATTGGATTATTGTTCTTACAATATGATATATAAATATATCATCAATAAGTAGCATTTGCCAAAACTTCACCAGTTCACCAGCACAGTCTACCCAAGCCACTTACTTTTCCATTCCTCTATATCCAGTTCTCTGCTTTCAAAAGACTGATCGTAGGGATCTGCCACTGGTTCATCGTCTGGGTCATGATACTGAGCAAAATAAGTATGGGCCAAAGCTTCAGCAGCAGTAATTCGTTTGTCTGTGTCCAGCACAAGCATCTTCTCCAACAAGTCCACAGCTTCAGGAACATCATAACCAAAAGAAGAGGAGGAAGAGGGTGGTGTTTAAATATAAAAAAGTTATTTTAAAAATTCAGCTGGATCAGAATCCATAGTTAGTAATGTGAGAAATATTATTGATGGTATCCTAATGACAGTAGTCCAGCTTTCAAGGTTTACTTGAGAAGTAATAGTGTTGTACTAAGATATATCATCTCGTACTTCAGGCACAGTATTGACAACTCTGATTAGAAGTGGCTCTCCAGGATTTCAACCAGGAATCTTTCCTGCCTTTTTGGAGATCTTAAAAGGGTGGGTGGCCTCCCACACAATATTAAACAAGCCCAACCCTGTTTAGCTTCCAAAATCAGACATGATTAGGGGTCTTTAAGGTGGCATGATAGCATTGCTTCAAAGCATGCCCCTCAAGCACCACTTTTGCCCTGCAAAAGGCCCGCAAGGGACAATTTTGGGGGGATACTTTTGGATTCAACTATAGATTGGAAACTATAAGCATAAGCAAGCACTGAACAATTTGTTTTCTTCCTGACTTAAACATAGTTGAAGAACTGACTTCTATAGCAATAATAAGTTACCATTTTAATTATTAAAACATATATACAACAAAACTGAAAAGCTAGCAAGAAACAAAAAAACCTGTCATCAGAATTTTTTTTCCGCAAGGGATTTCTGTCTAGAAGCCCCTCAGAACCAATGACTTAACAGCATCTCCACTTTATGAACAAAGAACATAATCTTAATGCTTCAAACTGTACCATTCAAACAACATTTACCATTTTAAGGCATGAATCTAATGTCCCACATGGCAATGAAATAGCCGCTAATCTTACCCAGTGGATTGGCACCAATAAATACATTTTCAAAATTCATCTTCGGCATATAAGACAATGACTGTATGTAGTTTCTTGCCTGAGAGGAGAGAAGGAAATGCAACAATTTCAAGTTTTACCTTCTAATGAGTATTTGTGTGATTTTTCTTATGAGCATATTTTAGTTTTTTGAGAAGTACTTATCTCATTTAGATACTCACCAGAGTGATGGGAAAGCTGTTAACAAGTGCTAACATTTAGGCTTTATGAGTTAAAAAATACTGGATGAGCATAGTTATCTATATAGTAGACTGCAAAACAAGGATGAGCTCCTGTAGGACAGCAGTTGCACTCACATACACCTAATGCATCTGAATACTAACTCAACACAAATGGTACTGATGAAACATGCTAAAAAAGCAATGTAATTCAAATTTTCTTTCAATCAGCAAATAATGAAATGTCAGTAGAGCTAACTAGGCAACTTAAGACCATGGAATTACATGAAGACAGTGTCCTCAAAAAAGAGAACTTTTTATTAGCTAAGGTTGTTGAGTTTATGTTTTTATGATGTTTTATATGTTTTATGTGTTTAATTCATTGTAATGCAATTGTATTTTATGGTGATATATTTAAAATTTGTTTTGCTGGGCTTAGTCCCCATGTAAGCCGCTCCGAGTCCCTTCAGGGAGATGGGGCGTGATAGAAGAATAAAGTTATTATTATTATTACAAATAATAACAGCTGCTCAACCTGGAGGAGGGTATCTTTGTCTCAACTGCACAAGTTCAGGCTACAAGAAGACTTTTAAGGTGTTATAGATATTGCTGCCTTTGAAGGTGACTCAGAAACTTTCAACTAGTAAGGGGCTCTGAGAATGCTTGTGGGGCCAGGTATTCATAACATGTTACATTGATGTGCTGTGAGCTGTCTATATGTTTCCAATGTTCAATTTAAAATTACGGTTTTAACCATTTAAGCATCAAACCATTTGGGACCACAAAATCTGAAGAAACAGCTTTAAACAAATGCGTCTGTTTAAGTCTGTTTTAAGAACCTCAGAATTTCAGCAGACAAATGAGCTTAAAAATAAAACTATTTGAGTGGGGAGGCCACTTCTTTGAATCCTTTTCATATTGCTTAATCTGTACTAGCCTTTAAGCACATTTTAGGATGTTTTGTTCCAGTCTAACTTTGTTTTTGTTTTTTTCTAATTTCTATTGCTTTTAGAATGGATTGATATTGTAGCAAGTATTGTTTCATGCTGTTTTAGTTTGCAAGTTGCCTTGGAAAGATTGTGCTCTAAGTGATGGGCTACAAATGCATAGATGAAGGCATGAAAGAATGTTGTGAAGTGCAGATCATGATGCACACCCTGTTAGATCTCACCTCATGGCTGGGCATCCTGTTAATGAGATATGCAGGGGGTGTCCCCGTCAGACGCATAATCTGCTGAAGCTGGTTAATATCTTAGGTGCCTAGTCAAGGGCTTTGTTAATATTTCAACATCACTGTGAACACACAATCAAGACAAATGCATACAAAGCATCTGGTCTGCACAGAATAGGCTGTAACCACTCTCTGTGTCAAATCATCCTCAAGCCTCAAAAGCAAAGACTAGGAAGTAAAGCATTTTTCAGTTAGACATCGCAATTAAAAACGTTTCTGTAAAGCCAGATGCCAATTCATTAATCAGCCTTAAGGTGAATAATTTGTTTCTTTTAGAGTTAAAATCAAATCCTTTGAAGCGTTGCAGTTAACCAACTGATGATTATTATCTAGAGATATCATTTGATTCTCCTGTCTGACTTTACAAATGTTAGTTTTCATTCCTTTGGTGCCAAAGATAAGTGTATCAAGGTTGCAGCATTTGAAGTTTTTCTTATGTGGCTGTGAATGCTAGGATAACAAAAGGTTAAGTCAGAAAGCATGTGACACTGCACAACAGTGTTAGTTATCAAGCAAGAAAAAAACAATTGAATGGCAAGTTAAGCAAGGATAATATATGCAGAAGGAGCTAGCAAACAAATTTGGTGCATATTAGTGAGTCTGGTTCTTTGTAAAGTATGCCTTTATGCAGCACCTAATTTTATTGCAGAGGGAAAGAAGAAAACAAGATTTTAACAAGTATGTTATCTCCTTAGGTTATAATTGTATATGGGAGCAAATGACGTCCTTAGAAGGAAGGATTACTTATGTACTTCAGCAAATGTATGTCTCCGTCTCTTTTAACACGGAACTCAAGGTGATCCACATCCTGATCTATATAGTCATTTCTCCCATGGATCACGTACCCATGATGAACACCTATTCTTTCCTTGGGCTCCAAACTGGTCAGTCTGACACTGGGAAAACTTACAGCCCATGAATAATGCTTTGTCTTGAATATTATCATATTTTACAGCAGAAAAATATAGCAACAGCCATAGAATAATGAAAGTAAAGCCTGATTAATATTCCATTAAGATCTTGCATCCTACACAAACAGGCAAGTGAAGAAAATTGCTGTCCACGCAATTTCATTGAGTGATAGAAATATCATGTGCTTCTATGACCCTAAGTCCAGGTAAGCATGTGGGTAGGCCATTTTGAGCTCTTCCTCTCCCCCCCCCCCCCCCAAATAAACCATATCAGCATGTCCAGTGGCAATCAGACATGCCACTGCAGAGAACAGGAGACCACTTCTGGTTACTTTTAGAGTTTATGATGGGCACTGAACAGGGTGAGGACTTTATGGCCAAAGCGACACACCATGGAAGGTATTTTTTGGTTAAAATGGGATTTTGTTCAGGTAATTAAACAAGGGGTGGGAGATAAGGACAGGATTGCACAGTTCCCATGGGCCTTCTATTCACAAAGGCTCAGGCTGGGATATGTATAAATATAATAAAGGATCTTTTCTGTCTAACAACACTTCCATTTTGATAAGCACCATTACATTTTATCATGGTTATATTTTGCTAATTTGTGGGTATCCTGTCCAGATACCATCTAATGCAGTGATTCTCAACCTGTGGGTCCCTAGATGTTTTGACTTTCAACTCCTAGAAATCCTAATAGCTGGTAAACTGGCTGGGATTTCTGGGAGTTGTAGGTCAAAGGACCTGGGACCCACAGGTTGAGAACCACTGATCGAATGCCTGTTTCACATAAGAATCATTCCGAACAACCACCTGGCACGTGGTAATGCAGAATCGTGGTTGGCCACCATCTTATTATTTGAATGAATATATTTAAGATAAAAGGCTGTTATATCCCCACTGTGTGATGTCATCTTGCATTTTTTCATCACTCACCTTTCCATTTCTGACACACATCTAGCTCAAACTGGCAAATAAAAGAGCAAGCCCCAAGCTATACATTTAAGAATTTATATTGCACAACAGCAGGCATAGTAAAATAGTTACAAAAAGATCCATTGCTTGATAAAGTGAACCCTGATTTAAAGGGCGATCAAGAATATCTTACTTAATGTTTTAGATTCTCTTTATAATGGATATGGAACATAAACAAAATTTGGTTTTGTAAGATCTTGCTCTTTATGATTAAACCTGTTCTTTGTAAATGGCCAAGTATGCTAATGATGCTATAAAAATAATAATGACAAAGACAATAATAATGATGATGGGTTGTACTAAATCTCTTA
This sequence comes from Anolis carolinensis, assembly GCF_035594765.1. Classification (NCBI taxonomy): domain Eukaryota; kingdom Metazoa; phylum Chordata; class Lepidosauria; order Squamata; family Anolidae; genus Anolis; species Anolis carolinensis. Next base: position 190,870,661 of record NC_085844.1, on the reverse strand, counting down.
TTAAGTAGTTCTCCGGAAGCAAAGATTCTGTGTCCAAAATGTTTTAATTTCTACTAATTCTACAGCATAGAGATTCATTTCTTTCTCATTATTTTCTTCAACATTCCAGAAGGACTTTTACATGGGGCTGCCTTTGAAGACTGTTCGGAAGCTTCAAATAGTCCAATGAGAGGCAGCCATATTAATAACTGGGGCAGCATACAGGGAGCACACAACTCCCATGTTGCGTCAGCTCCACTGGCTGCCAGTTAGCTACTGAGCACAATTCAAAGTGCTGGCTTTGGCCTATAAAGCCCTAAACGGCCCCAGCCCAGTTTACTTGTCCAAGCATATCTCCCTCTATGAACCACTGTGGAGATTAAGATATTCCAGGGAGACCCTGCTCTCAATCCTGCCACCGTCACAGGCGTGATTGGTGGGGATGAGAGACAGGATCTTCTCAGTGATTGCCCCTCAGCTATGGAACTCCCTCCCTGGTGAGATTAGATCAGCCCCCTCCCTCCTGTCCTTTAGAAAGATGGTAAAGACCTGGCTGTGGGACCAAACCTTTGGGGCAGTGCAATAATGGCAGCAATAGAAAATGTCAGGGATGACTTGTGATGGTTTTAAATAATGTTTTTAATGTGAAGATAACTGATTTTAGTGTTTATGTATTTTTATGGTTTATTTTATGTTCTGGCATTGGATGTTTGCCGTATATATGTTGTGCTGCACCCTGAGTCCACTTCGGGGTGAGAAGGGTGGAATATAAATGTTTTAAAGAAATACATAAATAAATATTCATGTTGATAGCATTTCTTTCAACATCTGCAAAAGCATACTCCAGATAATTTTCACTTTCAGAATAATTTCAAGCACCTTATTTTCATATAAACACTAAAAGCCCAACAACATGGTCATGTGTCCTCTAAATATGGCTTGTTGTTTTGGCTCTAAAATTACACAGAAGTGTTTTTCTTAATCGCTGATCAGACTATGGGGGAAGAAAATAGGAGATAAACTTTCCTATTCTCTCAGCCTAGATCCAATATTAAAAGTGAGCAAGTTTCAAGTGTTGGGGCACAAGGAGGCAAGGGAGTATTGGCATACTGAGTGATGTAAATAGCACCCCCTCATGCACAGACCTTATAGCCAGACCTGAAGGCACTTGCTTTGCGACACAAATAGTAAATCTTACCCATTCACTTTCCTTCTTGATTCTGAACATGCCTTAATTTTTACAGTATGCTTTATCAGGGTCAGCCTTCTTATTATTATTTACTTCATTTATACCTAACCTTTCTCACCCCGTGAGGGACTCAAGGCAGCTTACATCTCTGGTATTCTTCCTCTAGATATGTATTTTAAATGTGCTTGTGTAAAACTAATTTCTTCTATGAAAATACCTGTTATTGCCTCCTGAATATACACTGATCTTGCTTATGGAAGAAAGACAGACTGATTGACCAAATCACTGCATCCAATGATTGCTCATTTAATAACTTTTAACAGAAGCTGGATTTTATGCTCTGATAATAAAGTCAACATTTTAGCACTAGAAACAGCAGGAATTCAGCCTGTTAAAAACATGGTTACTCAAGACTGCCTTTTTCTTTACAGACCCATCTGAAAAAGCCCATTTGGTATTGCCCTAAATTCCCAGAATCTACTCTGCAATCACCTGGAGTAAGGTAAGGAACTAAGATTGTTGGAATAGTTCTTCCTTCCATACCTGATGACCTGTAATATCTTATTAAGCTTTAAATTTATTTATTTATTTATTTGCAACATTTATATACCGCCCTTCTCACCCCGAAGGGGACTCAGGGCGGTTTACAAGTATATATACATACATTATATTATACAACTATATCGCAATATTATTAGTAATATTGCATGTAATATAAATATACAATTATAATAGTCAATTATAATTATTATTACATTGTATTACATCATAATATTATTATTAACATTACATGTATATACAATGTATTATAATATTAGTTTAGTATAATATTATTATATATCATTATATCATTAAATTGATACAGGAGACATGGTGGAAAGATGTTGTTTTGTATGTTAACAGTATATTAACAGTGTATTTTAACGTTAAACCACCCAAACTAGGCTGGAGATTAAACACAGAAAATAGTAGCACATATGCAATAGCATATAATAATAGCACATGGCAACTATGTTGAATGTTTAGCTATGCTTAGTATAGTCTACAGAAGGAAGGAACAACAAATATGCAAGATGGGAAGGAGCTAGGTATATGGAAAAGAGCACAAGGGAAGAAAAGTGAATTTTCAAGATGTGCCCACGGAAACAAGCTGAAGACAGTGGAAAACAAACTACCAGGCAAGAAATAAAGGCAGTCCACAAGGCAACAAAGCCAAAAAAAAGGGGACGTGTGACACAGAATCCAAGGAGAGCAGGCATTACAATCAAATTTCAAACTCACAGACTCTGAAGAGATTTTCTTCAAAAGCTCAGGCCCTGGGGTTCCAACGAGTCTCAAAATAAGCTTCAACTGATCAATATCTAACGATGGACCATAAAGGAAAATGCTGGGACAAATAAAAATTTAAAATAAAATCATAGCAGCAGCCCAATAAAACAAAAGGGGGAAAATGTCAACTAAAATTATAAGCAAGATTAGCACATATATACAGCATGTAACCACACATACCCACCTGATGAAAATCCTCTACCCCAACTTGTACAAAAATGAGGGACGCTGAGTCAGTATAGATATTATGCAGATGGCTGACATTTGGAGATAACTACTCGCATGAGAAGTGGAAATACATCCAAGATTATAGTTCCTCTTTCATAAGCTGTGTTTTTCTTGCTTATGGAAGGGAAAAGGCAATACCTAATTCTGGTCAGAATTATTTCATCAGAGGAATTAGCTACTTCTTCAAAATAGAAAGAACATGGCTCTATTTGTTAGCTCTTTTGTATTCTCAGTAAGGGTAATATAGCCAATGTTTAAAAGGATCAAAAATTAAGGTAAGCTGAGTTGGGGTTCTAAGGTCAGGAAGTCTAACTTCCCCCTCTCTACTCTGATCTATATTCAATTTATTTTCTCCCACATCCAAACCATGTTTTCATGGCAAGCATATTTTTGCTATGTGAACAAAATACCAAAGTATTTAATTCGCCTAAGTAAGGCTCTGTGTGGCAGGATGAACATACTTCCACTTTCCAATCAGGAGCAAATTCAAGATTCAGAAAAAGAAGCAGTATGGGAAAAGACTGGCATACAATGGTGCCAATGACAGTAATACTGCTTCTTCAAAATTACATGCCAGAATAAAACTGTCCTGAAATAAATCTACATGATCTAGGGGTTTATTTTGGGTTACAATCTACAGGTGTTGCCAGCAATTTTACTTTGAACAAGCAAAATAGTTTACAATTTGTTATTCTAAATCTTATTTTTTAAAGTAATTTATCACAAATTACATTAGACATCTTATGACACCAAATATTGCTAACATTCCTAACATTTAGAGATCAGTTTCATGAATATTTTGCTTTCCCTAGAACTAAGACTAGAACATCTATTTTCTGCCTGACATGAACTGAGAGCCAAATCACATCTGCATGAATCATCAAGTTGTTGTTGAAACGTGTATTTTTCTTTCATATTCATGTCTAAAGCGTAGATGTGGCAACACCATTCACTGAAATCCACAAGCTTTACAACCCATTTTCTGAGATATGAAGTTGAAGGCAGTAGTTACTGGAACTCTCCAGGTGAGTGAGGACCTGACCTATAGAATGACTTTAATCTACCTGTAACACACAATTAACACAATTGCCTTGCAGAAGAAATCATTCCTGCCTTTAACTTCACCAACTTTTTTGTGACAATTGCAATAATTTGAATTTGTTACTACTTGATATATGAAGAATATTCATTACTGGGAAGGTGCAAAATGTTTGTACTGTGGTAAACAACAAAAAAAGCTGGTACATGTTGCTTGTATAAGTAACGGCAATATCGTCTGTGGAATTATAACACAAATCTTTTTGAGCAAATTTCTACCAGCTTTATGTATCTGGATCCCCATTCTTCTTCATAAAGTGGTATCAGCTCTAAGATGGATGCTGGTCCAGCAATAGTAACATTCAAATCTTGTCACAGGTTATAAATTAGATTGAGGGCTGAATTATAACTGGTCTTTCTGAAACACCTAGATTGTGTTCAATTCCCAGTTCTTTTGGCTCGCTAGGTGAACCATTGTCTTGCTAGAAGATGAACCTCAACCCAAATCTCAAGTCTCCTACAGACTGAAACAGATTTGTCTCTAGAATGACCATGTATTTAACACCATCCATCTTACCTTCAATCCTCAACAGTTCCCCAATCCACACAACATGATACTGTCACCATGCTCCATTGTGGGAATGGTGCTATCAGGGCAGTCGGTCTTGCTCCATACATAGTATTTTTTGCAACAAGGCCAAAAAGCCTGATACATGTTTGTTTCAGCAGTGGTTTTCGTCATACTACTTTTCCAAACGCCAGGGTTTTGTGAAATGTCTGAGTGGCAGTGGTTCCGTTGATGGATCATCCACTTCTACTATGGATAACTTCAGCTATTTCAGAATTAACACTGGGCCTCTAGATTCCTTCTCGACTATTGTACATCTTCAAGAAGAATTGTGATTGAAACATATTCTCTCCATTTAGTAACAATAGATTTAAAAATGATCCAGGCAATGTTCATAGTTGTGGATTAAAAAAATAACCTATATTTTATTTAGTGTTGCTGCACAACTAATGTTGACTGCTCTTTAGTTTTCATTATGCTATCTGTTGATATGCTTGCCAGCAAACTTTTGGATCTTTCATAAGCGTATATTTAATATTAGCCCCTTGTAGCACTGGAAATGCAGTCAAGTGGACTTTATCAAACTACTAATGTGATTTTTGGATGTAGTGAGTTGAATGACAGTGTATTTAGATGTCTTACAGCAAAGGAATGGAGATTTCTGAAGTGACAAGTGCAAGCTTGTTTTAGCTTACTTAAAATTTTGAACCAAACTGACAATATTTCACACTTACACAGTTTTGAGAATCTTGAATACATCAAGTATTAACAACATCAATTCATTTTAATTCCAAACTTTGGCAGAAAATGTGGAAAATTTCAAAGGTGTAGGATACATACTCCTGCAAGGCATTATATAAAAGATCAATACATTAGCTCTACCATATTAACAGAATTATAACCAATATTTCATTTGTGAATGTACAGCAACAAATTAAAAATATTATAAAACACAAAACAAAATCAAAAAGAAAATATATGGAAAGCAACACAAAGAAATTGAAAGCATGCAGATCTTAGGAAGTGACTGCCTTGAAGGATGGGTAAATCTCAATATTGTCACAGGAGAAAAAAGTAAATTTGTCATAATTATTGGTATTAGTAGTAACTAAGCCAAGCAGCATATTCAGATAAAGTCAGAGGCAGATACAAAGGAGAAGAAAACGACTACCAAGAAAAAAAATATTCTGAACTGATTTCCTTTTGATCTTCCAAGCTTAAAACTTCTTCATGACATTAATTCCATAGAGCATCCTATCACACAACAGTCCCTTGTAGTGTTATGGCCAGAAGAACTGCCTATGCTAAGAATACAACCTCAAGTGGGTTAATCAAGGCATGGTGTTTGCTTGCTTGCCTGATCACCCGCTGCAAGAAATCAGTTTCAAAGTAAGTGATTACATTACCATGAAGATGGTGGTAGGGTGATATAAACTGTGTCCAAGAATTACAATCTTAGAATTTACTCACACTAACAAATCAAACTTGCTTTGGTAAGTTCAAGTCTGTATCTGCTCAGTCAAGATGTATTTTGAAAGTTTTAAAACATAATCTAACTATAGAAGTGAACAATGTTGATAATTGACCAATTACATCTTCATCCCTCCTGATCACTGGGAGTTTGAGTCAGTTACTTCCATTAATGGATCATAAGAAGCCAGAGTAATTTACAGCTAGGTTTCAAAAACTGCCAATAAAATCTCTTTGTAAATTATTGCTTATTTGTGGCAGTAATCTCTGAATTTATAGCATGTGTATGTTCTATAATACCCATTTCACTTATTCCTTACTCCCACAAAGAGCAAATATCCAAAGAACTACAATTACTTCCCACTTCAACTTAGTGCACCAAGAGCCCAGAGTTGTTGCAGAAAGCAAACATGCCCTTACTCAGAAAAATACAAAAAAGTTGATACATGGAATTGATGGAGGAAAATATGTGATATCTATCTAGTAAGATTGACAGTATAATCCTACTCACGCTTGTCACATGCTTTTATTTCTTTTCGGGAAAACAGTTCTTAACATAATTCAGACAGAAATTAAAAAGAAGACTGCTAGATACTAAATAAAGGGAAGATAAAGTTATAACAGGAAGGAAGGAAGGCAAAAGCGTAAGAAGATAAAATTACAAAAATGCAAAATTTGGGTAATATTTTATCATTTCTTGTTTGTACAATATTTATCAGGTGTTATGGGGAAAATCTGAAAGGAAAGCCTGCAAACGGTTAAAACAAACAATTAATAAATAATTCTACTCCTTGCATTTTTGAAAGCTAACAAAATATATTATCATAGTAAGATAGGCTTAATGCATAAACAACCAAATGCTTTAAGAGGTGAATTCAAGGTCGATGTTCAACATAGCCTTTAAAATGTTCAGTGTGTGTGTGTGTGTAACAAACAAAACTGAACAATATATGAAGCAAAACATTCCGTCTTCCACCTTATTCATTTTCTAAAGATATAACTGAGCTGCATACAAGGCAGCAGTATAGAACACTCTGAATCCAGCATCCTTAGTGGATATTGGTATTTATTCTCTAATTTGACACTATGATGATTTGTTTTTAGTCATCTCTAGACATATAGATAGGATTCATGGAAACATAAAGACACATGGAAAAATATCTGGATATCCCTTAGTACAGTAATGTCTACATTAACCAGTTCTTAATGGTTACATTGATCCTTCCAAAGAGTTTTAGACTTTGGAGGGATTTTGCAATTTTATACTACATGTCTTTCTCAATAACGCCAGTAGACATACAGAGACGTTCCATTATTGCAATAATCAGAGAGTAATTTTATACACCTAAAAGCAGGTAGATGAGCCTGTTTAGATTGATTATATCTATGTAACTTGCAATCAGTACATTCAGACCAATAAGTAACCTTTAATGATCATACTAGAACAGATCTACCTATAGATTATTTGTTGGTCCTGAAACATTGGTCCAGTTCACACATCACGTGTGTGTGCATTGGATGATCATTACCATTACAACTATACCATTAAGGGTAAGCTCTTAACTATGGCCATAAATTTCAATTATATATTAAAAGCATTTTTAAAAGAAAACAAACACTAGATGTTGTCACTACGGATTCATAAATTAGTTCTGTAACTATTTTTACAGCAATATGTTTAACATCAGAATGAAGAGTTTTATTGGTACAAAATATTGCAATGTGTGAAAACAGATGTTTCAATGTACTTTTTCTTGCTCTTAAAGGATACGGTCTGTACCAGGGAACAGTGTCCTTCCAGTCAATAGTTCAGCCATAATGCATCCAACTGACCAAATATCAACTGAGGAAAAGCCACAATAAAGTAAGTACTCTAATGAATATGCATTTGATTTTTGGCATCAAGTTAAAACATGTATTTTGGGGTCTAATGATCTTATACTACTTATACATGCATACAGTTTGAATTTGTACTATAATATTTTAAATTGTAAATTATTACTGTTTTAATATTTTTGAATTGCTTTTAATGTATACTCCCTCATTTCTTTGCATACAGAAATATAATTAAAAACAAACATAGGCAAATAAATAATTTTTAGAGCATGAAAAAGCACACATTTGTTCCTTGATCTAAAAACATGATATTCAGATGCAGAGATTTATTTCAAATACATAGAAATTACTGAATTATACTTCAAGAACTGCATATCCATTATCAGGATATGATTAGATAATTATATTGTTTCAAAAAATGTAAATTCAGTGTTGATTGATAATCTCTAAAGTTGTAGGATTCTATTTTCTGGAACACAGTACCTGTCTGATTGTAATGCATCCAGTTCAGCATGATCTCAGGAGCCCTGTACCACCTGGTTGCTACGTATCCTGTCATCTCATCATCTGTGTGCCGTGCCAATCCAAAATCCAAAATCTGAAAAATGAAAAAAATACACCTGTATTTTAATTTCATCATTTATTTTAAAGAAAAGCATTGGACTTCTCATCTGATTAAATTCCAGTTGGGAAAGATTTAAAACCCAGTTAAATGCTTCTAGAAATGCATTTGGTAAAACTTTTTTTGTGATACAAAAATTGAGTTTCCCTTATCTGAAAACCTCAAAATCTGAAACTTTTTGATGCCAACAACATGCTTTTTCCCCCAAGTGAGAACTGCAGCAGTTCTGCTTGTTCATGTTTCAGATCCCCCCCCCTCTCTCTCCAGTCTCATGTCATGTATCAGGCACAAGGCTGTATAGACTGGAGATTGATATGTGAAATGACAAAGGCATGGATTTGCATGAAGTAAATTAAGCTCCCACTTTTCCCCCTTCTCCTTTCCCATAATTTTTTGGGGAGGAGGGGAAAGGGCTCCTGCTTTGTTCTCCTCCATTCTTGCCCTCTTTTTCTGAGGCAGGAAAGTTCCATTTCTATTCTCCTGTTTTCATTCCTTCCAGACAGGATTGGGGTGTGGGAAAATTTTCTCGGTTGGGGACTCTCTTTTAGTTCTTCTTTATCATTCTTGCTGTGGCCAGGCTGGGTCATGTCATTCTATTTCTTTCCTTCTCTTTTCCCATCTTCTCTTTCTTTCTTCCACTTCTCTCCCACTTTCTCCTCTCCCCTTTTTTTTTAATTCTTTCTATGCTGCCTCCTTGCACCCGTCCACTGCAATGCCACATAGTTCCTGTTTTATAGACAACACAATTATCAAACAAACAAGAAGCAACACTTTAGAGAGCTGCAAGGATCTGTGTTTGTATACAATACAAATGCTAGGCTAAAGTATTTGGGATTAGGAATTCACAATCTATCACTGTGATTCTTTAATGGTACTGTGACTAATTACATACAATAGCAATCACATCATAGTTCTGGAGCATTCTTTTATTGACTTAAAGACATGGTTATTGAATACCGAATATACTCGAATATAAGCCGAGGTTTTCAGCCCTTTTTAGGGGCTGAAAAATCCCCCTCTGCTTATATTTGGGTGAAACAGGGGCAGACTCCACTGTCGCCACTGCTCTCACCCAGTTTTCCACCGCCCGGCTTTGTCCGTGGCCTCCTCGTCTGCTACAATGCTGCTGTAGAAAGGATAACGGGAGGCCAACGCTTCCACTGTAAGCCAGACTTCCACTGCAAGTGTCACTGGCAGCTGGTGCTCGCTCGCTTGTGGTGAAAGCCTGGCATGCAGGCAGGCAGCGAGCGGAGAGCCCCCCGCAGGTGGCGGAGGGTGCCCCTCGAGAAAAGGAGAAAGGAAGGCCCATGCATGGCAAGACAAGCATAGAAGGAGATGCGCACCTCTGTTTCTCCTTCTTTCACTGCACACACACCCTCTGTTCTCCGTGCAGAGACAGAAGGAGAAATGGAAGTGCACGCCTACCTCCATGCTTGTCTTGCTGCACGCACACCTCTATTTCTCCTTCTGTCTCCGCAGAGACCAGAGAGGCTGTTGTCGCACCTCAGCACTGGGTCACCTTGCTACCACACACAAACTCCACCACAACAGGCTTGAGTCTTTTAAGTTTATTGAAGAAAGATAGCAAAACTTATCAAAAAGCAGTAAAGAATGTAAAAACCAATTGCAAGTGCAATCCTTTAAACACAGTTCAATGATTTTGTAGTTATTAGTCCAAAGTCCCAAAAATAGCACAGTAGATCCAAGGTAACATGAATACATGAGCTTCAAAAGTAATCCAAACACAGATTCTAGGCATAAGACAAGGCTTGAACCGAAAACAAGGGAAGAGTTGATTCTCCAAAAGCGAGGTTGCTCTGACTGGAATGTTTCCCAAATTACAACTCTTTTAGCCCTCCTTGTAAGACATAAACACATTCCGGCACACTCTTGTTTCTCCACGTCTGTCTGCAATTCTTACAGAGCGACGAAGGCCTGTTTTCAACTTTAACCTGGAATCCCTGTCCAACAAACATCCATCCCCCTCACTACCATCTGAGCTCTGTTGACAATTCTCAAGACTCCTGTAGAAGGTCATCCTTATCTTTACTCAACTGAGAACTTTCCACATTCCCTTGTTCCGTCTGTTTTCCCGTCATCCGCAGCTCCTGAATCCACCTGCATTTCTGAATCAACAACATTCCCTGGGAACCCAAATCCCCTTTCATAATCATCAGACTGAACCACAACAGCTGTGTGTGCAGAGATAAAAGGAGAAATTGAGGCGCGTGCGGGAAGACAAGCATGGAGGGAGGCATGCGCCTCCATTTCTCCTTCTGTCCTTCTGTCCACGTGCACAACCTCTCTGGTCTCGCACAGCAACCCACCTGGATTGCTGCGCAGAGAGCAGAGGGCACGTGCACAGTGACAAAAGGAGAAATGGAGGCGTGCATCTCCTTCCATGCTTGTCTTGCCACGCATGGGCATTCCTTTCTCCTTTTCTCGAGGGTCACCCTCTGCCACCTGCGGGGCACTCTCTGCTTGCTGCCTGCCTGCACGCCAGGCTTCCACCACAAGCGAGCAAGCACCAGCTGCTAGTGACGCTTGCAGTGGAAGTCTGGAAATCAGCCAGGCAGCAGAGACTCAGTCGTGTCATTGGGATCAGGAAAGGAAATAAAGGAGGGAGAAAGCCAAAGGAGGGAGGAGAAACAGAGGGAGGGATGTAGGGAGGGAAGAAGGTAGGAAGGGGTTGAGGGAGGGGAGGGAGGGAGAAAGGAAGCAAGAAAGAAGGAAGGAAAGGAAAGAAGGGAAAAGGGAATGAGGGGAGAAAGGGAAAAAGGAAGGGAGGAAAAAGGAAGTGAAGTAAAGAAGGGAGAAGGGAAGGAGGAAGGCAGAAGGTCCTTGTTCTAGATGATCCTTAAAGGGCCCTTCGAACTCTGTTACTATTACTAATATCAATATTAAAAAGGCTAGATGGCCATCTGTTGGGGGTGCTTTGATTGTGTTTTCCCTGCATGAAGGCAGAATGAAAGGGGTTGGACTAGATGGGCCTTAGAGGTCCCTTCCAACTATTACTAATATTAATATTATTAGAGTGGGATGGCCATCTGTTGGGGGTGCTTTGATTATGTTTTCCCTGGATGAAGGCAGAATGAAGGGGGTTGGACTAGAGGGTCCTCAGAGGTCCCTTCCAACTCTGTTACTATTACTAATATTAGTATAAATTATTATCATCATCATCATCATCATCATTAATATTATTATTAAGTTCTTGTTGATGCCATATTGTTTTTCTTGGTCCTCCTTTTCAGCTTACAGAGATAGTTTTCAGTTTTTCTTTGAAGTATGGTAAATATTCAAAAAACATTAATCTACTCATGTTTCAGTTAATGTAATTTTATTGTTATCTATTTTTATTTTTGAAATTTACCAGTAGCTGCTGCATTTCCCACCCCCAGCTTATACTCAAGTCAATAAGTTTTACCAGTTTTTTGTAGTAAAATAAGGTGCCTCAGCTTATATTCGGGTCGGCTTATACTCAAGTATATACAGTACCTCTTTATCAACAATGGTTTACTACCATTAAACCAATTTGCCTTCATTTTCCAACAGCATATTGAAGCTTCTGATCAAGTAGAACAGATACTACCTCTAGGTTATCCAAAACGCATGCATATACACTGATCATAATTACCTTTAGCTCACAGTCCTCATTTACAGCTAGGTTGCTAGGTTTTAAATCCTAAAAGAAAAAGAGATATCTGTATCAGTATTACAAGGCTAATAATGCCGTCTCAACTCTGAAATACAGTACTGACAACATTTAATATATTCTGCAGCTTTTAAACAAACTCCCAGTTAAAATCGACATTATATTCTTACTGTGAATAATTAATAATAATAATAATTCATATTCTAACAGCACCCTGTTATCCCACAAACTGATGCCTTGCACCAGGGGTTCCCAAACGTTTTAAGCAGAGGGCCAGTTCACAGTCCCTCAGACTGTTGGGGAGGGGGGCAAATTCTAATTTGAAAAAAAAAAACATGAACAAATTCCTATATAATATTTAAAATGAAGAGCAATTTTAACCAACATAAACTTATCAGTATTTCAATGCAAAGTATGGGCCTGTTTTTGGCTGATGAAATAGTCAAGTTAAGTAATTAGGATTGTTGTTGTGTGCTTTCAAGTCATTTCAGACTTAGGGCAACCTTAAGTCTAAAGTTTATAACCTTGGAGGCTTGCCTCTGGCCTGCGGGCCTTAGTTTGCGAACCCCTGCTTTACAGGATGTTAGACTGTACATAAATATTCAAATTACATTTGTGCAGGATTTTCTTGAAACCAGTGAAATAAATCTAAACTCACATTATTGTTAGAACTCACATTATTGCCAAGAAAACCAGATCTAAACAAGGTCCATGTCAATTTTTTCTCCTCCAGCAATAATGAATTGAATTATTTACTGTGCATTTTATTCAACAATTTTAGCTGAACACATATTGATTTCATTACATAGTGTAAGTTATACTAACACAAATACTCACTCTGTGTATTATATCAGCAGAATGAATATACTGCAAGATAAAAAATGAATGTTATGTTTATGTCACAATTCCTTTTTATTATCTGAAATCGAATCACTTTATATTGGTGCTTGCTGTTGCTCTTATACAGTAAAAAAAAGAAAACCAGCTTCAATTAGGAAGAACAGAAGACTGATACCTATATGAAGTAGAAGTGTGATTTTAATATTACCATTCCTTTTAATTTAATCCATTACCATGCCTTTGGAAAGTACAGGTTTTTGTGGTTAACCAATGAAAAACTGCAGAAATCCCACTCCAAATTACTGAAAAGATATAATTTAAAAAACAGAGTTGCTTCCTTAAAGGGCTATGCTGATTGTTCATCTACAAGTCTCCAGGATTCTAGGTCTCTTGTACTGTCAGAAGCTTTTGCTCCCACCCCCACTCTTTTCTTCCTAGAACAATCTCATTTTAACAGGCACCCTCTTGTGGACAAGACGGTGAAATTGAGAGGAAATTCAGCACAGCCAAGGGCAAGCATAATGCTCCCTTGATTACTCATATGTATGATTCTAACCAATCAGGAACATGTTCCTTATCTAAGACAGCAAAGAAAGACAGGCTTGAAAATTATATTAAAAAGAAATGGAAGAGCACACAACAGTTTGCACTGCAGATAAAGGCCTCTTTAGTAGTTCTCTGTGTCTCTCAGATCTTTTTCCATTTTCGTATAAAACAGGATGTAGCAATGCAGGAACAGGCAACTCCTGTTTCTCTCCCACAATTTTAAGGCAGCTATTCGCTGATCAAATTATCTGTAATAAAACGTAGTCTAACCAAATCAAGAGAGCTATTGCTTTGTGCTACTACCTGATATTGCCAAATTTGCAATTCTCAAATTAAAAACATAAACCAGAACACATTTAGATGCCAGTTTTCTATCTATTTGGAGGTTTGTGATCCAGTTTCCAAAAGGAAGTGCACAAATATGCATTAATTTGAAAGAGTGCATATAAGAGTAATGTAAATTTGTTCACAAAGCATTTTATTTAATTAAAAAGTGAGTTCATTTTTAAAAATGTACAGAAACCTACACCATTTTTGAAAAGCTTCTACAGACATACAATTTTTGTGCAAACTGAAATAGGGAGGCAAAGAAACAAGACAGAAACGGTCACAGAAAATTGAAAACCTGAACAGAATCCAAGTTCTACAGATCCACTCATCCTATCATCTGAATGGAAACAATTTGGAGAGTTTTCATTTACAAACAGAAGATTTATTACAACAATAAGACTGATGCTAATACCTTCAAACCACGAAGAATTTGATAGATAAGAAACTGTACGTGGTCATCTGTGAGTTTCTGACATTTTACAATGTTGTTCAGATCTGCCCCCATGAGATGGGTTACAAGATATCTAGAAAACAAAAGAAAAACAAAAGTTGAGGAAGGCAGTATATTCCAGGGTCTAATTTTAAAAATTAGAATCACTTAAAATCAGAAAAACTCACGAATATCTAAGCACCTTAAAATGATCAGTACTAATTATTATTAGCATCATAAATACCTACATTAGTGTCAATACAATATACCTAGATAGCAGCAGGTAGCAAACTCCATTATATTCCATTGAAATAATTCTCAGGTGAGTGCCTATGGGAAGCTGTTCTGCCTCAGAACCATACAGGAACTGTTTGAAGTTTTGCCAAATGGCTTTCAAAAATGTTTCACGGTGCAGAGGGTTCATTTAAATACTAAACTACTATCTGCCCCGGCAATCAGTCAGGAATGGCAAAAGCTTATGTGTGGCGTACAGACTGTATGGACATTAATTGATGGGACAGTCTAAAATACCTGCATCCAGCTATTGTTTTGGCACAAGTGACAGAAAATCCCTTAAACATATTATACAATCAAGAACTATAAAATAAAATAAGTTTAAATTAACTACCAATTTGTTCTTTTACACTGATTTCACTCCCAAAATCCAACTGTTATTTTCATTTTGGCATCAAGAGTTTGGATTTGGCAATTGCATTTGTGACTGCATTCAGGATCTTCTTATTCTAGCCCATCTGGTTTTGCAGTCAGACGTGTTTCCTTCCTCCCTCTCTCCCTCTTAGTCAACCCCCTTCTTCAACCTCCTCCAAGCAATAACCCGGAGCCCATGCACAGAACCTTCCCTTGTTCAAAACACTTAGATATGCAGATACAGTATAATATACTGTATATGGAATATTTCTTTTTAAATTACATGGAACAGTTATGGCCTGAGTATGTTTAGCATGGAGAAAAGAAGGCTGAGAGTGGACACGATAGCCATGTTTAAATATTTGAAAGAATATCACATTGGGGGGGGGGGGGGGGGAGAGATAACTTCCTGAGAATAAGAACTGTTCAGCAGTGGAATATGCTATCACAGAGTGTGGTGAAGTATCCTTCTCTGGAGGTTTTCAAGCACAGGCTGGATGGGGATACTTAGATTCTATGTTTCTGAATGGCAGGGGATTGGATTGCATCCTATGGTTGCTTCCAACTCTGTGATTCTATTATTCTAATTCATATGAAATTAAATATATCTGGTTTAGTAAAATTATAATCTATGCAACTTTACATATATATAGTATGTGCAAAACATGTTACTACTGTATAAATTCTCCATAAAGAAAACAATCATTGAATAGTAAATAAATTTATTTAAATCTGATTTAATACATTAAATTTAAACTACTGGATTAAAAAATTAACCAAATAGTGGGGGGAAATTGACAGATGTGATCCCCTGCTTTTATGACACTCAAAATCTATTCCTTGAAGTAGCCATAATAGTGTCCAACATGTATGCAATGCACCAGGGCCCAATTTACAGAGGTCATGTCTTTCCCCCCTCTCCCCATATGACAGAAAGACTGCATGATTGGACCCAGTTCCATAGGAATTCACATGCACACCCTGCCCCATTGCATTCCATTCGTACACCAAAGGCATGTGTAAACCAGTTTCTAGGAAAATAACAGGAGTTATTCTAAATCTTTTAGATATAAAGCCATGAGAGAACAAGAATTTTTAAAGCTAATAATTTCACTGCATTCACACCCTTTCTTCAACAATGGTGAAATAAGCCTGCTCTCAGTCTTTCCATTTCTCCACAAAAGAAATTTGGGAAAGGTGTGTACAATGTGTAGGAAGTGTGTAGCACTATTCTAGTAACAAAGTGCTTTTTAAAATAGAAAGCTTGTCCCAGCATGTGCTTTGAAACTGCTGCATACAAGCCCAACAGGTTTAGAACACGATTATTTAGTAGATTACCAAGTGGCAAATGTCTCAGTCTCACCTCATAGTCACAGCCTTCAGTGAGTCTGCCTTGATGCAAAGTAGTGACTGAAGCTACTAGGTTTCACTCTTTCCAAGTTGCCAAAAAAGCTGATGCACGAAGGACAAATCTAGCATTATTTCCCTCCTTAAAAGCAGCAATTTATTCGAACCCAGAAAGGTTCTTCTAGTAAATTAAAACACTATGCTCAGTATGATGCCTCCCCTATATCCAATACATAAAACTCTAGCATTTTCACTTAGCTACAATGTTCACCTAAACTTAAAACATATTAAAACCCCTAAATCTATGTGAATAACCCAGGCCACATAATAATTTAACACCGAGTTAGAAATGTTTCTATAAACACTGCAATTACAGCACCATTCAGTTCAACTGGTGAAAGCTATCTGAACTGGACACAATATTGCTTCAAAGCAGCTCTTGAGTTGTAAAGGTACTGCTATGTAGTATATTTACATCTAGTCTAGAAGGAAACTTAAAAAAGAAATAATTGCAGTAAACCAATTTTGAGCAGCACACGATTTAGTTTACATTGTTACTGCATGAGATTGGTATATGAGCTGTGAGTCTCCGGATATGTGATGCATGACCAGACACAAAGTTCAGATGAGTCACAAAAGTGGAAGAAATTTATTGTGACCACTAGCTTTAATAAAGATTGCAGATTAGTGTAGTAAATATCTGATATATAGAATGTGAGAATTATGCTTATAGTGTACTGATAGAATTGCATGGGTCATATAAAGCTGGATCAAAATACTAGCATTAAATACAGATGTAGCTGGCAACGGTTTCTTTAATGCACATACAAAAACTAGCAAATATTCATATTACATTTACACTTGGTAGTGTACATGACCTTACTCCAGTTTTATGTACCACAAAAATAGGCTGAAGTTCTTTGCCAGCTTTCCATGTAAACAATGAAGAGATGTAAAAGCATATATACCTCTATAACAGCAAAATTGCTGAAAAGGTAAAAACAGTACATTATATACTCACATACAAGTCTATAAACGTTTATCAAAAAATCAATCCAAAAAGCCTGGGTTGTCTTATCCACAAGACTACTGTATTTTAACTCTTATCAAAAAAAGCAAACCATCCCCTTCTCTGAGTAGAATGGTGAAAGGTAACAGTTTAGTCCATCCTGGGACTAAAAGCAGCAATGAACCCTTCTACTCTCTCCATCGTGGCACCACTTTTGGCATTTTAAAATGTGCAGGTGGGGAAATGGCAGCAGTGTCCATGTGCAGCTGGCCACTCTTTCTTCTTTCCACAAAATGACGACCCTCCGCTTATCCACAGGTCATATTAAAATCCATTAACTTTGGCCCCAAAACCTGCCCTCAACAGATACTTGAGTTTGACTTCTACATGAGTATATATAATTGTTTTTCAATATATCAAACCCCATGACAGAATAAAGCCTCTCTTAATTGAATACTGTAGATTTATCATAATTACAGTGAGATGGCAAACTTATTCCAACAACAAATTTTAAAATATTTGCAATGCAGTTTCAAAGTTCTACGTACACATCATTGAATTCCTCTAGCGATTTTGCAGGTGTAAAAACATCTAGAAGACCAATAACCTGTAAAGGGGAAAAAAAGACATCTATGAAGAATTGCAAACTTTAGACATTAATCTGGCCTTTTTGAATGC
This sequence comes from Anolis carolinensis, assembly GCF_035594765.1. Classification (NCBI taxonomy): domain Eukaryota; kingdom Metazoa; phylum Chordata; class Lepidosauria; order Squamata; family Anolidae; genus Anolis; species Anolis carolinensis. The sequence goes on along the minus strand of NC_085844.1, from coordinate 190,852,922 downwards.
AAGTACGTACACTATTAATACAGTTGTGCCTGCTGTGTTACCACATTTATAGAACTCATCTGTACACAAAGACACAAACTGACAACAATTTCTTTAAATTAGATAAGTGTCAGATCTCCTGAAATCTGATCAGTGAGCTACAAGCAAGAAAAATCAAAGAAATATGTTGTAAGAAGTCTCTTCATGTTTTTTCTCTCTTTCTAGATCACTGTTCTCAGTAGAAGCTGATTCTCTTAATTCACAGAATTAACAGTATTAAAAAAACAAGTGGTACAGTTATTTCAAAAAACCTTTATTACGTTGAAGTCAATAGCAGCCACTAGTGCAGTGATGGCCAACCTATGACACGCGTGTCAACACTGACACGCCTAGCCATTTTTGCTGACACGCTGCCGCATGCAGATTGATTGGATGACTTTTGTGGCCAAATTTGGTGTGATTTGGTCCAGTGGTTTTGTTGTTTACTCCATGGGAATTATGCACATTACATTTTTTTTATATATAAATTCTATTCTAATTCTATTATTATTCTATTATTATCGTAGTATATTATCATATTATTACCGTTATATTATTATTATATTATTCATTATTCATGACTACATTGAAACTAGAATAGAGAGAAATCAGTGTGGAAACTGCAAGAGGTACCATAGGTTCTTGTACATTGAAATAATGGCAGTAAATAGTTTTTGATTTATTAAATACAGTTATATATTACAATTATACCTTTTTGTTATTTAAACTATACATACTGTGAAATTATGGGGTTTTTTCTCAAAGTGACACACCACCCAAGTCATGCTAGGTTTTTTGGTGAATTTTGACACACCAAGTGCAAAAGGTTGCCCATCACTGCACTAGTGGGAACCCACTGTAAGGCAATTAATGGAGGAAGAAGACAGGAAATGCCTTTTCTGCCATTAGGTTATTTCTTTTTTTCATTTTCTCATAAATTGTAAGAACAATGTTTTATGTCTCTAAGTCTTTACATTGCATTATTCTTACCAATTTTATTTTGCTTTAATCCAACCTGTCAGTATTTTGTTATCTTATATTTTATGCTGTGATGTGTACTCCAAGAAAAAATTGTTACAACAGTTTAAAAATCTAAGAAATAAATAGCGGTACTCATATCACTATCTGTGACAAATCAGCACTGGGAGAAAACACTGAACCCACTCTGGAACTCTTTTCTTACACAGCGCTGAGGCATGCCACAGATTCTACTGTTGTCAGCCAACAATTCTTGTTAAGGGTGTGCTTTCCCATCTTGCCCACTGCCCTTTTGAGATGGTAGTTGCTACCAAAGTTCCATTTCATTGCTTTCCATTAGTGCTGAAGTATATTAAATATATCTTCTTAGAAAATAAATAAATGAATACAGTCCTAATTACAAAGGCTATGCCGTGCAGCACCAACCAAGATCTGGAGGGAGGGGAGGAGGGGTCGCAGTGGTCTACAAGGAGTCCATCCCCCTGACCAGGTGCCCCATCCCGCAGTCAACCTCGTTTGAATGTGTCCATCTTAGGGTAGGGAGCTGGGACAGTTTAGGGAATCTGTTAGTGTATCGACCACCCCACTGCATTACAGTCTCCCTACCTGAGCTAGCGGGGGTGGTCTCAGGCTTGGCAGTGGAGTCTCAACAGCTTATGGTGCTGGGGGACTTCAATGTCCATGCCGAGACCACTCTTTCTGGGACGGCTCAGGACTTCATGGCCGCCATGGCAACCATGGGGCTGTCCCAATTTGTATCTGTCCCTACCCACAGAGCTGGGCATACACTCGACTTGGTTTTCTGTCAGGGATGGGAGGAAGGTGGCAGTGTGGAGGAGCTCACCATCGCTCCTTTGCCATGGACCGACCATCACCTGATCAGGTTTAGGCTCACTGTGCCCCCCAACCTCTGCAGGGGTGGAGGACCAATTAAGATGGTCCACCCCAGGAGACTTATGGATCCGGATGGATTCCTGACGGCTCTTGGGGCGTTTCCCGCCACCTCGGCTGGTGACCCTGTCGATGCTCTGGTCGCTCTTTGGAACAAGGAGGCGGCCAGGGCAGTAGACACGATCGCTCCGGAACGTCCCCTCTCGAGTACCCGAGCTAAACCATCTCCTTGGTTTACTGAGCAGCTGGCAGTGATGAAGCGAAAGAAGAGGGGACTACAGGATGTGTGGCGTTCAGAGCCAAACGGGTCAAACCGAACACAGCTGAGCTTCTATCTCAGGGCTTATGCAGCGGCAATAGATGCTGCAAAGAATGTTTCTTTGCAGCTAATATTGCATCCGCAAAGAACCGTCCAGCGGAGCTGTTTCAAGTTGTCAGAGGTTTGTTATATCCCGCCCCTGTGGACGGGATCCCTGACAACTTGGCAGCCTGCTGTGAAGCATTTGCTTGGTTCTTTGCGGACAAAGTTGCTTCAATCCGCTCTAGCTTTGACACCATATTAACGGCAGTCTCCGGGGATGTAACACGAGCATCTGCTTGTCCCATTTTGATGGATTCTTTTCAATCTGTTCAACTCGAGGACGTGGACAAGGTGCTTGGAGAGGTGAGGGCTACCACATGTATCCTAGATCCAATTAGTACAACGTGCAGCAGCCAGATTAATAACTGGGGCGACTTACAGGGTGCGTACCACCCTCTTGTTAAGCCAGCTCCACCGGCTGCCGATATGCTACCGAGCCCAATTCAAAGTGCTGGTTTTGACCTATAAACCCCTAAACGGTTCCGGCCCAATCTACTTGTCTGAACGTATCTCCTCCTATGAGCCAGCAAGATCCCTGAGATCATCTGGAGAGGACCTGCTCTCGGTCCCACCTGCCTCGGAGGCGCGGCTGGTGGGAACGAGGGACAGGGCCTTCTCGGTGGTGGCTCCCCGGCTGTGGAACACCCTCCCAAGAGAGATGCGTCAAATTCCAACCCTGTTGGGCTTCAGAAAAGCCCTAAAAACATGGCTGTGTGCCCAGGCTTTTAATCAATAAATGGTGAAGATGACACAGACTGAACTATGGACAAAGTATGAGGTAGAACGGATCTGATTTTATGTTTGAAATGTATATTTTTAATTCATAATGTATTTTAATAGTTTTAACTGTTTTATGTGCTGTTTTATATTGATTTGTATGGGCATCTAATTGTTGCCACTGTTGTAAGCCGCCCTGAGTCCCTTCGAGTGAGAAGGGCGGGATATAAATGTGAGAAATAAATAAATAAATGCAGTTTCTGGGTCACACAAAGCATTGTTTCATGCCTTCTTTGAGTCAACTCCCATCCCTACATGGGAGTCACACTCCCACAAAGGACCAGGTATCACAGTTGATGTGCAGGGCATACCAATAGGTATGCTATTAGATCTGTGTTTGTCACAGAGGTACAAACATCCTCGCTGGCAGAAGTGTGGACACATGTGCTTTCAAGTCACCTGTCAACTTAAGAAGAGTTCATAAATTTCATAGGTTTCTTCAGGCAAGGGATACTCAGTACAGGCAGTCCCCAAGTTACAAACATATGACTTACAAACAACTCAAGTTGAGAGTGAGGCAACAGGAAGTTAGAGAAATCTACCCCTAGGGAGGAAAATCAACTCTTGAAAAAGTTATCATGGGGGAAAGGTGTCTCCACTGAAGCTTTATCACCAAATTTCATTTCTACAACAAGCAATTTTTTTCCAGAATCCAAAGATCATAGGGACAGAAAATGAGGTAAAATCTTCTGAAAAGGGGCACAGACAACAAAACAAACACCACAGGTGTTAACCTTTTCCTATGCTCTCCAAAGCTTTCATATATTGTATGAGGGAAATGAGTGAAGCATTTTGGTGACTCAAAAGGACAAGAAACGGGTGCCTCACAGCTGAGAGAGACTTCTGTGAGTATGGAGGGAAAGGGACGAAAGTCAGTGCCTTATTATTATTATTATTATTATTATTATTATTATTATTATTATTATTTGGAAACAGATGGTTAAGCAGGCGTTACAGTAAGAACTAATGGGTTTAGTTCAATATTTGTGCCCATTGACACTAGTTTTCCTGCCTGGAAATTCTCCAGGGATTGACAGCTGATGGCTTCTGAATTTCTACCAGTCAACCCTGTTTGAAAAGCACTGATATGTATGGAGGAGATATGCTAAGAATTTTATCAGTTTAAGTACATTTTGTAACAAAAGATCTATATTGCAATAATATACTTCTGAAAACAAAGTAATTTTTCTTCTTATAAACTACATTTAAAAATAAATAAATATTCTTTTGTTTTTCATGACAAGCATTCTGTATTGACTAGAAGTATAGTCAGATACCATACTAAAGACAGATGAAATAAGTGTCCAGGGGTCCTTCAACAAGCTTTATAGGGACAAAGTGTTATGAGGAATTAAGGCTTGTCTGTGATATCAGTCAAATACCAACACTCCTAAGAGAAAATAAAACTTTGCTAAGAGAACATAAAAAGGAATCTATGGCTACAATTTTTACTCTGGTTGGTGTAAGGTGGAAATGTAACTCCCACCACCTCATTTCTGCAAATAGGAATTGTCATGAGAAATTATAGTAGTGGTAGGAATTAATTAAAATCAGGTAGGTTATCAACTGAGAGGAACTTTTCTGATAAAAAGAAAGAGCCTAGATTTATTTTTTAAATGTTGGAATTTCAGTATTCATTTAATTGCAGAATTAAGTTATTGATTTAATTATTAAAGAAGGGGTTTTGCTAAGCAAAATCTGGTTCTTTATTGTAAATTAAATTATCTTGAACTTCCTGCCCTTGCTAATTCAGCAGAGGGGACTAAGGACTAAGACAAATACATTCAAGTGCAATTTGAGTAAGATAAATTGTGTTAAGAGCATTTGAATAGGTTCAGTTACTGACCCTTTCCCATCCTATATCCGAACATAATGAATGATCTATATTACTAAAACCAGACACTCCTTTATACATACAAAACCAGGTCTTCAGAAAGTTGTAGAAACTTTTGAAATTATGTGAAATAAAGACTAAAAATCAAGGAGAAGTGGAGTAAAATCATGGATGTCACTTTCCAACTACATTTTAATAAGTCTTTATTCAATATAAATGTTAACTATTTTCTCCGCTTCTAGTGGAAATCAAACTGAAATGTCATTACTCAAACATTTTTCTATAACTTGTAAATCTCTGGATTATTTACTGTGATAGTGATCATTAATACACACATTGTAATAAAGTATACATATGTAACACTGCAGTAGACCAAACAGAAATTGTTACCGAGTTATTAGCTGCAGACAAGACAAGGTTCTACAATGCATAACATGCAACCTTTTGTTATGGGTTCTCATCTACAACCTATCTCACTGGCAAATTTTCTTCATCTACTCTTACCTTGTCTTTGCTATCTCCTAACACAAACTATACAATTATAATCTCAATCCAAGATCCAACTGTGTTAAAAAAAAACATAACTAAGAAACTCTACTGAGAGCAAAGAACATTGCTGACAAAGTAATTGCTTTGTAAAACTACTGCAAGACTAACCTCCTGGAAGAATATAACGTTTTTCAAAATGTATTAGAAGATTAGATATCATATGTTAAATAGAGTTGCACAATGAAAACAATGATGAGCAAGTACAATCAGAGAACTCTACCTAAATTCTAGCAATTGAATTTTTTACCAGGAAAGCTTATCATCTCTGAAACTAGAAGGAGCAATGCATGCATTTTTGAAACACCCGCATTTTGTAAAAACTTCCTCATTATACAGTACATTTGAAAATGTCCAAAGACAAGAAACAGTTAAGTAATATAAATAAACATAGTTTGGTACAATGCAGATAATTACAATAGTTTAACATAAGCCTGCTCATGACATAAAAAGGAAGGAGTACACAATTCAATGATTCACCACAGCAAAAACATGCTGAAAACCTTTTTGATCTGACATCAAAATGCATCTAAAGGTTGAATTCCACAATTAAAATTTTGGGACCAAGAAAGGTTTCACCTATACACTTGTCAGTCACATCTTTGACTGAGGAGAAACACAAGCAGGTAAAGAAACAAATGATCTGGAAGGAAATTGTCTTCTAAGTCAAGCATTTTGCCAAAGCTTTACCATAATTCAATGGGCGTTTCTTTACTCAATAACAATAACTAACAAGCTTTAAGAATTCAATGCTGTTGTAACTATCTGCAAAAAAGAAAAAAAACTTGCATGTAGGTAGCATGCTATCTAGAAATCAGATACAAGACAAAAGCTGCAACAGAAGTTCAGGACAGCTTTAATTCCACTGATGTATGGTTTAAGAGACTTTAAAGGAAGATTATGAGACACTTTTCACAAAATGGTAAGCCTGCTCTCTCAATGCCTTTTCCCGTTAGTTTGCATGCCTGAAGACATATTTTAGATTTTTTAAAGGTTTGTGCCAACATTTTACTTTAAAACTCTGAAAGAGCTATATAGTCACATTCATTTGAAAATGGCAGAACTGGTGAAGTTAGGACTAGGGAAGACAAGTGAAAAAAATGAAATATTCTAATCAATGCATATACCAAACTGAGCAGTTAATACTAAAAGTCTTGATAGCAGCAAAAGAGGAAGAGCTGTTTTTGCAATACTGTTATTGTGATATTACTGAAACAATCTAATGCTATGCTATTTTTGCTATTGTTCCTGTAGCTGAAGATTCACCCATTACTTCCAAAGGTCTGAATCAATCTCTAGTCAATTCCTTGAGAAAATCCTAAAATCTGAAGATCTACAAGATGTCTCTGAAACCAATACCTGTAATAGAAAATACTAGGAGATTTATAATTTTCATTGCACAGGACACAAGAAATAAAACTTAAATAGAAGTCAGAAATTCATGAAATAATTTAAAATTGGGGTTGTTTTTTGTTTTTTTAATGACTATTCAGAATGTAAATTTTATTAGCCTTTAATATGAATGAAGAACTGAAACTGAAATTTAGAATAACACTATGTAACAAAATTTGAAAAAAAAATCTGTTCCTGGTTTGAAAGTGTTGTTTCCTGTTTAATTGTGGTGGTACTTAATTTAAAAGTAGTGATTATACTCTAGAAACCTCGCTTGTGTGGCTGCCAAAAACTCTGAGATATTCACTGAAAAACTAAAGCAAAATGTGTTGCAGGATGTCCCAGAAAAACAAAGTTTTTGAAGTTTAATAAACTTTTTTTATGTTTTTATGATAGGCTCAATTAGAAAATGGCATTTATAACTCAGGGAAATAAATTGTGTTACATAGTGCAATACATTACTTCCCTTGAATCTTTGTATCTTTTGGTACTAAAATTTAGTACAACCACCACCTATCCTTTAGCATGGTTTGGGATTCTATCCCCTGGAAACCTGAGTTAACAAACTAGGGTTTACAGTTATCCTAAAATCTGAAACAAAACGTAAATTTTTAGGTTTCTACTGAAACTTACATTTTCATGCTTCATATGCTTAAGCAAACGTAGTTCACGGTAAGTTCTTTTGGCATGTATGATGGACTGAAATGGCCTGGACAATTTCTTCACAGCCACACGCAAGCCAGTTTTAGTATCAAAGGCGGAGCTGCAAAAGAATAGTATAAACAATTCATTATTAAGAATGAATATCAGAACTGAAATGTGATTTCTCTGTGAAAATGATTAACAGGTATCTTTTTCATTCAAAGAACATAATTTTGAATCTGTGTTTAGGGAAAAACAAGCTACTGAATGAAGGAGCTAACTCAAAGTTTAGAAACCAGATTTAAATAAATTATTAGAAAAGTGTTAAGTATGGATTTCCATAAGAGTCACCATAATGCTCATTAGTATTAGTATTACAGTAGAGTCTCACTTATCCAACACTCGCTTATCCAACGTTCTGGATTATCCAACGCATTTTTGTAGTCAATGTTTTCAATATATCGTGATATTTCGGTGCTAAATTCGTAAATACAGTAATTACTACATAGCATTACTGCGTATTGAACTACTTTTTCTGTCAAATTTGTTGTATAACATGATGTTTTTGTGCTTAATTTGTAAAATCATAAACTAATTTGATGTTTAATAGGCTTTTCCTTAATGCCTCCTTATTATCCAACATATTCACTTATCCAACGTTCTGCCGGCCCGTTTATGTTGGATAAGTGAGACTCTACTGTATTAAGATGAGGAGTCTACAATTTTCTATGGCAAAACCAATCACAGAGAAGTTTCATGAGCACAACTGGAATTACATATAAAGTATGGTATATTTTGCAACAATGTAGTGACTCACAACAAGAGATAGAGCAATAACTTTCTGCAACTTCCTTGAACGTTTCAGCCTCAACGTTCATATATTGCAACATTTCAGCAGCAAGAACATTTACATCCTAATCACAGCATGTGGAAACGCTTAATGCATACTTCTCAACAGGCCATTTGCAGAAATACATATCCTAGAAGCTCTAGGGTTGGGTTATTTATCTTTTAATGGATCCTACATAGTAATTCTTCAATAACCTGGAAGTCACATGGTAGAGCGGTCAATATGAACAGTATACTGTTTTCGTATGTAAAAGGAATGAAATCCTATCTATATATTTATGCCTCTGACAAAAGAAAAGAAAAAGGATAACTGCATTGATTCCACTGTTCACAAAATAAATTGTCAGAAGCTGCTCCCAATTGAAACCAGTCCGTTGACATGTGTGATGTTAGAGGAAGAACTGTAACTAGAAATAATTTAAAGCAGACTTATCCAACCCATGGGCCGCATTTATAACCTTGGATGGTTATGAACACAAACACAACACAAAATCGTAAATTTACTGAAATAATTATGATATTTTTGTGATTATTTCTGAACTTATTTTTGTTACTTGACTGTGTGGTTCTTGAGCACAAACCTTATAGACAACAATGGAACGAAATGGAAGAATCAATGTATTTTACATTCACAAATATCAGAGTATTATCCACAATTTGCATTATAATTGCAAACAGTTTAGCCAGAAGAAACAAAAAAACTGTTAAATTAATGAGGTAAAGAGTAAGAAGACTGTTGCAATGTTGCATAAAATGAATTGTGAAAAATAATTCAAATGTATATTGTGTGCTAAGCATAGCGCAGCCACACAGCGAACACTTAAGTCCGCTCTGGGATAAGAAAGGCAGGATATAAATATGGTAAATAAAGAAAAATAAATATTTTTACTTCGGTTTTATGGGAATATACAGCCCAAGATAATCCTTCTGCCAGTGTGGCCCAGGGAAGTCAAAAAAATAGGACAACCCTGAATAATGCCTCTCTACAAGTGTTTCCTACCAAATTTCTAGTTAGGTCAGTATTACCAACAGTAAAAAAGTCACTTCCTTTCTTCTGCAAAAAAAGTCAATGAAACACTATACATTTCCATTACACAAATAATATTAATAATAATTAAGCCTCTCTCAACTCCACTGGAACCTGCTATCATTCCAGAAGACATCCAGAACTGTTGGATTCCAGCCTAACAATTTTATTAGGATTCCATGAATACCATTCACAAAAAGCACACATGTCATTCTTGTACACTTTAAAAGAAGCACTGCACAATGTCACAGAATGGAACCCAAGAGTTTGGAAGATTTACTACATTACAAAGAAATGCAGAACACTACCTCATACATGAAAATAAATATATTTTATATGCCCCTAGGCCCTAACGGTTCAAAGTAATAAAAATTAAGTTTGAATGGAAACTAAATACAGAAGTCATTTGTAGTGAGCTATACCATATGAGGAATATTTAGTGGAACAAGTTGGGTTTCTTTTTGCTCTGTTGATGAAATGAATCCCAGAAGTGTTTCATCAGACTGGGTAGCATGTAGTTCCCTTTTATCCAACAGAAAATAGGTAATCATTCCATGTTTTAACATAAAACCGAGAAGATGTATTTTCTCTCTATCTGTCCCAAAATCCTGCAATGATCATGCTCAATATTACTTTGTCCTCCATAAAATATACTTTGTATAGTGATTGCAACCCACGTACTGAGCCAAACAAAGGAAGTGGGATAAGTGAAGTGTATTTTTCTAGAACAACAGACAAATTGTTTCTGCAAGATGCAAGCACAAGGATAAATCTAATATTACATGAATGGATTTCCACTTTTACAAACTGAACTTCCCTTTTATCAGCTCTGTTAGATTAAATTCCAGTTACTCTCCCAAAATATCCATAAAAGTTATTCAATGACCAAGTAACATAAGAAATCAACACATTACTTAAATGTAGAATCCAAACATATAAGATATCTATTTAACTGTCGAGCTAATACTATTATGGTAGTACTGTATTTCTAAGAGAAAACCTTAATATGCAATAGGGAAACCTGATTTAAATGGATTTTCCCCTTAAGGGATTTAAATGCATTAAGACAGAGATTTGAATAGAAAAGTTCTCTCAATAGTTCACGAAGATCACCAAGTTAGATATGTGAAAGAACTGAGAGACATAATGACATGCTGCCATGTATACAGTGGGACTTTTGTTCAGAGCTGCAGTCAGCTTGCAATTAGAATCTTAAAGAAAAGTTTAAATAGGACTGTTGAGATTGAGTCAAGAAAAGGAAACCTTTTCTTTCCTTTTTGAACCCACCTGAGGCCCTTCCCAGCAATATTGTGTAACCCCAGAGTTGGCCCCAATGCCACCTCTATATTTCAGCATTTTATAACTGAAGTGTTTCTGGAAATTGGAAAAGGGTCGTCTCTTTCCCCAAGAGCATTTCTGTACAGTGCATACGTGTGTGCAATATTTTATTTTGGTTACAGAGCTCAAGGTATCATCTTTTTATTCAAAACTGAAGAGGCAATAAATAATTATACTGCAAAGCTATTATGAGAATGAATATACAGAATAGCAAGGGGAAAAAAAGAGAAAAATCCTTGTCCAAACTGTGAAAGCAGGGCAGGATATGGCTTAATACTTTGCAGTGGCATAACTAGAATTGGAGGACCTAAACATGGTGGTGCACATGCTGGTCACTCAATGTTGAACTTCCATAATGCACTTTACATTGGGCTACCTTTGTACCAAGTTCAGAAACACGAATTAGTTCAAAACACAGCAACCAGAGTAGTTACAGGAACATCTAGGAACAAGCAAATCACATCCATACTAGTCACTCCACTGGTTGCCAATTAGTTCCTGGGCAAAGTACAAAGTATTGGTTTTGACCTTCAAAGCCCTATATGCTTTGTGTCCAGGTTGCCTACAGGATAGCCTTCTCTCATACAATATACTTCAGATACTGAGGTCCTCTGGGGGTGGCTACTCTAGTCAGCCAGAACCGGACTGGCAAACAGTCACCCAGAGGACCTTTTCATCAGCTGCTCCAAGACTGTGGAATGACCTGCTGGAAGAGATTTAACAGATAAATCAGTTGTCAGAAATCAAAACTCCACTGAAGACCTATCTCTTCCGGAAGGCCTACCCAGTCGATTTTAACTTGAGAATTTTAACTGCATTTTATCAGTGAATTCTAACCTGCATTTTAGCTTTTATTTGTATTGTAATAGTCTTGTGTCTTTATCTCTCTGTTTTGACCCTGTTGATCCCTGCCTCGAGCTGGGGAGAGAGGCAGGTTATCATCGTCGTCATCATCATCATCATCATCATCATTATTATTACAGAGGAACTGTGCATGCCTACTTGAGAATCAGGCTACAATTGTATGTGGATTTACCCAGGTGTAAACCCCATTTAACTCAATGGAGATTACATCTTAATAGATATATAGAAGAGATCACCCTGTAAGGAATCTTATCTCGAAGCTCAAATATCATTAGTAGGCTCTCTGGGTGCTAAATCAAGAAATCCCATCACCTTCTTCTATGGGAATCTATAACATAATTTAACAATAAGTGAAATGCTGCTTTCTACAGAAAAGTTGAAGACTGCTAACAGTCTTGTTTAATATAGGAAATATAATATCTAAACTTTTTTTTAAAAAGCAGGTTTGCATGGTTTCAGAAGACTAATTGAAACCTGAGCCCTTGTTTTTGACATCAAACTAACAATATATCTGTGATGTTTTGCAGAGCTTTAACATAGACTTCTGACAAACTCATCAGAATCCACAAAAAAGAGAATTCATAGAAATACACTGAACACGTTTTGTTCCCTAAGAATGACTAACTTCAACTCACAGTAATTAAATAACATTGTGCACTTATACATACTAATATTTTAGAAATATGTGCGTTTGCATATATTGTTACAAGTATGAGCATTTGAATAATCTAGAATATACAGTATAAAATATACTTTATAAAACAAGCTATTACAAAAATACCTAACTCAAATGGGCAATGATTTAGTCAAACTGTATTTAGCTTGATCAGTGTACATACAGATTTATGCCAGATCTTTTTATAATTGAAATAAATGGTATTTGGAAATTATTCTGATGTCCTCTCCTCAGAAACAGTGTGGGAAGAACTGCGAAATCACTTCACCAGCAATCTGTGGTACTGTTTGCATTGCTGCAAAACAGAAACAGTTTTGCCAGGGTGATGTCACCTGAATGTTTCAGTGTTGGTTGCTAATTTCTAGACTACAGCTTCTAAAAAATACCCAAGATTTTACTGAAAATACAATAACATATCCTGATCCACCCTATGTGTGTGACAATGAAGTCATCTTGTGCTCTCTGACTAATTCACGTTCTTTTTTTAAGCTGAAGATTTATCAGGTGTATTATACCTCCTTATGTAATCAATGTTTTATTTACTTTCAGTCCAGCATCACATAACCACTATATCATATAAACAGAACATCCTTAGTACAGCACCAGAGAGCAATCTGTATACATACTAACATTTAAAATACCAGTGCCATTAGGTTCTTGTATATTTAAGCTTTTCTTCTTTCTCCAGAAACCACAACTCTGCCAAAAGCAGTAATAATACTAAATAGCTATGGGTGATGCTTGTTGCATTACCAGCAGCTGCCTCACAAGTTCCTCTCCTACAAGATTATGAAACCTCACACCAGCTAGTTACAAAATCTCTTCAGTACACACCCTCCTTCGTTTTAAGGAAAAGGCTGTACTGCTCTCAATGCAATGAGCCAATTGAAGCAGTTTTTGCTATAATGCAGTGATTCCCAACATTTGTCCTCCAGGTGTATTAGACCACAACTCCCAGAATTCCTGACAGTTGGCCAAAGCTGGCTAGGACTTCTGCAGGACCTGGAGAACCAAAGTTTTGGAACTGTCGATATAATGCATCCCTTAGGATGAACAGCCACATTCATGATGCTTGTTGTGTGATCCAGTCACTTCCAGCCTAACTTACTCTGAACCTTTTTCCAGTGTGTGCATGTGTATTGGCAAGAGACTATGTACACCACCGATCTACAAAGGACGCATCTACAAAGTTTAATTAATTGACTGTCAGGATTAATGCAACGTAATCATGGGGGTTGAAGTTTTACAAGGTCTTTAGCCTTTTCTGCCAATGAAAGCTGGTGCTTTACCAAACTACAGATCCCAGTATTCCATATAATTGAGCCAAGGAAATAAAGTGGTATCAAACTGCATTAATTCTGAAGTGTAGATGCAACATAAGATAAACATAATAAGGCTGTCCAGAATGCCTTCTGTCATGCAGAAATTAAAACTTTGCTTTAGTATGAGCAGCATCAAGCACTAAGAGAAAGCAATAAAGGTTGAGCGCCCCTTATCCAAAATGCTGGAACCAGAAGTGTCTGAAATTTTGGAGGATTATGGAATTCCAAATAAGAGATACTCAATATACACTGGGCAGGCAACAAAACAATGAAAGTTGATAAAATGCTAGAGTAGTTTCTAAAAGTTGGTCCATGAGGTCACGAAGAGTCGGAAGCGACTGAACGAATAAACAACAAACAGCTTCTAAAATGCCAAGCCTCTTTATAATCCTTGTGATCTCAAAAGAAACTTGAACAATTATGAAACAACTCCTTTTTGCCAAAGGCTGCTTCCTCTGAACTAAAAGGTAGTGGAGTGTGTGCAAAGACAGAACCAAAGGGGTCAAGGAGGTTTGCAGGAGACGAGGGAACTGCAGCAGACACTGTGACAGTGCACAATGAACCTGTGTAGAGGCTAGCCTGCCTGCTTTTGCAGAGGAGAGGAGCGGATTGCTGTTTGACACCACTTCAGCTTATTTATTTTCATGTTAGGAGCAACTTCAGAAACTGCAAGTCGCTTTTGGTGTGAGAGAATTGGCCGTCTGCAAGGACGTTGCCCAGGGGACGCTTGGATGGTTTACCATTCTGTGGGAGGCTTCTCCCATGTCCCTGCATAGGAAGCTGGAGCTGACAGACAGGAGCTCACCCCACTCTCCAGATTCAAACCGCTGACTTTTTGGTCAGCCCATTGCGCCACCGGGGCTCCTTCAGCTGCCTTGGCTCAATGCTATAGAATACTGGGAGTTCTAGGGTGATGATTTTAAATAATGGTTTTAATGTGAAGATAACTGATTTTAGCATTTATGTATATTTATGGTTTATGTTGCGGCATTGAATGTTTGTAGAATATATGTTGTGCTCCGCTCTAAGTCCCTTCAGGGTGAGAAGTGCCGAATATAAATGTTCTAAATAAATAAATAATAGTTCTGTGGGACATCAGCACAATTCTGCAGATATGGCTGAAATCCCCCCAGGATTCTACAGCATTGAGCCATGGCAGTTAAACATGTAACAAACTGCACTGATTCTGCAGCGTGGATGCACCCCCCCCTCCCCCGCAAACATGGATGTATGCAGGATGAGGGTGTTGAATTCATGTACTTTGAGATCACTTTAACTGCTATGGCTCAATGCTATGGAATCCTAGGAGCCTTCAGCCATCTCTGCCAAAAAATGCTAACTCATCGAACTAGAATTCCCAGTATTCCACAGCACTGAGCCATGGGACCTGAAGTGGTGTCAAACTGCATGCATTCGACGGTGCAGATGCCCCCAAAGAGGTTTGCCTTCAACGTGGGACCCCGAGGCTCCCCTGAGGAGCTCCTTTCCCCCTCCGACGAAAAGCTCCCACTCACCAGACCGAGCCGTAGGCCCCGGAGCCCACAGGCGAGAGGTTCTGGTACCGCTCGGGGACCTCCCAGATGGTCTTGTTCAGCTCCTGCCGGTAGAACTTGGGCCGCTCTTGGGTCATCGCGACCCCGAGCCAGCCCCGCCCAGCACGGCCTGGAGGGAGGGAGACCCTCGCGCGGGACCTTGGCTCCGCCCCCTTCAGACGGGAGGGGGACACGGGGAGGGGTCTCTGTCTGTCTGTCTGTCGCGCGCGCCCAACCGTCGCCTCAGCTGGCCCGGACGCCTCGTGCTGCTGCAGGAGAAGGAAACACAGGGCAGGGCAGGGCGCCTCTCTCTTTCCTTGAGAACTGCTTTTAGGGACCCCCTTCCTGCAAAAGCCTCCCCCCCCTCAGTGCAAGGAGGCTTGCGGTCGCCCTGCAGGAAGAAGCCCGCCTCAGCCCCGCAGCGACGAGGACTCGCCCGCGCCTGACTTCTCCCGACCTCCCCTTCTTCTTCCTAGATGCCAGAACCAATCGATCGCGGAGGTCTCGCGAGACTTCCCGGACGAAAAAAAAAACCTCCCAGCGAGATGCCCCAATATGGAACATAGCTGGAGCTGCTCTGGATTCCGCGGGGGAGCGGGAAGGTCTCGCGAGAGTCGGAAGGCGGCGAGAAGAAAAAAAGAAAAAGAAGGCGGAGCTTGAGGGCAGGAAGGATGAGGTTTTTTTCGTGACAGCTCCAGCTGGTTTATGCGCCTCTCGAATGAGGTTTGACACCACTTTTAACTGCACAGCCCCAAAGGCATGGAATCCTGGAAGTTGTAGTTTGGCAAGGCATTCACACTTTTTGGCAGAGGAGGCTAAAGACGTTGTTTATTTATTCATTTGGTATCAAAACCGTTGCATAAATTAGTATAAAACTGATAAAAAATAGAAGGAGCACAAGTGGCTAAATATCTTTTGACCAAAAACGGGCAACAGCGATCGCATTTGTCTGTAGCATCAAGCAATTCTTCCTCTGTACCTGAGGCAAGACACTGCAGATAAGCATACAGGTGCAGAGTTGTCTGTTCTGCTCCACAGTCGCACAAGGTGGAGGATTCTTTTAGGTAGTGCCATCTTGCCAGGTTGTCTTTTGATCGCCCCACTCCACTTCTGAGTCTGTTCAGAGACTTCCAAGTTGCCCATTCCTGGTTTGCCCCTGGAGGCAGACCTTCATGGGGGGCCATCCAACTGGGATTTCTTGGCTTAGCTGCCCAGAACACCACAGCAACCTACCAGGCCTAAATGAAAAATAACTAACCCAGCTACAGGAATATCTCAGATTATTTCAAGAGAATCCATACAACAATGAGACTATAGCAGCAGGCCAAAAATTATCTAAAGCCATAGTAATGCTAAGAAAGACAGCTGGATAGAGCCGCTTGAGAATCATGATATGTCCAAGGGTAGCCGAAGAGCCTGGCAATTGTTGAGGCTCCTGGATAGTAACCTTCTGGTCAACTGCGCACATGTAAATATAACTCCAGACCAGATAGCACAGAAGCTAATTCAGAATGGGAAAACCAACTTCAGCAGAGTAAAGGTGAAAATCAACATGGCGCCAGAACTTTAAACCCACCAGTTGTCATCTCTCCTAAACTAAATGAACTCAGAGAAGCTATTAAAGGCCTTGTCAAACTAGAGCTCCCATGACGCCACAGCAGTTGAAGTGGTGCCAAACTGCAATTCATTCTACATTAGTGTTTCCCAACCTTTTTTTGACCAGGGACCACTCTCCAAAATTAGTACCAAAAGGGTTGCGAATAAGTTTTTCGGCAACTTTAGATTAGGTTTGGTTATTTGGGGTGCTGATTCAGAAAACTATATTGGATAGACCACATCAGCTCTAGTTTCTTATACAGAATGTATGCCATCCAGTAGTCACCATCTTCTCACCCACAAAAAAATGTATTTAATCAGCCTCAGCACTATAAGAGGGTTTCGCGAAACAAATCGCTCTTGTTGCAACAGTATAGTATCAGTGAGGCCACAGACCATATTTTAGTTCTTGCAGACCAATGGTGGTCCATGGACCACAGGTTGAGAACCACTGGTCTACAGTGTAAACCAGTGATTCCCAAAGTGGGTGCTACCGCCCCCCAGTGGGCGCTGGAGTGATCCAGGGGGGCGGTGATGGTACCTATTAGGACATAGGGGAGGGGCAGAGTCTCTTCCCAAGTGCCGGAGACAGGGCTGAGCCCCTGAGGTGCCTGTTAGGACACACGGGCAGAGCTAGAGGAGTGGGCATGGCTTCTTCCCAAGAGCCCGAGACAGGGCTGAGCCTCTATACCTCTCCTGAGGCGCTTGTTGGAACACAGAGGGCGGAGCTAGGGAAGGGGGCGGGGGCCTCCTTCCAAGAGCCCGAGACAGGGTTGAGCCTCTATACCTCTCCTGAGGGCTTTTAGGACTAAAGGGTGAGGGTGGGGCTGGGGGCGGTGGCGGGGCCTCTTCCCAAGAGCCCAAGACAGGGCTGAGAATCTATACCTCCCCTGAGGCGCTTGTTAGAACACAGGGGTGGGGTATAGAAGTTCAGCTGCATCAGGCACTTGGGAAGAGGCCCTGCCCCCTCCTCTAGCCCCGCCCCCTGTGTCCTGGCAGGCACCGCAGAACAGGGATAGAAGCTCAACCCTGCCCCAGAGCTCGTAACTCTGCCCATCCCAGTCCTGGCTGCCCATTTGTGGGCAGCATCTTGGACTAGGGGAGAGGCTCAGCCCCGCCCTCTTGAGCAGGAGCCACGCCCACCCCTCTAAGCCACATCCCCCTTTCCAGGGGGCACTGAGTCATATTTTTTCTGGGAAGGGGGCAGTAGGCCAAATAAGTTTGGTGCACCCTGGGAAATCCAAGACCACATTTGTGGCTTCTCTGCCAAATCTTCAACTAGGTGGTGCAACTTTTTCTTGCAGTCTTTGTGCTTATTCTACTCCCATGGGATATTATTTTTGCATATAAGAATTAAGCATCTGGTATATTATGACAAATATTTTTTGTTGCTGTCACTCAACCTGGATGAAAACATTAATTTAGATTGTGTGTCCTTTGTTTAATCTGTTTTGTGTATTTTAATATGCCTTTTATATAAATAAGTTTTAATATGTATCTTTTACAGGAATACATTTTAATAAGTGCATTTGTGCTATTTTTACAATGTTTATGAGTTTTAACTATGCTGTAACCCGCCTCAAGCCACGAGGAGGCAGGTAAGAAATAAAATTATTTGCTGGTTTTCACATTTTTATTAGATCCATTGTCAGTACAGTGGGCCTATCATCATCATCATCTATGTTGGAAGGGAGCTGCAGTGGCGCAATTGGTAAACCCTTGTGCCAGCTGAACTGCTGACCTGAAGGTTGCCAGTTCGAATTCGCAAAACGGTGTGAGTTCGTCTGTCAGCTCTAGCTTGTGGGATATGAGAGAAGCCCTCCTTCCCCGGCATTCTCTGGGCAACATCTCTGTAGACAGTCAATTCTCTCACACCAGAAGCGACTTGCAGCATGTTCTCAAGTCGCTTCTGATATGATAAATAATAATCTATGTTGGAAATGTTTAGCACTGAAGAGTGAAGAATGCCTCATAGTGGGCAGTAATAATAGGGTTAGAGAGTTTAAATGACTCGAAGAGTCCTCCCTCTTTTGCATAAGTATTTGAACCCCTAACCGATACTCAGTTTCTCCACCTCTTCTTTCCATGAGTCTTCTCTCAACCTTCCAAGATGTATCTAGGTTAAATTAGATTTGCTGAGTAAACTTCCTCTCTTAGAATGGCGTTCTTACAATAAAGCTTACGTTTGCTTTTTTCAAGCCATTGGTGTGTTTGCTCCTTAAATCCAGATCTCTAATAGTTTAATCATAGAACACACAATTTATTCCCCACTTTTCTCTCTTGGTCAAGACCCAAAACAACCCTTAATAACATTTGGAGTTTTGTTTCAAGTAGCCTGTAGATACCGAAATCCTGTCTAATATACAATGGTAGTAGTAACATTTTAATATAAAATGGCAAAATCAATGTTTGCTTTTTTGCTTTTTTAAAAATCAAGCTGTGGATGGCTGATTGCACAGATGCAGAATCCAGAATCTTTTCACCATCTCTGTGTACATAGTTGCATAAGCAGAGCTAGGCTGATGTTGCAAAGCTTATGTTGGTATCTTACATATTTGTACCTATGTTAATTGTTTTTGAAAATAGACAGAGCAGGTGGTATCCAGTGTTTATTTCTATTTTCAAATGAAAACTATATATTCACTAAAATAATGCTTCATTTTGGTAGCATACATAAAATTCAAATTCATGCTCAATATATGAACTTCAACTCAACAGATGAAGGTCATATAAACTCCAGTCTGAAACACAGTATGTTGTCCTGTAGATGTTAGGCTGTGATTTCTGTAATTCCTCATCTTTGGCTATGCCAAGAGTGATGGGACTTCAAGTGCATCATCTGGAGAACAAATTCCCCAATTTTGGTTTATGGACTGAAAAGCATCATTCTGAAACAAAATCTGAGCGACATCAACACAGCAGTTGTCCCTAAAACACATCATCCAGACTCTCTCACTACTGGTTGAATATCCCTTAACTGAAATTCCCATTTCCAAAACCATCCCTATGGCTGAGATGCCAACACCTTTGCTTTCTGATGGTTTAATGTGCCCCAATTTTGTTTCATGCATAAAAAATATTCAAAACATTATGTATAAAATTACTTTCAGGCTGTGTATAGGCTATATATGAAAACATAATAATAATAATAACAACAACTTTGTTTTTGTATCCCGCCATCTCCGTGAAGGGACTCGGGGCGACTTACATGGGGCCATGCCTAGGTAATACAATAAGCAAGATAAAACACATCAACAAAGAAATGCAACACAATATAAAATTTACACAATTATCATCATAAAATTAAAATTAAAATGGTGACCATAGTAGGACATGGTTTAGACACCTAGGGTAAGAGTCATAAAAACAAACTAGGTAGAGTGCAGCAAATGAGTTTTGTAAACAGAAGGGAAAAGGTACTTGGCTTAAGTGCAAAGTTAATGAAAGAGCAACTTGGGATGGGGGAGGGGGGACCCTGTGGCTGTACTGAACATGATAAAGTGTAACAAATAGAATTTAATGTTTAGAATTGGGTCCCGAGACATGTTATTATGTACATATATGCAAACATGGGTATTCCAAAGTCCCAACAAATCTGAAATCCAAAATACCTCTGTCCCAAGCATTCTAGATAAGGGACACTCAAGATCTATCCACACTACAGAATTAATGCAATGTGATTAATTCTATGATACTACAGTATTTTAACTACCAGGGTTCGATGCTATAAAATCTGTAATGCAGTGGTTCTCAACCTGGGGTCCCCGATGTTTTGGCCTGCAACTCCCAGAAATCCCAGCCAGTTTACCAGCTGTTAGGATTTCTGGGAATTGAAGGCTAAAAACATCTGGCGACCCCAGATTGAGAAGCACTGCTGTAATGTGAGGCACTGGCCCTCTTTGGTAGAGAAGGCTAGAGATCTCTCATGATCCCATTGCACTGAGCCATGGCAGTTACAGCAGTACCAAACTGCATTAGTTGTACAGTGTAGCTCAGGCATGGGCAAACTTTAGCCCTCCATGTGTTTTGGACGTCAATTCCCGCAATTGGGACTGCAGGAGTTGAAGTCCTAAGCGCCTGGAAGGCCGAAGTTTGTCCATGCCTACAGCCTCGGTCTGCTGTAACTTCAGTTATGCCTCTTTGTGGGCTTCTGGGTACACGGTTGAATTAATGCAGTTTGGAACCACTTAAAGTGCCATGCCTCAATACAATGGAATAAGAACAATGGTTCACAAAGCCTTCTCTGCTGGTGCCTCCCTAAACTATACATCCCAGAACTCCATAGCAGTCAATAGAGGCAGTTAAAGAGGTGTCAAACTGTGCTAATTGTGCAGTGTGGGGGTATCCAGGGTTAGCTTAGTTTGTTCCGAATCCCTGCGCCTCCTGCTGCCTCGGGACGCCCACAACCGAGAGTAATGCATTGAAGCAGGGCCCATTTCCTCGTAGGCGTTCAGGCGCCCAGCCAGCCCCAAATGGCCCGAGAGGCTTCTAAACTCGCCCGCAGCCAGAACAAGCGGCGAGGACGTCACAATCCCGGCGGCGGCACAAGACGTCACCCCAGTTTTGACGTTTCCCTGCCCGCGCGGCCCCACCAAACCCCGGCTTCGCCTCGAGCGGGGAGAGCCCGTCGGGCCGAGGCAGACAGCGCATGCGCTCCGCCCATGGGCCAAGGGGAGTCGGGGGAGGCGCCCGACGCGTGGATCCACCTCCTGGCCTTCATGCAGAGCAGAGGGCGGTGCCGCAGCCGCTCGGAAGAGCCATGGAGAGGGCCCCTCCTCCCTAGCAGCCCCAGCTCGGAAGGAAGTGACAGCAACCGCGGCGAGGAGATTTGGTGGCGCGCGCAGCGGCGCGCGAAGATCCCGGCCTTGCGCACGCGCCGGCCGGCCCGCCCTCTCCCTGCGCAGGCGCAAGGAGCGTCTTTAGAGCGCACGCGCGAAGGGGGGACCGGGGGACCTCCATCACTGGCCGCCATGGAGCGGAAAGGTGAGTCTTGGCGAGGTTCTCCGGGTGCGGAGGCGCCCTTCCCTGGCCTCCCTCTTCCCAGGTTGGGGCTTCACCCCCTTCGGAGCTGGTTTCCGTTTCCCTCGAGCCAGTAATCACACGGACGGGTTTTCCGTTTTCTTTTCCGTGTCCTTTTCTTCAGAGCTCTGACTGGGAGTTAACAGTTTTAGGCCTGCCTTTCGGGCACCTGAGGCTTTGCGTAGATCCTCGAGAGGGTGGCATAATAGCAGGCTTCCACGTAGGCTATTATTACTTATCCTTTTATCTGAAACGCTGGGAACCAGAAGGATTTTGAATTTCTGGTTTTGTTTTATTTTATTCGTGGATTTTGAAATACAGTACCCTCATTTCTGTATATACATAATGAGCTCGCTCAGATTTTGTTTTGTTTTATTGATTTGTCGGATTCGATTGGGTGGGTTTTGGAATACCTACATTTGTACATACATACGTACATACATGCATGCATAATGGAGATGATTGGAGATGAGTCAGATTTAAATGCGAAATTCAATTATGTTTTCACATAAAGAGCCTGAAGGTAATTTTATGCAATATTTTCGTGCATAAAGCAAAGTTGGTGTATACTGTGGGATTAATATAGACTGACACCACTTCACAACCATGGCTGAATGTTACATAATTTTGTAGTTTTACAGGGCCATAGAATGCTGATGCTCACCAAACTACAAATCCCAGGATTCCATAGCATTGAACCATGGCAATTACCATGATACCAGAATAGAAATGATGTAAATAAATAAATAAAATAAATAAATGATGTCAAACTGCTCTCATGTCCCTCCCCAGTGACATCAGAACAACCCCCTTACACGTAAGCTTCAGGAAGAATCTTAAGACCTGGCTATTTAAGAAAGCCTTTAGGGATTAATATGACCCGTAAGTATGACGGAAGAACAGCAGAGCGATTGGTTCAGTGTTTACAAAGCTGAGTTAATGTTAGACTTTTGATGTGTTTTAATCGTTTGAAAGACTGTTTCAGTTGATATTTATATGTTTTTACAGTTTTATAATATTGTGTTTTACTGATATTGTTGTCTGAAACTGGTATTGAATTACTGCGATAGGTTGTAAACCGCCCTGAGTCCCCCTTTGAGGGTGAGAAAGGCAGGATATAAGTACAGTAAATAAATAATAAATTAACCCTATAGCGTAGATCAGTGGTTCCCAACCTTATTTTGACCAGGGACCACTTTGACCAGGGATCACTCTCCAACATTAGTACCAAAAGGGTTACAAATCAGTTTTGGGTCAACTTTAGATTTGGTTTGGTTATTTGGGGAGCTGATTCAGAAAATTGCATTGGATAGACCATATAAACTCCAATTCTGATACACAACCAATGCCACCCAGTAGTCGTCATCTGCTCGCCACAGAAAACCATATTTAACAATCTAGAGCTGATGTGATTATCCAATGCAATTTTCTGAATCAGCTCCTCAAATAACCCCAGGAAAAGGCCTAAAAACAAAGACACTAAGGCGCCACATGGAATGGATGTGCTTAAGGGAAGGGGAGGAGGAGGAGAAGCAACAGTCAGGAGGCTTGTTGTGCCATTCGTGGGTAGACAGCCTCTCCCTTTCCAACATCCCCTTTACCTCAGCAATATAAGGGTTTCGTGAGACCAGCTGCTCTCGTTGCAATGGTGTAGTAACGATGAGGCCGTGGACCATATTTTAGTTCTTGGGGATCATTGGTTGGGAACCACTGGCGTAGATGCATTCAAAGACGTCGGTATCTCAGCCACCCATATGGATTTATTTTAGATTATTTTGGAATTCTGGATGAGGGATGTCCACCTTCTATTCAGTGAGATTTAAAGATTCTGGTAACAAGTGTGCATGTCTCCATTTGGTTTGTCTGACTTCATGTAGCATCAATGGGAAGAAAGGGCTACTCTTAAAGCAGAGTAACTCTGATGAGTTTAATTATTCTTTCTCTTTCCTCAGTTGAGATTTCTTGACTCTTTTATTCTTCCATGTCTTTCCAGTTCTAGCTTTGCAAGCCCGGAAGAAGAGGACCAAAGCCAAGAAAGAAAAGGCCCAAAGAAAGTAAGTGTAACCACTTTCCCCACCTTCTTTTTAAACCAGGACAAGATGGTACAGTCTGAAG
Source organism: Anolis carolinensis (assembly GCF_035594765.1). Taxonomy (NCBI): domain Eukaryota; kingdom Metazoa; phylum Chordata; class Lepidosauria; order Squamata; family Anolidae; genus Anolis; species Anolis carolinensis. The sequence goes on along the minus strand of NC_085844.1, from coordinate 190,829,145 downwards.
TAATGGGAGGTCTTTTTTATATGTACTGCCATGGTTCATTGTTGTGGGATCCAGGGATTTGTAGTTTGAGGAGACAATAATACTCTTTGGCTAAAAGTACAACTCCCATGAATCCATAGCATTGAGCCATGGCAGTTAAAGTGGGGTCAAACTGTATGATTTATCTTCCGTCATAATAAGAGAGTTGTGCAACTTATTTCTCAAACATTTGTAAATATTAGCTTGTGCATCAGGATCTGGACTACCTTTGTTGGAAAATAAAGCTAATATATAAACAATAGGCATGGTTTCTCTATAACAGAATATAATTGAAAAGACCACAAGCACCTCCCTGAAGAAGAAATTACTTTAAATATTTCAGTACATACTATCCGTTCTTTTTACAGCCTCTTACAGGAACTAACACACAGATTTGACAATAAAGTACTCCACAATTTTTATTTGTAAAATTTTGATTTTTTTTGAATGTTAGTTTTTATTATTTGCCCAAATCACCTTAATATCCTGTCCATATCCAAATAATATTGCTAACTCACCATTGACCTAATTGTTGGTAGCTAAAAATATAGTATTTGCAGTGACTGACAGTTCCTTATTTGGAATAATTTCTAAACACAAGTATGTTCCTGTTAGCACAATATAGCACACCCTTTGTTTGCTTAATGAAACCTGCAGCCCTCTTTAGTAGCTCCACTGAAAGCAATAGCCATTAGATTCCTCCCATTTTCCCAACAAGACATTATCTTTCTTTCCAACTCTCTAGAGCAGGTATTGAGGATTTATGGTGACTACATAGGAGTGGGAAGGTACTGTTCCTTGCTGGATCCCTTGTCTTATTCCACCAGCAGATCTACACAGTTGGATCCAGACTATTCAAAAGTGAAAGACAAAAGAGAATCCATCTATCTCTGAAAAAGACATCTTGCCCTTGATTTGAATACAAAGTATTTTTGTTACTCTGGTAGTTGCTTTTGGGATTGGTCTCTGTTGACTGAACTGATAGTCTAGTCCTATTCATCCTTTCTAATGGAGTAATGGAGCAAGTACACAATAGGATCACTTCTTCCACTGGCTGGAATGTGGCTCCATTTTAGTTGTTCTTTTTTGTGATGGCTAGTGCTGAGAAATCTTCAGATTGATTGTTGCTTACAATTAACTTCTAGGGCAGATAAGTAAAGTTTGTATTTTCTTGTTATATCTGTTTAAAGAACCTGGTTTTTTTGCTTGGCTCATTGTTGCAGCCCTTTAGTTATGGGGCCTTGAAAATGAGATTACATCTCTGGAAGCCTTCATCTCTTTACAACAAGAGATGAACCTGCATCTTGCTTCAGCCCCCTTACCAATTTTTGTGAAAGAGACTGGTCATGCCTACATATATGAAGGCCTGAGGAAAAACTGAAAATTTACAGTGGCTTTAAAAAAATGTTTCTTTGGAAAATTTGGAAATAGATTATGGGAAATTTTCTTTTAGAATGGTGTAGGAACTATTAAAACATGGTATTTTTACCCCAAACCAAGTTATAGATAATGTATAGTAACAAAGTGACTTTCCATTTTTTTATTCCTTTTTTTTTAGTATTTCCTCTTCCACCTCCCTCTTCAAAATTTGCACCAACGTTAGAACTTTCATGATCCCAATAGTAAGTTGGATGCAGAATAGAAAATGGCCCCCAGACTTTTCAGATTGTCCATACCTGCCCTACAGGAATGCAAATTTAGTTAATTATACACTGCAAAAATATTTTGAAATTGATATAGTAGGTTGAGTTGAGTGACTTTCTCAGACAAAATAAGATAGGCACAACTTTCTGGGAATGATACTTTTGAATCATGTTATTAGAAGAGTAAAAATGTCCCAATTCTTGTCTAAATGTCAACACAACAGTTTACTGTCATTTCAGCAAAAGCTATGTTGACCATGTGTTATTTTACATCTTCATATCTGTGATGGTAATACCAAGCAGTTTTAGAATCTTAAGATAGCTAGAGTTGTCCTTTTACACAGAATAACAAAACAACAATCTGAGTTGTGCTGTACCATTATGATTTTAGAAGTCTTACTACATACTGTTCCCTGCATTATGAAATCCTATAAGGTATGATGGAGCCCCATTTCTTCTTCGTCTTGGCATATGTATGGTATGCCGTTCTAGTAAACTGGAGTCTTAACATTGCATCCTCATACCCTATCCAGTTCTCCCCATCCATTAACTGCCCAGGTTGGTCTTTTTTTACCAGAGTTGCTGTTTGTGTTGGGAAAGATGACACTTGTCTAGAGTTGATGGAAATGATCTTTTGTTCATAATTAGCACAAACTTACCCTGAGAAAGCTGCTTCCTTTTATGGAATTTTTTTTTGAGCAGTGACCATTGTTAATACATATATAGAGTTGTCGATTTATTGAAAACCTTCTCGAGTGCAGTGATGAGGAAGTCCATAGAAAGGTCTAAATAAGTAATGCAGGCTTGTCCATAAACATGCAAAACCATATATAGAATATTTCTAATTTGCTTGTCCCTACACACTTGAGTATAGGTCATGTGTTTTCTGAAAAGAGCCAACTTTTGGCAGCCATCTATGCCTCAGAATATTTATCATAACCAGTCAAATGGTTGTTGGCAAGTTCCAAAAACATGGTGGCATTAGACAAGATCTTTGTTAAAAGATGATCTGCAAAGAGAAGAACTTGAGCAGTTAAGTTATATCTAATTATAGATATTCAAGCAGTCCCCAATTTTATAAACGTCTGACTTACAAACGACTCATATTACAAACGAGAGTGAGACGTATATATATCTGACAGGAGTTACACTTATAAATTGACCTGTTCTGACTTACATAGGTTCTATAGGTTTGTTCTTAAGCTGAATTTCTATCTTGTTTGTAACTTGGGAGTTCCTGTAGCTATAATAAATGACAATAGAGGCAGAATGTGTGTATTCATGGAATTACAACCTATGATTCATGTAAATGACTTACGCTGCCTTTTAGCCGGGTGTTCTCTAGTAATTAATGCTCATGCTTATGCATAATTGGTATTTTTCTATATACACCTTCAGATAACCTAATGAGATACAAACAGGCAATGATTTTTGAAAATATGTGTGTTCACTTGTTGGTCTGAATTCACTGCTCTTTCCTATCTCTATATACTTAGATTTGTTTTGTATTTTGTACAGTCTTATAAGTGGTGAACAAAATAATGTACAGTAGTTAGCTATAGAAATAATATATGTTCCTTTATTTCTTATTGGCTGTGAACACGTGTATATTAGCCATAGGGTACCACCTCCTACTAAAACACTGCAAATCATGCACTACTACCTCTATGTGCACTTGTTGTTCTTTTTCATTCCTCTGTAGTATCTTTCCATGCAACAGAATACTGTTACTTTCCTTCTTTCAAAGAGTCTTGGAGAAACCAGAAGCTTATGTGAAGCATATAACATGCAACAATTCTTAATCATAATTCCTAGATGACCTAACTAATACAATACAGTCATTGTGAGGTGTCAACAGCTAAAAGTCATTGTGAGGTATCATTTGCCTGAACCCTGAAAATGAGAAGTTAGTTTGGCACAGTGGTACATTGTATTTTATAGACATTTTCCTGAATACGATCCATCTTAGTGTACACCTTTATGGAAGTATAACTCTTTGGCCAGACTTTAGAGGAAGAAGAACTGCAAAACCTTGACAGCTTCCAGCAAGCCACCGCCCTGTTCTGTAGTTGAGCTAGGCACTGCAGTTATGTGGTAGATGCTGGGGAGTTACTAGAGGTGTAGACAGTGATATAGAGATAGATATGTGATGTGGAGGAGTCTGCTGCCTCATTATCACTCATTCTCCTTTTACTGGTTGGTACTATGAATCAATTCTTTATTTTTATTGTATTACTTTTTTATATATCTTACCATTCTTACAACTTCTATACAAATTATAGAAATGGTGTTCAGCTTTATGCTGTATGTTTGGCCCCTAGGGACCTGAAAGAACTGTATGAATATGATTTTGGCTTGTATTTAAAACAGTGTAAACAGTGCAGGTGACGTTTACCTCTGAAAGTGGGTTGGATTTTGGTCACGTAGAGACAGCTCTATGTAACTCTTAATAAATGTAAAATACCTTAACGTACATATACTTATTTATCGGTAATGTCTGCTGTTCTTTTTTTCCACTGTCACTGGCATTCTGCATTGAGTGTGGAAAAAATATACCTAAGAGAGGGACAAGAAACTCCTGTCTAATTGCTTCTTCTATATATTTGTTCTTATACTCCCTCTTTTTTTTCTCCTTGAGTCTAGAGGGGCAAGCAGGAGAATTCATAGTGCTAGAAGTTAACACATGAAAAATATCTCTCTTTCTCTCTCATACACACACAACTGCCATCTGGTTTTAGGAAGCACGTAGTTCTTATTTAAAGGTCCACAATGTTTGCAATGAAAGACTTGCATGTTGAAAATTCCATCTTATGAAAAGAAATTTAACTTGATTGCTGTTTTTAATGAAATTTAACCATTTGGCACTCTCTTGCATATTGCTGTAATAGAGGGTGAACAAAGTGCAGCCTTCAGACCCCAAGTGTGGCCCCCAAAATGCAGCCCTTGCCACTTGGCCCAGTTCTAGAAAAGTGATAGCAGTTTGTGTTCAATTTGGTTGTTTAATGTAAAGTTAATAGCCATTATAACATTTCCCCATGGCTATGCTACTGTTAAAAATATCTTTTAATCAAATAATGATAGGCTTACAAGGTAACATGGACATAACCAGAACTGCATACAGATTAAAGTCACAGTATGCTGGGAAAGGGCCTTGATCATAATGTTGCTGAATTCCAGCTTGGTGACTCTGAGATATGTGGGCAGGTCTCTTTTTAAGCTGAGGTTGCATTCTTGGGTTTACAGTATAAGTGAGACTGATATATGTTGGGGTAGCCACAGTTCCAAAGAGATCATTTGAGACTAAGGAATACATTTTGATGGAGCCAAAGTGACCTCAAAGCTAACCAACTTACTCAACCTGCCATCAGTTTTAAGAGGCTTAAAGCATAAAACAATGATCATCAAGTTTGCAGGCAACACTGAATTGGAGGGGATAGCTAATACTCCAGAAGACAGAATTCAAAACAATCTTAATAGAGAGATGGGCCAAAACCAACAAAATGAAATTCAATAGGGGCAAATGCAAGATACTCCACTTACTCAGAAACAATGAAATGCAAAGATACAGAATTGGGGATGCCTAGCTTCACAACAGTAGGTGTGAAAAAGGTCTTGGAGTCCTTGTGGACAACAAGTTAAACATGAGCCAACAATGTGATGTGGCGGCTAAAAAAGTCAATGGGATTTTGGCCTGCATAATAGTGTCTAGATCCAGGGAAGTTATGCTACCCCTCTATTCTGCCATGGTCAGACCACACCTGGAATACTGGGTCCAATTCTAGGCACCGCACTTTATGGGGGATGTTGACAAGCTGGAAGGTGTCTAGAGGAGGGCGACTAAAATGATCAAGGGTCTGGAGAACAACCCTATGAGGAGCAGCTTAAAGAGCTGGGCATGTTTAGCCTGCAGAAAAGAAGGCTGAAAGGAGACATGATGTATAAATATGTGAGGAGAAGTCATAGGGAGGAGAGTGTAAGCTTGTTTTCTGCTGCCCTGGAGACTGGGACGCAATGGCTTCAAACTACAGGAAAGGAGATTCCACCTGAAGATTAGGAAGAACTTTCTAACTGAGAGCTGTTCAGCAGTGGAACTCTCTGCCCTGGAGTGTGGTGGAGGCTCCTTCTTTGGAGGCTTTTAAGCAGAGGCTGGATAGCCATCTGTCGGGGGTGCTTTGAATGTGATTTTCCTGCTTCTTGGCAAAGGGTTGGACTGGATGGCCCACGAGGTCTCTTCCAACTATGAATCTATGATTCTACATCAGGACTTAACTTTTCCAACTTGAGAAGTCAATAAGACTCCCAATAACCCAACAGACTCACTGCATTCTCCTCTTATTCACACCTGACTCAACTTACAGGCATGCTGAGAGATGTGCATTGCGAGTTCATGCGTATATTTATTCAGGGGTGTTAAAATGTCATAAATTGGAGCAATGTAAAATACAGCTCACCTGTATATAAGAAGATAACCCTACACATGTGGAAACATGCATTGTAGTAATTTAGTAAAGTTAGCTCTGGGTTGTTATATTCCGTGCCTTCTTTTGGAGATGGCATATATTGTGCATGGAATTCACTATGCTGGCTTTGTCTCTGACAGTGGTTCTCAAACTGTGGGTCCCCAAGTGCTTTGGCCTACAACTCTCAGAAATCCCAGCCAGTTTACCAGCTGTTAGAATTTCTGGGAGTTGAAGGCCAAAACATCTGGGGACCCACAGATTGGATTATAGAGTCCTACTAAACAGGTGTTCTCTCTAGAAATCTTCAGGTCCTCCAACATGACTAAAGGAAGTTGACTATCAAGTCTCACTGGAGGACTTATGGATATCTAGAGAAAACATTTTAATCAAATCTGTGAATAAGCAAATCCACAAAACAAAATTTCAAATGTAATGGGATGATTGTAGTTATTTTCTTCATTTACCCATATTTTGTGCCTACCTGAAGAACCATAGAAGTTGATAACCATTGCTTATTTCCTTTTGTTTAGACATAGCATGAAAAGGTTTCAGTCTGGGGCCTCACACACTAGGCTACAGTTATTTCTTGCAATCAGATCTATTTAAGAGAAGGATTTAATAGTGGCTGAGTTAAATGGCAAATTAAAAATTGAAACTAGAAGGATTCACTTGCTTACATAGAATTTCTGTCTTAACTTTCACAAGTAATACCATGGAGAGAAAGACAGTATTCTTTGTGATATCTGACCAGAATATTGCAAATTAGTTTGCTTATAAGAGAATCCACTGGTCACAGTGATTTAAGCTATGTGCTTTGTTCTTATTTTTTCCTCTCCTCATCCTTCCACTACTTCTAAGAAAGTTCACTATTGTATTTGGTTTTTAATAGCTCATTGTTTGGTACTGTATACATTTAGGCATATACCTTGTCATACGAGAGAAGTAGCTCATAATGGCCAGAATTGTATTGGGATTTATGTCTGGGGTTCTTAACTTTTCAGTTCTTGTTGTGAACTTCTGGGATAGACAAGCTTTGGTTTAATTTACCAAATAAGTCTGCTTCGATATTCATACAATTATTTAAAGCAGAGTTAGAATAATCATCAGTACTTACAACATCTTTTTATGGCTCAGTTGTAATGTTAAGGTATTCAAACACAGGGTTTTGTTTTTGGGTTTTTTGAAGTCTTGAAGGAAGTGGCTGATTGAATGTGAAATTCTTGGCCCCTCAGTTTAGGGAAAGGAAGTTTAGACATTAGTGTGACTGAAAAGACTTTGGAAGTTGGTAAATACACAGAATCTGGTCAGTCCGAAATATGGCTAAATGTTGCGGAAAGCAAATTAGCTGAAACCAATGTCTCCAGTGATGCTGCAGACCATTTACCTGCAATGCAGTGCTATGCATCTGCAGCTAGGTGGTGGAGAGAAATTCCTTTTCTTTTGCTTCTGCACAAAGCTTTGCTGTGTTCAGGAACAGCCAGCACCCAATTTGCCATTTATGTACCCTGTTTCCTGGACCTGTGGGCAATTTGACTTTTGATGGCTCTTTCGAAAACAGTTGGCCCACCTTCAGAGATATCTGTATCAATGGGAGTCCGTGCTTCATGCAGGTAAGGTGTTATATTCATTTATTGCAGCTTCGTCAGGGAAGAACTAGGGGAATTGGATTTTCTCAATGAGGACTTTTGTGAATATATAAAAACATACAGATCTGCCTGAAAATAAAGCAATTTGACTAAATTTCCCCACCCAATCCCAAAATGTCATCTTTATCAGATATGCAGTTTCAGAATTACTAAATAATATCAATGAAAATAGGGTGTAATAATAGCAGATGTTTGAAACGCTACTGTCCTTCTTTGGATGCACTAAGACTGTATTCAAAGCTTCTATTAGTACTTGATACCCTTATTGTCATGTACCAATTCAAACACCTGTCTGTCTCTATAGAAATGCACCCTATAGAATTCTTGCACTACCACCCTTTTGTTTACCCTTACTTGGATTTGGAATTGCTTCAATGTACAAAATGAACAGATGTTTTCTCTGTGCGTTGATTAATGCTTTACTTGAATTAATTCTTGTTTTAAATATTACTTAATTCTAAGATATTTGCATAGTATATGCATGCTTTGCAATTCAATTTGGTACTCATCAGGACGGCCGGGGGGGGGGGGGGGGGTCAGGAAGGTGAGACAAAAGCCAATTAGAAGGTTAATCCTGAAAATATTCAATGATGTAATGGTAGAAGTACTATCTAAAAAGAGTATTGTGTTTGAGTTACAATCAAATCTTTACAGCCCACCTCTAGTGTATTATACTGTCTGACAAATGATTGTTTAATGACTTTCTGGGTTATTGGGTCCTGAAATGCTTAATATGAAAGATTTAGGGCCCTGGCCTTTTTGTAATATACATTAGTAATACAACATTTTGCCTCCTTTCAGATAAAGGGTCAAGACAGTTGTGAGAAGCTTTCTGGTAACTTCCTTGCTGCAGAAATTTTGTGCTTGTGCAAGAGACTAGTGATTGCAGACTATCTGGCATTTCGAATAGCATGGTGGCCAGATCATTACCACTGAGGCTCAGTGCAATCCAATTGTTTGTCAATTCCCTAGAGTGTTGTCTAATTGAAGTACTGTATAATAAATAGTGATTCAGTGTCCCAGTTTTTACAATGTAATTTTAAAAATAGTTTTGCTGTGATGGGTGTGGTTTTTAGATAGATCATATTGATTGTTTCTATGTTTGGGATTTAATTATTAGTATTTTATTTTATTTTCACTGCCTGCAGCTTTCAAAGCTATACTACTTAACTTAGATGACTTCATGTTTATTCCTATGTGTTTTCTATTTGCATCAAGTCTCATTTAAGATTACAATAGTCCATCACCAGGCCTTAGAATTGATGTACAGTTGAGTCTCACTTATCCAACATAAATGGGCTGTAATATGTTTCTAAATAAGCTCAAACATTTTAATGGGAAAAATGTCTTCAGTTACTGCCTTTTATTAAATTGCAACAGCTGTAGAACATGTGTTTTCTATGCAAAAAGGGGCCAGATTCAGTCTCTAGGTAAGACTAGGAAATGTTTATGTCTGAAGCCTTGGGAAACTATTAGCAGTCACTCAGTGTTGACAGCACTAGGCTAGATGGACAAATGGTCTAATGTTCCACATAAATGCTAATTTTCAGTTGGCTCCAAACATGGGTTTTGTCCTCTCAACGTCCATAGGTTTGAGCATTTATATGTACCTGCAAAGATATGACTGAATTGAAAGATATTATTAGCAGTATATTTATTTATATCAACCCTTTCTGCTAAACATGGGACTTTAGGGGGGTACAGTTTAAGCAGAACTATATACATACAAAAAATTAAATAGAATGTAATTTAGTAAAATGATATTAAAGTAATTCACACATCAAAAAGGATAAAATTACAATAAAAAAGATTAAAACAATACAGCAATCCCTAGTTCATTTTAACAGCCTGTTGGAATAAAAAGGTTTTAGCCTGATAACAGAAGGAAAGCAGGGAGTGGAGCATTGCAGCCGACATTGAGTGGGAGTTTGAAAGTAGGTGCAGCCACTGAGAAGGCCCTCTCGCCTCCACACACCAACCATGTGAGTGACGATGGTAGAGCCAAGAAAGGGGCATCTCATGATCTCAAGGGCCCATGCAAGCTCATATGCAATCTGCCAGATAGTACTGACATGAGTCATATAGGGTTTTCTAGGTCACAACCAGCACTTTGAATTGAATTAGATTCAAGGCAACCTTGAATCTAATTGAGGTTGAATGGAGTAGTAGACCTGGGTGTCACCTGTATCTTGATAACATCACACCCCAGATGATCTCCAAGCAACTTCATATAGATGTTGAATTGTGTGCTGGACAAAACTACCCTGAGAAACCAAACAACTAAACAATCAGGATTACAGGAGTCCTCTAGTGCCATCTTACAGATTTGTCCCTCCGAGAAGGAACAGAGCCATTAATATAGTGTCTCCAACTCTTATCATGTTTAGATGGCCCAGAAGAATACTAGGAAAGTATCAAAAGTTGCCAAAGAAGTCCAGCAGAACTAACAGAGATACACTCCTTGAGTCCAGTTACTATTATAGGTCATTCATCAAGGTGACTAAAGCTGTTTCACTAGATAAGCCATTTCATCCAGGAACCAACTAAGCTGGGAAGGCCACCTTATGCTCCAATATCTTGCCCAACAATGCCCCTCCCCAACAATGACCTAACAACTGCTTTCTTTAGGCAAGTTGGAATTCTGTCTTGTTACAAGAAGGCATTGATTACACCTTTCACCCATTCTGCCAGAATGCTATAAAAGGAGATATCAATACAAAAATTAGCATGAATCTCAAAATTTCCCATCCACATTGCATCCACAATAAAGCAGATTGCATTACCAAAGTTCTGTAAGACATCTCTACTTAATCCAAGGATTTTCCTTCATTGCCCTCAAACAGTTTTCAAAACTATGAAGGTGTCATTGATGTAAACATACGATATACAGTAGAGTCTCACTTATCCAACACTCGCTTATCCAACGTTCTGGATTATCCAACACATTTTTGTAGTCAATATTTTCAATACATCATGATATTTTGGTGCTAAATTCGTAAATACAGTAATTACTGCGTAGCATTACTGCATATTGAACTACTTTTTCTGTCAAATTTGTTGTATAACATGATGTTTTGGTGCTTAATTTGTAAAATCATAACTTAATTTGATGTTTGATAGGCTTTTAATTAATCTCTCCTTATTATCCAACATATTCGCTTATCCAACGTTTTGCCGGCCCGTTTACGTTGGATAAGCGAGACTCTACTGTATGCCATTGCTAGTCAAGCAACTGATGGTTTTTGGTTTTGTCAACTGCTTTCAAAATGCTTCTTCAGAAGCTAATCTGGAAATGTTGCCCAACATTCAGAGGGAGTGAGTGCAAGGTTTACTGTACATATGGAGATCACTGTACCCATTGATAATGAGTCTGGAGTGGTTTTGGCGAGATAGTGTGTTCTGCCTAATTTAACATGGTTGAGATTTTTATTTATGTGATACAAAAAAAGCATTGTGTCTTAGCATCTTTTTTCTTCCCTCCAGTATTTACATTCAATAAATCTTGGTTTATAAATGTATGTCTCACAGGCCTGAAACTCAACATCGAGGACCTGCTACCATTACAGAGAATGATCAACCTGAACAAGAAGAGGAAATCCGTGGATCAGATGATGATGAACAGGAAGATCCGAATGATTATTGTAAAGGTTGGTGAAGTCTGGCTTCCCCCCCCAACCCCCCCCCCAAAAAAAACCCCTTTAATTTCCTCAGATGAGACCAGTAATTATACCTATAAACCTTTTTGGTATTCTAGCTATATAGTCTACTAAGTCAATTCATTTTACAGATGGAAATGGAAGCTCATTTATGCAGTTTGTAATCTGGCTGATTATACATAATCCTGTTTGTAATAGAAGAAGGAATATGTTTGGTTTATGTATTTTTCAATATTCTTTTTTCAGTATCTTTATTTATTAAATAACCATTTTTATGTCCAGCATAGAAACAGAGCGGCTAGCTTCAGAGGGACTGAAAGATGCTCAACTGCTCTATTTCTTTGCTGGACACAGAGTGAAATATTAACATGAAAAATGTGTAGGTGTGTCATGCAGCTGAGTGATTAGAATTGATGTATTGCTTTTGTGAGTCATAGAGGTGGTGGCTATCAGATGTGGTAATCAGAAAAAAAGATTGCATTCAAAGCACGCCCCCTTATTGCTTACGTATTTGAAATTGTGTGGTAGAAAGGAAAATTACTGTACATCTTAAGAAGACGTTCAGTTTAATACATAAAGCTAAAGTGGCAAATTTGGTTGGATTTCTTCCCACTAAAACAATATAAAGAGTTTAGTGATAGAGCTGTGAATGTTAAAGGTGTCAAAAATATTGATATGATGAATAGAGATTCATTTTATTTTATTTTATTTTATTTTTTGCTGTGATAGTGTCTGTCAGAGTCGTGGAATAGATTACTCCACATTCTCCTCAAGAAGGAAGCTCAGATATTTCTGACTGAAGCTGTTATTTGGAGTGATATTTGTTTTGTGCATTGTGAAGCAATTTTAGTTACAGGTAGCTTAGGAAATAGGTAAAATACGGAACCCTCCCCCAAAGTAATATCTTCTGTCAGTATTTTCCTTCCTTTTTTGTTAAGGGTGACTTGAATGGCATCAGACATTATGGTCCTGTCTCCCTCACTTCTTACACTTGGCAGGTGATCTCCTGCTAGGATGACATTCCTGCAGTGGAGGTAGACTGTAGTTGTCATTACCTATGATTATTTGGGATCTCAGTTGGGGTTGATGGCATTTAGAATCCCATAATTCCTACCCTGGCACTAATCCCTTTCTTAAATTGCTGATCTGACATGTGTAGAGAAGACCCCCCCCTCCCCTTTCTATTGGTTCTCTTTCATAAGGAGGATCACAGTCCTCCTTATTTTCTGTAGTGATAAACTTCAAACAGGAGTTAGTAAGATCAGACACTGGGATGGATAACAGTCTTGTAAGTCTAAATCTCACATTATGTTTATGGCATGACTGCAGCCATGCTTCAGAATTCCAAACTTTGTGAGAACACTAGATTGTTTGCTAGCATGTGTGGAAAGCATGTTTTTGACTTGTGTGGCTTTCACCTATGAAATATTTCACACATATGAAGCTAATGTGAGAGCTAGAATAAAAGGCGGAATACAGGCAGTCCAAGTTACAAACAATATACGTTCTGTAAGTTTGTTTGTAAGTCGGAACAGGTCCATTTTAAGTGTAACACTCTCTCTACATATATATTTTGTGCATGTTATGCATGCATGCATGCAAGCTTTGGATGGCATAGGGAATGGTTAACACCCCTATGGTGTTTGTTTTGCAGTCTATACCACTGTACAGAAGATTTCACCTTACTTGAAAAAAATTGGCTTGTTGGGAAACAAGAATTGGTGATAAAACTTCAGTGGAGACACCTTTTCTAAAGGATAACTCTTTCAAGAATCAATTTCCCTTCCTGTAGTGGTTTATGGGACTTCTTTAAAGAGAATTTACGTATGTTATTCAGACATACCTCAGTTAGCAAAACCTCTGACAGCAAAACACCTATTCTCACAAAGTCTGTGTTTCCCCAGCCCTCCTTTTCCTCACATTTTCTTTCTAGATTTTTACATTGGGGTGAATGGGTAAGATAGACTTTCGATATCAGGTTGCATGTGTGCAGTAACCAATGTGATAAAACTACAGCTGGAAGAGTGGGGTTATGTTTTAGCTTACCCTGAGGAGCTGTATATGCCTGCCACGGATAATGTAAACAGCAGCTGTCTCCAAAATCTGAACAAGTGTGAACAGCAAAACAAAGGCAGACAAGCCTGCTTCTCCAGCAATCCTAGGAGGTATTAAAAAACAACATAGATCTGTAAGTTTGGTCACCACAATAGAAATGATAAGAGAGCTGATGAAAGAGTCTTCCTTGGATGCCTTTTGGAAGAAACATTCAAATTGTTTTCACAGATTTACACTGTTTTTCTTTACTTCATATAAGGCTTATTTGATCTGCTTGTTTTATTTCACTTGCATGTGTTATTAGTTTTGTCTAACACTTTTGTTAAAACACACTGAACTGTGCATTTTTGTGTGTAGGAACCTTTCTTTTATTATTTCTACATTTTGTTTTATTTTGTTTTTGCTTATGGCATCAAATTTTCTGTTTAAAGAACTAATGGTGGGGAGATTGTATACTCTGTTAACTGATGTATACCTTTAATTTTAATCCAGAGATAAATATCAAGTATCCTGATGTCCCTTACGATTTCTCTAACCATATCTACCCTAATTTCTTTAGATATTGATCAAGGTCTTAGACTAAAGGTAGGAATTAATAGTGTCCCTTAGTATTAGCTTTCTGAATCAGTAAGTGCTCAGCTATGTACATAATAGCAGAAAAAATGTAGACGTTTATAGAGTGGATATATTTCAAATATGACCTTAGTACCAAGCACATTATCAAGCAAACTACTTTTTCTGATGGCTAAGACTGTTAGAGTACCCTTAGGACCTGTTTGGGATGACATCATTAAAGGACATGGCTGTTCTTTAGCTAAGCAGTTCTTGTTTTTCATGTTCTCAGTAGCTTGTGAAGAAGTCAGCAGAATAGCCTTCTGAAACCTGAGAGGTAGACCTTATAAATGTCAACTGAAAAGGACATTACATTACATTTGAAGGATGCATCAGTGTTTCTCTTGATTGGGCACCAAATGGCACATCTTATACACATGAAGGCTATAGCATGTTAACACGCTCATCCCCATAGAGAACTAAAGGACAGCCATACTTCCTGGTTATAGTAAACAATGTTTCCAGCACTACCATCATACAAAAAGTATTTGAATACTGAATTTGAAATTCTTTTAGAACAGTACTAGGTTTGAGGGTGGCTTTCACACTTAGAATGTGTTTTTGTTAGCTAAATCAATAGATTGGTTTTCTTAACGGGTAGTTTCACATGCAGATAGCCATGCTGCTCTGCTTATTCTCTTTGCAACCAGTCTGAAGGGGGAGAGCACTTTGTAGGGCCATTAGTGCTACAACACTTGAGAAAGAGACTACCTAATTTACATTGTAACTGCTTTTCTTGTTTGATAAGCTGTTGAACGTTACTTGCGTAATTTCAAAATGAAGAACTTACCAATTACAGTAGAGTCTCACTTATCCAACATAAACGGGCCGGCAGAACGTTGGATAAGCGAATATGTTGGATAATAAGGAGAAATTAAGAAAAAGCCTATTAAACATCAAAATAGGTTATGATTTTACAAATTAAGCACCAAAACATCATGTTATGCAACAAATTTGACAGAAAAAGTAGTTCATTACACATTAATGCTACAAATTTAGACCCAAAATATCACGATGTATTGAAAACATTGACTACAAAAATGCCTTGGATAATCCAGAATGTTGGATAAGCGAGTGTTGGATAAGTGAGACTCTAGTAATACTTGGATTAAAAATGAACAATGGTTGGAGCATAACATACACAAAGGAAAATATACAGTGCTATTTCCACCTCAAGTGGCACAATGTTTTTCACTTTGTTCACTACAATTTCTGGCATTATCTACTTCAGCTGATCTTCAATAAAGTGATACTGAGGCTTCAGAAATGGAAATCTGTCTTGGTGTCTTTTGTTCACCAATCTAGAACAACGCTAGATAATACAATTGCTCTTCTCAACCATAGTAAACACAGACCACATCTACACTGAGCAAGTTAGCCAAGTAGATATCTGGCCTGGAGCAGCCCCAGATCCAACACATTGATGTATGATCACATCAGCCCCATAGGGACATGCTTCATTATATAGGGTAAGCAAGAAGGAAGAAATCCAAAAATGTGGAAGACAAGCCACCTCCTTCTCTCCTCTCCTTTTTTTCTTTTTAATTTCCTTTTTAGATGTTGAACATTTTAGATACATTTTAACACTCTAAATCTCAACATTTTCAATACAAGAATATTCATAGCATATTAACTATCTCGGTTGTAATGAAATAACATTTACAGTTTTTTTCTGTCCTGAGCAAAAAGAATATCTATCTCTTTCTGTAACCTCACAGTATAAAAGTAAATCTCCCTCTGAGTAAGTAGTTCTTATTTAAAAATAAGTTAAACATGGCTCAATCAAGCAAAGTAAAGCACTTCCAATTCATAATTTTAGATTTCCAAATCTTGATTTTAGCACTATTGAATTCCGTTTCCTGGGAAAAGCTTTTCCAGGAAACGGAGTGGTACAAGACTTTGGCCTTCATTTCAAATACCAGATTTATTAAACTTACTCTAGATGTAATAATAATAATAATAATATTTATATCCCGCCTCCTTTCTGTGAGCCGCCTTGGGGCGGCTCACAGAAATATCAAATAAAAACAACAACAGTATACAATACATCAATAGACAAAAACATGCACCAATTACAAAATCTAAACATTAACCTATGAAATAAAAACACGCTTAATGAAACAGAATTAAAACCAGTGAGGTTACAGTAATAGATAAGCTGAAGTGCGCATTATAAGTTGTAAACTCAAGATAACAGATAAAGTGCAGATAAAGTAAAACACGACATTAACCTTTTATTTTTTCTTTATGGGTACTGTTAGGCAAATATGGATAACATTATTATTAATGAAAAACACAAACTGATTTATCATTCCATAGAAGTGCTAGAACAAAGAATGCCATATCTGATTTTTCTCATAATTAAATGTCTCAGATATTACTTCTTAACATTAATCTTAATTTTAAAACATTGATTTCTACTTTCCCTGAGAAGTGTAGAAATACATATACTATAGAAAAGAAAGTCACTCCAAATAATTCCAAAGGGTTCTTCATTGTGTCTTTATTCAAGAGGGAATTGAACAATATATTGGAAATTTGGATTTTATAATAGTAAGTTTCCATTTTAAGTATGAAATCTCCACAATGAAATAAGTCTTTCCTTCTATAAGCTTTTTGAAGGGTTCTCAGACGTTCCCAATCTCTGAAGGGTCTCTTGACTGAAGGTATCCCATCAGAATGTCCATCTCAGCCACCTCACAGTCCATTCCTCCACTTCCGGTCTTTCCTTCAATTTCCAAGTCCATGCATAAACAATTCTCGTAGCAGCTGTCATCAGGGTGAAGAGTTTGTTATGTATCTTCAAAAGTTATCTGTCTTTTATTCCTATTAGGAATGTTTCTGGGTTCATGGATATTTTAAGCTTTGATACTTTTTCAATTGTTTTATGAATCTCAATCCATAAGTTTTTTGCCTTTTTTCAGGACCACCATATGTGGAAAAAATAATCCAGTTGCTTGTTTGCATTTCCAACGAGTATTTTTCAATTGTGGCTTCCACTTGGCTATTTTGCCAGGTGTTATATAAGATTGATAAAATGTTTTGTTGAAATTTTCCAGAAGTAAATAGTTTCTGAATACAGTAGAGTCTCACTTATCCAACGTAAACGGGCCAGCAAATGTTGGATAAGCGAATATGTTGGATAATAAGGAGAGATTAAGGAAAAGCCTATTAAACATCAAATTAGGTTATGATTTTACAAATTAAGCACCAAAACATCATGTTATACAACAAATTTGACAGTAAAAGTAGTTCAATACGCAGTAATGCTATGTAGTAATTACTGTATTTACTACTTTAGCACCAAAATATCATGATGTATTGAAAACATTGACTACAAAAATGTGTTGGATAATCCAGAACATTGGATAAGCGAGTGTTGGATAAGTGAGACTGTACTGTATTTTTATTTTTACTCTCCAGGGGTATACTCACTCATCTAAGCTGATCAAACGGCCAGTATGTTTGGCCCATTTTATCATACATTCCTTCACATACTCATCTTCTATGTGTAACTTTAGCTGGAGATTGTAGAACTTCGATATTTGTTTATTTCTTAATTGCAGTATTTTATCAGGATCAGTCTTTTCTTCATCAAATCCTGTCTGTACATCATTTTGATATTGATAATGTATTTGTGCATAATCAAACTAGTTCAGGTTGTAGCCCTGATGGTTTATTTCTGTCCTTGTTTTCAATTGGATGTTGGATTTTTGTATACAGTAGAGTCTCACTTATCTACCATCCATCCAACGATCTAGATTATCCAACACAGTTTGCCTCCTGCCCCGATCCACAGCTATTTCTCTAGGCAGCAAGCATTGAACTTTTTATGGATTTAATTTCCAACAATGTTGCTACTGAAAATTCATTTTATGCCATTCTATCTTTATTTGTAGTCAATTTGTTAGTAGCCAAATTTTTTAGTCAATGTTTTCAATATACAGTAGAGTCTCACTTATCCAACACTCGCTTATCCAACGTTCTGGATTATCCAACGCATTTTTGTAGTCAATGTTTTCAATACATCGTGATATTTTGGGTCTAAATTTGTAAATACAGTAATTACTATGTAGCATTAATGTGTAATGAACTACTTTTTCTGTCAAATTTGTTGCATAACATGATGTTTTGGTGCTTAATTTGTAAAATCATAACCTATTTTGATGTTTAATAGGCTTTTTCTTAATTTCTCCTTATTATCCAACATATTCGCTTATCCAACGTTCTGCCGGCCCGTTTATGTTGGATAAGTGAGACTCTACTGTATTGTGATGTTTTGGTGCTAAATTCATAAATACAGTAATTACTACATAACGTTACCGTGTTTTGGACTACTTTTTCTGTCGATTTGTTGTAAAACATGATGTTTTTGGTGCTTAATTTGTAAAATCATAACGTAATTTGATGTTAATCCCTCCTTATTATCCAACATTTTCGCTTATCCAACGTTCTGCCAGCCCATTTATGTTGGATAAGTGAGACTTTTGGAATTTTTTATTTGCTTGTTCCAGGTTTTCATCAGAGTTTTCCTAATTTTCCATAGATTAAGTATGCATGTAATCCACATTTTAGACCACCTCCTTCAAGAGCTATGAAGTTTTGATTGTCAAGATTGATCCATTCTTTTAGCCAGTTCTCTATAACTGCTTCTCTATATAATTTTAGGTTTGGGAGGGCCAGGCCTCCTCTTTGAAAAGTATCTTGTAGATTTTTCATCTTTATAGACTAGCTTGGGGACCCGGCAGTGCCTGGGTTATTTGAAAAGTGCATTGTCTTTGTTATGTATTCTCAGTTTGGAGTGGTTGAACTACGATTCCTACAAACCTCTGTAGTATGTTCAGTTGGTCATGAGGCTTCTCTGTGCGAAGTTTGGTCCTGGTCCATTATCAGTGGGGGTCACTGTTTCTCTGGATGCGGGTGAACTATAACTCCCTTTTCCCCAAAATTTCCCAAAATGTTCTATTGGTTATGAGGACTCTGTGTGCCAAGTTTGGTCCTGGTCCATCATCGGTGGGGTTCAATTGCAGATGAACTATAAATCCCAGTACCTACTACTCCCAAATGTCCAGGCCAATTCCCCTCCAAACCCACCAGTATTCAAATCTGGGCATATCGGGGGTGCATGGCAAGTTTGGCCCAGAGCCATCATTGTTTGGGTTCATAGTGTTGTGGTTGTAGGTGAACTACAACTCCTCTACATTCCCCAGTAAGAGTCACAGTGCTGTGACTTGATGCAGGGAGAACTACAACTTCCACCATGTGGAATCAATCCTCCAAACTCCTCCTCTACTGTGTTTGTTATGGAGACAGATTTGAAAGGGAAGGGCAGTGGGTGGGGTCATGCAAATTCCACACCAATGGAGAACCCTGGGATGCCTGCCTGTGGTGGAGGAAAATGCAAAATCCAGGATGAAATGGTCCCCAAATGAAAGCATTCCTTGGGTGGTGGGCCGTAGTGTTTGGGAAGGACATTGGCAGGGGTTGGGCTACATCTTCATGGCGTTCACTGTCCCCGCAATGTCAATGGAAAAGAGTGACTTGCTGGCTTCTCAGCACTGGGGACTGGAGCCTGTTTGTGGAGGCTGGAGGCTGTCTGTGTGAGCAGACACCCGTGCCACATACACACATACGGGTTTTCACTTTTATTATAGATATATAGATTTCTTCCCTCCAAATAAATCTTGTAAGTTCAGCATTCCAGTAAATTATTTTTCCTTGATGTCAGTTGGAATATTCTGGAACAAGAAACCTAGTCTGGGTAGAATGTTCATTTTTTGAAACTTATAGCTTATAAGAATGAGTAGTCTGACCTGTAAGTTCTTCAGTGCCATTGTGAGTTTTAGTAGAATAACTCTTTTTTCCATTTCTTAGGGGGCTATCATCTCGTAAAAATAGGAGACTTGTTTAATGGAAGGTACCACGTGATCCGGAAGCTGGGATGGGGACACTTTTCTACAGTGTGGCTATCCTGGGACATCCAGTAAGTTTTTGTTATTTGGGTGAATTTCTTCTTATTGCTCAGGATGCCATTCAGGACGTAAGAATATGAAACTTTTGCACATCAAGTTTCTTCTTGTTTTCACATTTAAATCAGTTATCTCCTGCATTTTGTAATAGTATAATAACAGTATTATGTTCAAGTTGTATAAAGAAATTGATCGTATTCATAAATGTATTTTTATTCCAGCAAGTGTCCCAAACATTCAGAACTTACATCTTATGTTGATGGTTTTTGGTTCCCCAGAACAATTTTGTACTAAATTTGATTTCTCTTTAGGGCTAAAAGGTTTGTTGCAATGAAAGTTGTAAAAAGTGCTGAAAACTACACAGAAACAGCACTGGATGAAATCAAGCTGCTGAAGTCTGTGAGTATGCAAAGTGTTACATCCTTTAAAACATCAGGATATGACTGTTAGTGTTCATATACACTATAGAATTAATGTAGTTTTCCACCACTTTAATTGCCATGGCTCAATACTATGGAATCCTGGGAGCTGTAGTTTCGGGAGATGCCAGTACTCTTTGGCATAGAGGGCTAAAGAACTTGTAAATTGGCAATTCTATAACATTAGGACATGACAATCAATGTGGTATCAAACTTCATCATTTCTACAGTGTTAGTGGACCCCTAGGTCTGTGGAATCTTTGTCCTGTAATAGAAGTAAAGGTCCAGTCATTGTTTTCTAGTAGTATGAGAGGATCCAGCAGAATCTGATGGGGCTGATCCTCTCTTTCCATTAATACCTCATATATAACTGCAAAACAGTTTCTGGAATACTAGAATCACGCCCACCACAATCTGATTTTCAGGTGATGGAGAAAGCTGAGGTGGAGGAGAGAGACTGACAACGATGTTGCGTTTTGGCCACAGTGTAGAGATTAGGCTTTTTTTTATCAGTAAAGCGTTTCACCTCAATGTCTGGGGTAGTTTAAAAGATTCTGGAATTAACTAAACTATTAATTTCAAATATTTATACCATAACCTTTGACCAATAAAGTTCCCAGAGCAGCTTGCAAATTGTTACTTTGACAGTACCCTGCCCCTCAGGTTTACAATTTTAAAAGACACAAAAGGAAAAGAGGATTAAGTCCAGCAACTGCTGGTTGACTGTTTCCTCTAAGTCCACAGTATTAGTAGTAGCTGGTATAGAGGGAAGGTTCTTTCTTTAGTCATTTTGCCATAGGTCTTGTAATTCTTCAAATAGGCTTAAAGGCTTGATCTTGGTGTTTATTAATTGTATGCATCCTGTTTTCACATTAAAATAGTTTATTGTAATTTTACTCCCTTGCATCCAATAGTACATTTCAAAGTAATTTAAAAGGACGGACTCATGAAGGAGAAGCACAAGCCCAAGAAATGCACTCCAGTGTAGGCTCTGAGACAGTTTTTGTTTAGGGATGAATTAAACCTGTTTTTGTTTTGTTTTGCATTTGGAGACCAAAGCAAGATTAATGTGTTTGTAGAAATTAATGTGTTCATAGAAACGTTAGCTTTTTGTTTCCAAAATGAAAGGCATGGGGAAAGGATGAGGCTTGGTGAAGAGATAATCACTATGATTTCTTGTGTTGTTTGGTTTTCCCCATACAGGTCCGAAACACAGACCCTGATGACCCAAACAGAGAGAGGGTGGTTCAGCTATTAGATGATTTCAAAATCTCAGGAGTAAATGGATCCCGTATCCTTTGTATAGAGCAGGAAAAAAAAATAAGTCATGAGAAGCAGTTTTTGTCATGACAGCTGGAGGTTAAATTACAGTTTTCTCCAATCTTAATCTGTAACAATAGGCAATAAAATAACTGCTGCATCCCTGGAACGTCATAAGGTTTGCAGGGCTTCAGTTATGGCTTATATAGCAAGCTCATTCTGTTCTGCCTATGGATGGTATTCTCTTGCCTGCTCACACACACACAAATGTGTATATTGAGAATAAAGCTTTGAAAAATGACAGTGTTTTTGACTGAGATTATTGGGTTGCCTTCCAATTGTTTTTTTTTTTAATTTAGCTGTGTTATACAGTAGAGTCTCACTTATCCAAGCTAAATGGGTGGCAGAATCTTGGATAAGCGAATATGTTGGATAATAAGGAGAGATTAAGGAAAAGCCTATTAAACATCAAATTAGGTTATGATTTTACAAATTAAGCACCAAAACATCATGTTAGACAACAAATTTGACAGAAAAATTAGTTCAATGCGCAGTAATGTTATGTTGTAATTACTGTATTTATGAATTTAGCACCAAAATATCATGATATATTGAAAACATTGACTGCAAAAATGGCTTGGATAATCCAGACACTTGGATAAGCAAGGTTTGGATAAGTGAGACTCTACTGTATTGCCTTAAGAAATTTCTGCACCCACCCATAACTTCTGAACAGATTTGGTCACAAAGTAAGCATAACTCTGGGGAACAACATGCTGGAAGGAAAGGGATCATTTGGTTTCTTTTTTCTTGTACTAAATGACCATATTTTCAGCAGTGACTCAGATTATAGAAATCCCAGGAATTTCAGCCTTGACTCATCTACAGATATTTGTATGGTTTTTGAAGTTATAGGACACCATCTTCTGAAATGGATCATCAAATCGAATTATCAGGGGCTTCCTCTTCTTTGTGTAAAAAGGATAATCCAGCAAGTATGTTCTCCCTTTATTTGACAATTTAGGATGTTGTCAAATTGTTAAAAAATTCTTAAAATAGATTGATTTTCAACTTTATCATGCTTGTAAAGTATATGTTGTCAAATGTATGGTGCTCATTCAAATTGTGCCCATTTAGCTGTGCGACTAGAGACTATAATATTTCATCTTCCTGCCAGATCTTGGATAAGTAACTTTTGGGACTACAACTCCTAGAATCTCTCCATACTTCTAGGAATTCTGATCCAAAAAAGTCAACCATTATCAATTTTGCTGAATTCATACCAATTGAACAAATCTAAATTGCATTGTGATTTTGATATTAATCTTGTTTGCCTGTTTTAAAATGCTAAGAAAATAGATCAAATCACTTTTATGCAGTCTTAGAAATAAAGAAATTCGTCGTTGTAAATATGTAGTTAATTCTTCTAGTATTGTTTTCGATTCATCTAAAAGCAAAATCATCGCTGCTGTTTTGATAGCTGTGGAATTACACAAAAAGGCTGCATACCTTGGAAAATCCCAAGATACACAGAAGTGCAGTTCCTCTAAAAATTATGCCGTTATATGTGCAAAATTCCAAAGAAGCAGTGGAAAAGGATCTCATGAGTATGTTAGCCATGACTGTTTTCATTTGCTTTGACCTGTGCCCAGAGTCAAAATCATATGGTCCTCCAAATGGTGGTTGACTGCAGCTCCCAATATTTTGCATTATGGGCTGTCACGGCTAGGGCTGCTGAAATATGCAGTCCAACAATATCTGAAGGTCTGCATGATTCTTATCCCATTGCCCCCTATTCCCTTTATCAGATTCCCCTTGGGTGTAGTAGGAGGTATCTTTCCACTGATAACCTACTTGCATATACTGATAACCCACTAAAAGCTCTAAAAGCATTATTCCCTCTAATAATACATACTGCATTCTGACTTCTCATTATAATTTTCACCATTTATCATTTATGTCACCTAAATGCCCATTTTCTTCCTCTTGTAGGTTTTGCAAGGCCTGGATTATTTACATGCTAAATGTCGAATTATCCATACTGATATTAAACCAGAAAACATTTTGCTGTGTGTTAATGACCAATACATCCGCAGATTGGCTGCCGAAGCAACAGAGTGGCAGAGATCTGGAGCACCCCCTCCTTCAGGCTCTGCAGGTACATTTTTGTTCTTGTCTCTGTTCCTCTAAAATTAGCTCCTTCTGAGTGATTAGTTAGGATTTGAGCTGTATCTAGAGCATTATTAATATGAGATACTTCTGCTTTCTGTAAGATTAAACTATTCCATGAAAAGTAATAGACAGTAAACTCATAAGAGTATGTATAATTTAACATATTGTTTCTTATCTGATATTGTTTAAGTAAGTCATGAAAAAACTATATAAAAGAGCTTCTATAGCATTCCATTTTGAGAGATTCTGCAGTGAAGTCATTATGTAGGATGTGCTTTGTATTAATCTTTTTGTATTTTCGCAGGGAGATATATCTATTTATGTCTCAACATTTGTGTTATAGATACATGCTCTGATAGTTATTTTACTTCTGTAAGTGTCCTGTCTTGCAAAGCAAAGCGGGGTCAAACAATAATGTATGCTACTGGGGCATTATCATAGTGTGTATAAGCTGAGCTGAGCTCCATGGCATATCACTTAGCATTTCCAAATGTTCTCACCCCTGTCTAAAGATTTACCAGAGTGTTGTCTTCAGAAATAGTATCAATTAGTCAGTTGAGATTTGGGTTATATCCAGCATCCAGTGAGAGGTTCTTGTGATAGAGTTAGCTTGGTTTGGCTTATCCCCAGGAGTGTTTATATTATCAGATTTTACCTGCAACAGTGTTGAAAACAGCAACAGTGAAAAGAAGACTATTAACATAAGTGGCGCTACTTTTAAATCTTAAAGAAGCTGATCCACAGTGAGTTGAATCGCCAATAGTGTTCAGTCCTATTTGTCTTCCAAACCTCTCTTCAGATGGCAACTAGAACAAGAGCTATCTTATTCAGTATTGGTGATGGGCATTGTTTGCATGTTTGGCTTTCTCCTTCATGGTCTCTGATGAAATCAGCACCTGTGATAGTTGATGCACCTATGCAGCAATTAACTGGAAACCTCTGGAAAGCTATAGGCTTATGGCTGTGCCCCGCCCAGCCTCCGCAGGAGGCAATATAGGCCATGCAAGGGGCTGCAGCCTCAGTTCCCTTTTTCCAGCCGCCTTTGCAGTAGTAGTAAGGAACCTCTCTTACTCTACATATAACCTACAAGTGATATAACTTGGACTGTTTAAACAGATTTGGTGATCTCTCCTCTCCTGACTTTGGACTGTTTAATGGATTTTGGTAATCTCTCCTCTCCTGATTTTGGACTGTTTAATGACAACGCTCTCATCTGACCCTGGTTGGTATAAATGGCTTCGGTACTTTCTAAAAAATGTATCTCCTGTGGGGGGGGGGGGAGACATGTCAGACTCAGATGGGCATACTACTTGTCTTATATGTTTGGGGGAAACCCATTCTGCACAATCTTGCCCTGTCTGTACAGCATTGACGCGGCAAATGAGGAAGAACCGTGAACGGCGTCTTAAAGCTTTATTGTGTGAGAAGGCCCTTCTCCCAGAGGCAGCTAGCTCATTGAAAGTGGCCTCAGAGCCCTCAGGACCGTTGCAAGGCTCGAAAACGCCCGACCGGTGCTAATGGCGATTCCAAGCGCAAAAGCTCGCAGAGCCTTACAACTCCTCTGGAGAAGAAGGGAGGCAAAAGGAAACAAAAGACTCGTGGAGTCTTGAGCCTTCAGCCTGCCTTGCAAGTTGCCTTACTGTGGCAGTCGCCCGGGCTGCCATTGCCTTCCGCTGGAGCCTCTACTCTGCCATGCGGGGAAGCCGGAACAGCAGGATGTGGAACTCCCTCCACCAGCACAGCCCTCCCTGCCCTTAGAACAGGCTTCGGCCTTGTTGGGTACTAGGGAAGCGGCAGGGCCTAGCCAGCAGTCCTGGCCATCGAGCCCTCAGCAGCCGCGCACGGAGCTAGCGAGCCGCTCGTCGCCGTGGCTAAGGGAAAAGTGATCTCCCCCCCTCCCGCTGCTCTGCGAGGCCAGGAGACGCTTGGCGTTCCAGATCCCACAGTCAGTCTCCTGGCTGGCGTTCTTACTCCTCCCGAGGCCACAGCCCAGGAGGGAATTGTCTTATGCCTCCCCTGAGAGCCGCCGACGATATGGAAGCCATTCTCCAAGCCACACACCATCAGGTCGTAATCCTCATTCTTATCACCCTGATTCTATTCATTATTCCTCTGGAGGGAGGGCCTATTGCTTTGTTCCAGCTCAGCATCCCTCCTCTCATAGTGCTTCTAAGGCTACTCCACCTCCACCTGTGTTGTCGCCACAAGTCCTTTCACTCCCGCCACCGTATGGCTCACTATGGAGCATATATGGCCTCCTATGATGCTTTTCTATGGGAAAAGGTTGCGCCATACCTAGACTTGCTGCCACCTGAGCACCAAGGTATGGCTAAGGCCTATTGCCAAGAGGCTTTGTTGCTGAATCAAGCCCAGAAGGATCTCAATCAGCATCTTGCCGACAACGCAGGGAAGATGTTTTCTTTATCTACTTCCCTTAAAAGACATGCCTGGCTATGCACCTCTACCCTCTCAGAGGAAGGCAAGTTGTTGGCAGAGGATCTCCCAGCCCATGATGATGGTCTGTTTAATCCGGAAACAAATACCTACCTGAAAGATACTCAAGAGGTGAGACAAGCGGCGAACAAGTTTGGTTTCCACAAACCTCTTACCGCTCCAGATCAAGAGGCCAGCAGTCCTCTTCTTACAACAGCAGGCCATATTCCCTTCTTTGCGAGCTTCCTCTCAAACGAAACCACCACGCTCGCCAAAGCAACAGATGCAAGCTACTTTGCGTCAACAAGGTAAAGGGAAGGCCCAGAACAAGACTAAGCAGCGCTTTTAGTAGTGCCACCTCCCCCCTCCCGCACGGGTGTCGTCTCTACCTTTGCACAGTGGTGATTCAACTAATCACGGGACTCATGTGAATCCCCCACACAACCCTTCTCAACACATCACTTTGACTGTTCGGTTTGGCACAAGATTGGCTGGTTTTTCTGCAGCATGGTGCAGTATCACTACTGACAAGTGGTAATTGACATCATTCAAAATGGCTACACCATTGAGTTTAAAAACTGGCCGCAGTTAGGAATCGTCAGGATGACAACTCCCTCTTCTGTGTTGTGAGACGAAGTTCACACCCTTCTCCAAAAAGGGGCTATCGTGCCTTTCCACCCTTCGATGTTTGCGTCAGCCTTTTTCTCCCCCTATTTCTTGGTCCCTAAAAAGGATGGAGGCCAGAGGCCAATTCTGGATCTCCAAGGGCTGAACCTTTACATCTGGGCATGCAAATTTCGTATGGTTACCCTTCTGACCATTTTTCACTTGTTTCCATGGCACGCTTGGTTTGCCACAATTGATTTGAAGGACGCGTATTTCCACGTAGCCATCAATTCATGCCATCACAAGTACTTGTCCTTCAAGATAGGCCACAAGGCCTTTTCTTTCAGGGTTCTTCCTTTTGGAATATCCATGGCGCCTCGCATCTTCACTAAATGCATGGCAGTGGTGGCAGCTCACTTGCGTCGCCAGGGTATCACGGTGTTCCCCTACATCGACGATTGGTTGCTCGCCGGGAATTCCCGCTCACAACTTTTGGACCACATCAAATTCACCCTTTCCATCTTGCAGAGTCAGGCTCGTCGTCAATCTCCAACAATCCCACTTGGAGCTGACACGGGATGTACGGTTCATAGGCGCCCGGATCAACTCCCTCTTCCTGAGGAGTGCTTCCGCAATCTGCCGTCCTGCGAATAATGCAGTCACCATCTGTGGATGCCAAGCATGTACAGTCCACACATGGCCTCAACAATGGCAGTCACACCATTCGCCTGGCTCCACTTCCGCCCACTCCAGTCATGGTTCCTCCAAGTGTTTGATCCTCTTTGACACAGACAGAGCCGGATGTTATCTGCCCCACCTGCGATACGCTGCTCATTGCTCTGGTGGACGAAGCGCAGCAACGTTTGCTTAGGTATACTGTTCCTCTACTCTACATCTTCCCGCCCATCCCTCTCCTCAACAGGGTGATTGCCAAGATTGACACCAACGATGTCAGTGTCATTGTGATCACACCAAAATGGCCATGACAGCCTTGGTTCACGCTCCTGAACTTGATGGTTGCTGGAGAGTGCCTTCCTCTGGGCAATCTGCCGGACTTACTGACAATCCAGGACGGCTGCGTACGCCATCCAGACCTCAGCCTCCTTCACCTCATGGCATGGTGAGTCCGGCCCAGCCACTCTCCCGCTCAGTAGCAGACATCATAGATGCTGCGCATCGCCCATCCACACAGCGGTCCTATGTTGCGAAATGAAACTGTTTCGCTCAGTTTGCTCAAGAACGAAGAGTGGATCCTTTGCAAGCCCCTACTTCCCTCCTACTTGATTTCCTAGCGATGTTGGTTCAAGACGGCTTGGTGCTTTCATCATTGAAATGTTACCTGGCTGCTCTTTCTGCTTACTGTCGTAGGAAAGGCGGTGCCTCATGGTTCCGGGATCCTCTTGTACGACTCTTCCTCAGAGGGTACCGGAATTTCCAACCGCCAGTATCCCCCCCCCCCCCACCGCCCTCATGGCAGCTCGATTTGGTGACCAAACCACCATTCGAGCCCATGGCCTCTCTTGACCTCTCCTGCCTATCATGGAAGGTCACTTTTTTGGTAGTAGTCACGTCAGCACGAAGATCAAGCGAACTTTGGGCATTGTGTGTTGATGCACCATACCTTTGCTTTCACCAGGATAAAGTTGTCCTCATAACGGACAATGCCTTTCTCCTGAAAGTTGCAACTGATATTATTCTTCCTGCTTTTTTCCAAGACTCGTCAACAGATTTGGAACGGCATTGCATCTCCTTGATGTCCATAGGACATTGGCCTTTTACCTGGACAGAACAAAGGATTTCCGAAAATCCCCAAGATTCTTCTTGAAGTATCAGAATGATGCTAAGCGTTTGCCTGTTTCCGCAATGCCTCTCCTCATGGGTGGTTTGCAAGACATCTGCTGGGCAGCAATCTGGGCTACTCCCCTCACGTTCGCCACCCACTACAAGATGGATGATCAGTCGAGGAGGCATGCCGCCTTTGGCAGAGCAGTACTTTTCTCGGCACTGGCATGATGCCCACCATCCAAGATTTGTGGCTTGCTATTCTATCATAGGTGCTGATTTCATCAGAGACCACGAAGGAGAAAGAATGGTTGCTTACCTGTAACCATGTTTCTTAGAGTGGTCATCTGTGAAATTAGCACCTCCCCACCCATCCTCCCCACTATTCATGCTCAGTCCTCGAGCCGCGGTACGGCGGCGAAAGGGAACAGGCTGCAGCCCCTTTTATGGCCTGTATTGCCTCCTGTGGAAGCTGGGCGGGGCACAGCCTATAGCTTTCCAGAGGTTTCCAGTTAATTGCTGAATAGGTGCTTATTTCACAGATGACCACTCGAAGAAACATGGTTACAGGTAAGCAACCATTCTTTCTCCATTATGTAATTGAAATTTCAGGCGGTCTGCTACAGCTGTCAGAATTTCAATCTTTGAATGGAATTCTGGCCTCCGCAAGAACCAAAAAAAGCTCATGACTAGAAATGCCCATCAATACTTCCGATTTAGCATTTCCTTCACCTGTTAGGTTATCATGGTTTCTATTTTATTCATGAACTAAATGTGGAAAGTTCAATGTGCCATCAATGATTTTCTAATTCTTGATGATAGTGAGAAATTGAACTTATTTTAATTGGGGTACAGTGTTCCCTCCCTGCTTTGCGGTTCGCTTTTTGCTCCCTCACTGCTTCACGGTTTTTTCTGAGAGGTGCACATGCACAAATTGTGCCAGTTTCCTTTTTGTGCATGCGCCCTTCCTCTCGTCAGCGTCCAGCAGGGCCATTCTGGATGTTGAGTAGAGGGAGGTGCATGCACAAAAGAGAAACTGCCAGGCACCGGAGAGGAAGAAGCGCAGGAAGAAGGCTTGCAAAGGGGAGAAAGGCCACCTAACTACTAATATAATGTGTAAATATTGAAATAAATAAAGTGCCCCTATTTTGTGGAATTTCACTTATTGCGGGTGGTCCTGGAATGTAACCCCCACGATAAGTGAGGGAACACTGTAAATGTGCCATTGACTGGTCTACATTTTTCTTAAAGATCAATCTTTTGATCTAGAAATGGTAAATGCACAGAAGAGATGGCTAGATCTGAGTGGTGACTAAAATGGGAGTTGTTGCTTCAGAATGACAGTGAAAAGTCAAGAACAATGACCCTTGAATATCTCTGTATTTATCAATAATTTACATCTATAAATTATTTAGTGCCATGGCACTTGTGTGGCCTTAAAATTAATGTTATGACCATCCTGAAAATCTGGCAGTGAAGTTCATTCTTCTCACATGGGAAACGTCTAGTATTCAACACAGGTTTTTAATATTACAGAGATTATTTAAGTCCATGCCATCCTCCTGATAGAATGGAATCTGATAATAATTTGCTAGAGCTTTTTTGTTTTTTGTATAGTACATTATTATTGCAAAAATTGCAATAGAAGATTAGAAGATTATCTGCCATATACTGCTTTGGTAGCATTAGCACAGTCACACTAATTGTGTTTCTCTTTTCACAGTGAGTACTGCACCACAGCCCAAACCAGTAAGTGTAGTAATTTGTTCCTTTTTGAATTGAATTAGACTTTGCATGTAAATTTGGATTTACATAATCTTGACAGAGTAGTCTGGGTAATATATAAAGCTTATTAAAATGCCCTAAGATGTTTGTTTAGATATTAAAAATACTTAGCTTTGTAGAGTAAATTATAGTGTGCTGCATATTTATTTCAGTTCTGTTATCTGGTGCTCTTCCTTTGCCTTATTAGTGTAGAGAATTGTCAAGCATCCACACCCTCCTCCCAGTTATTGCAATTGCCTGTGATGAATATGATATAGTTTTTATGGACAGCATTCTGGATCACATAGGCATTTGGCCTGGTCTCATTCTATTGGGGGAGGGTGGTGTCAAAATAAGTGTTTTATGAATAGTTCTGTACCATGTGAGTATTCTTAATTTAATCTCTGAAATATCTTGAGCACATTCAGAATTAAATACAAGTGGAAATGCATGTGTTAAAATAATTTTGGAAGCTTCATTCTATATTTCTACTATAAAAATGCATTTTCTTTTTAAAAAAATTATTTAAAAGTTTTTAAAGTTACATTTAAAGTCAAAAAAGTGAATTGAGAAAAGAAATATAGTGTAGAAACTCAAAAAATGCCAAGAAAAAAGCAAAAGAGAACAGAAAGAAAAAAATAGATAACCTCCAATTTATCTTCATCTGGCCAAAAGAAAACAACATAAGCTTCACCCTCTAGGCCTCCCAATGTTGATTCCTTTCTCAAACCCCCCCCCCCCCAAATCAATTATTCTCCAGAACTCAAAATTGGCAGGTCCTTCTCTTCCACGTGTAAAAAGTGAATAAAAGGTTTCAAATTTTTCCAAAAAAAAATCTAGTGTCCCTTCTTTTAGTAAACATGTTGATTTGTCCATCATTTTTATCATCCAATCCTCTGTTTTTGGTTTTCAGGTTTTAACTGGATATTTCCCCCCACATACCTTAGGTCAATGGTTCTCAATTTGTGGGTTCCCAGGTGTTTTGGCCCACAACTCCCAGAAATCCCAGCCAGTTTACCATCTGTTAGGATTTCTGGGTATTGAAGGCAAAAACAGCTGGGGACCTACAGATTGAGAACCACTGCCTAAGGCATTTGAATCTAATATTTCTTGGCATGTTTACATGTCTACCACATATGGTAGACATGCTGTTTACATTTCTAGCAAGTGTTGGAAACCTGTTTAGATATCTTAGAAAGCTTTTTCAAGTGTCATATACCATTGATATATCATTTTGTTAAAAAGTGCATTTTCATTAAGAAGATAGCTTGAAGCTATATCTGATATTGAGTATTCTCTTTTATCGTCCTTTTTATTGTTCATTTGGGGTGCTATATGCCATATATCATACCAGAAGTATGAATAGAATTGAAAGAGTAGACTATGATTAAAATCCTATACTCATTTAACTAAGAATAAGCATCATTGAACTATAGGGTTGCACTTTGAGTGTTAGCATCAACAGATCTGTGAAAATATTCCTTCTTGCATCTATAATCCAAGGGAAATTCCTTTCTTCTTTCCTCTTTGATCTTTCCTTCGTCTTATTTGAAGTTCAGTAGGGAAACAGGTACCTGAGAGCTTTTGTGTTTGCAATTAACCCACAGGCTGATAAAATGTCTAAAAATAAGAAAAAGAAATTGAAAAAGAAACAGAAACGACAAGCAGAGCTGCTGGAGAAAAGAATACAAGAAATTGAGGAAATGGAGAAGGAAGCAAGCCCTCTGGAAGCTCAGCCTGAAGCCCAGCAAGAGGTTCCAAGGCCACTTGAGCTGCTTTTGAAAGAGACCCCCCCAGATGAAGATGTACCAGGAAAGACAGGTGTTGTTCTCTAAAATTCTCATATATGTTAGATGTATTTGGTAGTAGTTTGTAGTCTCAAGCTAAGTAAGTTTTAAGATAGGTGTTGTTGCACATTTCTGAAATGTGGGAAGAACACGATATTCAATGTATTGATTACATTGCATTGTGTTGAGCATTATCGTTTAAGCACGACAGTTAGCTCTACATTTCCCCAGCATGTATGATGGGCATCTTAATTTTAAATTGTTTTGGCAAATCACCAGAACTGGGGTGTGGGTGCTGTTTGACTGGTGCATTTGTGTATATGATCAACTAAGCTATGGTGGGTTTCATTTGTGTCTGACTTTACTTTCTCACTTCCCCCATCCCATTCCTTTTCTCTAGAAGATATTTCTCTTGTATCTGAGCAAACAATCTTAATGGAAGGGGTTGAAAAATGCGTAACCGAAATCAATTGCAATGGAATGGTACAAATGGCTGCCTTCTCAGATTCCATTAATCAAGTGTCCGTGAGTCTCGAGGAAGATGTTCACAATGCCAATGACTGTAGCGGCCCCCCTCAGGAGCAAGAAGAGGATGAGACCTCTGCTTACAACCAAAGTAATGGTGGCACAGAGGACAGAATAGAAGAACCTGGATCTGAGTCCTGTGCACCCTTAATTTCAGAGGTGCTGGATGCCATGGTATGCCAGGCGACCTCAAGTGACGAACAGTATCTCAGTGAGCAGCAGATCAGCCATTTACAAGAGAGCATCAGGGCAGAAATACCTTCCGAGGATGAGAATGAAAATAATGGATCTTCTGAGAATAATAAAGGTACTCCACTTATCAGCAAGAGATTCCAGCAACTTAATAAGTTTAATTACAAGTTTGTTGTTTCTGCAAACTCTTGTTAATCAAAAGTGGACATGAAAACTATCAGTTGCCTCCTCATGGGCATGTTATGGAAGAGTTGGGTGCATATGAGCCTAAAGTTTCTTCCTGTCACCAAAAAAAAAAAAAAGCTCCTCATTATCTCTTATTTGTGTTCTCCTAAAAATGCTTTTTGAGTTTGTGTGGCAGATGATAGTTCTCTCCATATGATAGTAACGGGCTCTTCATTCTATATCTAGGAAAATCTGCTGCTGGAAATTTCCTCCTTAATCCTCTTGAGCCTGGGAATGCAGATAAGCTTAAAGTGAAGATAGCTGATCTAGGAAACGCCTGCTGGGTGGTAAGTTTAAATCTCTTTTCTTTATGAGTGACAGGAGCTGTTGATTTCTGCCATCAGCTTTGATGTAATGTAGGCTGCAAGCTTGCTAGCAGTGATTATATTTGTTTATTAAGCCTAGCATGGAGCATAGAGGGTTAGAGCCTTTCCCCATGCACTTTCCAAACTTCAGAGGCACATGGAAGCAGCACTACTTCCTGAGTGCCTTCACTCCAGTGTCAGAGAAAAAAGCCCTTCCCTCAGCTTAGAAAAAAACAAATGTCTCCAGTATTATATATTGGCAGCTGCACACTTTCACTAGCTGCCACAGCTATCCACTCTTTGAAATTGGTGTAGTGCAAGGTACTATAGTAAATTTGTAGACTTAAAAATTGGCTAGACTTAAAACATTTCAATCAATTATCAAGGCTGTAAGGAAAGCTTTAATCTGTGTGGAATCTATAGAAGAGATGGAAAAGTGAGGAATTAAGAAATCAAGCAACATCCTTGAGACTCGCTGTTTATTATAGCATGAGCTTCCATGGATGTCAGTCCATTCTTCAGATGCAGTGCTGGAGATAAGTGTACTGCCACAAGAATATTGGAGTTGCAGGAGACTGAAGTTGTAGTGGGGGTCAGAATAATAGGTGACAGAAAACTACACTATTACACTCCAACTCCACCTCCCACAACCCTGCAACTGAAATTATTCAGTCTCAAAGATGCTCATTGATTTCTTCATCCCCTTCCTATTTGTCTATTTTATGCTGAAATAGACTAATCTCTTTGAAAACTACTATTTCTGTTCTAGATAGATGATTGTTTTCCAAATGGTGTCTAGTGTGAAACATTTGCAGATCACTAAAACAGACTATTTCTATTCAGGACTCTTATTCACCTGCTCATTTAATCAAATACAAGGTTGATCAGTCATCCCACTCAATTCACTGAAAGAACTTCTAGACAAGGTTTTTTTTTATCATGTAATCATCTTGACTCGTTCGAAGAAACTCAAGAAAATTCTGTTCGAGAATTTAAAAACCTATAGTTACAGAGTGTGTTTTGCTTGGTATCACAGTGTCCTAAGATGGCTTTTTCATGAATGTATCAGGCTTATATATATGTATAGATATCAATTATGATGTCAGAAGTGTAAAGTGCTGCTGGATGACATCATGTCTACAACAATGGATTACATACTATGCAAAACTGATTTATTGTACTGTTAAAAAGCTTTGAAACTTGAATTTGAAGAATCAAGAAGTATTGATTCCAGTTTATTTCTCCTTTATCAGTCATGGAGTCCTATAGTCTGCGTTTTGCACAAGTCCTTGCCCTGCCCTCTCGAATCTGATCATGCCCACCATGTCCTGGTTTACTGGTTGGTCATGTTGGTCGATGTATTTTATGATGTTTTTACTTAATTATATTAATTAGGTTGTTTATGTGTTATTATGTTTTTAATTGTGTTTAACTTGTAATCTTTGTTAATGCTGGGCTTGATCCCCATGTAAGCCGCCCCGGCTCCCTTCAGGGAGATGGTGGCAGGATACAAAAATAAAGTTATTTTTTTATTATTATCCCCCTTGATCTTGAGTTCTGAGATAACATGCTTTTCTTCTGCAGCATAAACATTTCACTGAGGACATTCAGACAAGGCAATATCGGTCCTTGGAAGTACTGATTGGAGCCGGGTACAGTACCCCAGCCGATATTTGGAGCACAGCTTGCATGGTGAGCTTTGTCATGTCATGTTGCTTAATGCTTGTCAGTGGTCAGGATTTCAGAATTCAGTTGAAATATGTCCACAACCGAATAGGTGCATCTGTTTTAGACTCTGCTGAAATCTGATTGAATGAATTGTGGCATAGAATTGTGTTAAGACAATATTTTAAAGGAAGCCTTACATTTATTAGACATTCTTGTATTGGTTTTTTAATTGGCAGCACAGTAATAGTCCTATATTTTGTAACCTATCTCCTTACTGCAGACCTATTGATCAAAGTAATTTACAAATATGAAGTCCGAATCAAGACATTCTAGTATATAGACCCTATATGT
Organism: Anolis carolinensis; assembly: GCF_035594765.1. Lineage (NCBI taxonomy): Eukaryota > Metazoa > Chordata > Lepidosauria > Squamata > Anolidae > Anolis > Anolis carolinensis. The sequence continues at coordinate 190,793,597 of NC_085844.1, read as the reverse complement.
ATCAGGTTAGTTTAATTGAGAGCAGTCTGCCGTTGATTATGATGACTTTTCATCACTGTCCTTTTAGCTTGGTTCTTTTTACCTGACTGACAAAAAAGGCAAATAAAAAGTGTTAGTGTTTAACATGCCACAAAATATGTTGATGTTTATATCTTGCAACAGACTAGCACAGCTGCCACCTGGAAATAACTAATTAGAATTGTGGCTATTCCCAGACAATCTGTTCTCAAATTTAAAAAGCCTGAAATATGTCTCCCATTTTGTTATTTAGGCCTTTGAATTGGCTACAGGTGACTATCTATTTGAGCCTCACTCTGGTGAAGACTACTCACGGGATGAAGGTAAACATTATTCCCTGAATTGTCTAAACTGCCAGGAATGTATCAAATGGTGTGAGGGATGATTTTTAATATATTTCTCAGTATGTTTGCAATATAGTGAAACAAGCTAACGGATTCAAATAATGGGAAATGTGTATTGTCTTCTCACTTGAATGGCAGGTGATTAGGAGTTAAATTTTGTCTCTATGTGGCATGAGCTGATCTGTTCCCTTCATGCTCCCACACACACTTTCCCCAGTGTTGCAGTGCAGATCTTGATAACTTAAATGAATCAAAATAGATACCTGATTGTCTTGAGATTTCATAAGTGCTGATTAACAAGAGTAACAGATGAAACTAAGCAAAGCTGATTTCGACCTTATTTCTACTTAGATACTGCTAATTTTAAAATAAAATACAATCACATTATGTGATAAAATGAATTTGCGTAAATCTATGAGTTTCAGTGGACTTACCTGCAATGTACTCTGTGGCCATATTTTGCACACAGCTGTAAAACTTACAGGGTAGAAATTATGTGGTTTGAAATCAACTACTAGTTTCCTTGTTGGAGAAACTAGATTTGATATGGAGGAAAACAAGGTCATAGGTCATAACTAAATATACATCTTTATACTGGTAATGATAGGGGCTGCAGTAGCTCAGCAGGTTAAACCACTAAGCTGCAGAACTTGCTGATCGGAAGGTTGGCGGTTCGAATTTGCAGATGGGGTGAGCTCCCGTTGTTAGCCCCAGCTCTGCCAACCTAGCAGTTCGAAAACATGCAAATGTGAGTAGATCAATAGGTACCGTTTCAACGGGAAGGTAACAGCGCTCCATGCAGTCATGCTGGCCACATGCCCTTGGAGGTGTTTATGGACAATGTCTGCTCTTCGGCTTAGAAACGGAGATTAACACCACTCCCCAGAGTTGGACACAACTAGATTTAATGTCAAGGGGAAACCCTTACACTTTATACTGGCAATGATAGTTTATTAACTGATAATATTCATACATGTGTTCTGTTTTTAAATAGTTACTTTTTAAAATTTAAGTTTCAGTCCATCTGGGCTGAAGCTACAGAACCAAAGTTGTTTAATATGCCAGCAGGTTGCAACAGGCCAAAACTAAGATGTCTCAGAAATGTGTAATGAATCAAGATCTTGTCCATCTATCTATCTGTCATTAATATTTCCCTCTTTGGTAGGCAAGTTTCATGTTCCACTCAAGTTCCCAAGAAACTAAAACTGAATTAATACTTACGTTTACTGTTTTGTTTTGTTTTTTCATTTCCTCCTTGGGATGACAGACCATATTGCATTAATCATAGAACTTCTGGGAAAAATACCTCGCAAGCTCATTGTGGCTGGAAAATACTCCAAGGAGTTTTTCACCAAAAAAGGTAAGGAGGCAAGAATGTAAAATATGTTTAGTCTTCAAAAGGACGAGAGCTACATTGTGGGTGTAACTAGAATATCCAACTTTGGGGGCTGTTTATTTTCTTTTAACAGCAAATTGTCTTCTTAACTAATTTGAGGCATGGCAAATAATGTTATCTTTTTCTTTGGGGCAACAGTCATATTTGTGTTCGAGGGTACACTCCAAGTGATGCATAAGAGATCTTACATTCCAGGTTGGCTCTCTTTTTCACTGTTGATTGAACAATGAAAGTTCATATAAAGTCAATTTGAACAGGCGGAGAATCTTGATGATTTTCACTTCAGTTCCCAGAAGAAAAGCTGGCATGGTCAATGGTGTGAGATTATGGCAGTTACAGTCCAAAGCATATGAGATAGCTAGAGATTCCCTCTTTTGAAGATTCTTCCCAGAAATATGACGTCTCACTACACTAGAAAAGTACCTTGAACAGTTTTCTTGTTTTGTATCATTCCTAAAGAAGATTCATGTGCTCAAGAATTACAACAGACATCCAGAACACTGGGCCAATATTTCCAAAGAGTGCTTTAAAACACAAGATTGTTCTAGCAAGATATATGAAGCTGCCAAATTAGGTGCCTTGTTTGGAAGAGGGAAAATAGCCCCTTTGATTACACTGGCCAACACACATTTTGGTGCCACAAATGCTATTTCTGTTTTTGGGTATGTTTGACCTGCTGGTTCCAAAAATGGCACCAGTTTCCCCTATCAATTCTAGATTTTGAGTTACAAGGCATATGCCATATACTAGTCTTCATCTGCTCACCCATAGAAAATAATGATAACCATATCTAAGAAACTAGGGCTGATGTGGTCTATTCAATGCAATTTTTGAAGCAACACCTCAAATGACCCCAGGCCTGAAAACCAAAGCACCAAGAAATGTTGTTGTTGTTAGGCTATGTATTGAGCTGTATAATATTGTTCTGTTGACCTTCATGTTTATGTTAGGGATATTCTGTTTAATGTCCCTTCTCATTGTTCTCAGGTGATCTGAAGCACATCACCAAACTGAAGCCATGGGGCCTTTTTGAAGTTTTGGTGGAGAAATATGAGTGGTCCCAAGAGGACGCAGCTGCATTCACAGACTTCTTATTGCCTATGCTGGAGCTGAATCCTGAGAAGAGAGCTACAGCGTCTCAGTGTCTCAGGCATCCCTGGCTGAACTCCTAGATGCTTCAAGCCTGGCACCCTGGCCCTCTACTTGGGTTTACAGCATAATATATATACAGACCTAGATGTCCCAGTTGCCCTTCCCCTCTTCTCCCGAGTCAATTTTTTCCTTGTTGATTTTCAGAGTGAAGCTTCTCCTTGGGGCTTTTAAGATTTTAGATAAATCTAACTGTTCATGTGAGTTTGTGTACTTGACTCAGTAGGGACTGTTGTCAGCCAGTGGGCATCCAGTATGTTTTGCTGTGATTGGAGTTTGCCAAAGAGTTTGTATGGGAATGTGAAATTAAGCCCCTCCCTTATCCTGACTCTTTTCCTTACTCAAGTACCTTACCCTTTAAAGTGTGGGGAATCTTCATCGGGATACACTCCCTTTAAGTATATTGCAGTCATCCCAAGGGGGATGTGAAGAGCTGTGAATCCCTCTTTAGCTCGCTGACTCCGGGAGTCATTTTCTTAGTGCACATCCAGTTGCTGATAGTAAGAGGAGAAATGGCAGATGGCACCAAGGTGGTAGCTCCATGTGGAGCACTGAACTCTACTCAACTCATTCCTTAGGTGTCTGTTCAGCTGCTTGTGTCATTTTTTGTCTTATTCTTTTCAAACATATTTTTATCTAGTTCTAGCCATTGAACCTTTTGAAAAAGTCTGTATGAGATATGCACGTACCTATATGTATTTAAGCATTATTTTTTGTTCCCTCTTTATTAAGATTCACCGAGCCCAGTGAAATAAGCAGCTCTTCAAATCTCAAGCATCTTGTGCTTGAGAAAACTTCACAAGGGAAATAAAAGCAATGGGAAGTCCTAAAATGAACAGTCTCTACAGTAGAGGTGAGGAATGTTCACTCCTCCAGGTGTGGAGTACTGCAACTCCCATAAATCTGATCTCATCATTAACTATGCTGACTGGAGCTGATGGGAGTTGCAGTCCTACTCAACGATATGGATCTATGCATTTGTTGGCTGCAGGAGGGCAACCAGGTTGCCTCGTTTCTGTGCCAAACCTGTCCAGTGGGCAGTTCCTAGACAAAGAGGAGATCTGCCAACTCTGTATTGTGGCCTAGTAGCTGCATGAACATTGTTTCTGCAGTTCAAAGAGTGGCAAAAACAAGGGTAATACCAAGCATGTGGCTGGCCGCTTTGTCATGTGGGCTAGTCTTGTGCCATCAATGCTATCATCTGGGCCTTGTGTAGAATTGTATGTTTAGTAGAGAACAGTTTTCAGGAGAAAAATAGGATATATTCTTACTCAAGAAAATATGGTATTAATCTCTTAGGTTGTCTTTCAAGCCATACTTTGTGCCCATATTGTGATCCCTACTGCATTTCCAGAACTTAAAGAACTTAATGGTATCTAGCTGGTTAATGGGTCTATAGTGCTGGACTCTAGAAATTATCTTTCTGAAAAGAGTTGTTTTTTATGTATGAACATATGAGAAACAATCTATTCTAAAGGAAGTGTAATAGGATTTTTTCCCATCCAGAGATAAGGTATTGCTCTCTGTGTTGTCAAAGGCTTTCATGGCCGAGATCACAGGGTTGTTGTATGTTTTCCGGGCTGTATGACCATGTTCCAGAAATACTCTCTCCTGAGGTTTTGCCCACATCTATGGCAGGCATCCTCAGAGGATGCCTGTTATAGATGTGGGCGAAACGTCAGGAGAGAATACTTCTGGAACATGGCCATACAGCCCAGAAAACATACAACAACCCTGTATTGCTCTCTGTTTGTCAAAACTGTTGCAAAATTGGGAGATCAACAGCAACATTTTTTAAACTCCTTGAAGAGGTGAAGTAACTGACTGGCCCATCTAGACTTTCTTATTTTATTAGAAAAAGTTTTGTGGTGAGTATTGCCTGGCATCAACAGGTTGTCTAAAAAATTCCCTCCAGCCTGCTCTAATGTTACATTTGAGGAAGTTAGGAAGTTCAACAGCTCTTCCTGACTATGGACCAAAAAGACTTTTAATGTTAAAAATTATCCAGGGCTGGAAACCCTTGGAATATTCAGATTTTCAGGTACTGTATAGTACTATTCAATGCAAAAACTGCCAGCAGTAGAGTACCTTTTCTCAGTTATTTTTCTGTGTGGAAAATCCCAGTTTATAGGAAGCCCCTCTCCTGTCTTTTGCACACAGAAATGTGGTGCAATTTTATTTTTGTTTGTTTCTTTAAATTAAAGTCTTAAGTGCTGTATTCCCTTCACAGTCTAATTTGGCCATGCTATCATATGATGCCTGACTGGGGGTTTAGTGGGATCAGTGTTGCATGCGCATTTAGATGGTATTAAGTAACACTCTCGGTGCATAACCGTAAAACGAAAAGGAAAATGTTAGCAACTTCTTAATGCTATTTCTGTTACTTGGAGTATCTCCTTTACCTCCCAAAAGCACTTCCATACCTGTCTAAAAATTTTTTTGATGGGACTAGAATGTATAATAGTACTTTCTCTTAAATAACTGTGAAAACTTGTCGGCAGGGAGACCTGAATTTCCAATGTCAACACATCCATCCTGGCTACCTGAACGGTGCAAAAATGCAGTGTTTCAATCTAATACAGATTCTGCTCCATAGAATATGAGCTGTTTCCATGTCTTTTGTACTAAAAGAGACATGCCGGCATAATACAAATGGCACCTTGACAGGATTGCCTCTGTATTTTGTGGCTTTCACCAGGTTCACTCAACTTCCAAATTGCCATAAAGTGTTCACTAACAAATTTGTACTTGTTTTATTTACCTAAAACCTGAAGGAAAAACAAATACATTTTTATTCTTTCTATTGGGCGCATTGTCTTTTTTTCCTTTGTAAATGCAGCACAATAAAGAGGTTATTAAATAATCTACAGGTACTTTTGATATGCTGTCTGTATTCATCCAGATCTCTGCAGTAGAACCTCTTTTATCTAAATCAGGTACAAGAATTAAATATAAGTGTGTTGATATAATTGTCATATGGGGTGAGAATAATACAGCGATGTAGCAACAGGATTAAAGTAGAAAGTAAGTTTGGCTACTTCTCTGTTCAATAAAATGGTTTTATTGTTAGGTTGAGTTAATTCTTGTATTCATTGATCAGATACTTTTAGTATCATATGCGGTACACATCTTGTGATAACAAGGATAAAATGAAAAATCTGACATTGAATAGTAAAGGGAATCTTTTGATAGCCAGATTCGGAGTAGTGTTGTTATGTCCCTGTAATTCAACATTTAAGTTTGGAATGGGCCGAAGTTTGAATACTGTTACATTACCTGATTTGGTAGAAGCGTGTTCTCTATACCAAATAAAGTCTGCTGGAAAATTTCACTACAGGCTATTAGCCTGTGAATGATGAACAAAAGACTACATTTGATAAGGGGATGGGATGCCATAGTTATGGTTTTGAGCCTGGCTATAGAACCATTGTTCTTGAGAATCAGTATTACTGCATATTTTGAGCTGTTCAAATATTTGCAATTTTGTGTGTGCAATACAGTTAGTCTCTGATAGCAACACTGGATGCAAAGACAGAATAAAAGACAAAACCCAGAAAGCATGGCAAACAACTACATTCTGATACTTCACATGAATCCGGATGAAAAGAGGCAATTTCAACAGTAGTCTATAGTGCAGGATCAATTCTGTAAGGACCTTTCCTGTGAGAAGTGCAACCAATAAAGCAGATAATTTTCTACAGGCTGCTTACTATCTTGCAGGTCTGCATTGTCTCCTGGCTGAATGGCTCAGTTAAAAAGTGTATGAACTTACTGGTGTCTTCATTAGAATGTTTATGGTTCTCTCCATGAAAATGTTTTGCATCTGTTTTGAACAGGGGCAGATTAGAAGTGATCACTGAGCCTAGGGAAATTTCTTATTTGCACTACAACTTCCATATTCCCCTAGCCAGATTAATCTCTAAACCAAGCTAGCTTGTAGCTTCTGGGAATTTAGTCCACAATAACTCTCCAAGCTTTGTCATGCCCCACAACACATACCAGTTATTCCTATAGGGTTTATCTGATAATGGATGGAAATAGTGATTCAAAGTAGCACCAGTTGGCTGGGTCCACTTTCCATGTTTATTTCTTCGTGGTACCCATAAGAAACCCTACATCAGAGGTATTCTGTGGGCAATTGAAAGAGCAGAAGTAAAGAAAAAGCATCAGTAGACCCTGCTAGGATTCTGGTGTCTAAGTAGCTACCTACGGACTCCAGGTGCGAATGCCAGTTCTGTGTTTGGAAAATCTGAAGTTCCAATACAAAGAAGGAGGGGATTTTGAAAGATTCACCCACCCCTTTGAAGCTTCTCTTTGAGGTCTCTTTTCCACAGTCAGAATGGACAACTTTTTAAAAATCGAAGTATGGGGTTGTGCCTGGCTGCCATGGATCTCAAAGAGTCCTTTTAACTTGGCTCAGTGCTGGGAGCAGGTATGCCCATTTCAATCAAAGTCTTAAGATTGCCCTATTCTTCATCTTCATTCAGTTCCTTCTTCTGCAAGACAAAAGAACATTACATGGATCAGACAAAAAAGGGACTTCCACCCTCCTACCTAGTACTGTAAGTGTAAATCATACAGATACCCAAGTAAGTGCATCTCAGAATTTAATCCAGAAATGACACAATGCAGACGTAAAGCAAGTCTGGGATATGTTACATTCCCCCTCCAGCAACAATAAACTCCACGAAGTCAAGCCTTCATAGATGTCCAATTAGCACTATTTAAAGTCAGCTATGCACATAATCAGAACATGGGATCTCTGGACATTTGCTGATTTTCATAAAATTAACGTAATTTCAATGCTTTGTAAATGATTCCTGAATCATCTTCTGAAACACTGGGTGTTCTTAATGCATACCTAATATTACTAATTTTATTATATACACTTAGATCCCATTTTTCCTCCATTATCTGAAAGCATTGTACCGGGTTCATGTAATTGTCAAGTCTCAGTGGTCAGGATAAAAGAATGAATGACCCAAGGTCATCCATTGAGTTTCATGATTCAGTGAGGACTAGAATCTCAGTCTTAAATCCCATCATAACAAATTTGAACCATTATATTACATCTCTGATGTCTGGGACTTGAAGCAGAATCTGATATTTGTTTTATGAAAAGTCAGCTTACCTTTATTTTCCACTTGGAAGTCAGATGGAAGAAGATTGTCTTGCCGGTTGCCAAGTACGAATGCCAGGAAGGAGAGGATTAGAGCATCAAGGATCCCAATGATGCAGAGGATGTATGCCCAGCGCACAGTGCACACTCCCAGTGTGTACTTGTCTGTCTTCTCTCCACACATCCGTTTCACTTCAGGGGAGTCCCAACCATCAGGGTAGAGCATGCAACCAATTGCCAAACCAGCACCTGAAATGGGGAGGGAAGTACCGTTACAATATGTCAGTGACTGTCATTCTCATTCAGGGAAGATTCAGGGGCTTGTGTTATGCCTAAAGTATATGGATGTATTATTTTTTTTTGCTAATTCTGGAAATGTCTAAAGAGAGGCTCCCATTGAGAAAACGATAAATTATGGAGAGGAGAAAGGTCAACATATTTAAATTTGGTGGGGTCAGGCAGAGCTAAGCAATGATTTCATCCATATTTCAGCATTTGGAAATGTTACTTTTTCAATTATAGCTAGTACAGTTCTGGCAGTTGTGGTCTGAAATGCCCACATTTCCAGTTTCTGACCATCCTTGAAAGAATGTAGGGTTCTTTAGTAAATTATCAGCAAACAAATACTGACAAAATCCCAGAGAAACCCCACAAACCTAACATCAATAAATTAAACTACATATAATAGCTCACATTGCAGGCCTATCTGAGGTCTCAATTAACTAACCTAAATGGTCATTGTGCAATGATATATAAATCCTCCAAATTAACATTGAGTCTTTGGAACTCATTTATTCAATCATAGAATTGGAAGAAATCCCAAGGATCATTCAGTCCAACTCCCTACCATGCAGAAACACAATCAAATCCCTCCAGACAAATGGCCATCCAGCCATTTGTCTCTAGAGGACTCCATCACACTCCCAGGCAGTTTATTTCACTGTCAAAGTAAGTAAGTAACTTTATTTTTCTATCCCACCACCATCTCCCGGCAGGGACTCAGGGCAGCTAGCAGGACAAAGGCCCAAAAACAGTAGACAAAGTACAACAATTAAAACATATTGCAATAAAACACAGTAAAATTGACATTATGCAAAATTACATTAAGCAAAACAGTAATTAAACCATAAAAACTAATTTAAAATATATAACGAGTAAAAATAAAATAAGATGGACCACCAGGTTGGTGGAGGGGGATAGCGTAGAGGGGCCATTTGAACTAAAGTGCGATAGGGCTAAAGGGCTTCAGGGCAAAAGGACAAAGTGCAAACATTTCTCGACCGAAGGGGTGGGAGGTGGACGTCCAATTTATTATAGGAAAAGGGTCCTGTGCGGAAGAAAGTGTATTAATTTAATTTTTGGTTATGGGGACTGAATTATGCAAATGCGCAATGAAAAAGCCAAGTTTTTAGCTGCTTTTTAAAAGATGCAAGGGTGGGTGCCTGCCTGATCTCCCTAGGGAGGGAGTTCCAGATGTGGGGCCACTACTGAGAAGGCCCGCTCCCTAGTCCCCACCAACCGAGCTTGCGATGGAGGCGGGAGCGAGAGAAGGACCTCCCTGGATGAACGAAGAGATCGTGCAGGTTCATAGGGGGAAACACGGTCATGAAGGTAGGCAGGTCCCAAACCGTTTAGGGTTTTATAGGTAAGAACCTGCACCTTGAATTGGGACCGGAAAATAATCAGCATCCAGTGGAGCTCCTTAAACGGGGTTGACCGCTCCCTGTAATTTGCTCCCGCAACCTGGCTGCCGAATGTTGTAGTTTCCAGGCCGTCTTCAAGGGCAACCCCACATAGAGTGCATTGCAATAGTGCAGTCTAGAGGTGACTAAGGCATAGACCACCGTGGCCAAGTCAGACTTCACGAAGTACGGTCGCAGCTGGCGCACAAGTTTTATTTGTGCAAAGGCCCTCCCAGCCACCGCTGACACCTGAGTATCGAGTGTCAGCGCTGAATCCAGGAGGACCCCCAAACTGAGGATCTGCGCCTTCCGAGGGAGTGCGACCCCGTCAAGCACAGTTTGCCGCCCTATACCCCGATCAGACATGTGACTTATCTGGAGGACCTCTGCTTTGTCAGGATTAAGCTTCAGTTTGTTCACCCTCATCCAGGTCATCACAGCGTCCAGGCACTGGTTCAGTATCCGAGGGGCTTCCTTGGAGTTAGGTGGAAATGAGTAGTAGAGTTGAGTGTCATCTGCGTAGAGATGGCACCGAACTCCAAAACTCCGAATGACCTCACCCAGCGGTTTCATGTAGATGTTAAAAAGCATGGGGGATAAAATGGAACCTTGTGGGACCCCACAGATCAATGGCCAGGGGTCCGAGCAGGTATCCCCCAGCTTCACCAACTGGGAACGGCCCTCCAAGAAGGACCGGAGCCACTGTAGCACAGTGCCTCCGAAGCCCATCCTGGAAAGTCGTCCCAGAAGGACCATGGTCAATGATATCGAAAGCCACTGAGACGTCCAAGAGAACCAGAAGGGACACACTCCCCCTATCTAGCTCTCTACAAAGGTCATCCACCAAGGCGACCAAAGCTGTCTCAGTGCTGTGTCCAGGCCTGAATTCAGACTGCAAATGGTCTAGAAAATCGGTGTCTTCCAAGAATCCCTGGAGCTGAGAAGCAACCACCCGCTCCAACACCTTGCCCAAGAAAGGGAGGTTGGAGACTATAGTTGTTAAGAATGGAGGAATCAAGGGATGCCCTTTTTTTTATTTTGGGCCTAATTATTGTGTGTTTCAGGCTAGATGGAAAAATCCCTTGCTCCAACAAGGAATTTATTATCCTCTCGAACCAAATTACCAGTCCTTCCAGCTGTTACTATCAGGAAAGTCTTCCTAATGTTTAGGTGGAATCACTTTTCCTTCAGCTTGAGTCCATTGCATTTTGTACTAATCTCTAGAGCAGCAGAAAATAAGCTTTCCCCCTCAGCAAAGTGACACCCTTTCAAATATTCAGTCAGAGCTATTGTGTCCCTTCTCATCCTTCTCTCCAAAATAAACATATCTAGCTTCCTAAGCAGCTCCTCATAGGGCTTGGTTTCCAGATCTTCAACTGCAATAGTTGTACTAGGGCATGTAAAATCACTACTTTACAGATGTAGCGTAGCATATTTACTTTGGATAATTTTTTGTCCTGCATTACAACCCCCAGGAATCCCAATGAATTGATGAGAGATTGTTCTAAAATCACACAAATGATATTGCAGAAATGTGTATTACATGATATCTATAGACCTTTCATTGATATCTAGAGGTAACCAGTAGCCCAACTATGCATGAACATTGGGGAGCAAAATTCATGCCCAAACTCGATTTCAAAATGTTCTGCAGAAGTGCCAAATCCATGTGTGAATGGCCATATGCGGCACAACAATTGCATGCACGCACCATGTAATTCCATGGTATCTCTTTATTTTCTCAGGTGGGTTTACTTTAGCCCACATTGTATGGATCCTGTAGATTGGACCTGAGGAAGGGTGTGATTTTGGGCCTCACCCCCTCTGTCTCTCGCAGAAGAGCTGACAAGAGAGCTACTGTGTCCAAATTACGTTGGCTTGAAATGGAGGTAAGAGAAAGGCAGAATCTTAGCTTTATCCAAACCCTTTTATCTTAATGAGATAAATCCATTATTTCATCAGACAGTCAAATTGGCTAAAGTGAAGCAGGAGGAAAGGTGGTATATTCTGGCTCCCTTCTATTTCCTAGACAGCACACTAAGGATATTCCATCAGTTGCCTTTCTCAGCCCCCCTTTAAGACTTTAAAATGAGAAGAGAAAGTGTTTAAATTAGACTTCTGATGTGACAGGGAGAAAAACATGGGCTAAGATCCTTTTTGAGTTGCCTACACTTACAGTGGAGGAACTTTTTTCCACTTGTGACCTCTTTCCACCTGAGACATTTTAGGTGACCCCAGGTACATATGTATATAAAATAAGTATAAACATCCAACTGAAAATAAGTAAACATTTGCAAGACTTGCTCAACAGGCTGATTTTCCTTTTTGTGGAGCAGAGCCAAAGCCTTTTCTGCAGAGTCAACTGTAAACATTGCACATTGTTGCTCACAGATTTGAGTAAATGTCTAAGTGTTGTTCAGAAACCTTTTACTGTTGCCAACATTTTTGTGACCCCAACATTGAGCGAAGGGGACTCCATTTTGCTTTGGGACCCACAGTTTAAGAAGCAGTGGCCTAGGGAAACTCTGAGCCTTCTATTCTGAGAAGGATTTAAAATGCAGTTTGTATGATATGGCACTACAGCTATCTGGATGTGGGGCATGAAGGCATTCCCTCCATAAGAATCCTGCCCTCCTTTATGAAATATCTCTTCATTCTCCAAATTTCTAGCAGTGCTGTAACTTAAAACTTCAGTTGAGCTCTAGAAATACAAAAATAAATTCATGGAAATTTACCAAAGAAATGCAAACAAATACATTTAAGGGTTCTAGATATGAATGATTTTCAATGTCTCACTTTCTGCAGTACTGGCTGAAGGAAAATGTAATTTGTGGGGGGAGGGCAGAATTATTATATGGGGTCAGTGTCCTCATTTTGCTCCTCATAGGTGTGAGGGATTTCCTCCAAGAGATGGAATGGGATGAGATGAATTAAACTTTTTATTTTATTTTTAATTTTTATTTTTATTTCAACACATTTCTACAAATTGGATGCTAGGTGAGGGCTGTGTTTTGTTATTTTCACTCCAGAGCTTTCACAGCCTTTTTATGGCATTTGTGGGGAACAACCCCAAATCTTGCCTTTGTGGCACTACTGGGAACTTGTGTGAACACTCACTGCAGTTCCCAGGATGCTTGGCTTTGTGTTTAAAGCCAAACTGTGTGGCTTTTCTCTGCTAGCTTATCATAATGGAGCATGGCCACTGTGAGCTATTTGGAGGTCTTTTCAAGCTTCTTATTCTTAAGCTATTTATGCTTTGGGAATTAGAGCATTCTGTAATGCTATTGGTCCCCCTATTGCTTATTTAAAATGCCAGCGATGATCCTGCCACTATGTTATTATTTTTAATTTATTCTGCCAGTGACTTGACCCAATGTACGTATTCTGATCCTCTGAAGGGATCTCTGCACACAATGTAACAGGAGAATACCACCTTTCTTTTCAACATGAATATTTTAAAAGGGTTTACGTGTCTTTACTGCACTTTAGCAACTTCCCATGGTAGAATCATACAGATCTCGTAGGACTTTTGGGGTGGAAAACAACAACATAGAATAGTTGCCATCCTCATCACAAACATTGCTATTATTGGCAGGATGTAATTAAACAATCAGTTCTGTTAATCACATAAACATTGGATTAAGCAGGAGATCCCAGGCAAAATGGAAAGTTCAAAGACATAGCCATGTTAGTGCTAAATATCTGTATGCAAAAGGGAACTTGTAGGATTTGATAAATGTTACACTTTCTTTATTTCAGTCTCAAAGGTGCTACAAATCCTTTCGCAAAGTTGAAAGTTTTGTCATCTTACACAATTTGAGCTTTTTCTAGGTGTAGGTTATATATAGCACTAGAAATCCTATCTCCATCTGTATTAAGTAAGGCTACTCCTTTGATTCTTAAGATTGAGGAGGGTAACTGTAACTTCAAAGTGAATGTTCTGTCATTCTGTTCAGTCATGCATGAACAAAGTGCATTTGTCTTTTCAAACTGGATTATTTTGTTCTGGTTCTCTGTTTTTCCCTTTGACTATTCTTCCAGTTTGCATACTGCTTATTCTCCATAACCTTCCTGTCTGTATTGTTTACATTATTCTTAAACTAAGAATGCATCTACTGTCTAGAGGTAATGCCATTTGACACTACTTTAACTGGCACAGCTCAATGCTATGAAATCATGGGAGTTGTAGTTTTGCAAGGCCTTTAGCTGTTTCTACCAAAGAGTGCTGGTATCTAATCAAACTACAGTTCCCAGGATTCCCAAGGCTCTTGTCCAACATTTAAACTACTACACTACATTGTAGCTCTACGTATAAATTAAGCGGCCTCCCTCCTCTAAGGGTTGCTGAATGGCAATGTCCAGAAACCTCTAATTAACATAGCGAATAGTGAGAAATCATAGAATCATAGAGTTGGAAGAGATCTTGTGGGCCATCCAGTCCAACCTGCTGCCAAGAAGCAGGAAAATTGCATTCAAAGCACCCGACAGATGGCCATCTAGCATGTTTAAAAGCCACCAAGAAAGAGCCGCCTCTAAATCCTAGGATATGCTGTCCAATAATTTCTGGAGGATTACAATTGTCTACCTTTGGTAGAGATAGTGAACTGTCTCTGCATGGATTTGTTCCCCTCTTTTTTTCAATACACTCATGGCATCGTACATAGCTTTTCCTAGCCCCTACTACTTTGTTATTCTTTACCTCCAAGGCGTTTCTGACTCATGGAGACCCCAAGGCGACCTTATCACAGGGATTTCTTGGCAAGATTTGTCCAGAAGCAGTTTGCCATTGTGTTCCTCTGAAGCTGAGAGTGTGATTTGCCCAAGACCACCCAGTGGGTTACTTTATCCTCATATGAACGCCATGATACAGGTCAGACTGAGAGAGGAAAAAGGACCCAAAGACACCCAGTAAATTTTAGCAGTCAATGGAGATTCAAATCCAGACCTCCCAGTCATGGTTCCAACTTACTAACCAATCCAATACATTATAGGTATTCAAACAAATATTTAATATTGGCAATCTTGTTAGAAAATGCTAATAGTGCTGAATTGTGCTCCCCTGGAGGTTTTCAAACAGAAGCAAAATGATAATCTCTAAGGAATATTTTAGTGATGTATTCCTTCATTTGCATGGGCTTGGACTATATAGCCTTTGGTGTACCTTCCAATTCTATCATTTTATGTTACTATGGAAAAAGTTACTGAGAGCAGCTAGTTTAGTTAAGTTTTCAAAAAGAATAAATTCATCTAAACGAGTCTAGAAATCCTTAAAATTCAATTAGGTAGCACTTTCAACATTAGGACATGAGCAAAATCTTTTGATTTCTGATATTACTACAGAAAGCTAGGTAATCTCACAATAGAGGCCAGAATAAGACAGCATGGTTATCAGAATCTAGAAGCTGCTTGTGTTTGTAGTGATGAGTTAGTTCTAAATTGTACAACCAACATTTTGGCTGGAAGGCTGCTGCTAAATATTAAGGTCCAGCCATGTCATTGTCTACTCTAGGACAAGTCACTGAAGACAAAAAAGATAGACTGCTTCATTAGAAATCATAAGTGTGCATGCAAATATGTAAATTGTGGCTTGTACAAACATGAACTTGCCAATTTATGTATTCTGTAAGAATGCCAAGTGTAGGGCCATGATAGTGTGCAAATACTTTGGAAGTCTGTGTTAGTGGCAAAATTTGGTTTGTGCGTAAATAGTACATGCAATAAAACAGATAACAAGGTGGTTAATTCTACTACAAAAAACTAGTATTTGTACTGAAACCCTGCCATAAATTTTTTGCTTTAGTGCTGTTTCATAGAATAGAAGAGTCTCAACAGAAAAAAAATATGACACACAACATGGCTTTGTAGGTGACAATGGACTTTTAATCCAAATAGCTCTTACCAGGAGTATCTTTGCTTCACAGATGACCTTCACATAACAAGTCTGGAGGAACAGAGGCAAAGAGCTATGTCCTCCCTGAACATAATAATCCCTTGGCATCTGATGATATTAGCACACAGGTGGACATTTGGACAGGGTTTTCACCTGCCACTTATTAAAACTTGGTTGTGGGGCCAGGCTTTCGAATAACAATTAGCAGCACTAATTTTTATTATGTGTGCTGGAACTCAATTGACAGACCCAGACTTTTAGACTTAAACATGCCCATCTGTATTTTATAAGTGTTTTTATGAATGTCTGATGTAATTTAATAACTTTTTAATTGATTCACAATGTATTGTACAATTTTATATATGTGTTTTATTGTAAGCCGCCCTGAGTCCCCTATTGGGTGAGAAGGGCGGGATATAAATATTGTAATAAATAAATAAATAAATAAATAAATAAATAAATAAATAAATAATCTCTCCCAAGTTCCCTTTGCCCAACTTACATGCTGCCAGCTGCATCCAAGCACACACCTTGTAGACGGTGGCTGCATTGCAGAAAAAGAAGAGACTGAAGCAGAGGATACAGCCAATGATGAGGAAGGTAGAGACCCCCACAAAAAACATGGCTGTTTTGAAGGCACTGGAGGGAATGGTGCCAAAGTCCAGCGGGCTGCCCTTGCAAATGAGCTCGCCTGTGAGGGCATTGCCAATGCAATAGGAATAAAGACCAAAGTAGCCAGCTTGTGGTGTGTCAATGCTGTCCCCTATCCAGTAGGGTTGGATGAAAGTCACCACCATGATCACAGCAAAGCAGAGTGTGAAGAGTGCCCACAGGACTCCCATGGCTCTGGCGTTCCTCACATAGTTGGTATGGTAGATTTTGGCTGCCTCTTGGGCCGGAAGCATCTTCGACATGGTGATGCCGGAGGTTGGAGTGGGTCGTCTCTTGTAGGAAAAGAAGTAGCGAAAGGATTAGAAGTGGGTAGGGGGCTGGGGAAGATCAGGCTTGGAGCATCAAAAGTACAACTCTCTCTTTCTCTGTTGATGCAAGGGGGTGTGGCGAGTGTGAAATACAGACTCCGTATTCTTGAAGGTGGCAGGTCGAGCTTCTTCACTGATAAAGACCCAAAGGAGGAGCTGTCACCCTCTGAGTCCCCACCACAGAGTTCAGGCACCAGTCTCACTGTCTCCTTTCTCTTCTGATCAGCTCAGCCAGAGGCTGCTGGAGTCTGAAGGGTGCTTATCTCTGCCTTTCGCTGCTGCTACTTGTCTTCTTTTCCTCAGACGTGACGTTTCCCAGGAGGCTGCCAACCTCACCCCTCCCCTTCGAGGGAAATCATCCACTCTCACACACGAAGCCCCTGCAGCCACCTGCTCTGCTGCCATCACTGGGTCCAAGGAGGAATCGCTTCCTGCTCTTGCTGCTTCCTTTCACCTCCTGTGCCTCTTGCTTCAGGACCACGGACAGCAGCCAAGGAAAAGCCACATCCAGGGAAAGTAAAGGAGATTTCAGTGAGAAGGAAGGGCCCGGCAGTGTTGGCTTTGTTGCTGTTCCTTGGATGGGCAAGAAAGATTATTTCCCCTCAACATAAACGTTTCCAAGTTGCCTAACAAATACACTCAGGAACTCTTCCATCTTGTTGAGAGGAAGGGTTACTACAAAGCTACAAAAGGTGGCAGACTCAGTTTCTTCACCCTTTTTTAAAATAAGTAATTTTTATTCAAGAAGGAAAGAAAAAAATAGAGCAATGATACAACAAACAAACATTGGTGGGGGAATATATAATACTAAAAACTTCACAACTACATTCTCTCTACTACTTTAGAAGTACAACTGAATACCTATTAGCACAAACACAAAAATGTACACACAAAACTAAAATTAATAAAATAAAAAGGCTTAGCTACAAACCTCCCATTCATTATAATCGGATAGTCTCTATTCCTTATCAGTCTACCACCTTTAGATGATGTATAATCACACTTCTACTTTGAATTCATAAATCCTAGAATTGGTTTTGTCACACCTTTTGTGTGTTAACAAGGATCCCTTGAGTTAGAGGCCGCTGGGGGTTTCCACGTCTGCATGGTGATAAATTCATTCTGGGGTTTAGTCTGAACTGGACAATGTGTAGAATCCTGTTGCTCCAAATAGTTTGAGCATTTTAGATAGCCCTTTAAAGTTCAAATTTACACCTACACATATACACACAACACTAGCAAGGGAACCACCAGTTGCTGCTTCCCTGAATATATCATTTGTTAACTTTGCTACCCTAAAGTTATCATTTATGTTTTGTGTGTGTTGAGAAGTCAAAGCATTTATCTTTTCAGTTCAGCAGAACTGACAGAAATTGTCTAATACAGGTCACTGTCTTTATCCCATATGGAGGTAGGTGCAGGAAAAACTGAGTTTAAGAGACCATGGTTAGCCTAAAATCTCCTTAATGGCTGTGCCAACATATGAACCGGGGACATTATCAGTCCTTCTTACACACTTCATTCATCAACATGCTTTTCAGGTTGCATAAAAACAAGACACTTATTTCTGAGTAAGTAATAGTTTGAGCTTTGGACTATAGCTTTGAATACCAGGGTTTGATTTCCCTCTCAGTCATGGAAATCAGCTGGGTGATCTTGGGCAAGTCACATACTCTCAACCCAGAAAATCACCAGATATGGACACTTTAGGACAGAAACTACTTAAAGGCACATAGCAACAACCAAACATTCATAGGACTGATCTCTTAGCCACTAACTTACAAAGGTTCTAGGAAAGTCTTGGTTTCTAGAAGTTATGTTGATAGCTTTGTAGGATACCCACTTTCCAGCAAGGACCCCAGTAAAAATGTATTTCAGAATCTTTGAGGTACCATAAAAACCGAGGTTTGGATCTGAGATCTGCCTCATCAGGCCAAAAAGAATTTGCCCACAAAAAGTGCCTGATCTTGATTTGGAGTGGATTCATCTGTCCCCTCCCCATATCATAGCCCACCCCATTTACATTAACCTCTTTGTAGTATGGAGAGACTGGGGTAGGGAAGCATTGTTCCCCCAGCCCAGTTACACATACTTAAAACTGGATGTGACTAACTGCAAAGCAACTAATCTAGCTGCATGATGAAACATATGCACAATCATTCTACATAGGGGAAATGTAATATCTCATCCAGCCTTTGCTATGAGCATTTGACAGTGCAGCATAAAGTAACTCCTGCAGGTGAAAAATCCTTCCCTCATTCTAATTTCACAAGCTTCTGATATTTAAAATCTGCTTCTCCTGGATGGTACTCATATGCTAACTGGATATCCTAAAAGTACCATGATGTGTGTTTGTGCCCTTTGCACTGTTTTGACAGACAGATTTAACTGTTCAAAGCCTTCCTTCACTTTGATCTCTATACGAACTGGGGAATTTTTCACCTGGTCAGAAATATTCCAGAACAGAGCAATTTCCAGGCTATTCACTGCTGAAAGCCCAATGGGGAAAAAAGCTATCTAGAAGATTGCTAAAGTAATGGAAAGCCTAAGAGGACAATACCTAACTCTCCCCAATCTGATTCCCTCCATGTGGTGGATTTGAGATTCCCTCCAAATGTGGTGGATTTGAGAATTATAGTACAACATATTTGGGAAACATTAATTTGTGAAAAGTTGCTGTTGTGTATAACTTGGAAATGTAACTTATCTTGGACTACAATTCCCTGGGATTCTGGGAGGTGTAACTCAAGAAAAGCCGTGTTCTGCTGTGGTGTCCAAACTGAAAACTGTACAGCTGGATACATTCTATAAGCCAGCTCTTTGCCTCTCCTGTCTGGCCTTGCTTACCCAACAGTATGATTTATATCTGCTTGTTCCCTGTGAAAGATTCCTGCAATTGCATCTGTTACTGGCTCAAGGTAGTTTCCTATCAGGCTGTTTAAATAATCTCTGTGGGAAACAGCCAATTTTTCACACTTGGTGTTGTATTCGGCTGTATTTTTCATTCGGCTGACAGCCTTGTCTGATACTCTAGGTCAGTAGTCCCCAAGCTTTTAAAACAGACTGTTGGGGGGGCCAGACTATACAAGAATGAAGTACTATTCACACTGCACATATCTTATTTGTAGTGCAAAAAATAATAATGAAAACAATACAATTTTTTAAATGAATAACAATTTTAACCAACATAAACTTACCAGTATTTCAATAGAAAGTGTGGCCCAGCTTTTGGCTGATCACATAGTCAAGTTAATTAGGACTGTTGTTGTTGTATGCTTTCAAGTCGTTTCAAACTTAAGTCAAAAGTTTAGGACGGAGGCCAAGTAAATGACCTTGGAGGGTTGCATCTGGCACATGGGTCTTAGTTTGAGGACCCCTGCTCTAGATAAAAGGACCATGCAATGAGTAAGAGATTCATAGAAAGGGTGCTTGAACTATCAGGCCTCAGTGCTAAGCCAAAAAGGCATTTTCTCTATTGGTATACAGATTCCTTTTGCAAGCGTGTAAAACATTTTGAGTGCCAGTAATGGTTTGGGTGCTGAACTGCAGCTCTGAGGACGAGGGTTTGAATCACTCAGCCATTGAAATCCTTTGAGTGATTCTGGCCAAGCTTATTTCTCAGAAGAAAGCAGTGTCATCCCCACCCCCCAATCAAATCCTGCCAAGAAAACTCTTGGTAGGGTTGCCATAAGTGTGAAACTTCTTAAGGCACAACAACAACACATCAGTGTGAGCAGGCCAACTTTTCCCAGACTAGAAAGACACTAATACTACATGAGAACAAGAAAGACCCCTAACTCCAAAAATATGAGATATCTATCTATCTATCTATCTATCTATTTAAAAGCCGAGAAGAAAATGTGCTGACATGCAATTATTTCTGCTGTGGCTAGAAAATACGATTAAACATTGTCTGCCTTGCTCTTACTTTCCCTCCTGCAAATACATATAACTTTACTAGTGTCTTTTCATAGCATTGTATTTTGTGATTTGTAACAGCCACTGAAAGATACCCCCTTCCTTGCAAATCACACACAGCTCTGCAACAATTTGAAAATCTTCCATACTTACACAAATTTTAACAATTTCAACCTCTGGCATATTCCTTTTAAAGGAAGGATAGCTTATACTGTAACACAAATTCTGTCTCTAATAAGGAAATCTTGGGCTAACAGAAGTTCTTTGGGGAAATCACAATTTTGGTCATCTTTCCCTGATCTAATGTGCTTGCAAAAATGCCGCACAGTGTCCCCTTTATGTATTCAGATGCTTTTACTTAGTATCTTTTCAACAATATGCATTCTGGGTGCAAGAGAAGTAGGCCAACAGCTACTGCATCATATACTTAGTTTAGTGCTTGGCAACTCTAGAAAGTCTATTTGATTTCCTATATTGATTTGAGCATGCCCAACAACTTTTATCTTGTGCATATTTGCTCAGTATAAATTCCACAGATTGGATAAAGAAGCAGTTGAAATTTCCAGCTTGTGTAATATTTTGGTCTTTTGTGGCCTTTGGGTTTTGTTTGTTACCTTCAGCTGTCGAAACACGTATGCATATTTTATTGGAAGGCATTTTCATGTGACTTTGATGGCACTCTTTATAAATTAGCAATATCCCAGTAGGTCTGGCTTCTCAAGAACACACTACCAGATTAACTTGCTGACTACTTGGAAGAGACAATGGAAAGAGCTTGGGTCTTGCTGCTATTCACCTGTATTTTGGCAGAGTCCTTTGCCAGTCCAAGGGGACTCATCTTCAATCTGGTAAGAAGCCACTGGTCAGTTTTATGTTATATATATATATATATATATATATATATATATATATATATAGAGAGAGAGAGAGAGAGAGAGAGAGAGAGAGAGAGAATCCGTAAGTTTTGATGGCCATTTTTAAATCAATCTCCACAAATTAGTGTGGAGATACTTGGACTTACAGAGAAAAACATTAATACGAAAGGTGGCTTGGATGTAAATATGAACTGCTGAAATGATTGTATGTCAGTCACACATAAGAGTTATAAGTCACTATTTGTCAATTCAGTAAATGGAAACTGTAAGATATCAGTGATATTATGATGCCACGTGTTACCCTAATACAGTGGTTCTCAACCTGTGGGTCCCCAGATGTTTTGACCTTCAACTCCCAGAAATCCTAACAGCTGGTAAACTGGCTGGTATTTCTGGGAGTTGTAGACCAAAACACCTGGGACCCACAGGTTGAGAACAACTGTCCTAATACTATGATTGATGTACTTGTGAGATGTTTTAAAATCTGCCCAATTCATCCAAAGCTTAAACATTACATGAGACATGTTATCATATAAAAAGATGAATACATCTGTCTAAGATAAAAAGCAGAAGGAGAAGTCACTGACATCTAGCCTGTTGTTTGCATTTCATCGAATTCTATTTCTCTTACAGGACAATGGAGAGCTATGTATGCAAAGCCTCCAGTGCAAAAGCGGATGCTGTCATAGAACAAGTGGGTTAAGTTTGGCACGTTGTTCCGACAAAGCAGCTGAGAATCAGGAATGTTCCCGGAAGGTACAAGCTGCATTGCTTACAGTTTAGTTAATACTAATTGTCTGATCCTTCTGCAGAGGAAGGAAAAGCTGGTGGGCATCCAATGGGATCCAAGAAGAGACATTGCTCAAGATACTCATAAGATGGTTACTCATTGGTTGCAAGCCTAATATGTTTGATCTTCATATTTAACCTTCTTTTTCCTTTCTTGAATTATTGTAAGGTTTTCATTTGCTCAATAATTTTGTGTGTGTCAGTAACGAATTGAGACACTGCAAGTCGTTTCTGATGTGAGAGAATTGGCCGTCTGCAAGGATGTTGCCCAAAGAATGCCTGGATGTTTTGATGTTTTTACCATCCTTGTGGGAGGCTTCTTCATGTCCCCGCATGCACCCGGAGTTGACAAAGGGAGCTCATCTGCACTCTCCCCAGGTTGGATTCAAACCGGCAACCTTCAGGTCAGCAATCCAACCTACAAGTCATCAGTCCTGCCAGAACAAGGGTTTAACCCACTGCACCACCTTAAGCTCAGTAAATCACTTGAGTTTCTGGATCAAAATTTTCTGAAGTTTGGTTCTAAGTAGAAAAGGTA
Source organism: Anolis carolinensis (assembly GCF_035594765.1). Taxonomy (NCBI): domain Eukaryota; kingdom Metazoa; phylum Chordata; class Lepidosauria; order Squamata; family Anolidae; genus Anolis; species Anolis carolinensis. Next base: position 190,770,899 of record NC_085844.1, on the reverse strand, counting down.
TAAAAGTATATAAAACTTTTATTGTAGTAAACACATTGGTTTACTACAATAAACAATCATCTTTAGTAGATGCTAAAATGTGTTTTTTGGAAAGATTATGGGCCTAACAAATTAGAGATCTGGACTCTAACAAAACAAATTTCAACAGGAAGAAATGCATGGTTATACACTTTGGTAGAAAAAATGAAATGCTTATCTATTGGATGGGTGACACCTGATTTGAGAGCAGTCCATGTGAAAGAGGTCTATAAATCCTAATAGACAAGGAAGGAACTGAACAAGAATCAATAGTGCGATGCAACACATAAAAAAGCTAATGCGATTCTAGGTTGCATCAATACTATTGTGTATAGATCAAGGAAAAAGAATATTCCCATTCTATTCTGCTTTGATCAGACCTCATCTGGAATACTGTGTCCAGTTCCGGGGACCACAATTCAAGAAAGATATTAACAAACTGGAATGTGTCCAGGGAATGGTGACCAAAATGATCAAAAGTTTGGAAACCAAACCCTGTGTGTAGGGAGCAGGGTACATTTAGCCTCCAACAAAGAAGGCTGAAGGGGGGGGGGGGGACTAGATACAGTAGAGTCTCACTTATTCAAGCTAAACAGGCCGGCAGAAGCTTGAATAAGTGAATATCTTGGATAATAAGGGGGGATTAAGAAAAAGCCTATTAAACATCAAATTAGCTTATGATTTTACAAATTAAGCACCAAAACATCATGTTATACAACAAATTTGACAGAAAAAGTAGTTCAATACGCAGTAATCTTATGTTGTAATTACGGTATTTACGAATTTAGCACCAAAATATCATGATATATTGAAAACATTGACTACAAAAATGGCTTGGATAATCCATAAGCTTGGATAAGCGAGGCTTGGATAAGTGAGACTCTACTGTAGTTATGTTTAAACATTTGGGAGGATGTAATCTTGGAGATGGAGAAAACTTGTTTTCTGCTGCCCCAGAGACTACAACCTTGAACAATGGATTCAAACAACAGAAAAAGAAATTCAACGTAAACATTAGGAAGAATTTGCAGAAAGCAAGAGCTACTCAACAGTGGATTATACTGTCTTGGGGTGGATGGAATCTCCTTCTAGGGAGCTCTTTAAGGAGATGCTGGGGGGGGCATCTATTGGGAATTATTTGATTGTATATCCTTGAACAACAGAGGGTTAGACTAGGTAGCCCTTGTGGTCTCTTCCAACTTTAAGATTCTATGAAATTAGAAAAATTCTTTTTTAACAACTCCCGGAAACCTCCAGCTAGCACAAACAGTTGGAAAGGATTCTGGGAATTCGCATCTCCCTACAAAGGAAGTTTTTCAAGTTTTGATCTTGTAAAGTTCTGTGTTCTGATTGGCATTTCCATATCTCTTGCAGCATATTTATGGAATATACTACAGGTGTCCCTGTGAGAGTGGCTTAACTTGTGATGCAGACTGGACAATTGTGGGAGGTATCACCAACTCTGACTTTGGCATCTGCAAGGACCCAGCAAAAAGAAAGTGAAGACACACATTAAAGATGTTTATGCTCATCTCCTTCTGTCAGCTTTGTGGCTGCTAATGATTATTTCTGCTCCAAAAGGCATTCCAACATAGTTGCACAGCTTTTTAAACAAATTCATGAACCATCACTCCCCCTCACCATAATCTTGCATTTGCTTAAGGTGAAAATACTTTCAAAAATACCTCTAATTCAGAATGCTGGGAACCCTCACTTTTATAGCACACTATCTTGGAGACCCAACAATGCCCGGGTTATTTGAAAATGGCATTCTTTGTCTTTGAATGTTAGGTATTCTCAGTTTAGATTGGGTGAACTACAATTCCCAGAATCATGGGTCAATCCTCCCCAAACCCCACCAGTGTTCAAAGTTGGCCATTTGGTTCTGCGTACCAAGTCTGGTCCAGATTTGTCGTTGGCTGGTCATCGCCTGGCTGCAGTGCTCTCTGGATGGGGGTGAACTACTACAACTCCCAGATTCCCAGGGCAATTGTCCTGAAACATCTGTCAGTATCCACAGTAGGCTACGTTGAGTCTGTGTGCCAAGTTTGGTCCAGATCAGTCGTTGGCTGGGTTCAGTGCTCTTTGGATGCAGGTGAACTACAATTCCCAAAATCAAGGTCCATTCCCACAAACCTCTGCAGTATGTTCAGATGGTCATGAGGTTTCTTTGTGTGAATTTTGGTCCTGGTCCATTGTTGGTGGGGGTCACTGTTTCTCTGGATGCAGGTGAACTATAACTCCCTTTTCCCCAAACTTGTCCAATATGTTTTCTTGGTTATGGAGGCTCTGAGTGCCAATTTTGGTCCTGGTCCATCATCGGTGGGGTTCGGAGTGTTCATTCATTGCAGGTGAACTATAAATCCCAGTACCTACTACTCCCTTGCAGTTGAACTATAAATCCCAGTACCTACTACTCCCAAATGTCCATGCCAAATCCCCTCAAAACGCACCAATATTCAAATCTGGGCATATCGGGTATGCATGGCAAGTTTGGTCCAGACCCATCATTGTTTGGATTCATAGCGTTTTGGGTGTAGGTGAACTACAACTCCTCTAAATTCCCCAGTAGGAGTCACAGTACTCTGACTTGATGCAGGGTGAACTACAACTTCCACCATGCGGAGTCAATCCCCCAAACTCCTCCAGTAAGTTTAATTGCTACTCAGTTCTGCTCTGTTTGTTATGCAGACAGATTTAAAAGGGAAGGGCAGTAGGCGGAGTCATGCAAATTCCACACCAATGGAGAACCCTGGGATGCCTGCCTGTGGTGGAAGAAAATGCAAAATCTAGGATGAAATGGTCCCCATATGAAAGCATTCCTTGGGTGGTGGGCCGTAGTGTTTGGGGAGGACATTGGCAGGGGTTGGACTACATGTTCATGGCGCTCGCTGTAACCGCAATGTCCTGGGAAGGAATGACTTGGTGGATCCTCAGCACTGGGAAATATAGCCTCTTTGTGGAGGCTGTCAGCTGTCTGTGTGAGCGGACCCACATGCCACATACACACATACAGGTTTTCACTTTTATTATGTGGATATATAGATATAGATATAGATATTATACCATATTCATGCTATTTTCTCCCAATATTTTTATACATCCATTCAGTTTACATGTCTGTACTTTTATTCACATTTTTGATGAAAAAAACAAAACAATAATGGATAAATGCTCTAGCATATTTAATCATCTAGGGTAGCCTTAACAAACCAGGTACCTTTCAGATGTACGGAATTACACCTTCTATCACTCTGCGTCAGAATGATTTGTTGCTGAGGACTGTGGGTATGGGAAGTCATTGGGTTTGGCAATGTTGATTTGGATGGCCTGTTTGTTTATCTCAGCTTTGTTAGAAAGAGAATCCACTGATAAAAGAAGGAGAGGAATAATCCGAATTTATTTATTTATTTATCACATTTGTACCCCGCCCTTCTCAACCCCGAGGGGGACTCAGAGTGGCCTTACACATCGGCAACCATTCTATTGGTATATGTCAAGCAAAATAATGATGTTTCCCCTCATATTTATACCTGTTCCAAGTCTTACCAGATAGAATCCCCAACAAAATAATCAAGTACCAGGACTACTCAATAAAAACTTGGATAGCAGAAGCAAATAAAAATAGAATTGCCAATTCAATATTTTACTCACCATAAGGTAATGGAAGATTGGAGGGGGGAGCACCAAGTCTACAGGATTATTTTGAGGCCTGCCAATTAATAAAAGCGTTAGAATTTGACTTCGATGATTCAAGAAGATGGGTAAAATTGGAAAAAAAAACCAATAAACTGATGGGATCATAGCCTGTGCTTAAAAGGATAGGTGGACAATAACACTCTAAGAGATATTAAAGAGGGCCCAATGATCTCATTCATGGAGTGTTAGAAAAAATAACAAGGTAAATTTTCAATAAATAAAAGAGATATACTCCCAATAGAGTTTCTAGACAATAAAAAGGAACAGATATTTGGCAAAGTGACAACAAATTTAAAACAAAATGGAATGAAATTGATAAGAAACCTCCTAAACCCAGATGGGACAATAAAGGATTGGAAGACAGTAAAGGACAATTGTGGTCAATGTAACTGGCTTCTATGGAATGGTTTAAAACAATGGATTATAAACTGAAGGAAAAAGGAAGGACCAAAAACAGATTTTCACCAAATTTTAAAGTGGAAACTAGAAAAGGAAAAAGTCTTGATGGGTTTCATATACAAGAAATTAGTTGGGAAACAATATAAATTGAAATAAACATTGGCCGAGATATGGAAAGAGGACCTGAATAGCAATGAGTCAGACACTGAACACTAGATCAATTAAATTAAAAAAAAACCAAGTACATAAGAACTTTAGTTGTTTATTTGTTCAGTCTCTTCTGACTCATCGTGACCTCATGGACCAGCCCACGGCAGAGATTCCTGTCGGCCGTTGCTGCTCCCAGTTCGTTCAAGGTCAAGCCAGTCACTTCAAGGATCCCATCCATCCATCCATCTAGCCCAGGGGTCCCCAAACTAAGGCCCTCCGAGGTCATTTACCTGGCCCACGCCCTCAGTTTTATAATATAATATATTCTATATACATATAATATTGATAATAATATTATAATGTAATACAATACAATAATAATACCATATAATAATATTAATTATATATTCTATATTACACATAATATTACTAATAATATTACAGTATAGTGGTATAGTTCAATATAGTAATATATAATGCTAATATTGTGCTATGCTAATAATATAATATATTGTGTGTACATATAATTTGTAAGCCACTCTGAGTCCTCTTTGGGGTGAGAAAGGTGTGATACAAATGTAGTAAATAAATGCAGTAAATAATAAATAAATAAATAAATAAATAAATAAATAAATAAATATTTGGGCTCACCCAAAGTCTGAAATGACATGAAGGCACACAACAACAACAACAACAACAACAACAACAACAACAACAACAACAGCAACCCTAATTAACTTGACTATCTCATTGGCCAGAAACAGGACCACACTTCCCATTGAAATCCTGATAAATGTATGTTGGTTAAAATTGTTTTTATTTTTAAATATTGTATTGTTCTTTCATTGTTGTTGTTGTTGTTGTTGTTGTTGTTGTTGTTGTTTTTACACTACAAATAAGACATATGCAGTGTGCATCGGAATTTGTTTGTATTTTTTTCAAATGATAATCCGGCCCCTCAACAGTCTGAAGGATTTTGGACCGGCCCTCGGCTTAAAAAGTTTGAGGACCCCTGATCTAGCCCTTGGTCGGCCTCTCTTCCTTTTTCCTTCCATTTTCCCCAGCATCATGATCTTTCCCAAGCTTTCCTGTCTTCTCATTCTGTGGCCAAAGTACTTCATCTTTGCCTCTAATATCCTTCCCTCCAGTGAGCAGACGGGCATTATTTCCTGGAGTATAGACTGGTTGGATCTTCTTGCGGTCCAAGGCACTCTCAGAATTTTCCTCCAGCACCACAGTTCAAAGGCGTCTATCTTCCTTCACTCAGCCTTCCTTATGGCCCAGCTCTCGCATCCATAGGTTACTATGGGGAATACCATTGCTTTAACTATGCGGACCTTCGTTGCCAGTGTGATGTCTCTGCTCTTCACTATTTTATCAAGGTTGGCCATTGCTCTCCTCCCAAGAAGTAAACGTCTTCTGATTTCCTGGCTGCAGTCTGCATCTGCAGTGATCTTCGTGCCTAGAAATATAAAGTCTGTCACTGCCTCCACGTTTTCTCCTTCTATTTGCCAGTTATCAATCCGTCTGGTTGCCATAATCTTGATTTTCTTGATGTTTAACTTCAACCCAGCTTTTGAACTTTCTTCTTTCACCTTGGTTAAAAGGCTTCTCAGCTGCTCCTCACTTTCAGCCATCAGAGTGGTATCATCTACATACCTAAGGTTGTTAATGTTTCTTCCAGCAATTTTAACTCCGGCCTTGGATTCGTAAAGCCCCGCACGTCATATGATGTGTTCTGCGTACAAGTTGAATAGGGAAGGTGAAAGTATGCAGCCCTGCCATACTCCTTTCCCAATCTTGAACCAGTCTGTTGTTCTGTGGTCTGTTCTTACTGTGGCTACTTGGTTGTTATACAGATTTCTCAGGAGACAGACAAGGTGACTTGGAATCCCCATACCACCAAGAACATGCCACAGTTTATTATGATCCACACAGTCGAAGGCTTTAGAATAGTCAATAAAGCAGAAATAGATGTTTTTCTGAAACTCCCTGGCTTCCTCCATTATCCAGCGGATATTGGCAATTTGGTCTCGTTCCTCTATCTTTTCTAAACCCAGCTTGTACATCTGGCAACTCTCGCTCCATGTATTACTAGAGTCTTCCTGGTAGGATATTGAGCATTACTTTACTGGCATGTGAAATAACTGCCACTGTATGAAAGTTTGAGCATTCTTTAGCGTTTCCCATTTTGGTATGGGAATATAAATTGATTTTTTCCAATCTGATGGCCATTCTTGTGTTTTCCATATTTGCTGGCATATGGCATGCATCACCTTGACAGCATCATATTTCAAGATTTTAAACAACTCAGCTGGGATCCCGTCGTCTCCTGCTGCCTTGTTATTAGCAATGCTTCTTAAGGCCCAGTCAACCTCACTCCTCAGGATGTCTAGTTCACTCACCACACCGTCAAAGCTATCCTCAATATTATTATCCTTCCTATACAGATTGTCTGTATATTCTCACCACCTTTTCTTGATCTCTTCAGCTTCTGTTAGGTCCTTGCCATCTTTTTGCCTGAAATTTACCTCCAATGTTTCTGATTTCCTGAAGAGGTCTCTCGTCCTTCCTATTCTACTGTCTTCTTCCACTTCCATGCATTGCTTGTTTAAAAATAGTTCCTTGTCTCTTTTGGCTAACCTCTGAATTGTGCATTTAATTGAGCATATCTCTCCCCCTATCACTGTTTCCTTTCGCCTTCCTTCTTTCTTGGCCTACTTCCAGTGTCTCAGCAGACAACCATCTTGCCTTCTTGGTTTTCTTTGGGACGTACTTTGTTGCCACCTCCTGAACAATGTTGTGAACTTCTCTCCATAGTTCTTCTAGGACTCTATTTATTAAATCTAGTCCCAGAAATCTATTCTTCACCTTCACTGTATATTCACTAGGAATGTTTGTGAGATCATATCTAGCTGGTCCGTGAATTTTCCCCAATCTCTTTAGTCTGATTCTAAATTGTGCAATAAGAAGTTCGTGATCTGAACTACAGTCAGTTCCAGGTCTTGTTTTCACCGACTGGATGGATGTCCGCCACTTTTGACTGCAAAGGATGCAGTCAATCTGATTTCGGTGTTGACCATCTGGTGAAGTTCATGTATAAAGCCATCTTTTAGGTTGCTCGAAGAGAGTGTTTGTTATGCACAGTGAATTTTCCTGGCAAAATTCTATCAGCCTACGTCCCGCTTCATTCTGTTGTCCCAAACCATGCATATTTGTGATCCCGGTTATCATTTGACTGCCCACCTTATCATTCCAATCTCCTGTAATGAAAAGAATGTCTCTTTTTGGTGTATTATCCAATAGGTGCTGCAGATCCTCATAGAACTGATCTACTTCTGCTTCTTCAGCAGCTGTGGTTGGGGCATATATTTGGATCACTGTGATGTTAAACAGCTTTCCTTGAACTCGAATTGAGATCATTCTATCATTTTTTGGTTGTATCCAAGCACTGCTTTAGCAATTTTATTATTAACTATGAAGGCTACTCCATTTCTTCGGTGTTCCTCTTGTCCACAGTAGTAGATTTGGTGGTCATCTGTTGTAAAGTGGCCCATTACAGTCCATTTCAGTTTACTGACTCCCAGAATGTCTATTTTTAATCTTGACATCTCACCAATAACCACATCCAATTTGCCCTGGCTCATAGATCTTACATTACATAAGAACTAGAGGAACACAAAAGAAAATACTGACCAAATGGTATAGAACCCCAATTAAATTAGCTTACATAACTAAATCAGTCACAAAATTGTGTTGGCACAGATGTGGAGAAATTGGCTCCTCTGTGCATAAGTGGTGGCAATGTGACAAAGCACACAAGTTTATAACAAGGTAAATAAGGAAATTGATGAATTAATAGGGCATTAATTGATGTTGAATAACAAAGAATTATTTACTCAGAAACTAAACAAGAACAAAAACATTAACGATTGGGCAGAAATTATAAAATACATGACAATTGTGGCCACAGCAACTGTGGCCTTGGGTTTAAAAGAGCATAGAAAGTACTGTTCCTGGAGGGTGCAGTGAGAGGGGGCATGGAGGGGAGTAATATCAATAGACACAGGTGGGAGATAAATGTGAATCGGCAATGTTAAGAATATTAAGAGAACAACATTTTTGCATGAATTTGAAATGGTGACTGGTTTTGATATGATTCTACCTCTATTTACAATAAAAAAAACATTAATATAAAAAAACCAGGTGCCTTCCAGATGTACGGAACTACAACTTTTTAAAATCTCTGCATCCAGAATGATTTGTTGCTGATGACGGTGGGTATTAGAAGTCATTGGGTTTGGTAATGTTGATCTGGATGGCCTGTTTGTTTATCTCAGCTTTCTTAGAAAGAGAATCCACAGATACAAGAAAGAGAAAACAATGCCTTCCCATCTCCAATCTTCCTTATTCTACCCTGTCTGAGATATAGCTAAAGTAATAGAAATATCAGGTTCCATATTTTAGCCTATTAGCCCTGATATAATACATTTTGAGTTTATATTGAATGTGGGTATAAAAGGGGATGCTTTGTATTTGTGAGTTCTCTGACTAAACATTTGCCAATTCTGCAAGAAATTTATTGGGGTTTGGTGTCTTCTTATTCACTTCAGTCAGTAATGGGTCCTACTGTGTCTGAAATAGAGGCTATTTAGCAAACATGGCAAAAACATTAGAAATAGTTAGGTTTCTGACTTCCGGGTACGGCGGCATGGCAGCTGGCTGAGTAGCTCGAGAGAGCTTTTGAGCACCAGCCTCTCAGATCATCCAGGTGGAGCAGAAAGCTCCCTCCCTGAAGTGGATTGAAACCTAAGGGGAAGCTAAATCCAACAGGACCCCCACCGATGATCCTAAGTGCTATTCTCCCTCAAGGAGGATAGCCAGAAGGATCCGGATGAGGGGCCAATGGGTAGCGGGAAGGGATGAGGCTGCATGAGTGGAGCAATCCGATCCCGGCTACAGCAACCTAGCCGTACTTTTTGCTGAGAACGAAAATGGAGACATGATGGAGACATGATGGACATGATGGAGACATGAAACGTGAGTGTACGAAGCAGAAACCTATATGTGCTGTATGTGTTTAAGACTCAGGAGAAAAGGGAGAAGAGACTGAGACTAATTGGGACTAATTGGAAAGGACAAAGAGGGGGGAGCCCAAACACCCCCGTGATTATAAAATATATTGGTGCTGCATTATATGACCAACTGGCAAGCTTAACCAAAATTATCTAGAAGAACTATCCAAAAACATTAATACGAACGGACACAACGGAAGAAATTGGCTATCTGGTTAACTCAAATAATTTAGAAGATCTGGCAAAGAAAAAGGGTGAGAGATTAATCTCCTGGAAAATCAGATAAGAGAGCCAAAGCTGACCTTGAGAAGGGATTGTTGTGTCTATTGAGTCGCCGCACCAGCAATGCCACACTAAAGCCACACCAACGCGCAGTATGAGGCAATACAGACCAGTGCAGAGGGAAGTACCCAGAATGAATTGAGGTGAGTGACAGGAAGGGAAGACAAGAGGAGACACAGGAAGAGGAGGAGGAGAGACGAGAAACCGGAAAGAGGGAGAAAGAGGGCCTGAAAACGAAGGTAATACATCCAGAGCAGTAGAAAAAGAAGGAGCAGCACTCCTAGAGAGGCTGCAAAGAAGCCACGCAGCAGAAGTAAATATAATAAAAAAGCCTCATCTTAAGAAGATAAGGGCCGAGTTAGTAAGACGAGGACGAGAAGCAGACAAGGTCAGCGGCAAGATCGAGGACGAGAAGCAAACGAGTACAAGGACGAGAAGCAGATGGGTTCAAAGAACAGATGCGGAAGAGAAGCAGACGAAGGACAAGGGGGGACAAGAAAGAAGGCCAACCTGGTTGTTCCCAGGGCGGTAATAAAAAGTCGAAGAAATTGCAAAGAAGAAGTAAGGTAAAAAGGGTCAGAGAAGAGAAACCCAAATGGCTCAAAAACAAGTTTTATCAAAACATTAAAAGAAAAAAAAATATTGGCACAAGAATTTGAGGAATTAATCATCATGGGAGATTTCAATAGGATAATAGATCCCAAAATTGACAAAAAAGGGGACCCAAAAGGGAAAAAGAAAACAAAAACAGGAAAATTACCAATAAATTTTATGAAATTTTTACAAAATTGGGACCTAAAGGATGCGTGGAGAACCCACCATCTAAAAGAAAAAGACTACACCTTTTTTTCAAATAGACACGGGACATGATCCCGAATTGACATGGCATGGATGTCAACATCACTAATACCCAAGATTTCAAAAATTAAAATCTTACCAAGAAACCATTCAGGCCACTGCCCTCTAGAATTTATAATAAATAAAATTCAGAAATCACGAACATGGAGACTTAACGGTAACTTATTAAAATAAGACGTAGACATTAAGAAAAACAAAAAAAATTCTTATGGAATACTTTAGCATAAATGATTCCGAAGAGGTATCACTGCAAATAATCTGGGATGCCAGTAAGGCCGTCATGTAGGGACATTTTATACAATAAAATGCCCCCAAAAAAAACAAACAGAGAAGAGAAGCTCTCAATAAAGTATTAGACGAAATTAAGTCTGGGGGGAAAAAATTAAAAGAAAATCCAAATGATAAAAGAGTAAAACATGAATTAGATATTCTGAATAAACAAAAAACAAATTAGGAAATAGAAGAAATAGAGAAACAACTCGGGTTTATAAAACAACAACAATTTCAACATGCAAACAAACCATGTAGCCTGGAAGATTAGGAAAAAAATTAGGAAAAAAAGACAGACCCAATGCATAACAGAAATACAATCGGAAGGAAAGCAATATGTTACCAAACAGGAGATAACCAAACAATTTAATAGATTTTACAGTAAACTTTATATTAAGGACCAAATAAGAAAATAAGAAATATCCATATTCATAGGCAAACAAAAATTAGAAAAAATAATAGAGCAACAAAGGGAGTTATGAAACAAAGAAATTTCAGAACAAGAAATTTAAAAAATAGGAATTGACGGAAATAAAGCACCAGGTCCGGATGGACTCACAGGGATATACTAGAAGGTCTTCATTGAAGAAATAACCCCACACTTGAAAAAAATTATGAATAGGATTCTTGATAATAATGAGATACCAGATTCATGGAGATTCGCTACAATTACAATGATTCACAAAGAAGGTCAGGACCCTCTAAATGTGAAAAATTACAGGTCCATCTCATTATTGAACCAAGACTATAAAATATTTACAGGAATACTAGCTGACAGGATGAAGGAATTCTTGAAGGAATGGATTAAGAAGGAACAAGTAGGGTTCTTACCGGGAAGACAGCTGAAAGATAACGTAAAAGAAATTATAAATATTATTGAATTTTATGAAAAAAGCAATAAAGAAGAAATTGCATTATTAGCGATCGACATAGAAAAAGCTTTTGATAATCTAAATTGGGATTATTTTAAACTATTAATCAAAGAATTGGACATAGGTTTTAAATTTAACAATGCAATCAACAGAATTTATGACAAACAAGAGGCCAAAATAAGAATAAATACAGTAGACTCCAAATTCTTCAAAATTTCAAAAGGAACCAGACAAGGCTGCCCGCTCTCCCCATTATTATTTATTTTCGCATTAGAAATACTACTTAATACTATAAGGGAAGATACACAATTAAAAGGCGCAAAAATTAAAAAGGAAAACTATAAGATCAAGGTATATTCAGATGATCTGATCTGCATAATAGAAGAACCGATCAAAACAGTAGGGAACTGGCTGGAAAAATTTGAAAACTTTGGGAAATATCGGGACTTAAAATAAATATGAACAAAACTATGTTACTAACAAAGAATATGATGAAGAACAAACAATCTGAGCTGACAGAAATTTCAGGAATTAAAATTAGTAAAAAGATAAGATATTTAGGTATAACACTAATGGCCAAGAACTCACAACTGATAGAAAATAATTATGACTCAAAATGGAGAGATTTTCAGAAAGACCTAGAAAATCGGAATGATCTTAAATTATCACTACTGGGGAGAGTGGCAGTAGTCAAAATGACAATCTTACCCAAGATGCTCCTCCTGTTCCAATGTATTCCGATAATTAGAAACATACAAAGATTTAAAAAATGGAACAAAGACATAAATAAAACTGAGAATCAAAAGAACTTCTATGATAAATGGAAAAAAAAGAGGCGGACTAGCCTTACCAGAATTACAGCTACCCTGTTTCCCCTAAAATAAGACATCCCCAAAAAATAAGACCTAGTAAAGTAGTTTTGCTGAATTGCTAAATATAAGGCCTCCCCCAAAAGTAAGACCTAGCAAAGTTTTTGTTTGGAAGCATGCCCGGCGCCCACCAAACAAAACACCATAGCATGCAGGATTGGTAAATGTACATACCAGTTGTATATGGAAATAATGATAGTACAGTAGAGTCTCACTTATCCATCATTCGCTTATCCAACGTTCTGGATTATCCAATGCATTTTTGTAGTCAATGTTTTCAATACATCGTGATATTTTGGTGCTAAATTCGTAAATGCAGTAATTACTACATAGCATATTGAACTACTTTTTCTGTCAAATTTGTTGTATAACATGATGTTTTGGTGCTTAATTTGTAAAATCATAACCTAATTTGATGTTTAATAGGCTTCTCCTTAATCTCTCCTTATTATCCAACATATTCACTTATCCAACGTTCTGCCGGCCCGTTTATGTCGGATAAGTGAGACTCTACTGTATCAAGAAATTCTTGACAGAAGTCACAGTTTGTCTGGTTTGGCTATGTTGGTTTGTGATGACAACTACTGTACAGTAGAGAATAAATGTTCATTTTTTTGTTCAACAATAAATGTAAATTCTTCTTCATGGAAAAATAAGACATCCCCTGAAAATAAGACCTAGCACATCTTTGGGAGTAAAAAAATAATATAAGACACTGTCTTATTTTCGGGGAAACACGGTATACCACGAGGCCTGCTGCTTGATGTGGATTCGAGATTGGACAATGCTAAAAAACCCCAAATTATTGACGCTAGGGAGGTAGACTTACGAACTGGCTGGCATGCCTACTTGTGGTATGAGAAAAGAAGAATAGAAAAGAATTTTGGGGATCATTTCATTTGTTCATCCCTTATAAAAGTATGGGAAAAACACAAAGGAAATTTATTCTCAAAAACTCCCTAATGGGTATCCCCCCTAGAAGCCTGTCAAAGAAGAGAAATGGGAGGGGCAAACTGGCCAAAATACAAAGACATTTTAATTAAAGAGAAAGGAAACTACAAACTAAAAACACAGGAAAAGATAAACCAAGAATTTAAAAATATAGGGTGGTTTCAATAAGTACAGATTAAGGATCATTTTAATAAAGACAAGAAAATAGGATTTGAAGATAAAGAAACCTTTTGGGACAAAATAACACAATCAGAATCTAAAATTACAACAAACATTTATTTTAAAAAAACTATTAGAATGGGCAACAGAACAGGAATTCATCAAAGAGTGCACGATCAAATGGGCAAAAATATAGGGAAGCCAATCAGAATAGAGGAGTGGGAGAAATGTTGGAACCATAGACTAAAATATACGTATTCGGCGGACATTAAATAGAATTGGTTAAAAACTTTCCATAGATGGTACCTAACCCCCCAAAAACTATCTAAACTCTATAAAAAACCTCAAACAAATGTTGGAAGTGTGGTGAGCATGAAGGCACCTATTACCACTGCTGGTGGACCTGTGAGAGAGCCAAAGAATTTTGGAAAGAAATACAACAAAGAACACAAAAATATTGTCAATTAAGATTAACTTAGACCCCAAATTCTTCCTCTTAGGGATGCTAGACCTAGAAGATAGGAATAAAGAAATTTTGTTTAATTATTTAACAACGGCGGCAAGAATGATATACACAAAAGAATGGAGGACAAAAAATAGTCCTGACATAAATTCTTGGTTTAATAAAATTTTGGAAATTAAGAACATGGATAAATTAACATACCTATTATCAATACTCAGGGCAAACCAAAAAAACAAACAGAATGGGAATTAATAAAAAATTATTTAAAAAACGAGAAATGCAAAGTTATAATATAAAGAGATATCAGATGAACAAAAAGGGCATTATATCTGTCTCAGAACAAAGAACAAAGAATCGATACAGAAATAAGATAGGAGATCTAAGGGTACTGGGGGTACCAAGGGCATATTATAGGAAACACCACATAATAGATGGAAGTCAATTTTAAAGATGTGTGTTATGGCCACGTAACTATGTAAATGCTGTCTGTTAGAGCCGGCTTATGTTCATTGTTAGTGCACTGTGTATTTCTTTTGTTTTCCTTTTTTGTTTTCTCTCCCTTCTTTTCTCTCCCCCTCCCCCCTTTTTTCCCTATTCCTATCCCTCTCTCTGTTTAGATCCAGTAATTGTTTGGTGTGCTGTATGGTTTTTCTTTTTTTTTTTGTTTTCCTTATTTTTTTTCTTCATATCATTTCAAGTTTTTTTTGTCACTTCATTGTAAATCACATTAGTTAGGTTTCTGATCTCTGATAACATTCATGGGACCCAAGATCCTGCTTTGTTTGTCCAGAGTTGGGACAATGTAATCCAATCATAAAATTATGTCTTCTTTGCTTGAAGCTTTCATCCTGCCGCTCGTCAGCCATTGGACTCGGCATTGGAAGTGGGGAATGCTCTCTGATTGGCTGGCGAGTGCTGCTCAACAGGGAATCCCGCCCAGTGGATCATGACATCAACAGTATTTAGCCAAACATGGTGAAGCTGGCTCCAGCTGGGTTGGGAATGGGAATTTCAAAAAACTTTGCTGTATAAAAATGTCTGTTTTTCATTTTTATGGCATATCAGCTGATTTGGTGGATTACCGTGAGCTGGCATCACCAGTGAAGTCAGGCAGGCTCCCTCCCTCCTATCCTTCCGTAGGAAGGTTAAAACTTGGTTGTGAGGCCAGGCCTTCGAACAAGAATCAGCAGCATTAATTACTATTATGTACGCTGGAACTCAATTGACAGACCCAGTCTTTTAAACTTGAACACGCCTATCTGTATTTTATAATGTGTTTTATGAATGTTTTATGTAAGTTAATTTTTAACTGATTTATAGTGTATTGTACAGGTTTTATATGTGCGTTTTATTGTAAACCGCCCTGAGTCCCCTGTTGGGTGAGAAGGGCAGGATATAAATGTTGTAATAATAATAATAATAATAATAATAATAATAATAATAATAATAATAATAATAACTTCAGCTGACTTGAATAAAATACCTCGGTGTTTCCTTCTTCAACTTGGTGAGATTTCATGATTTGGGAACATTAGATTATTTTCTTCATCTCGCCAGGCGCATGGATCCACAGACAGCCCACTGTCGGTACCGATATTTGCTTAACAGGACTCGGTATCCACACTTTGGATTTTGCTATCCATGGCCTGGGTCTCACTATCTGCAACTGCTTTAAATTGCTCTATTTCAAACAGAAGTACTTCATTCAAAGAGAGTTCCAAAATATTTTACGTAGTATGGGGAGAATGTTGTCTGAACTGGATTCAAAGAGCCACAAAGCAATTTGATTTGGTTTGAGATGAAACCTATCTGCAATCAACCTGTGCAAGGGAAATGTCAGTTCCCATTCCTTACTCTGTCCATTTCATAATGTAACATAAAACAACTACTCCTGTCAAGGACTCCAATTAATTTCTAAAGACTCAGAAATTTAAATTCTTCTTCTTCTTCTTCTAGAGAATCTCACTAATACAATCTGGCTATTTTACACATATGTCTTGATTTGCATTTAGGCCCCGAACAATTGTGACAGAGGGACTAAACAGGGTTAGTTTGCAATCAGTTCCATGGTTCTTTAATGCATTCTATAATGCAGTTCCAAATTGCATTATATGGTCATTAAAGACCCATATGCAGTTCAATGCAATTCTAACTGCATTATATGGGTCTATAACGACATATACTGCGGTTCCAAAATGCATTGTATGGCAATGTAGATCCAGCCTAAGATATCTTTTGATTTATGGAAAATCTTTGGAGTTTTGAATATGAATGCCAAGATTCCATCTGCCGAATTTCAGAGGAGCACAACACTTTCTAGGCTTTTGCAATGGTGTGACAACTGAAAAGTTGTCATGAAAACTGACCATAGAGTAGCCATTTTGATGTTTGGTGTCTTGAAAAGAAATTAAACTATGGCTGCCTTGCTCTTGCATACCCCATACACATCTTTGATGCCATCTTTTCATAAATATTGTTGCTACCATTATAAAGGTCATTTTATTTTTTGATTTACTACTTCTTTTAAAAGATATTTCTCACCTTGCAAAAGACGAGCAGTTCTGCTAGATTTGAAAATATTCTATATTTAGACAAATTTCAGGAATATTTCTTTAAAGGAAGTGTAGCTTAAGATGTTACAATATTCTGGCTAACAGAAATTCTTTGGGGAAAACACATTGTTGGTCATGATTCCTTAAAATTATATACATGAAAGACATGGTTAATGCTTCACAGTGTCCCCATTGTGCTATTTAGGGGATTTTTTTTCTTATGAACTTTTCTGCAATATACATTCTACGTGCAAGAGAAGTAGTCTAACAGTACTCCACCATGCCCTTAGTTTACATTTTGGTAACTCCATTAAAGCTACTTAATTTACTATATTGATTTGACACACCTAAGAAGCTTAATTTTTTACTCCATGCATATTTACTCAGTAATAAATCCCACTGATTACACAGGACATTTCCAAATTGTGTAATATTTTAGTTTTCTTTGGCCTTTGGGTTATATGTGTTGGCTCCAATTATACAGACACGTATCCATATTTTAATGTACTGAGCTTCAGGTAGTATGGATACAACGGTGTACCCATGGGGAGACGTCAATGCACAAAGCCTACAGGCGTGCCCACCCTTGTCTCCAGTCAAAAAATGGGGGCTTTGGCAGAGGAGGCTCAAGCTAAAGAGATCCAGCTGGTGCCTAGCACGCCAAGCCAAGTCAGCAACTAACAGTATTGGGGCACTCCGGAATGGCCTTTAACGGCCGGGTTGGGGTGAGTGATCTTCAGATAAACAATCACCTATCTCTGAGAATAGTGGAAAGAATACTGGAGGCAAAGTACGCAGAGATGTTTTCTTTACTTTATAGGTAGTTGGACAAGAAACAGATGGATGAGCTGACCGAGCACCACAAGGAGAATTTTTTTAAAAGGAGGGTAGAGGAGAACTGGGCAAATTGGCACAAAGGTTACCTAATTTACATGGTAGTGGTTATGAAGGCTACCCCAACAGGGGTGTATCTTTGGCCCTTTACCTTAGCATCATACATTCGGCGTACCTTGAGTATTCTGGCGATGCATGGTTGCAGTATGACAGGCTCTTTAGGACTAAAGCAGCCATTCAGCCTACGCCTAGATGGGACAAAATATTGGACCAGATTTGGTTGCAGGCAATACAAGGGAAAAGGGCAGATAGTGGACACCTCTTAAAAGCTACAAAAGGGGGCAGCCCTTTCTAATGCTCCCCCATCCCAGCAGCAGCAGCAGCAGAAGGCAGCATGCTGGGAGTTCTTGGTGCAGGGGCTATGCTCCAGGAAGGCATGCAGGTTTCAACATTCCTGCGTACATTGTGGTGGGGCTGATTCAGCAAGAAACTGTAACAGAGGAAAATCCTTTAAGTCCCAACAAAGAGATAACCAATATTTCAGGAAGAGGCAAGGGGCTGCTCGCCTTCCCAAAGGGCCCCAGCCCAATTAAAGTGCCCCAATTGAAATTTTGGCTGGAAACATATCCTGATAGGGGAGCCACTAGATATTTGCAGTTTTCAGGAAGCTTTTCATATTCAAGCCCAGGAGCCAAGAACCCCATTTATTGCAAAGAATCTAAAATCCACTATAGGAATGGAAGCTATTGTACAGCAAAAGATCTGCAAGGAGCTGAGAGAAGTTAGAGTCTTGGGCTCCTACACTTCACTGCCTACTGACAATTTCAGAGTTTCACCATTGGGAATTGTCCTCAAGAAAGCCCATAGGGAATATTGCCTCATTCACCACCTGCCTTACCCCAAAGGCGGGTCAGTGAATGGCGCCATTCCGGACGAGATGTGTATTGTACGGCATTCATCCTTTGATAAGATGGTTCACATCATCAGGGGTAAGGGGATGGCTGCAGACTTAGAAAAATGTGATATCAAGTCAGCCTTTTGGCTGCTTCTGGTTCACCCTGATGATTTAGAGCATTTAGGTTTTGTGTTCGGTGGGTGCTTTTTATATGGACAGGGCCCTACCCACGGGGTGCTCCGTATCATGTGCAGCCTTCGAAAAATTCAGCACATTCTTAGAATAGGCATTCAAGGTGTGCATGGGACATAAAAGGGGTGGTTCACTATTTAGATGATTTCCTTTTTATCAGCAGAGCAGGTTCGAACAAATGCAAGGAATTACTGAGAGCATTTCTGCAAATGACTGCTCAATTTGGCATCCCATTGGCCAATGAAAAAACAGAAGAGCCAGCCAAGTAGTCTTAGCATCACGTCTGCAACTAATAGACCAGCGGAGTTGTTCCGGGTTGTCCGGAAGCTCCTTCATCCTCATGAGGGGGAGGAGCCTCCTGACAACCCGGACACTTGATGCAGCGATTTTGCACATCATTTTGCTGATAGAGTCGCTCGATTACACTCCAACTTGAACATCATCATTGACACAGTTCCAAGTGAGGTACCTAGAGCATCTGTCAATCCAACTTTAATGGATTCGTTTCAGCTGGTTTGGCATGATGACATGAACAAGATCCTTGGAGTGATGAGGCTGGCCACATGAGCTCTTGACCCTTGTCCTGCCTGGCTTAGAAAACTTGCCAGGGGAGGGGGGGGGGGTTTGATCGATTGGTTTCTGAGGATTATCAATGCCTCACTGGAACAAGGGCAATTTCCATCTAGCCTGAAACAGGCAATTATTAGACCAATTTTGAAAAAGGCATCCCTTGATTCCTCTATTTTGTCAAACTATCGACCGATTTCAAACCTCTTAGGCAAGGTTCTGGAGTGAGTGGTTGCCTCTCAGCTTCAGGGATTCTTGGAAGACACTGATTATCTTGACCCATTCCAGTCTGGTTTCAGGCCTGGTCACGCCACTGAGACGGCTTTGGTCGCCTTGGTGGATGACCTCCACAGAGAACTTTACAGGGGGAGTGTGTCCCTGTTGGTTCTCTTGGACATCTCAGCAGCTTTCGATACCATTGACCATGGTATCCTTCTAGGACAGCTTTCTGCAATGGGGATTGGGGGCACTGCTTTGCAGTGGCTCCACTCCTTCCTGGAGGGCCATTTCCAGATGGTGAAGCTGAGAGATATCTGCTTGGATCCCTGGCCTTTGACCTGTGGGGTCCCGTAAGGTTCTATTCTATCCTCCATGCTTTTTAATATTTACATGAAACCACTGGCGAGATCATCTGGAGTTTCAGAGTTCAGTGACATCTCTATGCAGATGACACTCAACTCTACTACTCCTTTCCACCTACTTCCAAGGAAACCCCTCGGGTTCTGGACCAGTGCCTGGCCACTGTGATGAGGGCAACAAGCTGAAGCTTAATCCTGACAAGACAGAAGCCCTCCAGGTCAGTTGTTCAACCGATCAGGGTATAGGGTGGCAACCTGTGCTTGACGGGGTCACACTCCCACCGAAAGCACAGGTTCATAGTTTGGGGGTCCTCCTGGACTCATAGCTGTCACTTGATTCTCAGGTGTCGGCAGTGGCCGGGAGCACCTTTGCACAACTAAAGCTGGTGCGCCAACTGCGACCATACCTTGAGACGTCTGACTTGACCATGGTGGTCCATGCTCTAGTTACCTCAAAGATGGATTACTGTAAGGCACTCTATGTGGGGCTGCCCTTGAAGATGGTCCGGAAACTGCAGTTGGTGCAAAGGTCGGCGGCTAGGTTTCTAACCGGAGCTGCTTACAGGGAGCGGTCAACCTCCCTGTTTAAGCAGCTCCACTGGCTGCCGATAGCGTTCTGGGCCCAATTCAAGGTGCAGGTCATTATCTAAAAAGCTCTAAACGGTTCGGGACCTGCCTATCTTCATGACCGCGTCTTCCCCTATGAACCTATGCAATCTCTCAGATCGTCTGGGGAGGCCCTTCTCTCGCTTCCATCGTTCTCACAGATACGTCTGGTGGGGACGGGAGAGAAGGCCTTCTCAGCTGTGCCCCACAGCTCTGGAGCTCTCTTCCTAAGGAGGTTAGATTAGCCCCCTCTCTATCTTCCTTCAAGAAACAGTTAAGGACCTGGATGTGCCGGTTGGCCTTTGGTGAGACTGCCATTAGTTTGCCAGCTCTGGACATTATTAATAATTTATCCTGTATTTTACTCAATCTTTTTCATTAAAGACCCATATAATGAAGTTCAATGCAGTTCTAACTGCATTATATGGATCTATACTGACATATAATGCAGTTCCAAACTGCATTGTATGGCAATGCAGATCCAGCCTAAGATATCTTTTGACTTCTGGAAAGTTTTGAATATGAATACGAAGATTCCTTGTGCTGAATTTCAGAGGAGCACAACACTTCCTAGGCTTTTGCAATGATGTGACAACTGAAAAGTTGTCATGAAAACTGACCATAAAGTAGCCATTTTGATGTTTGGTGTCTAGAAAAGGAATTAAACAATGACTGTCTTGTTCTTACATTTTTTCAACACACATCTTTCATGCCATCTTTTCATAAATATTTTTGATACTATTACAAAGGTTTTTTAATTTTTTTGATTTACTTCTTCTTTTGAAAGATATTTCTCACCTTGCAAAAGACGAGCAGTTCTGCTAGATTTGAAAATATTCTATATTTAGACAAATTTCAGGAATATTTCTTTAAAAGAAGTATAGCTTAAGATGTTACAATATTCTGGCTAACAGAACTTCTTTGGGGAAAACACATTGTTGGTCATGATTCCTTGAAATTATGTGCATGAAAGACATAGTTAATGCTTCACAGTGTCCCCATTGTGCTATTTAGGGGATTTTTTTTCTTATGAACTTTTCTGCAATATACATTCTACGTGCAAGAGAAGTAGTCTAACAGTACTTTAGTTTACTGTTTGGTAACTCCATTAAAGCTACTTAATTTACTATATTGATTTGACATACCCAGGAAGCTTAATTTTTTACTCCATGCATATTTACTCAGTAATAAATCCCACTGATTACACAGGACGTTTCCAAATTGTGTAATATTTTAGTTTTCTTTGGCCTTTGGGTTATATGTGTTGGCTCCAATTATACAGACATGTACCCATATTTTAATGTACAGCATTGTATATTAACATCTAAAGGACTAAAATAACAAAGGTATGTTGAAGGCTAAAACACAAAACTGTTTAGAGAAGGGAGGGGACTAAAAAGGGATGGAGAGGGAGGGAGATTGCTGGAAGGATAGGAGCATTCAGGGCACAAGTCTAGGAGACTGGGGTGGGAAGAAATGATTTACATTTCAGTTAGCTGATAGATTGTTAACTTTTGGATCCAAACAACTGCAAAGCAACTTGACCTGGCTTGTGATGGAGCCTATCTGCAATTAATCAAGGCAAGGGAAACACAAAATCAATTCTTGACCCTCCCTCTGTCCATTTGATAATGCAGTATAAAACAGCTCGTCCGGGCAGACTCCATCCAATTTCTAAAAATTCTCACATTTAAATTCTTTCCCTTCTTCTAGACAATTCTCTCTAATGCAATCTGGCTATTGTACAGATTGGCTTGTTTTAGGCCGTGTGCAATTTTGGAAGAGGGACTTAACAGGCCGAGTTTGCTGGTTTAAAAAAGATGAAGGTAGTCTTCTTTTACTTTGATCTGTATGTGAACTGGGAAATTCTTCACCAATTCAGAAACTTCTCTGGTCATCAAAGAGCAATTCTAGGAACAGATGGTCTATTTCAAACTGCGTTATAAGACAGTATAGTTCCAGCCTTGGAGGAATGATTTCTTAAGCTGGATCTACACTGTCATATATATAGTTCCAAACTACATTATATAGTCAGAACTAGCTGTGCCTGGCCACGCGTTGCTGTGGCGAAGTATGGTGGTATGGGAAATAAAGTATTGAGGAATTGGTGGCAGTTAAGGTAAAGGGTAAAGGTTTTCCCCTGACATTAAGTCCAGTCGTGTCTGACTCTGGGGGTTGGTACTCATCTCCATTTCTAAGCTGAAGAGCCGGCGTTGTCTGTAGACTCCTCCAAGGTCATGTGGCCGGCATGACTGCATGGAGCGCCGTTACCTTCCCGCCGGAGCAGTACCTATTCATCTACTTTCATTTGCATGTTTTCGAACTTCTGGGTTGGCAGAAGCTGGGGCTAACAGTGGGGGCTCTCTCCGCTTCCCGAATTCAAACCTGTGGCCTTTCGGTCCAGAAGTTCAGCAGCTCAGCGCTTTAACATGCTGTGCCATCAGGGGATATTATTTCCTAAAGGTTGAGAATATACAATATTTCTTTTTTTTTGTCTGTTGGAGGCAAGTATGAATGCTGCAATTAGGGAAAATGATTAGCATGTAATGGCCTTGCAGCTTTAAAGCCTGGCTGTTTCCTCCGTGAGTGAATTTTTTGTTGGGAGGTATTAGCTGGCCCAGTTTGTTTCCTGTCTGGAATTCCCTTGTTTTCAGAGTGATGTTGTTTGAGATATTTTATGTGCTTCTACTGTCTGTGGCCCTCAGAAAACAGAGGATTTGCCAGACTTTGTTGATGGGAATACTTTGTTGGGAGGTGTTAGCTGGCCCTGATTGTTTCCTATGTGGAATTCCCCTGTTTTCAGAGTGTTGTTTTTTATTTAGTGTTCTGATTTTAGAGATTGTATTGTTCTGTTTTATTATACCACAGTAATTTTTATATATTCTGATTTTAGTGTTTTTGAATACTTGGAGCCAGATTGTATTCATTTTCACAGTTCACAGCAACACAATAATAATAATAATAATAATAATAATAATAATAATAATAATAATAATAATAATGACGACTTTGGTAATAAACACTGCTCCCTTCTCAGCTTCCTTTCTGGAAGAATCCTTTCTTGGGAGATGTTAGCTGGCCCTGATTGTTTCCTTTGTGGAATTCCCAATTTCCCTGCTTTCAGAGTGTTGCTCTTTATTTACTGTCCTGGTTTTAGAGATTATATTGTTCTGTATTATTCTACCACAGTAATTATTTCATATTACAGTAGAATCTCACTTATCCAACATTCGCTTATCCAATGTTCTGGATTATCCAACGCAGTCTGCCTTTTAGTAGTCAATGTTTTTGTAGTCAGTGTTTTAAATTCATTGTGATATTTTGGTGGTAAATTTGTAAATACAGTAATTACTACATAGCATTACTGTGCATGGAACTACTTTTCTGTCAAATTTGTTGTATAACATGATGTTTTGGTGCTTAATTTGTATAATGATGACCTAATTTGATGTTTAATCAGCTTTTCCTGAATCCCTTCTTATTATCCAACATATTCACTTATCCAACATTCTGCCGGCCTGTTTATGTTGAATAAGTGAGACTCTACTGTATATTGATAATGTTATATTATCTGCTTAGAACTGGATTATATGAGGCCCCTTCTTCACAGCTGTATAAAATGCACACTGAAGTAGATTATATGGCAGTGTGGAGTCAAGATAATTCAGTTCAAAGCAGATAATATAAGATTCTAAATCGGTTATATAGCTGTGTGGAAGGGCCTTGAGTCTACACTGCCATATAATCCAGTGCAAATTAGATAATCTGTGGAAGAGGCCTAAGTGAAGCCTAACTCTGCCTATCCCCTGGGCTGAGTCAGTTGCTAGGAGACCAAGTGGGCGGAGCTTAGCCTTCTAACTGGCAGCAATTGGATAAAAACAATTATTCCTCTCCCTCTAATTAGGACTTTATTTTTCTTTTCTTTTTGTTGTATCAACCTAGAGCCATGGATGGTGGGTTGTGTTGTCAAATTTAGAGGTTAAGGGGCCTGTAGTTTTGTTGTTTTGTCTGCTGCCCTGATGCCATCACTCTTTTATATATATAGATAGATCAGAGGTGTTAAACATGTGACCCTCCAGACCTTTCAGACTCCAACTCCCAGATGCCCTTGCCAGCTTGCATAATGGCCAGGAATTCTTTGAGGTAAGTTCAACACACCTGGAGGGCCATAGGTATAGACACATAAAATGCAGTTTAATGCAGTTCAGACTGCATCATATGGGTCAATATTGACCATATAATTCAGTTTCAAACTGCATTTTACATCTAGCCTTTGATATACTTTGACTTCTGGGAAATCTTTGAAATTTTAAACATCAACACTGAGATTCCATGTACTGAATTTCAGAGGAGCAGAGCATTTTCCATGTTGTTTTGCTGCAGCTACCCAATGGGGACAAAACCATGTTCCCAGGTTTTGCCGTTTCAGTATCTAAACTGAAAACTGAACAGGTTGATGCAGTCTCGAAACTACTCCAGTGCCTTTCCAATGACATTATCAGATGGGGAAGAATCAGTGGCATGCGCAACTTCGCCACCCCTTTAAGCACGGAGCCCGCCAGCTCCCATTATGCAACACACAACTTCTTTCTGCGGGGCTTCATGCTTAAAGGGGCAGCAAAGTCAAGTATGCTTCCACTGCAGCAACTGGGGAAGCTTCCGGTATTCCGTAAAAACAATGGGAGGAAACCAGATGGTCAATGCTTCCCCTGTGGGATGCTCAGCTGGGTAAGTTGGCCAATGTGGGGCATGTAGTGGCAGGGGTTTGCCACGTGCCACTACATGCATCGCTAGGATTGCCATGATGTGTGGCGATTCTGGCGACCTTTATGATGAGGTCCCAAGTTTGTTCTCACTCACCCAATGGTATTATACATATATGCTAGTTTTCCGTGAAAGGTCAGCAGGTGCATCTGTTACTGTCTCAAGGTAGGTGGGAAACAAAAAAGTTGCACATTTGCTGTTGTATTCTCCTGATAATCCAGTTCAATACTCTAGGTCAGGAATTCTTAAACATTTTCAGCCTCAGAACCCTTTTTGAAGGAAAAGTTTCTTGTGGAGCCCCAAGAAATATTTATATATTATATTATATATTACATATATAATGTGTGTGTGTGTGTGTGTGTGTATATCTCAAACAGGGGCAAATTTTTGGATACAGGGGCCACATTGCATTACAAAATTTGAAAGATGGGTTGGGCCAGTGGCAAATGGATGAAGAATGTGTGAACTATTTGAGAAAAAAACATGAACAAATCCCTATGCACACTGCACATATCTCGTTTGTAGTTGAAAGAAAGAAAGAAGTATTTACAAGAAAGAACAATTTTAACCAACATAAACTTAACAATATTTCAGTGAAAGACTCCAAGTCTATCCAGTCAAACCCCTTTCTGCCATTCTGGAAAGAGATTCTGGGAACAAGGAGCGTGCGGTGAAGAGGGACTGCATGGCGGGTAAGAGAAGAAAGGAAAGAGAAGGAAAAGAAAGGGAGGGAGGGAGGATAGGGAGGGAGAAAGGAAGGGAAGGGAAGGGAAGGGAAGGGAAGGGAAAGGAAAGAAGAAGCAACCAGCTGACCAGTGCCTCCTTCCCCACCGCCATGCCCTTGGAGGGGGAGGAGGGGGAGGAAAGTGCAGAGTGCCTGAATGTGCTTTGTGGAGCCCTACGGGCTCTGTGGAGCACAGTTTGAGAACCACTTCTCTAAGTAAAAGCACCATGAAATGAGCAAGAGTTTCATAGAAAGGGTGCTTGAACTATCAGGTCTCACTGCTACTTTTTCCTAAGCCAAAGAAATACTATTGGTAGAAAGGAGACAAAAGGATATGGTAAGAATGGGAAGACTGATGATAAGAGAAAGGATGTGGCTGAAGTGACTGATAGCTTGCAGCCATGGATTTTATCCTGGAAATAGATATAACAAAGAGAAGCTGTGCATGTCTTAGGACCTTATCACACATGAAGCTGGAAACACCTTTTACGTAGGCATCCCTTAGCTTTTGAAGGTTCAAAGAGGATTGGATACATACTAGATACATACAAACCACATCACATTTGTGGTTCCCTCCTTCCTGGATCTAATAAAATAATGAGCTTTGTCTTTTCACATGACAAATGACTCATTCCAATCAGTCCAATCTCTTTAGTTATGGCTGACCAAAAGCCAGAGCTTTTGGTTAGCCATAACTGTATATTAGGGTCACCTTCCTTTCTGTACCCCATGCCTCATATTCCAAGATTTCTTTGGGTTCCTTATAAAAGAAAAGTGGGCTGTTAAGCAAATGGTTGAATAAATAATAGACAAACATATTTTATACAGCATGTTGAATTTAGTTTTTCCACCAGAGGTGGATAGATTGCCACACACTCTTTCTCCTTCCCTCCTTCTCTCCCTTTCTTCAGTTAAAACACATAGTACACTCAAATAATTATATCTCTAGTGTTCCACAACATTTATAGTCCATGAGGTATAGGAAATGGTAAGTAATCTTTCGATTGCAATTAATTAATTAATTGATACTCAAAGAGGATGATCTTACATAAAGGAGGTGGATGGGTAGAGAAATTCCTAGTAGAAAGATGCAGCGGCACCAACAAACTCTGACATTTAACTTTGCAAATGGCATGGTGAAATCAAATTACAATGAGCACAAGGGGGAAAAAAACAGTTCTACAGTAGAAGACAAATTTCCCTACCTCCTTTTCTGTCCCCTGAATTATTTATTTATTTATTTACTGTATTTATACCCTGCCCTCTCTCGCCCAGAAGGGGATTCACTCCTCCTTTGAGCCTCCTCCTTTGTGTAGGTACACACATCCCTGCCTTTCCTTGAAAAATCTTGTGTAAAAAGGGATTGTACCTGAAAAAAAGCTTAACAAGCCCTGCCCTACAGCCAGGGCCATATCCAGAAAAAAATTTCGGGGGGGGGGGTTGAACCCCTATCTCAAGCAGATATTGACAGGTTTGTAGCGGGGGGGGGGGGGTGCTAGGGGTTCAACCCCCCCCCCCCCCCCCGCTACAAACCTGTCAATATCTGCTTGAGATAGTGCCTGGAGGGACTCTTAATGTTTTGTGTCTCATAGATTTGGTTAACCAGTTAAATTCACGAGTAAACAAAGTTTTTTTTATAACCTGAAAAATTTTGGGAGGGGGGGGGTTTGAACCCCTAACCCCCCCCCCCCTCGCTACAGGCCTGCCTACATCACTGTCTTCCTTTTTTATTTTTTTGGGAGGACCATGATATCAAGGGTGATCCTTCCTAATAAAAGATAGTTTGTAATCCACAACAAGGACCCTTTCCTATGTTAAGCCCGATTTTGCTTCCTTTTTCCCTTTGCCATTCATTTCCACACACACACACACACACACACACACACACACACAATAACTACCTAATCCATTATCCCCTCTCCTGCACCAGATTTCTTATCCCATTACCTGTGTCAACCCAACCCCCTGTGGATATGGAGATCTAGATGGCCTCCCTCCTGCATCCAGGTACTTTCTGCGTATGTCTCACCTCTCCAGGGAGGCCAGCCTATCTAATATAGATTTCCTTGCCTTCCTGGACCCTCATGTGGATGTCCCACTATCCTTTTCTATAAATTCATATATATTTTTCCTCCCCACAAGAGGACTAAGGGAGAGAGGATCCCTTGTGTACCCCAATCTGTATGTAGCCCTAACTTGTGAAGATCGGGCTTCCAGCATAGGATACCCCGGCAACCATGGGCCCTCATGTGTATATGTGTATAATCTTGCCATGCTTTTGTATCACTATATATAAATTATTATAGAAGTTGCCAGCTCAGCCTTGTGGTGACCTTTCACCTACATTTTCCTTTCCTGGGAAGATCAGCCAGCATCTTGCCAGGCATTATTTACATATGACTGGATTTAATCAGTTACCTCAATGGAACCCATAAGTCCAAGGTGACACAGAGGTCAAACGGAGTCCTGGAGGACCACCTGACCTCTGTGTTGCTGCTTGGACGATACTTGACATTTGCCATCCTGATATGGAGTTTTCAGTCGCGGAGAACCATGCCACTGTTTTTGGAAAGGCCATTTCCCATTTTCTATCCCCAGACATTGAACATTTAAATGGAAAATACTTTCTGTTGGAATTTGCATGGGAGTCTGGTGTTCGGGATGCAGGGCTCAATCAGGAACGGGATACATAAGAAACAATAAAGGTGTCACGACCCAGGCAGCAGAGCACCAATAACCATACACAGAAGCCAGAATCTATCTAATATCTTTATTAAGGAAATATATAAAGTTAATAAAAGCAAGCGTATGAATTAGTCCAGGAGTAGACCTTTCAGGAAAGGTCAAAATTAGTCCAAGGAAACAATGTCCAATATGAAATATTAAGGTCCAAAGTTGTAATCCAATAACCGAAACACTCACTTGCCAAGCAAGTGAGGGGAGATGACAAGGTCCTTTAGTCCATGAACTTGAGCAAGGCTAGGAAATAACTTGATTCTTGGAACACAAGGCTTGATTCAAGGCAACAAGGAAACAAGGAGCAAGAATAGAATCCGTGGAATTACTTGGCGAGGTCCGGAAAACAAGGCAAGATCCGGAGAGTAAAACAAGGCTGGAAACGAAGGCTTGAAATCGGGAACAAGGCTTGAAACAGGAACGAGGCTTGGAAACGGAGTAGCTGTCCACACACGCTACTCCGGTAGCTGACGAATTGACTCCGCAAGATCCCTTTGTGGGTAAAACACCTAAATAGGGTCCCGTTTTCCCGCCAAAGAGCAGTTCTCTGGAGAACCAGAAACAAAAGCTATTCTCTGAGTCCAGATGTGTGACTCCTTAAAGTTTCCCATGGAAAGCAGACTTAATCAGCTGAATGCTTAGCAGCTATCCTCGCACTCCTGCGAGAGGCCGCTTGAACTCCCCTCTGTTGTTTACAAAACTCATGGCGAGAAAACGTAGGAGATTTAGGTTCAGGGCTTGTTTGACAGACTTCTGGA
Source organism: Anolis carolinensis (assembly GCF_035594765.1). NCBI lineage: Eukaryota > Metazoa > Chordata > Lepidosauria > Squamata > Anolidae > Anolis > Anolis carolinensis. The sequence continues at coordinate 190,741,628 of NC_085844.1, read as the reverse complement.
AGACAAATCTCTTGCAGGTGCAAGGTTTCCAAATCTGGCTGGGAAAGTTCCAATTCTGACTGAAACGGTGAAAAACCCAAGTTTTCCTCTTCATCTAGCACCACAGTGCCAGGAACGGGACTACATGGCCCATGACTCATCACACTATCCCCCTCCTCAAGCCCCCTCTCAAACTGGGACACTCTCCCCGAGGCGCGAGGCCGTGGCTTGGCGGGATAGGTCTGATGGAAGCGGCGGGTTAAATCGGGAGCGTGGACTGTGGAAGCGTCTTCCCAAGAGCGTTCCTCGGGGCCAAAACCCACCCAGTCAATGAGATATTGTAGGCGGCGGCGGTGAAAGCGAGAATCCAAAATGTCCTGAACCTCGAACTCCTCCTCCCCATCTATCAAAACAGGAGTGGGAGCCGGCCGGTCTGCATCAGGGCGCACACCATCCGCCGGAAGGAGCAGGGAGCGATGAAACACTGGATGAATGCGCATAGAGCGCGGAAGTTGGAGTTTGAAAGTCACGGGGTTAAGTTGCGCCACCACTGGATAGGGGCCAATGAAACGGGCATCTAACTTCCGGCAAGGGCGATGGGAGGGCAAAAAACGAGTGGACAGAAGAACCCGGTCTCCTACCTTGATTTCGGGGCCCGGCTGGCGATGTTTGTCAGCGTGGCGTTTATAGTTCTCCTTGGCTTGATCCAGTTGCTGGAGCAAAAGTTGTTGCACCGCTGTGAGTTCCTGCAGCCAGTCCTCTGCTGCGGGAACTTCTGAGGTTTCAATGACTGGGGGGAAGAAACGTGGATGGAAGCCGTAGTTTGCAAAGAACGGGGTTTCTTTAGTTGAAGCCTGGACCCCATTGTTGTAGGCGAACTCTGACAACGGTAACAGGGAAGCCCAATTGTCCTGTTGGTAGTTCACATAACAGCGAAGGTATTGTTCCAAAGTGGCATTGGTGCGCTCAGTTTGCCCATCTGTTTGGGGATGATGAGCCGAAGATAAACGAGAGTCTATACCCAATAGTTTTTGTAGTGCTTTCCAGAAACGAGAGGTGAATTGGGACCCACGGTCTGTGACCAAACTCTTGGGCAATCCATGCAATCTGAAAACATGTTGGAGGAATAGATCTGCAGTCTCTTTGGCCGTGGGAAGGCCATCACAGGGAATGAAATGGGCTAACTTGGTAAAAAGGTCCACCACCACTAGGATCGTGGTGAATCCACAGGAAGGTGGTAGATCGGTGATAAAATCCGCAGAAATTATTTCCCATGGGCGAGATGGGGTAGGGAGGGGGTGTAGAAGCCCTGAGGGCTTTTCCCTTCTTGTCTTGGAGCGCTGGCATACTGGGCAGGTATTGACATATTTTTCCACATCCTTGCGGATCTTGGGCCACCAGAAATCTCTTAGGATCAAATGCATGGTTTTGAATAGTCCGAAATGCCCTGCTGGCTTGCAGTCATGACACAGACGAAGTGCTTTTTCCCTGCCCGGCCCTGGGGGGATGTAAACATGATTTCTATAGCAAAGTAGCCCATCCTTAAGCGAAAAGGGAAAATGTAGCCCTTGGCGAAGTTGATCCTGTGCCCAGGCATCTGCTTGCTGACTAGCCCTGATTTCCTGAGCACAAAGGGGCCCTGGGGTAGAGGGAGTTGATTCAATGGGAGTGGATTTGGTGTTTCCCACCGTGAGCGTGGCAAAGTTCTCGGGTTGTAGCAGCTGGGACTCAAAGGTCTCCTTGCGCCCTGCAGCGTATTCCGGTTTCCGCGACAGAGCATCTGCTTGCTTGGTCTGGGCTGGGGTTACATAATGAATTTGGAAGTTAAAACGTTCAAAGAATAAAGCCCAGCGTTGTTGCCTCTGATTAAGCTTGCGGGCAGTTCTTAGATGCTCCAGATTCCGATGATCAGTATGGACTTCAATGGGAAATTTGGCCCCTTCTAACCAATGCCTCCAGGTTTCAAAGGCTGCCTTTATGGCCAATAGTTCCTTTTCCCAAATGGTGTAATTTCTCTCTGGTGTGGTCAATTGACGGGAATAAAAGGCACAAGGATGAAGATGATCTCCCACTGGTTGTAGGAGTACAGCCCCAATTGCCACATCGGAGGCGTCCGCCTGCACGACAAATGGGGTTTCAGGATCTGGGTGCTGTAGGATTGGCTGAGACGTGAATAATTTCTTTAGTTGCTGGAACCCTTTCTCTGCTTGATCTGTCCAGCGGAAGGGCTGTTTCCCACGGATGCAGCTGGTGATTGGGTCAGACCAGCGGGCAAAATCTGGAATGAACTTGCGGTAATAGTTCGCGAACCCCAAGAATCGTTGCACCTCTTTCTTGTTGGTTGGCGCCCGCCATTCCAATACTGCTGAAACCTTTGCCGGGTCCATGGAGAGCCCTAGTGGCGAGACGCGGTACCCCAGGAAATCTACCTCTTGTAGATCAAAAGCGCATTTTTCCAGCTTGGCATAAAGTCCATGATCCCGCAATCGTTGTAATACCATTCTGACGTGGTTCTCATGTTCTGATTGTGATCTAGAAAACACCAAAAAATCGTCCAGGTAGATGATCAAGAACCGATCTAGATAATCCTGAAAGATGTCATTGACAAAATGCTGGAACGTTGCGGGAGCTCCACATAATCCATAATTCATAACTCGGGACTCGAATAATCCGAATTTAGTCTGGAAGGCGGTCTTCCACTCGTCCCCTTCTCTGATGCGAACTAGATTATAAGCCCCCCGCAGATCCAGCTTGGTGTAGACCTTGGCTCCTCGAAGTCGGTGTAGTAGGTCCGAGATTAAGGGCAGGGGATAGCTGTTCCGCTTAGTGATATTGTTCAATGCTCTATAGTCCACCACCAAGCGTAAGTCCCCTGACTTCTTTTTCACAAACATCACTGGGGAGGCGGCTGGGGATTGAGAGGGTCTGATGAATCCCTTGCGAAGGTTTGTCTCTATAAACTCCCTGAGAGCTTCTTGCTCCGGTTCAGTCAGGGAGTAGAGATGTCCTCGCGGGATCGGGGCCCCCTCCACCAAGTCAATGGCACAGTCATAAGGTCTATGTGGGGGTAATCTCTCGGCTTCCTTTTCATTGAATACATCCCAATACTCTGAGTATTTCTTGGGCAAGGTGATAATGGGTTCAGTGTCTGTGGCATGGCAGACCTTGGCTACAAGGCAATGGTTTTGACAATATTTTGAAGCAAACTGCAGTTCTCTGTTGGACCAGGAGATGCTTGGGTCGTGAAGTGTCAGCCATGGAATTCCCAAAATCACAGGGAAATGGGGAACCTCGGTAACAAAGAAGGAAATCTCTTCCATATGTTCCCTTATCCACATTCTGGTGGGTTCCGACCACTGGCTTACGGGACCCGTCTTGAGGGGGCGGCCATCGATGGCTTGCACCACACGGGCGTTCTTGAAGTCATGATATTGTAATCCCAGAGAGTCGGCATACTCTCTATCAATGAAATTGTTGGTGGCTCCGGAGTCTATCATGGCATGGACCATGACGGGTCCTTTTTTTGCTGACCACAAGGTGACCACTAGAAGAAACAGGACCCCGGTTGGCGGCTCTTGAGTGGGTTTTTTGACCGGGTTGGCGAGCCTCTCTACGCCCGGTCGCTGGCTTCCCCCGCCGGCTGTGCGCCAGCTGCCTCAGACGTCTTCGTCTCCGTGGAGGACGCCGCCGCCAGACGGGCGGCGGGCTTCCCTTTGGCTGGGCACTCTCTGGCGAAGTGGCCCCCGTTTCCGCAGTACCAACAGAGATTTAGGCGTTGGCGGCGGGCCTTCTCGGCGGCATCTAATCTGGGACGCACATTGCCCAACTGCATCGGCACCTCCTCGCTCCCTCTGGGGTATGGGGCTGGTGGCGGGGGTCTCCATACTGGACGCGGCTGAACGCCGGTGAGAGCAGGAGGTTTCACCCCAGCTCTACCGTTCTGGCCTCGGACCCATTGTTTTCTGTTGGCAAGCATGACTTCAGCTCGTAAACATTGATCAATGAGTGCTTCAAGAGAGTGGGGAGGATCCACCTTGGAGATTTCTTCCAGCATCTCAATGTTGAGACCCTCCCGAAATTGTCCTCTGAGGGCTACATCGTTCCAGCCGGTGCTGTGGGCCAGCACTCGGAACTCGGCTATGTACTGGGACAAGGGTCTGTCCCCTTGGGAGAGGCGCCGGAGTTTGTGGCCGGCTGCCTCCAAATTGTCCTCGATTCCCCAGGTCGCCTTAAGGTGGTCCAAGAAATGTTGCGCTGACCTTAGATGTGGGGAGACTTGGTCGAACAGTGCCGTCGCCCAGTTGGCCGCTGGCCCGTCCAAGAGACTGTATATCCACGCCACCTTGATGTCTTCTTGGGGAAACTCGGCAGCACGGGCCTCTAGATAAGCCTGGCATTGGCGACGGAAAACATGAACCTTAGAAGCTTCTCCAGAAAACTTGGTTGGCAACGCCATGGCCGGGAGACGGATTCCGCGCTCCTTCAAACCCCTTATTTCCCCATCCTGCGCATTGAGCTTGTCACGGATCCGGTCCACCTCATCCTTGTCGATGGTGTAGCTGATCGGTTGGCCCCCCGGCACGGTTCCGGTGGACATTCTGGCCTAGGTTAATTGGTGCTTAGGGTGGCGGAGTCAAACTGTCACGACCCAGGCAGCAGAGCACCAATAACCATACACAGAAGCCAGAATCTATCTAATATCTTTATTAAGGAAATATATAAAGTTAATAAAAGCAAGCGTATGAATTAGTCCAGGAGTAGACCTTTCAGGAAAGGTCAAAATTAGTCCAAGGAAACAATGTCCAATATGAAATATTAAGGTCCAAAGTTGTAATCCAATAACCGAAACACTCACTTGCCAAGCAAGTGAGGGGAGATGACAAGGTCCTTTAGTCCATGAACTTGAGCAAGGCTAGGAAATAACTTGATTCTTGGAACACAAGGCTTGATTCAAGGCAACAAGGAAACAAGGAGCAAGAATAGAATCCGTGGAATTACTTGGCGAGGTCCGGAAAACAAGGCAAGATCCGGAGAGTAAAACAAGGCTGGAAACGAAGGCTTGAAATCGGGAACAAGGCTTGAAACAGGAACGAGGCTTGGAAACGGAGTAGCTGTCCACACACGCTACTCCGGTAGCTGACGAATTGACTCCGCAAGATCCCTTTGTGGGTAAAACACCTAAATAGGGTCCCGTTTTCCCGCCAAAGAGCAGTTCTCTGGAGAACCAGAAACGAAAGCTATTCTCTGAGTCCAGATGTGTGACTCCTTAAAGTTTCCCATGGAAAGCAGACTTAATCAGCTGAATGCTTAGCAGCTATCCTCGCACTCCTGCGAGAGGCCGCTTGAACTCCCCTCTGTTGTTTACAAAACTCATGGCGAGAAAACGTAGGAGATTTAGGTTCAGGGCTTGTTTGACAGACTTCTGGAAGACAAATCTCTTGCAGGTGCAAGGTTTCCAAATCTGGCTGGGAAAGTTCCAATTCTGACTGAAACGGTGAAAAACCCAAGTTTTCCTCTTCATCTAGCACCACAGTGCCAGGAACGGGACTACATGGCCCATGACTCATCACAAAAGGTTTTGGGATCCATCAGGGTCATTGTGTCCATACATCAGGGATACTGAATCCCACCATCAGCCATCATCTCACCCAATGTTCAGAGACCTGCCAGCCCTTCTTTCATCATTGGACCAAGGGAAATTTGCATCAGAAGCAGCCAGCACTCTCCCATTGGTTGTGGCATGCCAGACTCCCGCCTCCACAGGGAGACCTTCTTGACATCATCTAGGCTTGGCCAATCAAGCCAGGTCCAGCTCGGGGTGTTGGGAACTTTGAATCTGACATGTATAAAAATGCCTGTTTTGCTGTGTAATGTATCTCAGATTATTTTTGGCAAATTATTGTGGGCTGGCATCACTTTCAGCTGAAATTAAATAAAAGACATCGGTGGCTTCTGCATCAACTTGGTGAGATCTGTTCTGGAATATTGGCTTCTTTTTCTCACTAGGCTTAACCACAGCAGCCTGGATCTCACCAGCCACTGCTGTTTTAAAGTGCTCGATAACAGACCATGCACAACCATGCAAATTTGTGACTTCTGTCTCAAAGGAGGAACATTAAAACATACATTTGTTCCTATAAAGTTATGCAGTTCCAAAAAATTTTAAAAGTAAAAAGAAAACAATGCTGGGAAAGTGGAAAACTTGTATGGCTTTACTCAGGAAGTTTCTGTGGCTGCAATTGGAAGTGTCATGTCGGTAAATTCAACAAAGAAGAATTGAGCAGTAGGAAAAGACTCCCTCATATCACACCACAAAGGACATGACATCAGTACTGCAGATGAGGTGCAAATGGGAGTATGATCACACATCAAAAGCGGCACCTCTGATTCACACAGAGAAATGAAGGATGAGTGAAGATGATTAGAAATCTGTCTTTCAAAAGGATATTTTGCTTACAGGTGCCTATGGCTTAGCTTTGAAAAGGACCATGCATCATGTGATAGGATCCATAGAAACTAGTTTGCAAAGGGCAGCAGAGGCAGGGTATATCACTGTGTGATAATGAACTTTGTTTAATAAGACCCCCCCCCTTCCAAAAAAAACTTTTTGCCTTAGGTTGACATAAGTAAAAAATGTCTTGTAGGCACACAACAAAAACAACAACACACCAACATCAGCATGCCAGCTTTTCCAGAACAGAAAAATACTAATGATACAAAAGAAGAAGAAAGACCTAAACATGGAATTTCCATTTCTCTTATGAATATTCTGCAGAAAATTAGCTGACTTGCTATTTCTTCTGCTGGAGGAAACTACATTGAGTTGCCATGAAAACTGACCATAGAGTAGTCATGTTGATGTGGATAGCAGAGGTAGTATCAACTGTCTCCCAACTGATTTAAGAAAAAGTTCTTCATGTAGCAAACAGAAGTGTCAGTAAAGTAATCAAAGACGCATTTCAAATCACAGGTATTTCACCCTGTTTATTGATACTTGTGAACTATCTGGGTCAAAACCATAACAGCTTATCAGAAAAGTACAAAACCAGTTAACAGATCAAGCTCTTACACTTCCCTGTTTATGCAGGGACCCCTAAAACACCGGAGTCTAACTTCTTGGGCTTAAGGCTAAAAAAAAATATTTTCTCTGATGCCTCCCAAATTAGTGGATGTCATGTCACTTCTTAGTTAATTTAAAAAAAAAACCATGGCTATGTAGCCCACCAGTAAGAGTGAAAGTTGGCCTTCATCAGTGACAGTGTTGCCTGTCTATGCGGTAACTTATGCCCAGTTTAAGGGGCCCACAGTACTACACAAAAATATTATCCTTCCAACATATAATATTGAGGTGAAATCTTTTTCATTTCATTTTTTAAATTAAAAATCTTATCATAATTTGTAGTTTACTTAGCTTGTGAATAAATTTGGCGCTTGTAAGTATGTATCATGGAGCCTCCGGTGGCACAGTGGATTAAACCATTGAGCTGCTGAACTTGTTGACCGAAAGGTGGACAGTTCGAATCCAGGGAGCAGGGTGAGCTTCCTATGTTAGCCCCAGCTTCTGCCAACCTAGCAGTTTGAAAACATGCAAATGTGAGTAGATCAATAGGTACCGCCTGGAAGGAAGGTAATGGCACTCCATGCAGTCATTCTGGTCACATGATCTTGGAGGTGTTTATGGACAACGCCGGCTCTTCAGCTTAGAAATGGAGATGAGCACCATCCCACAGAGTCTGACATGACTAGACTTAACATCAGGGGAAAACCTTTACCTTTACCTGAAGTATGTATCACATCAGTGAGCAATAAGATAGAAGAAGAAACTGAACTCTAAAACCCATGGTTCTGTCATCTCTTTTCCAATTTCTTTATTAGTTTCTTTCCCCCTCTATAAATTGAGTTCTTAAATGCTGCTACTGTCATTGTCCAAACAATCAACTGGGTGAAGGTTGCTCCTGGAGTTGTCCTCAACGATCCGTCCGCTGTCCATGGGGTGGAAACTGTGGCCAGTGTCATCCAAGGTTTGAAGGGGGTAAAAGCTGAGGTCACTCTCATCGTGGGTGCCATCATTCCCCACAGTATCAGAGGGGTGGGAAGCTCTGGAATTAAGTGGGTGGTTGCTGAGGCTGGAGGTGTTGGCCTGGCTAATTCCTGTCGATTCCAAGGGGCCAACACTGATGTTGGCCCCAAAGGGAGGTCCACTGAGAACCCGGCTCTCTTCCTTGTTGAGTCGGAGGCTGAGGATGACTTTGCAGGCTTCAGTCTGTACCTCTTCCTCCGGATGAATTATGAGAGCCAGTAACCGGTCAGAGAGGCGAGAGTTGTCCCCAAAGATGACTTCATGGAGAGAGTTGTCATTGTACTGCCACTGTACTGACTGGTACTGCGGGGACAGGCGCCCAGCACTAAGCCGCTCCACAAATATTAACAACTCGCAAAGTAGGTTCCCAGGTAAAGAAGGCTGGAAAAGGCTCAGGAATTCAGGGGGTGCCTTGGAGAGAGAGATTACAGCTGGTGTTAGTAAAAGTTTTTCCTCCTCTTCATCCACATGAGGATTATACTAGGGGTGTGTTACATGGCATACTAATTCTTTGTGTATTTATTTGTTACACTTACATTTCCCCAAGGAATTCAAGGAGGCATGTATGACTCCCCTCCAAATACCCATGTGAGGAAATTCAAATTTAGAAAATAGTGCTGCATAACTCAGGCAATATGCACATATAGTTTTGTTCCAGCCATATCTAGAGCAGTTTTCCAAGGATCATTTTCATCTCCCTTCCCACCATGACACTTTCATATGGCCCTTACCTGACTATTCATGATGTCGTACAAAAGGTCTTCTTCCTGGGCTAATGTGCTAAGAAACTTGAGAACTTGCACCTGAGAAAACAGAGAATATCAGTCTTAGGGTTCCTTCAGGTGAATGTGTCAAGAGATTGTGATATTTGTTCCTGTACTTCTCAAGACATTTAAAATGTCCATGCAATGTTTCTGTTGACACAGATCATTTTCTGGAAACTCCAGATACCAATAACAATCTTTAGTTTAGTGCTTTCTTTTTTATTCCAAGCCATATAGGAGCAATACATTTTTTCTCCTTTCCTTTCTTTTCAAAAAACCTTTTTGTTGTTGTTGTTGTTGTGCTATAATACATCAGTTGAACAACACTTTTGCACTACAATTTTTAAAATCAAAAACAATATTTGCCCTTCACACTATATATCCCAGTTTAAGAAAACTTTAAAGAACCTTGGTACAAATCCAAGAAATTACTATTAATTCCCCCAAAGGAATTGAATACATGGTGGGAAAAACAACAGGTAAAATCCCACATAATTCAAGGAGTTATTTTTGGAATTCACACTTTAGGCCAATCTGGATGAGTCTTTTGAAACTGTCAACATGGGGAAATCCTATAGCTCTTCATGTAACTTAGCTTTGGTAGCCAGCATGGCACTGCACACATAGGATGAAGTATTAGATTAAGGCAGGAATCCCCAAACGAAGGCCTGCAGGCTGGATTCGGTCCTCCAAGGTCATTTACCCAGCCCCTGCCCTAAACTTTAGACTTAAGGTTGTCTTAAGTATGAAACGACTTGAAGACACACAACAATAACAATCCTAATTAACTTGACAATCTCATCAACCAAAAGCAGGCCTACACTTCCCATTGATATATTGGTAAGCTTATGTTGGCTAAAATTGCTTTGCATTTTAAATATTGTATTGTTTTTTCATGTTTTTTGCACTACAAATAAGATATGTGCAGTGTGCATAGGAATTTGTTCATGTTTCTTTCAAACTATAGTCCAGCCCCACATCAATCTGAGGGATGGAAAAGCAGCCCTCTGTTTAAAAAGTTTGAGGACCTCTTGATTAATGGAACTAAAAGATTTCTAGAAGTGCAAAAATCATCTTTATAGGAGGAGGAACACTATCCAATAAATATTGAACAAACTAGGAGCCAAGAAGAAAGTTGCCTGAGTTGAAACTGGAAAAAAACACATTGAGCTAGGATGGACAGTAGTGGGAAACCTGTGGTCTGCATGAGGTCTGCACTAATGTTTATGATCCCAATAGTTCTGAGAACTTTACCAACACAAATTGTATAGATACGGTTACGTGTGTCATTTAAAAAAAATTAACTTTCCTGTACCAGACAATGTTGAAAAAGAAGCAGAGATGTAATTTTGTACCTTGGCCAAAGTGTTTGCCATAAGCAGAATATCCATGAAATTTGATAGCAGTCTTCTCATCAATGGGTGAGTGTTGTCTGGTATATGCAGTCCATTCAGTAGCCTCAACCCTGCTACTTGCAGATTGGTGTCCCAAGTATTTGTTACCAACTCAGCAACTTTGGGGACATATTCCTGCATAGCAAACCAAAAACATCTGCATTCTCTGTGGTTCATTTAAAAATTGTACAAGCTATCCTTCTGGAGAATATTATCTAGATGGGAACCAGTTACTGCAACTGGTTCAACTGTAGTATTTTCTGCACTTGAGGGGCAGAGATGGCAAAATGTATCACTTTAAGAGACATTTCATATTAAACAATTATAGCTCTCCAAGTCTTCTTACATTGCCATGATAATGTCCTCCAGGACAGGGGATTTGCAGAAAGGATATTTGGAAATTTCAGCCAGGGAGTTCCACTGTCTCTACTAATTACAAATCCCAGGCTTCATGACAGATGGCAGCATCCCAGAATGTATCTAATACGGTTTGACACTACTTTAACTGTTATAGATCAGTACGACAGAATCCTGAGTGTTGTAGTTTTACAACGACTTTAGCTTAATCTGTTAAAGAGCGCTTGTGCCTCACTAAACTACAACTCCCATTTGTCACTCGAAATGCATCATAGTAGCCCAAATTTCGATGGTTCTATGAATACCTGGGGGGAGCATCTATCCTTGAGTTTCCTAAAATTAGCTGGTCCTTACAGCAGGATTAACATTCTCCATTTTCCCCTTCCATTTTCTTGCCTCCCTATTCTGCTGTCCTAATACTTTCAAAGTATGTCACATTCTGCAGGAAGAGATTATACAGTACTTCAGCCTGAATAAATGTAAAGGAGACAAAAGGACCAAGCTTCCTAACATTTATTCTGACTTACGTTTTGATTCCCTGTGTCATAGAATCTGGGCTTTTTGGCCACCTGGGACAACCTCTGTCCTTTCTGTAATCCTTTTCAATTCAACATTGAGAAAACAAATAAATTAAAAACAAAGTCAAAAATGCTGCCACTGAGGGCACTGTGCTCTCAGGAAGTAATGGAAAGAATAGCTATGATTAACCATTTTGTCTCAACTCCTACTTTAAAGCAGTGGTGAAAGAAAATTCTTTATTCTTTATTCCTTTGTCAAAGATGTGTTTCTCAATAGTCAGGAAATCCCACTGGAAAATATAATAGAGCAGTGAGACTTTCACACAGTTTTTTCCCACTATATGAATGTCCCAAAATCCAGATGATTTTTCTTTGAATGGTTGATAAATGAGGACTCAACCATTGCTACATATCATTTTTCTTGTTTAAATTCTCCCAAGGTATCATTCAGAGGCATGCCTTTTCCCCTTCCAGTCCTTATTTCTTTCATTTCTTATCAGATTGTTGTTTCTGCCTCATATTCCCAAATACATTTCTTGGACATCTTACAAGAGCAAAATACCAAAGAAAAAGCAATGACTGAAACATTCTATTAGAAAACATGCAAATGCAGTCAAATGACACCACAACACAAAGCCATCAACAGGTTAAAATCATCAGCTCTGATAAAGAGGTAAAATTAAAAATATTTCAGCAGAGAATTACAATTAAAAGCATGCGGCAGCAAAAAGGATTATGGGTGGTGCAACAGCTGATGAAATCCTTGTGTTGTCGAAGGCTTTCATGGCCAGAACCACCAAGCTGCTGTGAGTTTTCCGGGCTGTATGGCCATATTCCAGAAGCATTTTCTCCTGAATCACCAGGAGAAAATACATCTGGAACATGTTCATACAGCCCGGAAAACTCACAGCAACCCAAATCCTTAAGTACTCTCTTGATTTGGTTTGGGGAAGAGGGAACACTGTTAACAAGTTATTTGTATTGAATTTGATACTATGATTTTGTGCTGCATGTGTCATTTTGCTGTATAGTGCCATTTGCTTATAGAATGCTTTTTTTTTTTTTGCTTTAAAGAGGTATTTAAATGAAGAGCTATTGCAATAATTCAACCATGTTAGAAATGAAAATGGTTACCTGGATTTTGATTTTAAACCTCCAAATTATAGTGAAAGCTTTGAGGGCATTCAGTGCCTCTGTTTTGATGACTTTATTGTCATCATCCAGGAATGATGCTACCAGTTTTATATCATCGTTGGTACAGATATTGGCCTGGAAAGTAGAAAAAAAGATTATCTAATGTGAATGTGGCTGAACTTAAATGTACACCAAACAGAATTTGCATGCTAAATATTTTCCACACTCATTTAACTATTTCACATCCTTTTTGCAGGTGAAGAGTTGGTGAATTTCAGAAATGGGTATAAGGAATCCTATAATACCTTGGAGATTAATTGAGAAAAAAAAAGAATGTCTAGATAAAACATTAAAATGCAGTTGGTTGGAGTCCGTGGAAGTTTGCATGCAACATGTTTTCTTTCCTGGAATTAAATATCAATGGATACCACGGGCCCACTGGATTATTAGCATGGATGTACTTACTTATTTCTTTATATTCTACTTTTCTCCCAATATGAGGAACAGGGTGATTGCACATTTATAGCAATATGATCTACTTTAACTGCTGTGGTTCCATCGTATGGAATACTGAGATTTGTAATTTAGGGAGGGCTATTTATAATACGAAACCCCCGGTGGCGAAGTGTGTTAAAGCGCTGAGCTGCTGAACTTGCAGACCGAAAGGTCCCAGGTTTGAATCCGGGGAGCGGGTTGAGCACCCACTGTTAGCTCCAGCTTCTGCCAACCTAGCAGTTCGAAAACATGCAAATATGAGTAGATCAATAGGTACTGCTCCAGCGGGAAGGTAACGGCGCTCCATGTAGTCATGCCAGCCACATGACCTTGGAGGTGTCTATGGACAATGCCTGCTCTTCGGCTTAGAAATGGAGATGAGCACCAACCCCCAGAGTCGGACACGACTGGACTTAACGTCAGGGGAAAACCTTTACTTTTGCCTAATTTAGAATACTCTGCCAAAAGTTACAAATCACAGGATTAGAAACAAATCCCAGGATGCAGTAAATCCCAGGATACACTAAAACGCAACCATGGCTGTGAAAGTGATATCAAAGTATTATAATTGTATGCTGTGGCAGGGCCTTCAGTTTCAGTTTCAGTAATTATTTTTTCATGGCAAAATATCTTAAGCATCTGGATTAAATATTATATGGCATATAACTGCCTTACTGAAGGCATCTTTGCTGGCAAATGGTCAATTTATGGCCACAATTCAGAGTACTGATTTTGACCGCTGATATCTTAGGTCCAGCCTATCCAAAAACATGTCCTCATGTGAGCCTGCCTGAGTCTTACGGGAAGGACTTTCCCTCCATCCAACTACCCTTCCAAACTAAGAAAGTGGCTTCTTGGTGGCTGCTACTAAATTTTAGTACTTGCTCCTGTGGAAGGTTTGATCTGCTCCTTTTCTGCCCTCTTTTCACTGGCAAGCAGATGTGATTGTTTAAACCAGCCTTCAGCCTTGGCTGACCAGATTGGAGTGATGTGCACCTGGTTGTGTTCTTTTAATATGCATTGCATATTTTAAGTATTTAAATTGTTTTAAACTTAAACATAAAAATAATAAACAGGACTTTAATTAAATGTAGTATTTAATGTGTTTTTTTAAAATCATTTAACTGCTCAGTTTCAATTCATATTGTAAGCCAATTTGAATCCCATTTGGGAGAAAAGAAAGATATAAATAAATAAATTTTAAAAAATTGGTCTGAGATGCTGGGGTGAGTTGGATGCCTCAAGGGAGACTAGAACCTGATTCATCCAAAAACCTGCCCAACCTTTACAATCTCCCATCTCTTGTAGTATATGTCAGCTTCTGATAAAACTCCTGTCTAATGCTTCTTGGTGCAAAAGGGCACTTGAATCCCTTTCTAGCTGAAACACGTGGCTTGCCTTTCTGGGTTTCTTTTATACAAGTGTATAAAAGTGCACTGAGTACCATTGATTGCTAGTGAAATATAAACAGGATTGTGAGAAGTCTCAAGAGAGAAGCTGAATTTGAGCTGCAGAACTGTTTGAGGCTTGATATTCAACATTGCATTCTATGTCCTGTGAATTTCACCTCTGATTCTTTCAGATAGATGTACTGAGTGATGTTATGAAGTGTTGTCCTCTTAGAATCATCATCAAGATTTGGGCTGAGGGCCTCCAGGAGTTTCCTGAGCTCCCCGGGAACATTCACTAGTGCAGATGACATTGGGTAGTACTCAACAGGAACTCCTAGAAGCAATCATCCAGAAGTGAAACACTGCCCTGCTGGGATCAAAAAAGTCCAGAAATCACTTGAAAACATTTTTGTAATGCAATACCATATGTTTTCACATCAGAGCAAGGGGAGGTATGGAAAATTCTTATAGATGAGAGTTTTAGTCTGTCCTATAGGTTGGGTCTGGAAAAGTTACTTTTAGGGTTATAACTCCCAGAATTCTCCAGCCAGCATAGCCAATGGCCATGTTAGCAGGAAGATTCTAACTAAGGTTGTCTTAACTCAAATGAATCATGAGATGATACATCTAATTGGTAAAGACGATAATGCCTGTTAAAATGGAAGGTTGTAGGAAAGGACGGGGAACACTCTACAAGTGGATTGGACTAAATGAAAAAAAGCCACAGGCCTGAGTTGCCAGACCTAAGCAATGCCGTTGATGACCTCTTGGAGCACTCTCATTCATAGGAGCATCATGAGTCGAAAGGGTTTCCTTCTTCTTCCTAGGGCCCATCCAGGCAGGACCCTGAATGCATGAGCTCTCGCACTTTTACCAAACAATGCCTCCGGTAAAACCAAATTAATTTGAGACAAAGCAGGAAAACCCTGTTTTAATTTGATACCTGGTAAGACCCAGATCTTTGACAAGCTTTGGGTCTTTCCAGGTGTGGGCCCAGTGTGGATTGGGCCAGGAGACTGGGGTTGAGGGGGTGAGGAGGAAAATTGCTCCTCCCCCCCCCATGCACCAGGAGGACTCCCGAAGTACTTTAATGGCAGCCAGGTAAGTTGTTTTAATGTTAAGGGCTTGTTTCTGGGAGCTTCTGTGTGTCTGGGTGCACTCCCGGAAGGTAGTGGGACAGCATTTAAACACTCCAACCAGGAAAGGGTGGGTTTTGGGGGGAAGTGTGGGGACTATAATGTGCACCGAAGTGGGTTTCTTAAACCCACTTCAGAATGTGTATAATTGAAGTCTGGAAGTGCCTTTAGAAGGGGATCATGAGAAGGAGAAAGAAATTAGAATCTTGTTTTCATTAGGGAAATGGGCTCTCTGCTGCACACATCAACTTGTTGCTTATCAAATCCCAGTAGGACCCTTTTACTCCCTGCCCCTTCTGCTATAGAAACAACTCAAGTGAGCTATCTCATCTCTCCAGCTTTCTTTGCCTCTTTTAACATTTGTTCAGGTGAGATAGAGAGCACAATAATGATGGAAGAACAAACTTTTTAAAGCAAGAAATTCAAAGTTTCAAGACATGGATACTGACAGAGACGGAAAAGATTCCTTGGTTGAATCAAGTCTCCCAGAATTCTACAGTCTGGAAAATTCTTAGAATCACAGTCCCTAAAACTAACTTTCACAAGGTCTGGTTATTGAGCTGCATGGTTTTTTCCCTTCTGTAAGGACAAAGAACAAGCATACACTTAGAATGCTTTACTATCTTCCTGTAGCTTACAGGGCTCACCGGCTAACTTGAATAGCTCTGGATTGTAGGGTGGGCTTCTGAACATTGCAAGAAGAGTCTTAGATACCAGATAGATAGCTGTAGCTCCTGTAGTTGCCATGACCACATTTTTTCTAGTTAGCAGCTCATAGTATCTCATCATGGTATCTTCTATGGTATCTGCTTGAGCTCTGGCCACAGGCAAGTATCCCACCTATGCAGATGCAAGACCATTCATTGTACATGGTTTGTGATGTCACCTATGGCTATCATGTCAATAGTTGCACATCACTGTGAGAGCATATGAGAGATAAGTCTCCTGAATATTTCTTAAGATGATCTTAAGCAGTAAGATGTGGGAGGAATCATAGCTCAACGGTAAGTAGAACATAAGCCAGGATCACAGGGTAAATTCTTGTCATCTCCATGGTAGCTAGTCCTGTAAAAGATTCCACTCTGTCCTGATGTCCAGAACAGCGATAGCTAATACAGGGGTCATGAGTTTCATTAATCTCCTTAGGATGCATCTACATTGCAGAATTAATGCAGTTTGACACTTTTTAATTGCCATGACTCAATGATAGGGAATCATGGGAGTTGTAGTTTGGTGAGATACCAGCACTACTGTTGGCAGAGTAAGCTAAAGACATTGTAAACAACAACTTTCATGAATCCCTAGCACTGGGCCATGGCAGTCAAAGAGGTATTAAATAGCACAAACTCTACAGAGTGGATGCATCCCTGGTCACTGTTGTGGTTTCCCAAAGGTTCCTGTTGCCCTTGCATGTACAGAATTTGCCCAAAATCAAGAAAAAGAACAGATTTTAAAAAAATAACATGCATGCTCCTTGTATATCTTGTTTACAAATAAAACCTCACTACTGATACATCATACAAGCACACTTTTACTTATATTTTAGAGTAGCACACACTTTGTTAAAAGAAAAGTCATCTTTTTTTGCCACTGAAACAAATTTAACAGAGGCAAGGACACAGTAGCTCCCAGTGTATGCAAAATACCACAAACTTCAGAAGTTTCTCACCATTGCTAGAATAAAAAAAATATCAGGTTAGGCAGGCAAACAGTCCTACTTGGTACAGGTATATCTCAATTAAGTAGAGCCATTACTTCTTTGACAATTTGGTACCAGAGGCAGAAGTGTGGTTGAACCTGGGCAGCCATCTGCATTCAGCTTAATCTGACATGCAGCAGGGAGTTCCGCCGATCGGAAGGAGCCATGCTGGGAACAATCCGGCCATGCCTGCATGCCCGAGAAGCAACTTAAGATGTATTTTTTGCTCCTTCCCTGTGCCTTTCAAACTTTTAACTATGTAACAAACCCCTAATAAAAGAATCTCTTTACTCTAACCTCTCTTCTTATGGCTATTTTGTATCTTTCCTTGCACTGAAGCATGAATTCCCTCGCGATCTTAGCCGCTCTGCCTTCTCCTCCCTTTCTCTTGCTCTGGGCAAACCGTGGAACCACGGTTTCACCCCCCAGCCCCTATTTCCAGTCATATCTCCCTCATTTGGATCCCAAGCATGACCATCTTCTACATCACTAACTCAAAGGGCCTCACCGTCACAAGGAGACCACCAGTTCTCAAATTAATAAAGTTTTTAGAAGCAAATCAGCTGATTGTCAAAACCTGTCAAAGCTGTCAAAACGGAGTTTCCTCGCACTGCGGCACAATTTTCTCTACAAGAACAGACCCACAAAGGTTCAGATTACGTGATGGGTGCGGAGGGGGCCACCCAGGGCTACCTGCCTGCCACTCATGAACTGCCCTCGCCTTCAGAATGCCCCCCCGCTGACCTTTGACTCAGTGGGGCCGTTTTCACCCGGATTGCCACAGATTCAACCCTGTGATGACCCATGGGCCTTGTAGTCCTGCTCAGGACATTGTAATCCCTGATGAAGAAGAAAACTTGGGTTTTTTACCTTCCCAGTCAGAACTGGAATCTTCTCAGCCAGATCTTTCCCAGGCAGATCTGGGAACCTTGCACCTGCAAGAAAGTTGTGTCCCAGAAGTATGTCAAACAAACCCAGAGCCCACATCTCCCGTGTTCTTGCGCCGTGAGTTTTGTAAACAACAGAGGGGTTTGGAAGCAGCTTCGCGCAGGAGTGCTAGAATTGCAGCTAAGAATGTAGCCAATTAAGACTGCTTTCCGTGAGAATCTTTAGGGAGTCAAACATCTGGTCCCAGAGTTTAGCTTTCGTTTCTGGTTCCCAGAGAACTGCTTCGGCGAGAAAGTTAGACTCTACATAGGTGTTTTACCCGCGTAGTAACTTCGCGGAGTCAATTCGTCAGCCTCCGGAGCGAGTTGTGTCTGGACAGCGCGCTCCGTTTCAAGCCTCGTTCCTGCTCAAGCCTTGCCCTGCTTTCCAGCCTTTGTTTACCTACGGACCTTGCTTGTTTTCCAGGACTATACCTTGCCTTGTATCACGGATTTTACCAAGTTATTCCACGGACCTTGTTCTTGTTCCTTGTTACCTTGTTCCACGTTTTAAGCCTTGCTTCAAGTATCAAGTTATTTCCTAGCCTTGCTCAAGTTTATGGACTAAAGGACCTTGTCATCTCCCCTCACTTTGCCTGGCAAAGTGAGTGTTTCGGTTATTGGATTACAACTTTGGAACATAATATTTCATATTGGACATTGCTTTTTTGGACTAATTTTGACCTTTCCTGAAAGGTCTGCTTCTGAACTAACTTTTACATTTATTTTTATTAATCTTATATATTTCCTTAATAAAGATATTAGATAGAATCTGGCCTCTGCGTATGGTTATTGGTGCTCTGTAGCCTGGGTCGTGACAGTTTGACTCCGCCACCCTAAGCACCAATTAACCTCGGCCAGAATGTCTACCGGAACCGTACCTGGGCCGAGCGGCCAGCCGATTACCTACACCATCGACAAGGATGAGGTGGATCGAATCCGTGATAAGCTCAATGCCCAGGATGGAGAAATAAAAGGTTTGAAGGAACGCGGAATCCGTCTACCGGCCATGGCGTTGCCAACCAAGTTTACTGGAGAAGCTTCTAAGGTTCATGTTTTCCGTCGCCAATGCCAAGCTTATCTAGAGGCCCGTGCTGCCGAATTTCCCCAAGAAGACATCAAGGTGGCATGGGTTTACAGTCTTCTAGACGGGCCAGCGGCCAACTGGGCGACGGCACTGTTCGACCAAGCCTCTCCACACCTAAGATCCGCGCAACGCTTCTTGGACCACCTTAAAGAGACTTGGGGAATCGAGGACAATTTGGAGGCAGCCGGTCACAAACTCCGTCGCCTCTTCCAAGGAGACAGACCTATGTCTCAGTACATAGCCGAGTTCCGAGTGCTGGCCCACAACACCGGCTGGAACGATGTAGCCCTCAGAGGACAATTCCGGGAGGGTCTCAACATCGAAATGCTGGAGGAAATCTCCAAGGTGGATCCTCCCCAGACCCTCGAAGCACTCATTGATCAATGTTTACGGGCTGAAGTCATGATTGCCAACAGGAAACAGTGGGTTCGAGGCCAGAGCGGTAGAGCTGGGGCAAAACCCCCCGCTCCCGCCAGCGTTCAGCCACGTCCAGTGTGGAGACCCCCACCACCAACCCCATACCCCAGAGGAAGCGAGGAGGTGCCGATGCAGTTGGGCAACGTGCGTCCCAGATTAGATGCCGCCGAGAAGGCCCGTCGTCAACGCTTAAACCTCTGTTGGTACTGCGGGAACGGGGGCCACTTCGCCAGAGAGTGCCCAGCCAAAGGGAAGCCCGCCGCCCGTCTTGCGGCGGCGTCCTCCACGGAGATGAAGGCGTCTGAGCCGGCTGGCACACAGCCGGCGGGGGAAGCCAACGACCGGGCGTAGAGAGGCTCGCCAACCCGGTCAAAAAACCCGTTCAAGAGCCGCCAACCGGGGTCCTGTTCCTTCTCGTGGTCACCTTATGGTCAGCAAAAAGGGGACCCGTCATGATCCACGCCATGATAGACTCCGGAGCCACCAACAATTTCATTGATAGAGAGTATGCCGACTCTCTGGGATTACAATATCATGATTTCAAGAATGCCCGTGTGGTGCAAGCCATAGACGGCCGCCCCCTCAAGACGGGCCCCGTAAGTCAGTGGTCGGAACCCACCAGGATGTGGATAAGGGAACATATGGAAGAGATTTCCTTCTTTGTTACCGAGGTTCCCCATTTCCCTGTGATTTTGGGAATTCCATGGCTGACTCTCCACGACCCAAGCATCTCCTGGTCCAACAGAGAACTGCAGTTTGCTTCACAGTACTGCCAAAACCATTGCCTTGTAGCCAAGGTCTGCCATGCCACAGACACCGAGCCCATCATCACCCTGCCCAAGAAGTACTCCGAGTATTGGGATGTATTCAATGAAAAGGAAGCCGAGAAATTACCCCCACATAGACCTTATGACTGTGCCATTGACCTGGTGGAGGGGGCCCCGATCCCGCGAGGGCACCTATACTCCCTGACTGAACCAGAGCAAGAAGCTCTCAGGGAATTCATAGAGACAAACCTTCGTAAGGGATTCATTAGACCCTCTCAATCCCCAGCCGCCTCCCCAGTGATGTTTGTGAAGAAGAAGTCAGGGGAACTACGCTTGGTGGTGGACTACAGAGCATTGAACAATATCACCAAGCGGAACAGCTATCCCCTGCCCTTAATCTCGGATCTACTGGATCGGCTTCGAGGAGCCAAGGTTTACACCAAGCTGGATCTTCGGGGGGCTTACAACTTAGTTCGCATCAGAGAAGGGGACGAGTGGAAGACCGCCTTCCAGACCAAATTCGGATTATTCGAGTCCCGAGTTATGAATTTTGGATTATGCGGAGCTCCCGCAACGTTCCAGCATTTTGTCAATGACATTTTTCAGGACTATCTAGATAGGTTCTTGATAATCTACCTGGACGATTTTTTGGTGTTTTCTAGATCACAATCAGAACATGAGAACCACGTCAAAATGGTGTTACAATGATTGCGGGATCATGGACTTTATGCCAAGTTGGAAAAATGCGCTTTTGATCTACAAGAGGTAGATTTCCTTGGTTACCGTATCTCGCCTCTAGGGCTCTCCATGGATCCAGCCAAGGTTTCAGCAGTATTGGAATGGCGGGCGCCAACTAACAAGAAAGAGGTGCAGCGTTTCTTGGGGTTCGCGAACTATTACCGCAAGTTCATTCCAGATTTTGCCCGCTGGTCTGACCCAATCACTAGCTGCATCCGTGGAAAACAGCCCTTCCGCTGGACTGATCAAGCAGAGAAAGGGTTCCAGCAACTAAAGAAATTATTCACGTCCCAGCCAATTCTACAGCACCCAGATCCTGGAACCCCTTTTGTTGTGCAAGCGGACGCCTCTGATGTGGCAATTGGGGCTGTACTCTTACAACCGGTGGGAGACCACCTTCATCCCTGTGCCTTTTACTCCCGTCAACTAACCACACCAGAGAGAAATTACACCATTTGGGAAAAGGAACTACTGGCCATAAAGGCAGCCTTTGAAACTTGGAGACATTGGCTAGAAGGGGCCAAATTTCCCATTGAAGTCCACACTGATCATCGAAATCTAGAACATCTAAGAACTGCCCGCAAACTAAATCAGAGGCAGCAACGTTGGGCTTTGTTCTTTGAACGTTTTAACTTCCAGATTCATTATGTGACCCCAGCCCAAACCAAGCAAGCAGACGCCCTGTCACGTAAACCGGAATACGCTGCAGGACGCAAGGAGACCTTTGAATCCCAATTACTACAACCCGAGAACTTTGCCACGCTCACAGTGGGGAACACTAAATCCACTCCCATTGGTTCAACTTCCTCTACTCCAGGACCCATCTGTGCTCAAGAAATCAGGGCTAGTCAGCAAGCAGATGCCTGGGCGCAGGACCAACTTCGCCAAGGTCTGCATTTTCCCTTTTCGCTTAAAGATGGACTGCTATGCTATAGAAATCATGTTTATATCCCACCCGGACCGGGCAGGGAGAAAGCGTTTCGTCTGTGTCATGACTGCAAACCAGCAGGGCATTTCGGACTATTTAAAACCATGCATCTGATCCTAAGGGATTTTTGGTGGCCCAAGATCCGCAAAGATGTGGAAAAATATGTCAACACCTGCCCAGTATGCCAGCGCTCCAAGATAAGAAGGGAGAAGCCCTCAGGGCTTCTGCATCCCCTTCCTACCCCATCTCGGCCATGGGAAATAATTTCTGCGGATTTCATCACTGACCTACCACCTTCCTGTGGATTCACCACGATCCTAGTGGTGGTGGACCTTTTCACCAAGTTAGCCCATTTCATTCCCTGTGAAGGTCTTCCCACGGCCAAAGAGACTGCAGATCTATTCCTTCAACATGTTTTCAGACTACATGGATTGCCCAAGAGTTTAGTCACAGACCGTGGATCTCAATTCACCTCTCGTTTTTGGAAGGCACTACAAAAACTATTGGGCATAGACTCTCGCTTATCTTCAGCTCATCATCCCCAAACAGATGGGCAAACGGAGCGCACCAATGCCACTTTGGAGCAGTATCTTCGCTGTTATGTAAACTACCAACAGGACAATTGGGCTTCTCTGTTACCACTGTCAGAGTTTGCCTATAACAATGGAGTTCAAGCTTCTACAAAAGAAACGCCGTTCTTTGCAAACTACGGCTTCCATCCACGTTTCTTTCCCCCTGTCATTGAAACTTCAGAAGTTCCCGCAGCAGAGGATTGGCTGCAGGAACTCACAGCGGTACAACAACTTTTGCTCCAGCAACTAGACCAAGCCAAGGAGGACTATAAACGCCACGCTGACAAACATCGCCAGCCGGGCCCCGAAATCAAGGTAGGAGATCGGGTTTTTCTGTCCACTCGCTTTCTGCCCTCCCACCGCCCTTGCCGGAAGTTAGATGCCCGTTTCATTGGCCCCTATCCAGTGGTGGCGCAATTAAACCCCGTGACTTTCAAACTCCAACTTCCGCGTTCAATGCGCATCCACCCAGTGTTTCACCGTTCCCTGCTCCTTCCGGCGGATGGTGTGCGTCCTGATACAGACCAACCGGCCCCCCCTCCTGTTTTGATGAATGGGGAGGAGGAGTTCGAGGTTGAGGACATTTTGGATTCTCGCTTTCACCGCCGCCGCCTACAATATCTCATTGACTGGGTGGGTTTTGGCCCTGAGGAACGCTCTTGGGTAGACGCCTCCACAGTCCATGCTCCTGATCTAACCCGTCGCTTTCATCAGACCTATCCCGCCAAGCCGCGACCTCGCGCCTCGGGGAGAGGGCCCCAGTTTGGGAGGGGCCTTGAGGAGGGGGATAGTGTGATGACCCATGGGCCTTGTAGTCCTGCTCAGGACATTGTAATCCCTGATGAAGAAGAAAACTTGGGTTTTTTACCTTCCCAGTCAGAACTGGAATCTTCTCAGCCAGATCTTTCCCAGGCAGATCTGGGAACCTTGCACCTGCAAGAAAGTTGTGTCCCAGAAGTATGTCAAACAAACCCAGAGCCCACATCTCCCGTGTTCTTGCGCCGTGAGTTTTGTAAACAACAGAGGGGTTTGGAAGCAGCTTCGCGCAGGAGTGCTAGAATTGCAGCTAAGAATGTAGCCAATTAAGACTGCTTTCCGTGAGAATCTTTAGGGAGTCAAACATCTGGTCCCAGAGTTTAGCTTTCGTTTCTGGTTCCCAGAGAACTGCTTCGGCGAGAAAGTTAGACTCTACATAGGTGTTTTACCCGCGTAGTAACTTCGCGGAGTCAATTCGTCAGCCTCCGGAGCGAGTTGTGTCTGGACAGCGCGCTCCGTTTCAAGCCTCGTTCCTGCTCAAGCCTTGCCCTGCTTTCCAGCCTTTGTTTACCTACGGACCTTGCTTGTTTTCCAGGACTATACCTTGCCTTGTATCACGGATTTTACCAAGTTATTCCACGGACCTTGTTCTTGTTCCTTGTTACCTTGTTCCACGTTTTAAGCCTTGCTTCAAGTATCAAGTTATTTCCTAGCCTTGCTCAAGTTTATGGACTAAAGGACCTTGTCATCTCCCCTCACTTTGCCTGGCAAAGTGAGTGTTTCGGTTATTGGATTACAACTTTGGAACATAATATTTCATATTGGACATTGCTTTTTTGGACTAATTTTGACCTTTCCTGAAAGGTCTGCTTCTGAACTAACTTTTACATTTATTTTTATTAATCTTATATATTTCCTTAATAAAGATATTAGATAGAATCTGGCCTCTGCGTATGGTTATTGGTGCTCTGTAGCCTGGGTCGTGACAAACCCCCCTTTCTGAACTTTTACTACTTTATGAATTCCCTGCATTAAAACTTGGGGCTTTGCGATAGGTAAAAAAAATGAATTATGTTTCTACATGTGTCTTGTGTATCCTCATGTTTCCTTTTCCCTTTATTTCCATGAAATATATTTTATATTAAAGAATGACCGAAATCTGACCTAGGAATCAAATGAACAGATAGTTGCAACACTGACTGGAGGAGATTTCTCCTTGCCCCAGGAGACTGTCAGATGCTCATCTTGCATGGACAATAGATATGGTCTTCCCCCATTAAACGTTGGAGCTGGCCCATTTAATGGAAAGATGACTATTTGGTTCTCTGACTACTTACAATGGGGACAATCAAAACCTATGATTGTCCCAGCTGTCAAAATGAACTGGACTTATTGAGAAACAAATCCTGCCCATCTGATCAGCTTTGGCTCACTGAAATCTAGCAAAGCCTGCCAGACAAATATGTATATTTAAACCCCAAGAAGCAGTCTGGAAACTACCTCGAGGGCTTGTCAAGGCTCTCGGTACTTCCTTCTTGCATATTAACTCAATGACTCAAACATAATCCCTAACAAACCCATTGTTCTCGGCTCAGCCCACCTCCTTGCCCCTAATTGGTGGAAACACCAAGGCGCCAGGAGCTCCTTGATTGGACGGGGGTTTGCACCGCTGCTTCGGGGACCAATCAGCGCGCAAGGGGGCGGGGGAATGAACGGCGCGAAATTCAAATCGCACCTCCCATTTTTCTGTATTATAAAAGTTGTTGATCTGTAATGCGTGATATGGCTCCTTGACGAACGATCACGGGTGTCATCCATTTCAGCTGAACTGAATAAACAACTCGATCTTCTTTCTTCATGTCTGAGGGTTTTCTCTTAGAAAACCGCAGCTTCTATGTGGAGTTTCAGGGCCAGAAAAGCAGATGGAGGAGGCAAAAGAATGGTTTACCCCAAGGCAGCGTTCTTGCACCAACCTTATTTAATATCTTCACGAACGATCAGCCACAACCACCACTCACAAAGAGCTTTATATATGCTGATGACCTTGGCCTTACAACACAAGCAAAAGATTTTGAAACAGTTGAAAAGCAACTCACCAATGCCTTGAAAGATCTCTCCAGCTACTACAAAGAGAACCACCTGAAGCCTAATCCTGCCAAGACACGTGTGTGCTTTCCACCTACGTAACCGCGAAGCCAACAGGAAACTGAAAGTTACTTGGGAAGGCCAAGAACTCGAACACTGTTTCCATCCTAAATACCTTGGTGTCACCTTAGACCGAACACTAACATATAGGAAACACTGCATGAACACCAAGCACAAAGTAGCTGCACGCAATAACATCCTGCGGAAACTGACTGGCAGCGCATGGGGTGCAGACTCACAAGTAATAAGAACATCAGCCTTGGCCTTGTCTTTCTCAACTGCAGAGTATGCCTGTCCTATTTGGCACAAGTCTGCCCATGCAAAGCAGGTGGACATAGCACTGAATGAAACATGCAGAATCATCACAGGATGCCTTAAACCTACACCTGTTGATAAACTCTACAAGTTAGCTGGCATTGCCCCTCCTGACGTGCGACGGGAAGTTGCTGCTAACGGTGAGAGAAAAAAGGTCGAACATTGTGAAAGCCACCCACTGCATGACTATCAGCCTCCTCCCAGTAGACTCAAATCAAGGAAGGGCTTCATGAGAACCACCACTCCTCTTGATGTTCCTCCAGCAACAGCAAGGGTGTCCCTCTGGGCAGCTAAACCTGGCAATTCTAACTGGATGACCCCCCAAGAGGGTCTTCCTCCAGGGGTAAACCAAGAATGGGCAACTTGGAAGTCCCTGAACAGACTCAGAAGTGGAGTGGGCAGATCAAAAGACAACTTGGCAAGGTGGCACTACCTGGAAGAATCCTCCACCTTGTGTGACTGTGGAGCTGAACAAACAACTTCGCATATGTATGCTTGCCCACAATGCCCTGCCTCATGCACGGAGGAGGAGTTGTTTAAAGCTACAGACAATGCAGTTGCTGTTGCCCGCTTTTGGTCCAAAACTATTTAGTTGCTTGTGATTTCTTCTTTCTTTTTTTGTTTCCATTATTTGAAATGTATTTGTTGTACAATGCTTTTGACACGAAATAAATAAATGTCTGAGGGTGAGATTTTGTAGAGAAAAACCTTGATCTTTAGAGGCTCCCCCCCCCCCCTTGCCAGGATTCTCGGACCTACGGCCGGGGCAGGAGCTGGGGTTCCCTACAAAAAGGGATCCCCCCAAATCCTAGCTCGATATCAGAAGTAACATGGAAAAAGTAGAGCTGAGTCCCTATACCACAACAAAGAAGAGATGATCAACATGTGAGTAAACATCTTTTCCAAAACTAACAATATGCACATGTGAAATGAATCCGCAAAGTCAGGGAAGCCTTGCATATGTAAACAAAACCATTGTGAGCTTTCTGGAGATCAGTTGATGGTTTTTTTCAAAGTTCATTCAGGGATTGTTGTGCTTTTAGGTTTCACTAGCCTTTATGTTTCTAACAATTTCTATCTTAGTTGCCAAAATGAGATTCCTCACTGGATTACCTTTAGCAAGGGAATCCTCTTTGAGATATCGCAAGGCCATGCCTGTAATCTCTACATTTCTACTGGGAAATGTAGAGAAAACATAGGCCAGTCTTAGCCAAAGTAAAGTGGCTGCCTCTGAAAAGTAATGTTGAGAGTGAGGCAGTGGTTACAAACACTATCCAGCTGTTTCCTCGAAGCACCTATTTCTACCCTTTAGAGCCAGTGCCATAATGGCTGCCACCATTACTTACCAGAGGTTGGAAAACTTACTAGTTTTTGAACAACTGCTCCCAGTTGACAAAGGACATTCTATATGCTGTTTGTGACCCTGGACTTACCTTCTTTAAATGTATCCCAGATGGTGCCATTGGGAAGCCTTCTGTCTAGGCATGAAAACAAAAAGACAATCAACCCAAAGCCATAGACTTGAATAGTCATGCCTAGCTTTTCTGTAACATTTCACTCTGAACAAAATGGATAACTATCCTGGAGAGAACCTTTTTGGTAATGATAGGCTGGACATGAGAGATTTTCTGGTACAAGGCAAAGCACTAAACGTTTCTATAAATAAATATGAGAGTGATAAGTTTGGTACATGGGATGAGCAAATACTGTGCCAAGTATCTATGCCAGGTATGACACCTTCTATCTGCCTAAACATGAGCACATTATTTCAAGAAAGAAAAGTTACAAAAGCCAAGGGTATGAAGACAAACACCTGGCAGGGAACACATGTTGTTCACTCACAAAGAAAACCACACACATGCATATAGGATGTAGCCGGTTAGAAGCATGTTAAGTTATGGAAAATTAGCCAATTAGCGAACAACAAAATACTTAAAAACCTTACCAAGGAATTGAGGAATTCACTAAGCTTGATGCCTAGCTAGCAAAATGTGATTTCCTCTTCATGCCAATAAGAAATAGTTCTTGTTTCTTCTTTCCTAAATCTCTTTTTTTAGCTTGAGAGACCAGTGACCTCGTCAGCTTGCCGCTGGAATTGCCACTCAGTGTGGTGAAACTGTGGTGCCTGGCAGGGGATCCCATCACACCATGCCCTGCATCACCCGGCTTCCCCACACCTCCCCACAGGGGGAAGCATTTGCTGCCCAGCTCCCCCCCCCCCCCCCCTTGACTCCTCTTGAACACAGGAAGCCTTCTGTGTTGCCACAACAGCAGCATGCACCGGTTCCACAATAGTTTTACGATGGAGTATTTTGACATCATGGGATGGGGTCGGCAGGAACTAGTGCATGCTGCCGAAAACTACCCCATGTGATGAGGTCGTAGACATCATGGGCCCAGGTAACAGTAATGGCTACCCTAGTTATGAAAAATGCTTCCAAAAGAGCCTTTCCTTGCACCATTTCTTTGGTACTTTTGGGGCCAAGTAAAGACCCTTCTGTTTGGTTAACCATTTTAGATAGCTTTGGGGGAAAAAACAAATATTTCCTCCTTTTTTTAACCTGCATGTTTTGATTTTGAGGTACTATAGGGGTTTTTAATGTATTTTAAATTTGACGATATGGTTTCATGTTCCATTTAACAGATATTCAGTCTGTTTTTATGTCTTTTCATTGCAAGTTGGACAGAGAATTTTGTTAGGAGGAAGCTAAGAAATGGAGCAAACAAATAAGAGTCATAAAATGTCAGCATCTGTGTGAGGGGGCATCAAACTGGTGCCAGCTGTCATGCAGTTAGAAAGTGTTTTGTGTCTCCTGTGCAGCATTGACTCCCTTCTCTTTAAGCATTCCTATCCATGGGATCACACTCAGTATTTCCTGAAGTCAGTTCTTCTAAAATCTAGACTGCATGTCTGACTTCTCTTACGCCTTCATCAGATGGAGCAAAATCAGCATCCTAGGATGCTTTCACCCCATCTAGAGGACAGAGGCCTACGCAGGACATCACATGAGGCAGTGTGATTTTTGGAGTAGGCCCTGCTCCCATACAGAGTGAAAGCATTGGTAGACGCTTTCACCCCAACACTGGAGGCTTCTTATGTTGTGCCGGTTCCATTGGAGCCAGCACAGGGCCTCCCCGTTAGGGTGATGCTTTCCCCATGTGATGAGGAAAGTGTCGGAGAGAGAGAGAGAGAGAGAGAGAGAGAGAGAGAGAGAGAGAGAGAGAGAGAGAGAGAGAGAGAGAGAGCTGTGCACAGGGTGACAGATTTGCCCTGTTGCTCCCTCTTTCCTTGCGAAAGCCAGGCAAAGCAGGATGCTTCACTTGTGCTTTCTGATAAGTTTCTTTTTACCTCTGTATCACATGGCCGCTCCCACCTAAGGATTCCACCACTTCCACTCCATTTACCAGGTTCTCAGTGTTGGTTAGGATCAGATCCAGAATAGTTGATCCCCTTGTTGCTTCTTCCACCTTCTGAACACTAAAACTATCTGCAAAACAAGTGAGGAATTTGTTGGACTTTGTACTCTTGGTAGATTTTTTTCCAACGAATATCAGAATAGTTGAAATCTCCCATTACAACTATAGCTCTTCTTTCTGCATGTTTGTGCATCTGTTCAAGGAACGCTTCATCCGTTTGATTCCTGTCTTTTTGATATCACATTATGTATATATGTATGTGCAAATATATGTATCCCCCCCCCCCCCAAAAAAAACCAAGCCCCAAACCCAAAATACGGTACTTCTGGTCCCATGCATTTTGGATATGAGATACCCATTATGTTCTGGTTTTTAAATGCCTTAGTGAATATTGGACAGACCCCAGAAGAGGGCAGCAAAACCCTTGAGTTGGTCAGGAGCCTTCTTGCTTGTCTTAATGAAGAGTGCCACACTTCTGTATGTTGCAAGCCGTATTGTACACTTCCAACCTTCCAGCCCCCAATAGCTCAGTGGGTTAAACCCTTGTGCCGGCAAGACTGCTGAACTGAGGGTTGGGTTGCTGACCTGTAGGCTTCCGGTTCAAATCCAATCCAGGGAGAGCATGGATGAGCTCCCTCTATCAGCTCTAGCTCCATGTAGAGACATGAGAAAAGCCTCCCACAATGATGGTAAAACATTAAAAAAATATACGGGCATTCCCTGGGCAACGTTCTTGCAAACAGCCAATTCTCTCACCTGTTTTTCAAGTCGCTCCTGACACACACACACACACACACACACACACACACACACACACACAAAAGCTCTGTCATGAAACAGATTAGCTAGATGAGAGGAAACTGAAGGTAGAATTTATCCTGCATTCAACACACAATGTTTGGCATGCATCTCACTAAACCTACAACTACCCACCTTCTTAAGCAAATACAGAGCTTGGAAATGTTGGTGGGATTTGGGGATGGTTGCAGACTGCAATTCACAGAATGCCACAGCCAAGGTCTAGGAATTTTCAACTATTGAGTAACGTTAACAGTAACTATAAAGATAATTCCTTAAATGAAGAAAAGAACAGAAGGCTGAAGGCAAATTTGAATCAAAGGGAGTCAGAAAAAGCCCTTCCCTCAAAAATGGAACCAGCATTTTTTTAAGGATAAGTGCCAAGGGTGGTGGGGGGTGGGGGGGTGGGGGAGAGATAAAGAGACAAACCTAAGTAGTTTTCAGGAATTTACAACAAAAGTAAGATGGGTATAGTAGAAGCCTTAATGATGAGAACAAGACTGGGACTCAAATTACAGGAAAGGAGATTCCACTTAACATTAGGAAGAACTGTCTGATTGAATAACTGTTCAACAATGGAACTCTCTACCTCGAAGTGTGGTGGAAGCTTCTTCTTTGGGGGCTTTTTTAAAAAATAAATTTTATTAAGAGAAAGTTTTTATATATACATAAAAGTGGGGGAACAATATACATTAAAAAAGTAGGAAAAATAGAGTTAGAAGTTTGGAGGATAGAAAAAGAGAAAAAGAAGAAGAAAAAGAAAAGAAAAAAAGGAGATAGTTTGTGACTTTCGTTCTTCATCCCTCTGTTCAGTTATATACTTTCTATTTAAGGTAAAAACCAACAAGAAAAAAAAGTTTCTTTCCCTCTTAAGTCTTTAATACTTCAGCAAATAATTTTCAAACATTGACCAGTCCATCTTCTTTAATCCACTACCATTATTTTCTTTTAGCAAAAATGTTAGTTTATCCATGTCTTTAATTTCCATTGTTTTAATGATCCAATCTTTCGTATCGGGTACTATATTTGGAGGCCTTCTTTGGAGGCTTTTAAACAGAGGCTGGATGGCCATCAGTCAGGGGTGCTTAGATTGTGCTTTTCTTGCATGGCAGGGGGTTGGACTGGATGGCTCATGTGGTCTCTTACAACTCTATGATTCTATGTACAAAATTGTGCTCCCCTTAAGGTGTTTTCCGTCCAAATTTTCTTAGATCAAGAGGATCCTGGAGACCCAAAGACTGCATGATTCCCATCCTTGATCTGTATGAAGGTGTTGTATGAACTCATCTAGGCATCTTTAGGTCTCTTTCTTTTATTATTGGAATTATGCAAGGTTTTGGAAGTGATTAACAACCCAGAAATGGCATGAGGGTCAATAGATTTTAGCTAAATTCTCAAAGGATGGGATATAGTGGTTTGAATGGTTCACGAATCTGGGAACATTAGCTCTACATGATCAAGTTGCACTGCTTCTAATCTGCATGGATTATGTTGGATCCAACATAATTGTTTCAGCCAGGCCCAGATGGATTACTGCAATGCATTATACATGGGGCTGCCCTTGGGTAATGCTTGGAAGCTCCAAATAGTACAAAATTCAGCTGCTGACATTCCCATTGGTTTGCCTGATGGCAAGCGCCTAGATGCTTTCATGCTTGGGAAAGCTATTTTGGACTATAACTATCAGAATCCCCAAACCAGTGTGACTATTTTCCCAAGTCCCACATATTTTGGTTTGGTTTATAAAAGACATGCTTTTCAATAATGATACTTCCATCTCAGATTTTGGAATGAAAACTTCAGGACTTGAGATGATCCTGAAATAGCAATCATATGTAGATTTATTATATCACACCCACCTTTCTCACAATTATTCATAATTATTAACTCACACTACTCTAGTTGAGGCCAGCAGTTGCGTTTAGGTTGCAATGTATAACATGGAATGTACTGGAAAAAGAGACACCCATCTCTGAGTTGCCCTTGCATTCACAAGGGAATCCAGTGTGTTGAGACTGTGCAATCTACGCTGAACTTGTTTATTCCTCCCAGTTTAAGCTTGCCAGGTCAGCAGCATCCCAGGCCCTGAGATTTGATGGCCAACATCCGAGACGAGGGGCCCATGCCTGGTGATGTCATTAAATTTGATACAGTAAGCATCAGCTACAGTTGCTCATAGCAAGTCAATTAAAAAAAACAAGTCTAATAAAAAAGAAGAGGTGGAAATTAAGTTTCGGGAGAATCTACAGCAGTTATTTCAAAACAATCATGGGACAGCAGTGCCCAGTATTTGGAAAAATCTTTTCCTGTCAGAGGAGTGCTCTCACCTCAACATTTTTCTCCTTTTCCACGGGCCTGGCAAAAATAGATCTGCCCCTGAAATCTGGGAAATATCCCAGCTTTTTAGATTGGCATTGAGCTAGGATGATATGGAACAATATAGTCCTAGAAGTAACTAGAATCATGAGTATTACTTCTATGAAGCACACAACTATGATTGATCCCCTTCCTATTCAAATTCCATGCTTACATTCCTGATATATTAAAGCAAAACAGCAAAAACAAGACAAACATTCAATGATTCCCCAACTATTTTAAAAATATACTCTCACTCAGTGCATTTGCACATTTTAAACTCAATTACACCACCACCCTCTCGATTACAACTTTAAATCACATTTTACCATCAAGTCAGAAGGTGGGAGTTCTGCTAAGTTAGATGAGCAGAATAACCTCTATATCCTGCAACATTTCACATATGAAATCCAGGACACAAATGACCAGGAAATAAAAAAATGTAGAAACGATGGCAAAATTTGTTAGTGAGGTAGACAAGCTAGGAGGTGCTGCAGCTGTTTGCTTTTGCTTGAACTTACTGGGAAGGTCAGGATTCTGCCCATTTTGTCCCATTTCAGCACTTTAAGTAAAGTTAAAGGTTTTATCCTGATATTAAGTTTAGTTGTGTCCGACTCTGTGGGTTGGTGCTCATCTCCATTTCTAAGCTGAAGAGCTGACATTGTCCATAGACACCTCCAAGGTCATGTGGCCGGCATGACTGCATGGAGCACTGTTACCTTCCCACCTGAGCGGTACCTATTGATCTACTCACATTTGCATGGTTTCGAACTGCTAGGTTGGCAGAAGGTGGAGCTAACAGCAGGAGCTCACTCTGCTCCCCGGATTCAAACCGCCAACCTTTCGGTCAGCAAGTTCAGCAGCTTAGTGGTTTAATCTGCTGCACCACTGGGGGGCTCCTTGTAATACTTCAGCACTTTGGTGGATGATAATCTTATCACTTGAGAAGAAGCTTTGTTTTGTTGTAGAAAGGGTTGATATTTGGACAATTAAAATAATAATGCCAAATCTATAATCATGTCTATACCTGGCCAGTTCCCCAATATTTTTAAAACATTGAAAAGATGTTTTGTTAACCAGTATCATTTTTTTGCCACTGCCTTTATCAATTGCCATTGTCAGGCTAGTTATTTTGGAAAGAGACATGCTTTTTTGGGATATGGACTTCAGCCTTGAGATTCATCTCTAACCACCTCACTGGTTGTTGTCTCTGTAGCCAAACTGGCACAATCTCTTCAAGGATGTACCAGCTGGCTCAAGGAAATCCTAAGGTTTGCAGAACTAAAATAAAATAAAGGGGACTTGGGGAGGAACCTTAAGGAGATGAGATTTTACAAAAACAAAACAGCCCTTGGATGTCTGAACATACTCCGGTGACAACGTATACTGGCTAGTGGAAATGGAAAAACTGAGAAGAAGAAGAGGAATAGAGTGGAATGTCTAGAATGCTGAAAAACAGCACTCCGTACTGTAACATTTTGTTATAGATCCCGCTTGCAAAATAGACCCATGACTTAACCCTTTTGGCAAGAAAACCTTTTGCCTTGCCAGACCTTTCAGGAAGCCATTTGTAATTAATTCATTATTTTTAGGCACAGAAGTGACTTTCTGGAACATTCTCAGGGATAAAATCCTTTACAGGGGAAGCCATCCAGAAAGCGGTGGGAAATGTGAAAATGTGAGACACGTGGGCAATACACCTTTTCCCAGCCCTGGCTTGCTTGCCAGAACCGAGAAGTGCAACCTGTAACAGGGCCCTCGGGAGCTATTTCACATATGCACAAGCCCTTAATTTTGATGCGAACAGCTTTGCAGAGAGTTGTGTGGGAGCTAATAAGCGATGTGACTTGAAGCATGAAAACACAACTCGGTGACCTCTGCAACTTGACCCTTCCTGATTCAGAGCATCTTACTGGGCATAAAAATAGCCCCTGTCCATAAAATTCTACTTGCATGTAATTTTAACTTCTCAAATCCACATATTAGCTGCTATTAAGTTTTTTGTGTCCATTGTCATATTGCCATTTTGGGACTGTACTTTTATCTTTATTATTGTTCTCAGTAGCACCTCTGGATCTCTTGCAACATTTTGTCCAGGTTTATTTATTTGGTGATGTTGTGACATCCATCCTCTAATTTCTACATCTTTCTCAATGTGGATGTTGCAAAGACAGTCACTGCCTGTCCCTGTGTGTACTTGGCTTAACAACCACAATTGGCAGAACGCACCTTCCTGCCTTGTACTGTGAGCTGTACACATTTCTTCATTACATTTTATAGGCCTCAGCATCTTTGTGAACTTACGCTTTAGGGTAGTTTTACACAGACACTATAATCCAGTTTGGAAGTGGATTAAAAGGAAGTGGATTCACTGTGCAGTGCCTACACAAGCAACTCAGGAACTGGTTTGAAGCTGGAATAGTGGCCACAGTATCTGCTGAATGTGAATTGGAACTGAACTCAGGGACCTCAGTATCTGTTCTGCTAGACAGCTGCTGGGAAATGCAGGGCTTTTTTCCCTAGCCAGTCTACCAAGATGTGCTGATGTGCTTATCCAGGTCCATTCAGGATTATCTTGGTTTCAAGTAGCTGGCTTGTTCTGGACTTTCTGGTGAGGTTTTTCAATGTGCTGCTTGAGGCTTAATGTATGCACATTGGGACTGTAGATTTTGTGGACACCACGCTCTCCATCCAGCTGCTAATGTCTATGTAGAACTGCCCTTAGACTACAAAGAGGTGTTTGATAAACAGTGGTGCTATTAGATAATCTCATACCACAACTGAGTATCCAGATGTTTAAGACAGTAACTCCAATACTGCCCAACTATTAACTATTCTGGCTATGGCTTTTGGGACTCACAGGTCAGAACCATCTGGACAATCATGTTGCCCTGTAATAGTTTATGCTGAATGGCTATCCAAGATAGTATTTTTGATGGGTAGTGTTTATTTACTGTCCTCATGTATAAGTCCAGAAATTGACCCCAAAACCCTGGGTCAACAAATCCATGAGTCGGTGTGACTACTATATCTTAACTCATATCAAAAAGGGAAGAATTCCCCTTTTCTGAATAGAGTGATGAAAGACAAAAGGTCAGTCTGTCCCAGGAAAACCAAAGAGAAGCAAAGCACTGACCTCTCTGCTCTGGCGCTACTTCTTATATCCCATTTCTGGTGGGAAAATGATGGTGGCTACTCTTTTGTGCTTCCCCTCAAAGGAGCAGAAGGGTTTAGTGATTTTTATGTTCTCCAAATGCTCTCATCTTTCACTACTCTACTCAAAGAAGGCGATTATTCTGGTTTTGATCTTGTATTTTAACTTTCATCCAAAAAAGTATTCCTTTCTTTGAACAGAGTGGCACGAAGTCTTTTTGAATGCCGGGAAGGAAAATGCTGAAAGCAGTGGCCGGGAGCAACTGATCCATGGAGGCAATGCTGGCACTTTCCCCTTCCACAGAATGACTCTTGACTTATCCCCTGAACCTGTTTTTATACAAAAGGGAATGCCTCTTCTAACATAATACCTATGGTAACATAATACCTATGGTGCAACATCTCAGAACAAAGAATATATGTCCTTTTTCAAGGGCTATCTCTAATTGGGGAAGCAGGGACTCATCCCAAAATGGCAGGATGAGTTCGTCACACAACCAAACCATAAGCTGTTGGTGCCTTCTTTACTTTTTCAAAACTTCTGTCTTAAAACTCTATACAACTAGAGGCTCATGATTCCACTTTTATTGCCATGGCTGCATCCTATGGAATCTTGGGATTTGTTGTTTAGGACGAAGACATTCAGAACTCAGCCTGAAAATTCTGATGCTTTGCCAAACTACACATTCATGATCCCATAGGATGCAGACATGGAATTTAATGCGGAACCATACTGCTATGGTTGTAGGTTGAAAGGACCGTTAGCCACATGCAGAGTTAACTGGTGAAATCTCATTTGATTAGTTAGTCAATATAGTTTTAACTGGAACCTAACCCTAGTGGACAGCAGTTTGTTCAAAATAGGACTGGGAGGAAAATTTAAATTCAATTTGCTTTTAATTGGAATTTACCAAAATTCACAAAATTCCAGAATTTGCAAAAGTTCACAAGATCGGAACACCTTTCTACGGCTGGCTCCCTCTGATTCCTCTCCGATCAGTGCAGAGAGATACTAATATTTCCTCTGCCTACAAACATGTAGGACCTCTTCATCTGCACGCTTACTAAGGGTAAGTAGTTCAGAAAAACTATGGAAACATTCGTAGAGATACCAAGGTGCTCGTTTATAAAGCCATTGTCCTCCCAACCCTGCTCTACGTCTGCGAAACGTGGACGGCCTACAGACGTCACACTCAACTCCTGGAAGGTTTCCATCAGCGTTGCCTCAGAAAAATCCTGCAAATCTCTTGGGAAGACAGGCAGACAAATGTCAGCGTGCTGGAAGAAGCAAAGACCACCAGCATTGAAGCGATGCTCCTACACCATCAACTCCTCTGGACTAGCCACATTGTCGAAATGCCGGATCACCGTCTCCCAAAGCAGTTACTCTACTCCCAACTCAATAATGGAAAATGGAATGTTTGTGGGCAGGAAAAGAGATTTAAAGATGGGCTTAAAGCCAACCTTAAAAACTGTGGCATAGACACTGAGATCTGGGAAGCCCTGGCCCTTGAGTGCTCTAATTGAAGGGCAGCTGTGACCAGCAGTGCTGCAGAGTTCAAAGAGGCACGAATGGAGGGCTTAAGGGAGAAACATGCCAAGAAGAAGGAGTGTCAAGCCAACCCTGACCGGGACCGCCTTCCACCTGGAAACCAATGTCCTCACTGCAGGAGAACATGCAGGTCAAGACTAGGTCTCTTCAGCCACCTACAGACCCACCCCCAAGACACCAGAAATGAAAGACAATTGTCCTCGACCTACGAGAGATCGCCTAAGTAAGTAAGTATTGAAGAAAGTAGTTTCACTGTGCAGATGATTACATAGGAAATCCTGGAACCATTTTGAGGCCCAGATTGTGATTGCACAAACCACAAAGCACTGATGTACATTAAGGGCTTTCTTTCAAGGGAGTTTGTGGGAGTTTGTGGGAGTTTGTTGACTGGTTACCGCAATTTGACACTAGCTTTGAACTGCACTAAATGGTCAGTGTAGACCACGGGTTACCACTGCATGGATCATTGTCCTGTCTACAGTTTCCAACTGGCTTGGCCTCCCTGAGCCTAAAGCAGCCCCAGCCGGTCCTGCTCTTGGGAAAGCACACGCACCAAGACCCTGTGCTCCTTCTGTGCAGCTACTCCCCAAAGACAACTCCTGCTTTCCTTCCCCTACTCCCTCCTTCCCTCCGCCCTTGCAGGGCCTTTTCTTAACGCTCAAGGGTACAGGATGTTCTGTTCTCTCTCATGCACACACCCACCCCTCTTTCTGTTCTCTCTCAGGCGAGCGAGCGCATGGCCTTCACCTTTTTAACCCTTGCTCTGCCACTCCTGCGCAGCAGCTCCCAGCTCAGACAATACCCAAGTTGTGGCTGCTCCACCGCCCCCACTCTCCTCGACAGACTGTGTGTTGCTCATCATCCCAGGAGTGGAAAGCAAACCCATTGGCCTCCCATCATCATAAACTTTCAACCCAGCCTATTTTTACAAGGGGGTTTCCTGAAAAGGGTTGGCTGGCAGTCTAGCAGGAGAGGCACCTGGGCAGTCACCAGTGTGTGGTTTATTGAGGTGGCACAGAAAAAGCTACTCTTGCTCATTCTGTCTGTTTTCTTTCCTCGTTCCACCTCTCCCTCATGAGTGTCACTGAAAAGCAAGATGAGCCTTCCTTTTCTTTTCTTTCCCCTCGGCCCCTGTGGCTCCCACTGTCTTTGCTTCTCTTGTCGCTCCTCCTTCTGACCCTGGTTTTTCTCCGCA
This sequence comes from Anolis carolinensis, assembly GCF_035594765.1. Taxonomy (NCBI): domain Eukaryota; kingdom Metazoa; phylum Chordata; class Lepidosauria; order Squamata; family Anolidae; genus Anolis; species Anolis carolinensis. Next base: position 190,703,560 of record NC_085844.1, on the reverse strand, counting down.
GGTTGGCTGTTCCTGGGTAACAAAGCTGCAAGGAAGATGACGTGGTTTCACTGATAGCACACAGGGATAAGCAGAGCCATCTGGTAACAGCTGGCTTCACTTTTAAGGGAAACACTGACATTTTTAGGATTTTTATTTATTTATTTACTGGGCAAGAGCCCCCCTCCCAGCCTTTGTCTTGCCATCATCCTCCAGCTCCATGTTCATACAGGAAAAATGGTCAGTCCTCTGGGAAATCAAACCGCTTTCATTTATCTAAATTTGACTCCTGAAAACTAAAAAATCTATCTTTCTTTGGGGAAACCAGGGAAATGCCATAAAGAGCAAAATACATTGTAGCAGTAGGGAGGAATGTGTGTATATTTCACACACACTCGTATTTTAAACATTTGTTCTTCGTCAAACGATTTCTATTTATTTTGATGGAGTTTATTTTCATTTAACCAAATTTGGGATCACAGACATGGAATAGCTGAAGGAGCAACTTACATGGGGTTTTTTATGTGGGGTGCAGGGCGGGGGGATGCTTTCTCCTTTAAAAAAACCCATCTGGTGGTGTGTAGCTAGTTATATTGACTATAAATTACAGGAGTTATAGTTCAAAAAAGTATTAATGATTGAGCCAAGGTATGGGAAATCTTGAAGTCTTTAAACATCTTAATGATCTACTCTAAATGTATGTAAAGAAAGAGCAAGAGAACGAATAATCCATATAAATGAGCCTGCCTGTAATTTGCATCCATCATCATCATAAGCCAACTACATGTTCCCTTATTAGACATCTAAATTGGTAGGTGCTTGAAACAAGGTATTTTCATTAGCAACATCCTGAGTGTAGAATTATTGAGAGAGGTGGGATTAGATTCTTTTTAATTTTATATGTGTAGTGAGGGCTGTTCTATCCCACAAGACCTTTAGTGCAGTGGTTGCATTTTATGTCATTCTTCTATTTGTTAATATTGCTTCCACATTTTATTGTATGGAATTATTTTACTCCTGCGTTTCTTGGTTTTATGGGAAGTTCTTGTAATATTTTTACTATCCATTACAGCAGCAAGTATACACAAGAGGCACATTTCATACATTTAATAAATAAGTTGCAATTGTGATTTTAGATGCTGTAGTATTGGAAAAATTACAGGCAGCCCCAAGTTACAAACAAGATATCTTCTGTCTGTTTGTTTCTATGTTGAATTTGTTTTTAAGTCGGAAGAGGTACATTTTTAACCGTAATTCCAGCCACACACACACACACACACACACATATATATATATAGCTAGCTTTGGACAGCATAGGAAAGGGTTAACACTCCTGTGATGTTCGTTTCACTGCTTGTGTCCCCATTCAGAAGATTTTCCCTCACTTTCTGTCCATGTAGCAATTTGATTTTGAAAAAAATGGTTTGTTGTGGAAACAACACCTAGAAAGATGAGGGAAATGGTCAGAGCAATGCAAGTGCAAGGCTCTATGGAATATTTCAGCAGATTTTCAGTAGGTGGGTTTGTTCAGGGTGTAGATAAGTGTGGCATAATGTTCAATATAGAGAGAGAATATGACTGGGGAGGGATGCAGGGGTGCCCATCTCATTTATACCTTTTGCGTCCATTTCTCAACCTTCACGGTAGCCTGGAAGCCAGCTATTCATAGAACTGTCAGAAATGAATAGAGGGCTTTGCAGAACAGGAGGCCAATGTGACCTGAAATAATGCATAAATAAACAAAGCCTGAGATATTCCTTCCATGGCCCTGATCCTACTCACCAATGTCACTGTGTGAGGACCATGCTGTTGACACAGGCAGGGACCAACTTCCTGCTCCTCCCAAATGACCCCATGCCTAAACTTTGCAATGACTACGCAGGTCTTATGAACAGCATCCTTCTCAAATGCCTATAGAGGCGACTCTTCCCCCACCTTGAAATCTGGCGTTTCCAAGTGCAATGACGCTGGCAGCCATTCCTACTGCTCTGCAGGGGAGGATAATTCCCCATCTCTGGCACATTCCTGCGGACAGAGAGTGCTGGCCAGGGCCATGGGAGAGAACATGAAGCACCACAGTTTAGCCTTGATGGAGAAGGAAGAGAGCAGCTCAGCTATCTCTGGAAAGAATTTCTCCTTTTGAAAAAACAAGTGTGTGTAAGAGAGGGGGGAGTGTCCTTTGGATGAATCAGCTTTTCCAGACACTGCCTTTTTGGTGCAAATTCCAGGCCCCACACGGCATGAAAGAGAAGCCATGAGCTCTGTATCTGAAGCAGACAGGGTCTCACTCTAATGCTTCAGAGGCTTTATGATTCTGTGGCATGCATAATAGTTGTCTAGCGGTGACATGGCATACAGACCCTTCACCTGTCCCAAATTTAGCCAGGGACAGTACCAATCAATCCTCTGTTATCCCACTTTTTAAGCTGCTTTTAATATGTCCGGATTTATCTTTCCACTTCTTTATGCTCAGCTAACTTCAGGTGTGGCAGACTGAGTTCAAAATGCAGAAGTAGGACCTCTTCACACGGGCTGTTTTTTGGCAGCAGTGTTGGGTTTTTGGTAGTTTTGCCACAGAGCATAACAGTTCCCATCACACCTGGAGAAGTACTTCTAGGGTGGCTCCGGGGCAAAACTGGCAAAGAACCCCTGCCAACATCAAAAAATTGCTATTTATGAATGATGAGTAAAAAGCATTGCCATTGCCATGAAGCCATAGATTCTGTCCAGGTCATTTTATTCTTTCTGGTTTTCCCCAACTCTTCTGAATAATACACTTTCACTTGAACTAAAATGGAATAGTGTTTGCATGTGTATGAAATCTTTTGGAATAAATTATCTTTGAATTCCTGTATATTACAAGCAAAGTATGGACATGTACATTGATCCCTAAAAAAAAGGTCAATGATATTTAGAGTGACCATCTTCCCCCTTTTTTCCCCAAGGGGCTTTTTATAATGTCTTAAAAGTTATTATTAATACTACAAGAGTTGACAGACAAGTATCCAGCCTTTGTTTAGAAATATCCAAAGAAGGAGACTACCACCACATTTGGAGGCAGCGTATTCCACTGTCAAAAAGCTCTTACCATCAGGAAGTTCTTCCAAATGTTTAGGTGGCATCTCATTTCCTGTAGTTTTAGTCCATTGCTCCTTTATTCTAGTTTTTGGAGCAACAGAAAACAAGCTTGCTCCTTCCCCAAGATGACATCCTGATAAATCTTTAACATGCCTACCATGCCACCTCTTAACCTTTTCTTCTCCAGGTTAAATATACCCAGTTCCCTAAGCCACTACTCATGGGACTTGTCTTCCAGATCTTTTATCATTTTGGTTGTCTTTCTCTAGACACGTACCAGCTTGTCAATATCTTTCTTGAATTGAGGTGACCAGAACTGGACACAGTGTTCCAGGTGAGTTCTGACCAAAGCAGAATACAGTGAGACTAGCCACCTCATCACACAGGGTTTTTTTGGCCCCTTTCTCATTTATGGGACGTGGCTTGCTGAGCACCATCAGCTGATGCTGGCTTGACTCTGTCCCCATTCCAACCAAAGTGGAGAGGAAGCATTGCAAAATGCTTCCTTGCTCATGACAGAAAAGTAAATAGGTTTTGGGTAACTCCAAAGGAGCTACCGCATTTTTGGTGCCTTTCCCCTATCTGATGGGGAAAAGGCCAACATGGCAATGCATGTTGCCACCCTTTCTCTCATCTGATGGGGACAGGGACAGAGAAGAAGGGAGGGCATGCGGGGTGCCGCAAGGCACCCCATGCACCTACTGTTTTGCTGACAATTTCCGGGGAAATGGAGCAACATGTGAAGAGGTCCTTGATGGCAACACGTTACATTTTCTCTTCTGAGCCAGCCTTCCAGTTTCTTTCATCACTTCATTTTTTCAGTCTACCTTTTCTCCTATTTGCCTTTCCCTTTCCCCTAATTTTTGTTTCTCAAACATATGGGTTCTTTTTTTGCATTCTCTCAGAATACAGTTTGCATTGGGTTATATACTTATTTTTTTAAATGTGCCAAGAATATATCACCTCTTTTCATGACAATTACATATCTGCTACCTTTTGCATGATCAAATCCAAAATAATGGCAGTCCATAGGTGTGCTGGTCATGTGCTTCTTTTTCACTCACTCATTGGTTTACAGCAGTTCTTGACACAGTTTGGAAATGTTTATGCTGCAATTCCCATAATGTCTGGCCATGCTAGTTGAGAGTCTTCAGGAACTATATGTCAAAAGGTAATTTTTCATGGTCCAGTTCAGTGTTGTGAAAACCATTGTTTAAACCACCTATAGATTTGTATGCAAATAGTTGTGCATGGTTTAAAAGTTACTACTAATAAAAGATTGGATATCACTTGGTAAATGATACATTTACAGAATTGGCTAGGATCTTGCCATTCTATAGAACAGAAGTTTTCCAATTCTATATTGTAGAATTAATGCAATTTGATAGTCCTTTAAATACCATGGTTCAGTGCTATTGAATCATGGGATATGTAGTTTGGTGAACTACACATCTCATCCTTAGCCCCTTACCAATGATAACAGTCTCGGGTTACCTACTTCTTTTTGATTACATTCCTCATTGTATGCACTTTATGGCCCAGTCATTTTTATGCGTTTTTCATGTTTTTATTCAATCCATGTTTTATTGATCTGTTTTATTGATATGTTTTACTTTGATGTGTTTTACTATGTCTGTTATCATTTGGGCTTGGCTCCATGTAAGCCACCCCGAGTCCCTTCAGGGAGATGGAGGCGGGATATAAAAATAAAGAGTTGTTGTTGTTGTTGTTGTTGTTGTTGTTGTTGTTGTTGTTGCTATTATTATTATTATTATTATTATTATTATTATTATTATTATTATGGTGAGGCACCAGAACTCTTTGATAGAGAGCTAAAGACCTTGTAAAACTACAGCTCCCATGATTCCATAGCACTGAGCCATATGAATTTGCATGCTTTCTTCTGATGATGTATGGGAAGATTTTAGAAAAGCAGGCACGGTCCCATATTTGATGTAATTCTTGTTTCTTCTCATCATGAGGGCATTTTGAATAGGGCTGAGTGATCAAACAAACTAGCCATCTTATGGTCCATAACTCTCACCATGCAGCCTTGATTCTGATGATGAAGGAGATACCGTAGAAGACACAAATATTATTTTAAAACATTTCATACACATGTTTTGGATCATGGAGCCATTAAGTAGAAAGTTGAGCTCTCTCAACTATTTCAAGTGGCTAACTTAGAAAAAAAGATGAAGAATTGCAACTGTAAAAGATAGGTACTGTAGTTAGAACAACTGTGAAGAAAATTAAATTTAAAAACGGGTCTTCGTTTGGTACACTGGAAAGAGAGCCATTTCACGCACAGTTGTGCTCTTTTTTCATTTCCTCCACCCTAATGTCAGCTGAGATTTAAATGAGATTTTCCTCAAAACATTTCAACATTTGCAACATGTAAGCTTTCCCAGACTCAAACTCTATAATATTCTAGGAGAAACTACATGAAAAATGGGTTCTACAGAGGCAGCCATTGCATTTGCACCATTTTTTCCATGGCCTGAGATACCCTAAAATGAAGACAATGCCATCATTTCAACTGTATATTGTTTTTGGATACTTGGTTTGTCTTTCTGGAGGTTTGCCAAGAATACTGATAAGCATTGCATGCAAGAACCTTGAAATATTTAATGTGTGAAAACAATTTATGGGGTAACGGTGTATACAGACGTATGCTACAGTCTTGCCTTCTTACTTTCAGTGTTAGGTTCATAAATGTGTAAAGGAGATATTCAAGTGATGTGGCCTCATTGGCCCTACAGAAGTGAAAGAGTATTTGAATCATTGCTCAATCAAGAACTGAGTACATGAACTTTAAAACTCACTTGTTGAGTTATGGGAAAGTTGTCATTTCCAAACTGCTTAAAAGTAATCTGGACTAGTTTGAGATTAGCCAATACTCCCATACAAATCACCAAGGATCACTGAATCCCTTAGGTAAAATATTTTCCCTGCTTAGCAACCCCATCTTCTATTGTTCAATGTACAGATCTTTTTATGCCCTGGGAATGTAGTAGGGAGAAAACAACTGAGATCTACTGGATTTGCACCCAGTTGTTTTGTAGTCACATGTATGAATGTAAATCTTTGCATTCTTTATCCTGCTATACAAGTATAGAGAGTCTCCACAATTTTTGCTTCACTATGGGGGAAAAAAAGATTTCTGTACAGTCCACCAGACATATTTGCGCTTTGCGGAGTCTCTCGGGGAATGATGCCGCACAGAAATACACGTGTTTTTTTACTGTACAAAACCCACATTTTGTGCACAGAAAAAACACACATGTACTTTGGCACAGAAAAAATATCTGAGAAACTTCATGGAGAGCGAAGAATCTTGCCAGGGTACTATTCTTCTCAGTGGGGTTTTTCTGAGTGTCAGGAAACCCATTATTTTTCCAGGAAATAAGAAGGAACAAATATTCTTTCCATCCTTAGTCACTGGTCTATAGTAAAGTAATAGCCAAGCTAGGAAATGTTCCTTTTATAGACTTCAGAGTTCAGAATTTTTCAGCCTAACAGCACGACCATAGTTCACCTTTTGGGTGTTCGCATTGTAGAGTAATTATTGATTATAGAATCTGACCATTAATTTAGACATGGTCCTATAGCTCTAGAGTTGTTATACAGATGTTGTTGAACTGCAACATTCTTAGTAACTCTAGCCAACTTGTTCAATAGTGAGGATTACCAGGATTTGTAGCTGCACATCCTATCTCTGCAATAGATGGATATTGTGATTCTAGGTTTTTTTTTTGCTTTTAGCCATGCCATGATTCATGATTTGTCAATCTGAAATCTGCCTACATCTCTCCTGGATGAAAATAACCTGGGCAAAAATTTGATACTATGTTTTTAGACTAGGTTTTAAAAGAAAGATTAAACTAAAGGACGCACACTGAGAGGAAATTGCCTTTCCCAGACTGTAACAGTAAATTATTAGCCATAATTACCAATCATGAATAGTGAACTTCAATATAAAAAATTCCTGTTAGTGGAGTGTAAATGAGAGATGCGATAGTACTGCTGAACATTCACAGTGTAGTATTTGTGCCATTCATGAATTTCCAATTGCCTTGCTGTGCTTCCGAGCATCATCGTTCTGAGCCCACTCCTTTTAGAATTGGGTAAAACTGCACCCCTTATTGCTCTTAATGGCCTTTGGACAGAGACCAGAGGAATATACAATGCAGCAATGTGGTCTTGTGTACAGTGCTTCTGGCCTATGGATGTGTGCGTTTCACTTGGGAATGGCAGGCGAGACAGCACAAGACAGACAGACAGCTGGCCTTTATGAATGTCTCTCTTTATGCCTTTGCCGTCTTCTCAGAAGCCTGGTGCTGTGTGTCAGGAGGACTGATGCTGCTGACCACAAGCCCGCAGGAGTGGTTTATCTAGCGACACAGCACACCCACTTCCCCGGCTGCTGAGTCAGGCTGTTCCCTTTGCTGCCTCGCGCTCTGTACATTGTGTTCCAGCTCTGCCTCGCTGGCACGTAGCCCAGCTCACATCAGCTTCTCACTCTTGTTTGTGTTCTCAACTTGCACTGAGGGCTGGTTTGCAGCTCAGCCACCCTCCCCTCCCCACCCCCTTCCTCAGCTTGATGGGGCGGCAGGGGAAGCCGGGACGCTAAAGCCAGGAGGAAGCCCTTGCATAAAGATGGGGCATCGCAGGGGTGGCTGAGGTGGGCTGGAGAGAAACAACAAAACCACTAGTTTCATAAGAGATTAACTCAGGTCATCTCCCCGTTACTGCCTGTCTGTTATTTCTGAATGTAAATCATCACCATCAAGTGAGGCAAACAAGTCCAATGACACGAGACCCATACAGAGCTGACATGCATGGCCGCAGCACCGTCTCCTGGGAGACACATGTTTGTCACACACTTATAGTAAGACATTGTAGTGATTTCTGAGGGGCCCCAGGATGAAGACTTTTTCACTCCATCACTGCATCTTTGCTCCCATCCATAGAATATATAAATACACAGGGACACACTTGTTGCTTGGGAAAGTGACATTTACATGAAGCCTGAACAAGTGGCTTTTTTGAACTATGACTCTCAGTATCTCCCATCTAGCAAGGCTGCCGATGTGGACTTTAGTACTGTTCTTAGCCTACCTGTGGTCTCTGGGTGCATACATACAATACTGTGTCAATACTGTGTCAACTGCATGGTGTATTGGTGCATCTGCACTGTAGAATTAATGCAGTTTTACAGCACTTGAACTGCCCTGGCTCACTGCTATGGTATCCTGGCAACTGTAGTTTGTGGGGCTCCAGAACTCTTTGGCACAGAAGGCTAAAGAACTTTTAAAACTACAGCTCTCGTGATTCCATAGCATTGAGCCATAGCAGTTAAAGTGGTGTCAAATTGCATTAGTTCTGTAGTATGGGTGCACTCTATATCTCTTAGATTATATCTTGAAAACACCTAAGTGATCCTTAAGTACAAACCATCAGGGTCAATGAGTGGGAATATGTAGCTAGTTGTTGGTACTACACTGACCAGTATGCTAGCCACACATCAGCCAAACTGTAAATGCAGACATTTCTTGGAAAATAAGAACATAATTCTTCTGGGTGAGGTTACGCTATGAGACCACCTTTACCTTCAGACATGTTAGCCAAAAGTATTTTGTTACAAGAGGCAAAAAACAAGATAATACCCTTCCCACAACATGTTTACAACATCATCAGACTGGCAGATTACTTTTGATACAGATTGAGTTTCCCTTATCTGAAATCCTGGGACCAGAAGTATCATGGCTATCAGATTCCTTCAGATTTTGGAATACCTGTATTTCCATATGTATACATCATGAAATGTCTAGGAGATGGGACCCATGTCCAAACATGAAATACTTTTTTGTTTCATATGCACTTTATGCAAGAGTCTGAAGGTAATTTTATTCAATATTTTGAATAACGTTGTTCATGAAACAAGGTTTGAACCATAAGAAAGGTCTGAACCATAAGAAAGCAAATGTGTGACTTTCTCAGCCAGACATGTGGATATTTTTGGAATTTTGGACTATTTTGGATTTTGGTTTTCCGAGTAGGGGATGCCTAAGCTGTACTTGCATTGGATCTGCATCTTCTTAAGAGCAGCGGTCTTATGTAGGGAGCTTGAGGACAGGCCATATGGCAGCGCTATCCACCAGTCTCACTGCCAGTTTCTGTCCCTTCATATCTGCCAGGAGAGATGGTTGCTTCATCAGCTTTGGGCCTCACCAATCTCAGATGGAATCAGACTGAATCACTTGAAAGTTTTGATGGTATGTCTCTTCTTTGCAGAACATTCAGCCCCTCCGTAATGCCTTGAAGTTCCATTTTGTTCAACCACCATGATCAACTACCTCTGTCCTTCTGTTGCCGTAGAGCATTCTACTCCCTTACTATCATAATGTTTTGTGGTGCCTCAAGAAGTCAGGCAGCAATGAATAACCATCTTTCTGACCTTCCCACTCCCTCACAAGATCAAATTACATACTATTTTCATTTTATATCTGGAGAAAACAACTTTAGTGGGTCTGGGGCCAATTATCTGTCCCCTGGACTCTCAGGAAAGGGCATGTATGTAGATTGCCCAAACTAGAAACCCACTTCTAGATTTGAAAAGCAGGTACTTTTTAATATTGGAAGGTCCAGAAGAGCCCTATTAACCTGTTTTAAAGTTACTCCTGGAGGCATCCTTCACCTTTGGCAAGAAAAGAGCTTGGGGAGTCTACAAAGTGTTAAGGATCACAAAAGCTGCCTTTGAGATTACCAACAACCCCAGAGCTGCCTTTTACTTGCTTCATAGAATCATACAATCATAGAATCATAGAGTTGGAAGAGACCTCATGGGCCATCCAGTCCAACCCCCTGCCAAGAAGCAGGAAAATCACATTCAAAGCACCCCTGACAGATGGCCATCCAAGCTTGCTCCCTCCTCCCTATGACTTCCCCAATCTAAAGACATGGTATACTTTCAAGGCCCATTTGGATCTATGCTGAGCTTTTCTTATTTAAGAAGCGGATAATCTGGGAGCCCAATAATTCAGCCACCAATTCTTGAAATGAAAAGCACTTCCTTGTTTTACTGGGCTTTTGTTGCCAATTATTATTAAAATCATATTTGGTGCCTGTTCTGCCAGGTATTGGGGAATCACTTCTTCACATTTAACCAACCCATTCACATATGTTATGCAGGAGGAGTAATTATACAGATTTTACCCACTCAGTCACCACTTTGAGGGAGGGTGGCAAGGCATAGAAAGCCCCATATCATCGTAACCTACCTACATTGTTAGGTTTCTGAAATGCTATCCTAACTACACAGGAATGGTTTATAGACAAATAGCTTTCTGAATGGGCAGCCATCTAAAACAACTGGGGCAGGGATGGGGGAAACTTGTGGTCATCCAAATATTTGTAGCCTGCAGCTCCCATCATCCTTCTCCTGTGTTGGTTAGTGCTGATGTGATCTTCAGTCCAATGATATTCAGAGGGTTGACCTACCTTGGTCCAAACCAGGCATGGGAAAACTTCGGTCCTCCAGGTGTTTTGGACTTCAACTCCCACAATTCCTGGCCTCAGGCTGCTTCCTCCCCCCCCCCCCCCCCCTCAGCTGCTTAAGCTTAAGCAGCTGAGGGGGGAAAGAAAGCAGCCTGAGGCCAGGAATTGGTCTAAATGGGCACCTGGGTTCCAATCCAATATTCATAGAAACAGGATTCCCCCTGAACTTGTGTAATCAGCAGAAGCAAAAATGAACTATTTGTTGTATTTCTATGCCCTAAGAATACATTTTGGGGAAATTACTTTTTGGACTATAAGCCCCAGAATCGTTCAACTAGCATGGCCAAGGGGATTCACAGTAAGTACATCAGCCCAAAAGGCATGAAGGTCGTGAGAATTTGGAAATCCCAGTTCAATGAAGTAATTTTCCCAAGCTCTGCCTAAGAAGGGAGTGGAAGAATAATACCATGTTGAGTAAAATTATGATTTTTAAATTATGACACTGCCATGCAAGGATGTTTCACAAAGCCAAATCATACAGACACTATCTTGTTACTGAACACCTCAGCCACAACCAAGGCAACAGCCCACGTTAGTCATTTCCGAGTTGTGTGTTTTTGGGACCGGGTAGCACAAGCAGATGAATTTGCCCAATGGATTATTGAGAGTGTGTAAACATGATTCACAAGCACCAAAAGAATTTGAGGAAAGATGACTGTCCGAGTCAAGAGGAAAAAGAGGGAGAGGAAAAGTCAGTCATTAGCTGGTTCCTTTCAAAATGATGGGATCCATTGAATAAAACATCTTACATGGAGGAAACATGCTCTTTGCGGAAAGTAACCCAAAGTTTAGCAAGAGGGCTTCTAGTAGCAAACCAGCTCGCTGGAGTATTGTGGGAGTTGCAGTCCTCAAGAGGAGCTTTTCCAAGCTGGTTACATCAGTACGCTATATAGTGCATGGCACGGTCTCATTCTACATCCTGTAACCTCCTCAGCAGGAAGCTTTTCCCCCCGGATCCCCCTCTCAATTCCCAAATTGAGCAGCTTGGGAGGAGATTGGTACGGTTTGTTACACTCAGGCCGGAATGTACTTTGTGTTACAAGTGGCTCTGGTCCAGGACTCAGAAGCTGGACTTTATTTATACTTCCCTGCTCCAGGCTCAATTACATCCTGCTGTCAGTTATGTATGTCTGCCTGCATGCTTTTATCTATGAGGAGGATGACCTGTTCTTTTTTTTAAAAAAAAAACATTCATTAAAGAGCAGAAACCAAACAGAACGCTCTCTGCCTGCTTTTCTAGACAGTGTGCAGACCCTCAATTAATTTAGATTTAGCAACAGTCGATACAATCCTCTGTGTGTTGTGGGAGTGATCTCCATTATTTTGTGCTGGTATCTGTGCTGAGGCAGGAATACATACTGGCTAGAGGGCAGTCAGCTTGGGGAAGAGTGGGCCCCAGGCTGCTGTTGGCTCAGAGTGACCTTGGCAAGCCAGGAAAAAAAGAAAGCTTTTGTGCATCGTTTTCTCATTAAATGCAGTGATATCAGACAGTCCTAGAAAACACCTGGAATAACTTTGAGGCCTCTCAATTAGAGAGGGCAAATGACCTTACAGGGTCAACTTTAAGGGGATTGTTAGAGGACTAATTTTGGACATAGGCAGAGTGGCATAATGGCTGAGGTTTCTAAAAACATGAACAATTGGCATGAGACATGTTACATCTATACCCAACAGCTGTGCTTTTAAAATGTTCTAATTTCTGTCTTGTCCTCCCACTTTCTTCCTTTGTTCTTGGCTGATGTTCGTCACTTGCTATAAAATGAGTTCAAAAAGCAAAAGTAGCTTGCACCCAGGACTTTATTTCATGGAGATGGCAAACCACCATAGAAGCACAAAGGTCACAGTCACACATCTATTGCTAGTCCACCACCTCACTGTGATAGCCGTTGCTGGTCCACCACCTCCCCACTTTGAAGTCATCCCTGGCTATTGAAAGGAAAAATCTCTCAATAGCTCTTGATCACACTACCGTCCCAGGACTTACTTGTACGATTAGATCTGGGGACTTCTGTGGTGACATACTAGTAATGTAAGGGTTGGCATTGTCTTCTCCCCTTGTTGAAAAAAGTAAGATTTAAAAATAAAAATGGTCCTACCCTTCACATATTTTTTTCATGTCAGGAGCAACTTGAGAAACTGCAAGTCACTTCTGGTGTGAGATAATTGGCTGTCTGCAAGGACGTTGCTCAGGGGACGCCTGGATGTTTGATGTTTTACCATCCTGTGGGAGGCTTCTCTCTTATCCCTATATGGGAAGCTGGAGCTGACAAACTGGAGCTCATGCCACTTTCTGGATTTGAACTGCTGACCTTTTGGTCAGCAGTCCTGCCAGCACAAGGGTTTAATCCACTGTGCCATCGAGGGCTCTTCACACAATTATAAAGTACAATTCACATAATTATGAAGTATATTTTAAAAATTACAAGGGGGAAGCTGCACAGCGGGAGGGCAAAATTCTGCTGCTCACCCAGCACTGCTGAGGCATTGCCTCTGCATGACACCAACAATGGCCCAATGAAGAGAACAACAATACTGATAAATACCAAAGCTGCTATTCCAGCTCACAGGGATGCCATGAGATAATGGCTTCATGAAGTAAAGTCCTCAGTTAACTTGGGGATGGAGATGAGAAAAGGCAAGAGAAAAGAAGAAAGAGCAGAATCTCAGCCTTCCCAGTTGGCTCTGATAAAAGCAAACTGTTGCATTCTATCCTACTTTCTATGTTCTACCACCTCAATAACTTTTGCCACACTCTGATGTTACATGGTTTTCACATATGAAATGTTGAGGAAATATGTACATACACCCTTGAGCAAATTACTCCTGCCTTTCATCTTCTGCCCTCTTTTCCATCTTATATGTCAAATAGAAAGAATACATGTCTTGTAGAAAAGTTAGAAAGGGAAACCAAATTTAAAATGTGCATCATTTCATAAATGTAAAGGGCTATTAAATGATAACAAGTCTTAATGCATGCATGGGGAACCCACAGTCTATACCAGTTTCTTGATCTTTATGCAGAGCAGGAAAAAAACATTTATGCAGCCATTTATGGCTAGAATCCTTGTGGTGCCACATATTTCTGTAAACACCATAGAGCAAGTGGTTGTATTTTCTAGGAGGTTACACATGAGAGGCATCCTAACCTGGGTTGCACAAGATGGGTCACATTGGGATAAAGTGGTTCGACTTTTAAGGAGATTGCAAAATTTCTCCATTTGGCTTGACATTTGTGAAGTAACGATCCCGTTGCACAGTAGGCTTGCATGAGGCATTGCTGCTCTATTATATGACTGGTTGTACGAAAGTATATCCCTGCATAATTCTGGCACAGCATAATTCTGGAGCAGCTATACTGGCATGTGCTATGCAACTATTGAACAGGATCTTGGCTGATGTTAACATCAAGGCATGTCTTTCTGACAAGCCTTTGGTATTATTTCCATTTTAATTCCCATTGCTTCTCTCAAACAATTGTCAAAACTGTAGTTGTATAAATGTGCTGCATATTCTGTGCTGCATATTCCCCAAGAGAATCACAGTTTCCAGAGCCCTTGGAGAAGACAGAATAAGGATTTTAAACCAGTGTGGAGTCTGTTGAGTAGATATGCCCCTAATGCTTCTCTACTGAAATTGAGGGGTGTTGCTACTGCTGCTACTGCTTGCTTTCAAGCTGGTTATGACTTATGACAAGGTGAACCTGACATGAGTTTTCTTTGCAAGATTTATTCAGAGAGAAGCTGACTGCTTTCCTCTGATGCTGGCAGAGTGTGACTTGTCCAAAATCACTTGGTGGGTTCCATAGCTGAGGAGGGGTTCAAATCCTTGACTTCAGAGTTGTAGTCCAATGCCACATTGGCCCCTCGGGTATGCTGCCTGTGTATGTACATTTTGTACATTATTGATCCTGGGTTGTTTTACTCTGAACATATATCAGAAATTAATGTCACAGGATTAAATAAAAAACTCATTCATCAATGTGGTGACTCCCAGATGTTTTGGGCTACAACTGTCATCATCTCTAGTCACCATGTCTAATGAAAATGGATAATAGAGGTTATTGTTTTCAAACCATCAGATGAGATCTTTATAAGGGAGTCACTGAATTCAAAAAATGAAAAATATATGGCTTAGCTCCTCCTATTTAAACATCCCAATAAGCCCCGAAAGGTACAGAGGGAGGCAAAAGCGTATTCCCCACAAGCTGTTGGCAGTGCACTTTCCTTGGTAATCTTTATATTACCTCAAAATTAGAAAAGTTACATATATGACTTTTAAAAACAAGTACTTGGATGTGCTTGCATTCTTGGTTTAAGGGTTTAAAGTTCTCAAGTTATGTTGTTTCAGTCTAGGATGCACAAGTATCACTGATTAATCATGAACAGTGCTGAGATTAATATAACTTACGTACCTTCAGTTTCCACACCGACAATGGGCATCTTTGCCTGTTCAGAATATTTTGGCTTCAACATCCATGATTCCTTATCATGAACTGCAAGCCAAAAATCTTTGGAGGGCCACAACTATCCACCACTGGTCTACAGTGGTGGTGGTGGTGGTGGTGGTGGGGAATTCCATGTAGGAAATGGAATTTGCTGTGATTGCATAGTTCAGATTTCTATGGTTTAGAGAGAGGCACATAAAAATGTAATAAAACAGAGAAACAAGTGAACTTCTTAGATCCAAACTGCAGATGAATCACAGATGTGTGAGTAATGTCTTTACGTACTGTCTTTAAATATTTGCAAATAGTAATTGGAAGGAATGGGACGATTCCACAGGAGAGAGTGTGTTAGCATTTCTCCCTATGCTTTTCTTGCAATGAAAACCCTTTCCTCCAAAACTCTTTCTTCTATATCCTTTTTTTAACTGAACAAAGAAGAATAAGAGGAGGGGGCAACTTGTATCAGAAAAACACCAAAGGAAAAATGTTTAAATCTCAGTTCATGAAAGTCGTAGTCCAAATCATTGCCAATGCCCACCACCAAAACAGCTGCTCTTTGCAAAAAAAAAAAATTAAAGAAGTCTGACAGTTATTTCCACATCTGGACATTTAGAGGTGGAACTCCTCCACATCTAGACAAATCTGATTCATGCTCAACACGTGTGCTGTGTATTTGACCTTGATCCCTGTGTTATCCTTTGCAGCCTTTGCCCATTCCACTGTTCAACCGGTCAACATAATGGATGGGGCTGCCCTGTTGCATTATGCGAAATAACCTGCTCTTCTTGTTATTGCTATTTAAAATGTCTGTAAAGTGCTGCAGGGTGAGAAGCATGTATGACCACATGGAAAAAAGAGGCAAAGGTCATAAAATGACAAGAGTATTCTGTCAAGAGTGTTACAGTTCTTTCATCTGAGATAGAAGAAGTGCCACTCGCTCTTGCTGGCACCTCTTGCCTCTATCAATGTCATTATCTTCTATTGATACAAAGGGCAAGCAGACTGTGTGGAAGTGTTCCATGTTATCCACACAGTTGGCCAGGCTGAAATGTACGGCTCTCTGGGTTTTACTCTGGGCTTGAAAGGAACTGTCCAAGATGCCAGACTTTTCCTATAAAATAGATTCAGGTCTCTTAAAGTTTGGAAGAAATCTTGAGCAAATTCACTGTATGCCTGCCTGGCATACCACCAGATACCACTGTCATGCAGGTGTCCATTTCCACATGCATGCTGTGGAGTTTATTTTAATGGAGCTTCCCTGAAAAGTAATGCATCCAGGTGTTTCTCAGTGTGTTGGGTGGACTTCCCTACAGATACAATTAATAGTCCTCCAGAGACTTCCCTAATTTAACGCTCTCCAGATGTGTCAGAGTACACAACTCCTACCATCCTGACCTAAAAGGTATCCAGAATACCTGAACTGGCAAAATCAACAAGTGGTACTAGACTGGCAGAAGATCTGGAATGAGTTCAGTCTAGAGCAGGCCATGGATCACTCAATAGCAGAGATGATGGAGAAGAGAGTTGATATCTCTGTTCTGTGCTCTGCATCTACCCATTGTTTCTTGATAGGGCTTTTGGGATAGGCCATACACTGGTGCAAGTATGGCCAGAGAACTGTTAGAAGTTTTCTGTGACCAGTCTGCATTATATTTTGCAAATAAAATGATTTTATCTGCTATTGCTAATCTATTCCAACTTAGGCTCCATGATTTCCACAAGGTTCTGGCTACAGCTCCTCAAGCATTGGCCATGCTGACTGGGAACTGTAGGAATTTTAATCTTTGGAAAGGTTGGGGTAGAAGTTCAAATGCTCGAAAGTAATTATTTCCTTAAAATGAATACATGGTTTACAATCTGCCTCATTAATCTGTAGAGCATGTAACAAATGAAAAACCCAAAGACTGTAATGCACAACAATTTATGAACATATGCAAGTATCATTGACATATATAATTAATTCTGAATTCAGAAGCTGGTTTCCCTTTGTGTTTGTGTGGGAAGGTTGTATGGGAAGGGTTGCTTGGAACTGGAGCACAGTATGTATAGTTATGAACAAAGGCTGTGGAATTTATCAGGAGACATTCAAGGATGTGATAAGACTTCCTGGCAACATTTGGATAACGAAGTTTAATTACAACCCCCACCCACCTAGAGTTACTTGTATTTGTTATCTTTTTTTGTTATGAAGAAAGTTATCACTATAATAACTAGAGCAGTAGTACAGAAACAAGGACATGTTATCAGCTCTGTGGTTTTGTAGCAAATGCTACTTCCCTTTAATCCATTTGATTTGTAGAATAAAACCGTTCATCAGGATCACAGGGCTTTATGATGACACAAATTCCCCATACTGATTCACTTCAGGCAACGGCACAGAAAGTACTCTTTACATTGTCACCAGTAAATATTTGGGATAGGGGCAGCCAGAACAAACTCGTCACTCAAGTTTCCTCCTGAGAGCTTGCGCCACCCAGCTAAAAACATCTCATATTGGAAATGCAGCCCACTCATTGGAGAAACAAAATACCACCGAGTCCTCCTGACTCCTTTAAAATAAGTCTTCAGGGGAGAAAGAATGCAGGCTTAGGCGGCTGAAAGTCACTTTAGTTTTTTCCTTTAATCCCTTCTATGTTAGAACATCCTGTCCCTGGTTTTGTTTTTACTGACAAGGGTGTCATGTCAGTGCTAGCAATGGGAGTACACCATGATTAAGGCTGCAAAGACCCTCTAATGCAAGGAAGGTAACTGAGAATTGTTTAGGGCTATCTATTGTAGCACTTACATTGTCATCTGGAGCAGCTGTATCACCCAGTGCTTACAATTGGTACAGAATGTGCTAAGGGAAGGCAGGCTATTGTGTAATTTGGAGGCCCCAGCTAGCAGTAAACACTGCCTATACCCACTGACGTGTGTAGACCTAGGTTCCGCTTAGCAGGGGAAAGCAGCGCTGCTTCTGCCCCGGCTGCACAGTTCAGTCTGCTTAAACCACTCCCCATTGTAAACTTCGAAAACATAAAGGATTCTTGCGCAACGAGAACATACTCTCTCTCTCCCCCTCCTCCTCCTTTGGGTTAAAACTTGGCACACTGAGATACCAGCCTCAGAACAAATATTTTTAGAAAAATGTACAAGGAGAGGAAAAAAACAACATTGGTGTGCCTGAATGAGGCAATAGTTTATCCAGAGCATGCAAGAGGCATCAACTCAGTCTCAGTTTAAATATGTATGACAAATACATACATACATAAACACAGGGTGGGCCCTTGATACCCACAAGGGTTTGGTCCCAAGACTCCTTGTGGATACCAGAATCTATGGATGTTCAAATCCATATATAATGGCATAGTAATTTGGTGTCCTCTTATATAAAATTGCAAAATTGCTTTTTGGATTTTTTGGGATTTTTTTGCAATATTTTCAAGCTATGGACAATTGAATCGATATGTGCAGAACTCATGGACATGCAGGCCCAACTTTATACACACACACACACACTCCTATGACCTCATCATAGAATCATAGAATCATAGAATAGTAGAGTTGGAAGAGACCTCATGGGCCATCCAGTCCAACCCCCTGCCAAGTAGCAGGAAATCGCGTTCAAAGCACCCTGACAGATGGCTATCCAGCCTCTGCTTAAAAGCCTCCAAAGAAGGAGCCTCCACCACAGTCCAGGGGAGAGAGTTCCACTGCCGAACAGCCCTCACAGTGAGGAAGTTCTTCCTGATGTTCAGGTGGAATCTCCTTTCCTGTAGTTTGAAGCGATTGTTCCGTGTCCTAGTCTGCAGGGCAGCAGAAAACAAGCTTGCTCCCTCCTCCCTATGACTTCCCTTCACGTATTTGTACATGGCTATCATGTCTCCTCTCAGCCTTCTCTTCTGCAGGCTAAACATGCCCAGCTCTTTAAGCCGCTCCTTGTAGGGCTTGTTCTCCAGACCCTTGATCATTTTAGTTGCCCTCCTCTGGATGCTTTCCGGCTTGTCAACATCTCCCTTCAATTGAGGTGCCCACAATTGGACACAGTATTTCAGGTGTGGTCTGACCAAGGCAGAATATAGGGGTAGCATGACTTCCCTGGATCTAGATGCTATACCCCTATTTATGCAGGCCAGAATCACATTGCCGAAAAAAATCTTACAGCCTTCTTCAGGGATGAAGTCACATGGCAGCCATCACACATCGAGCGACTTCCAGCTGTGGCTCCACTTCCAACCAGGTTGAAATTGTTGCTGAAACGGCACCAAGGAGAATGTGATAAGGTTGTCAGACTGAGCACATGAAAAAAGCCCATGCAGTTTTAGGCTGCATCAACAGGAGTATCAGGACTAGTGTCTAGATCAGGGGTCCCCAAACTAAGGCCCATGGGCCAGATGCGGCCCTCCAAGGTCATTTACCTGGCCCCCCACCCTCAGTTTTAGATTTAGGTTCGCCCAAAGTCAGAAATGACTTGAAGGCACACAACAACAACAACAACAACAACAACAACAACAACAACAACAACAGCAACAATCCTAATTAACTTGACTATCTCATTGGCCAGAAGCAGGCCCAGACTTCCCATTGAAATTCTGATAGGTTTATGTTGGTTAAAATTGTTCCTATTTTTCAATATTGTATTGTTCTTTCATTGTTTTGCACTACAAATAAGACATGTGCAGTGTGCATAGGAATTTGTTCATATATTATTTTCCAATGATAATTTGGCCCCTCAACAGTCTGAAGGATTGTGGACTGGCCCTCTGCTTAAAAGGTTTGAGGACCCCTGGTCTAGATTGAAGGAAGTAATAGTCCCACTCTATTCTCCTTTGATCAGACCTCACCTGAAATACTGTGTCCAGTTCGGATATCACAATTCAAGAATGATATTGACAAGCTGAAATGTGTTCAGAGAATGACAACCAAAATGATCAAATGTTTGGAAACCAAGCCCTATGAGGAATGGCTTAGGGAGCTGGGTATTATAGAGACTAGGACATGGAGGGAGGGCTTTTATGCTGTGTTCCTGTATGGCAAGGGTTTGGATTGGATGGCCCTTGCAGTCTCTTCTAACTATATGATTTTATTTCTGTGTGTGAAGTTTTTTTTAAATCCCATTAGATATTTTTCTGTGGGATGGATTCTTTTGATCCATTTATGATGGCATGCGATATTTTAACTGTCCAGGCATGAGATGATATAGAAATTACCTGCAACCAGAACCAGAAGTAAATAAACTCATCCGTTTTCTCTATGCGTATGTCACTACTTTATCTCACCCATTTTTCTCCCCACTTAACCATTGACTTGGAAAGCTATAGGTTACTCTTTAAAAGCCACAACCAATGAACTTTATATGGTTTTTCTTTAGGCTCTAATAGAGTAAATGCAAATCTTTAGTGGAGGTGCAGCGTGTTACTGTGAGAAGCTACTAGTATCATATGTTCTTCTTTAACATGATTGCCAGCGCCCATGGAATATTTTATGTACAGGTCTACAGGTTATGCTCTAGAACAGCTTTAATGAATCTTTGTTTGGTATGAGTTTGCTTGTAGAGTATCAGGTTTCACTTTGTCCTACTGTTAGGCAAGGTGAAGCAACTCAATATCAGGAGATGCCAAGAGATGGGAAACTGATGTGAAAAATCTGAGGTTCAAGCTGCATCTCCCA